>NC_061864.1:16689483-17329483 GCF_907164915.1 Impatiens glandulifera
TTATTCTGAATTGTATTCAGGGACATACATTGACAAGAAATGCCCGTTCACTGGAACTGTCTCTATCAGGGGACGTATTCTTGCTGGAACATGTCACAGTGCTAAGATGAACAGGACGATTATTGTTCGTCGTAATTATCTTCACTATGTCAAGAAATACCAAAGGTATGATTGATTGATTGATTGTTCACAGTTGTAAGGTTTTTATCCTTGTGTTGGTTGATATGATCCTTAATTATTGATAAGCTTGATGAATTGATATTGTTAGGTATGAAAAAAGACACTCGAATATCCCTGCTCATATTTCCCCATGTTTCCGTGTTAAGGAAGGGGATCATGTTACCATTGGCCAGTGCAGGTTTGTGTTTTAACTGAAATTCCTTGATTTGTTTTCGTTTTATGTTTGCATTGAATGCTTAGGATTGATTGAATGAATGGTGGGTGTGTAAATTTTCAGGCCTATTTCAAAGACAGTTAGGTTTAATGTGTTGAAAGTGATACCAGCTGGATCTTCTGGAGTTGGTGGAAAGAAAGCATTTGCTGCCATTTAAGTTATTTTTTATCCCTTTGTTTGTTTAGTTTTCAACATTTCAGTGGATTCATTGTTATGTTTTATTTGTTTTGTTTTTTGTTCTGAGTACTTTCATTGTATTTCAAGATCCATTAGTGTTTTGAGTTGAACAATGACAATCTTTGACTATGAAAATTTGTGCGCTGGTGTCTATTTTTATATTGATGAAGATTCAAAATTTGAAATGCTTACATATTTACTTTAAATTTGTATGTTATAGATCTAAATGCTTCATTAATCAAGATAATGATCATTGGATACAATCATAATTACAAATCCATTTAATAAAAAAAGGTTATTTACTATTAAGCCCATTGTTTCATTACTCCATTGTATGTATCTTTAACACTAGTTTTTTGAATCCCCCATTTTATGATTAAACTTAAATAATTAACCTATTTGACATTTTTTTTTTTTGTCAAAATCATAAATTTATAATGTTCTTTTTTTCATCTTATAGTTTAATTTTGTGGGATCAACATTGATTTTTGAGTAAGAACATATAAATCAATATATTGTCTGGTTTCTTGAGTTTTATCACTTCTTAATTATAATAGTGATTCTTTTAATCTAAGGGAAAAAACACAATGAAAATTAAATATGTCTCTTGTCTTATTTAATAGAAAATTTAAATAGTTTAGAGCTGGTTGTAATGTAAACTTTCCCCAACCCATTAATAAACAAAAGCAGTAAATTAAATTAGCCTGTAATTGAAGAACCATTAGATGGAGACCAGAAGGGGTTATTATAATCAACCTCTTCCTCCTCAAGCTTCTTCTTAGGATTTCCATGTAGATTACCTTCATCATCAAAATCCAGTAAGAAAGGGTTGGTGTTCTTATTCTTCTTCGACTTCAAACTTGGTGGAGGAGGAGGAGGAGCAAACTTCATTTGATGATCTCCAGAAGGAAAAATATTAGGATTACTGTTTTCCCCGCTGCCATTGTCATCTTCTTGGTTCTTCCATTTCTTGAATCCATTAATTCCCCATCTCCTTTTCTCAGTTCCTGATTTCAGCTGTTTTCCCTTCTGTTCTTCAATCACCATGTCTTCTTCCTTCACAGGCTCCATAAGAATAGATGGAGTCTCATTTAAAGTTATATTCCAAAAAGGGTTTTCTTTAGAAAGACCCAATTCGTTCTTGGAAGTAGAATTTGATGGGTCAACAACAACTTCTGCACCATCCTTATCTTTCGAATTCTTCTTCTGTGGCGATTTGAAACCGAAAAACTTAGCCTTTGAGTTCGATTTCTGTCGATTCAGAAGACAATTCTCATCCTTAATTTCTTTTGGTGCAGCCATGATTACGCTTCTTGAATCAATCTCTGCTCCCTGTGCTGCAAGCCTCTGCAACAATGGCGTCTTTGAAGAATGATACTCATCCTCAGTTATGGATTTCGCGTAAAGAAGCTCCTGTAAGCAAGCAGTGAAACAAAAGAAGAAAAACCGTTCAAAGATTTGATTTTTTTTTGTTTCTAAAACAATAAACTGATTTTGAGCTAATTACCCACCTGCAAGAACAGAAGCTTGTCTTTCAAGATGGCCGGAATTTCATAATCGGTCGGAGATGCGATAAGGGTCTCAAGGAGATGGGTCCGGAAGGCGGATACGTCTGATTCAGGGACGATTCCTTCTTTGGCGAGACCCATTAGCTTGAGGATCTGATGGAATGAATCCTGCTGCCATTTTAGGTTGTCAGATTGCTGTTTCTCCAGAAGTTGTTCGGCAGCCATGATCGCGGGAAGACGTTTCTTCTTGAAGGAGAAAGGAAGGATGGATTTGCAGATAGAGGCGATGGATTCGTGTAGAGAGTTGTAATACGTCGGAGTGTACGATGATGAATACATATTTCTTTCTCTGATTGTTTCAGGCTAATCAATTATTTTGATATCAGATCGAGAGAGAAAGAAAGATCTGATGTTGCTGATAAATTGTTGGAGTTGAAATGGAATTATCAAATAAATGTGAGACAAAACTCTATTGATTGGAAGATATCATATGCTTAGTTTCGGATTTTGAATTTCTACAAACGGTCACTTGAAACTAGCCGTTGAGGATCTCTCTCCTCACATACACATGACACCCATTTATATTTGACTCTCTCCCTTTTATGATTTTAATGAATTATTTTAAATTAAATTAAATTAAATTTATTAATGTTGAAAGTTTTGAATTTTATTACTTTTAAAACATATTATAAATATTAATTAGCCAAATTGTTATTTGGAATTCTAATCGTGTTGTTTTTATTAAATAAAACTAGAATTTTGAATTATGTTATATAGGATTTAATTCACAATTTTAATAATTTAAGATTTTCTTACAATCAAATTATTTATCTTTTCACTTTATCATTTTTCTTAATTTATCATATTTGTAAAAACATATAACAATTCTCTACATTTTCAATTATTTCACACATTATTACATTTTTTAATTTTGGGTTTCATTTCTCTTTTAAAATTGGTTAATTCTCACGAATTAAACAAAAGTCCATAAACATACTAAATTAATTTAATTGGGCGAACGAAATTTGTCGCCTCACGGGCTCAAACCTAGGACATAAGGAGGTTAGGGATATATCCTTCCCTCCGACAGCATCTAGGGTTCCTTGATCCATATTTTTGTGTCACTAGGTTAGAAGAGGGGATCACATCGTTTAAGGTATTCAAATCGTATTCGATAATTTTGAACGTGTACAACTATAAAATTACTCAATTTAAAATATAAATACGTCCAAATTAATAAACCTTTCACAAAGTTACGTCGTTTAAAAAGTTTTTGAAAAATAAATACAAAATCTATATTTATTCAAATTTTCCCTCGAATATTACACATTTCTTTAGACACTCAAGTAATCCTTAAAAATATTTTTCAATTTAAAACAAAACAAAAACGCCTTTAAATAACAAAAATGATATATTAAAATAAGATAATAGACGTTTTTATTCATTTAAGAAAATTCTCAAACAACTAAAATAATTTGAACCTTATAACACATTTGATAGTTTAATTCTCATTTTATGAAAACAACTAAAATTTGAATCTCAAACATCAATTTAGCCAACAATAATCTTTTAAAATAGAGAATATCATGGTGTACAGTCACATTTGATTATTAGAACCCAAATCAAAATATTACAATTCATGTGATTTGTAGTAATAATTAATCAAAATAAACCAGAACCACTAAATACAAAATGCTCCAAAAAGTGACCATGAGTACTAGACTTACTATAACATATTTTAGGTTCAAATCTATAATTATTTATTTTGTTTTATTTTACATATTTCAAATGAGGTTGGGTGACCCTAGGTGGTCGCATTGTTCGGTACCAGTCTAGTCCTAATCGGCACATGTACAAATATATATATGTGCATTTGAATTGATTTTTAATTTTTGTTTTATATTTGGATATTATAGATTTAGAAGAGAAATAACATAAAGTATTTGAATCTAAGTTTTAATTCCAATCATAATCTCATCCATATATATTTCTAAAATACATCATTTTTGTATTCCAAGTTTTTCAAACAAGGCAATATACCAACTAAATAGCTAAACATTTGTAATCTATACAAGAAGTCCTTTCCTCCCTGTTCATGATTGCCTAATTAAGATAGAATCATTGCACGAAATAGAAGATCGATGAAAAGAATCCGAGGATATAATTTCCACAGCAAGCTTACAACAACACCGTTGACGACACATTTGTTTCTTAGGGAAAGAAATGGTATTACGGTTGAAACATAAGAAGCGCGAGGATGTGAATGAAGATGCAACTTTTAAGTTGTGAAGTGCGCAACAACAATTCCTATGATAAGGTCTTCTTTCGATCTCAATATCAAAGATGGATAAGCAACTCCCGTTACTAGACAGGAATCGAAGCATCGTTTCAGCCATTAATTTTCTCCACTCCCCTTCCTTTGAGCGATCGCGAGAAGGTGAGTGGATAAGTTTGTTTCTCGATATAGAATAGTTTGTTTATATAGCTAATTGGGAAACATTCTTCATTGAATTACAAGTTTTTTTTTTAAAAAAATTCTTGTAAATGGTGTTTGGGCGAGGCAACCTAGGAATTTTGTTTTCTTGGCTATGTGAGACAAAGTAGTGATAAATGTTTTGGATTCATACGTTTGTTTGTTTTGGATTGATGGTAGACAACAAAATTGTTAGCTTTGTAGATTCCACAATATGAAATTACTACTATTTTGGAGTCCATCTCATGAATGATTAATACACTTTAAGGCTAAAACAACTATAATTTTATCAAAATCGTGGAAAGAAAGGTAAGAAACTGACTACCAAATCAAATAAATAATAGTTTGAAATAATTATTTTTAATTTAACCTAGATTTACAAAAATTATATCATTATATAAAAGTAGAATGAAGAATGTATAATTTTGTATTGTTGGATCATCAAAATAAATATGTATAGTATTAAAGTATTATAAATCTAATAATTCACTTTATCGGCCAACCACGTTATTTTCACCTAATTTTGATGATTAATTTCCATTTAATATCATATCTAATCTAAGATCCCCTGCAAATAATGTTTTTTCTAAATTTAGAAATAACAAATGTAAATTAGAATTAATTTTGCCGAACCAATAGGACGGTCACGTGAGTAATGCTGGTAAGAAATGGTCGGCCATAATAATGAAGAAGAGTTTACCCGATTCCAACCCGTATTAATGTCCCACTCTCCTAAATTTGACCTTATTTTATATACTTTTATTTCAAATAACACATAGATAATAAATTTGTTAATTTATTTATTAGGAAATAGGATTGCAGTTGGCCAGCGAATTAATTAATTAATTAATTAATGGGTGGATTTCTATCTGTCATATGACGGCTAATTAAGGAGATGTGTGTGTGAGTTGGCAGTTGAGAGTTATATTAACTTCCTTTTCAAATGGCTGCTCAAATTCATACCATTTTCCAGGAAACATCCCATAAAAAGAAACTTAAAGAATTTTAATATTTATATTTATTACATATAAATAAACCGAAAATCATCCCATTATAACTAATTTTATCTTAAATAATTAGATTAAAAGTTGTGTAGGAAATTATTTATGAGGTTTTACTATTTATACTTATAACTTCTAACATGAGATTGATTGAGGCCAGAGAATTCATTTGAAAATTGATATTAGGTAACAAGGTTGTTATATTATTGTTCCAATAAATCAAATATATATATATATATATATATATATATATATATATATATATATATATATATATATATATTTTGTGTAAGTCAAAGGGTTCTTATGGTTAAAGACATAACTTGGCTCGGTAATTAACCGAGTAAAAATGGTCAACCGGTTCAATTAGTGAGTTTCATATAATAATAAAATAATATAAAAATAGTAAAATTTAATCAAATTATTTATAATAATAGTCAAAGTAATAATCAAAATTAGTGTTGCAGCATCGGACATAATAATCACTATGAACCTCAAAATAATATCAAACTATTGTCATCAACTATATATGAGTATAACCTCAAAATAAGTTAAAATTTGACGAGAAATGATGATAAAAACTTAAAATAAGTTAAAATAAAATAGAGTAAATGAATTAGTATGGTAAAAGCAGAATCAACTAGTTCAGGTAGGATGTGGAGTTTGAGGTGAATGAAAGAATTTGTTCTTAGTGTCTAAACTAAAATCGGTAATTTACCCACATGGAACTAGAAATAGGTAAACTTATTGGAAACTAAAAAACAAGGAAATGAGAACCGAGAGAGTGATAAGTGAGAAAAAATAGTTTTTGTTAAAGAGAATAAACCCGACGGGTTAACCTGGCTGCTGGATTTTCGGACCAACCGGCAAACCGGGTTTAACTGGGTTGATTGCATTTCTGCTTTTTTCATCACCCAATTGGTTTGACGACCGGTTCACCGGGTTTGCTGGTCCGAACGGTAGGACATGCTTAAAAACTATGGTTAAAGGTATAGAAAATGAAATTTTGTCTTAACGATTTTAAATGTCGGTAACTTATTATTCACGTGACATTTATAAATAAAACATCAATATCACTAATTTAATTATCGAATTTTAGCTAATTATGGATTTTAACTATTTATTCTTTGAAATTCGGTGGTGAAAACTCTTAATTCGCTGATATTTGATAGTTAAATTAGTGACATTAATATTTTATTTATTTTTAAATATAAGATGATAATAAGTTAACTACGTTTAAAATTAAAATTTTGACAAATAATAGGATATCTTTTACTATTTTTATAGAAAGAAAAAGAAATATTTGATCATTATATATTAATATTTTTAAAAATAATTTATAAAGAAAAAATATCTAATCTCTTAACATCAACAATTAATTGATATCATTAATCAGAAATATACTATTTTGGTTAAACAATTAATTGACAATTATTAATTAGAGGGGATGAAATGATATTTAATTAAAAATAGATTTAAAAATAAAAACAAATTGAACATAGCCTTAGTAGAAATATATAATTAATTTATGTTTTTATTTGGTCATGATTCTAGAATGCTCTTAAGTGGAAGAGAGAGGCTATTAATTTTTAAAATATCTGTGCAAAATTGATGGATATTCAAAAATGATAGTAAAACTAAAATAGAAACCCAAAGTGATCGATTGCATAAGCCTTGTGTGTATTTCTATCAAATTCATCGATCGATCTAAAAGACTAAATCTCCATGAAATCCTCTTACAAGAAGTAAATATATATATATGTATAAACGAAATGAAAAGATTGATGAACAACTGTCAGGTCTCAAATCAATTGGTAGTACATTTACATTTTCACTCTACAAAGAATTCGTAGCAATTAGAACACACAGATAAAGAAAGAAGTAGTAAGCTAGAACAATCAGATCCACAACTACTAAATCTCTTCACCAACCAGATTTCATCTTAATCAATCAATCATCATCATCATCGCCTGACTGATCTTTCAACATTCCGATCGCAATTCAAAACTCAACCAACGAACAAAAACAAAAAAGAATAGTCGACGACTAAGCAACTGCAATCAGATCTGATCTCAACTAGTTATACTATTATTCTTCGTTATAAGGAAATAGATACGTCTTTCCGGCAATATCGGCGACGGAATTCGTCGCAGGCGAAGATCCAGGCGATACGTAGGCAGCAGCAGCAGAAGAAGAAGCAGCCATAAGCGTGAAGGAACCTTCGCTCCAAGTACGACGAATCGGATAGGAAACGTTATTTCCCGAGGTGGAATGAGAACATTGTCCGCGAGATTTGTGAAGTGCACAACTGCAATTCTTGTGATAAGGACGGCGTTGGATTCCGGCATCGGCACCGGAGATGCATGCGTCGAAGAAGCCACGAATCAGGCCGTCTCCGGCAGCCCCTGTAGCCATTAGCCCTCCCCTCTTTCCTTCTCCTCCTATCGATCTGATCTGCGCGTGAAATATGCAAAACGGTTTTGAGTGGAGAGAGAGAAAAGAGAATATTGTCATTTTATAGAGAGAGAAACGGGCAGACGGGCAGTGTGGGGACCACTGATTAAAGTTCGACAGCGCCTAATACGGGCACATGGAGGCTTCCCCCTTTCAAGACGTGTTACCACGGTTATTTTTCTCCCCGGTTCATTCCTCCGTAAAATTAACTTATTTTCGGCCCGGTTTAATTATTGCTTAGACTAATAAAATGATTTTTTTTTTATCTAATAATAATTTATTGCCCGAATTAACATATTTTATTAAGAATCAAATTTAATACATTACCTTATATATATATATATATATAATATTTTAATTATCTTTGATTCAACTTATAAACTAAACTAATTTATAAAATAACATATTTTGCGTTTAAATAATTTTTTTCTCTATTTCCTTTCTCCAACTAAATAAACTGGAGTTATGAAAATAAATCACACCGACTGAATCACACATATCAAAACAAAATGTTTATAGTGAAAATAATGATGATCATTTTGGCTTTAATAAATATGTTTTTATTTTATTTTAAAAATAATTTTGTCACTATGCTGCTGCATAAAATATTTAGTAAAAGTAAATAATTATATATTTTTAAGAATAAAAGTAAAACAAAACTTTCATTTAAAAAATATAATAAGTAAAAGACAACTATTCCAATATATTATGATTAAGACCACCTGACAAGTCATTTCTTTTATTTCAATTGTTCTTTACAACCGTGATTAATAATTTAATATGATCATTTCAGAGAATATAGCTGTCAAAGATATTATTAACCACTAATTTGGTACAGGATTCTCTATTTTAATTATTTATTTATTTTTATTTAAAATTACTGTATTAGTTGATCGATATTATTATTATTATTATTATTATTATTAAATTACACTTTATTCATATTAATAACTATACTTGTGTATATGGTAAACACATTTTTTGATATTATATACTAAATGAGCATGATACATTTACTTTTACACTATTTTAAAAAAAATCCAAATAATTAATAATTTTTTAATAGAATACACATGATTTTCATCTTCACATGTGAGAAGTACATGTGAATGTTTGATTACAACATAAATATATATTTTTTAATGAATCTATCTGGTGATCATACAAAAATGTTCAAATATATGAGAATGGACCAACCTTTCATTAAATATCATTATATATAGATATGAGATTTATAAATATAATTTAATAAATTATTATGGTGTACCATACAATTACAAACTTATACACAATTCTACCATATATACATGTTTTATAATTCTTTTCAAACATTTTTTAATATTTAATTTGATGTATTAGAGAACTCGTTACAATTTATGTCGGGATTTTATTTCTAATATTTTTTCCCACAATTTTACTATCTTTCGTAAAAGAAGTGGAACAAATAAAATAATTTTAAACTTAAAAAAAGAAGAATAATTGAAATTAAATACATGACTTAAGAAATTAGAAAGTGGTCAATGTAACTTAAGTAAGATTATATATGGTGTTACACGTTTTGAGTGGTAATTGCTTTTGGAAACAAGTTTTGTTATAAATTGGACAAAAACATAATTCACAATTAATATGGTTATTACATTTGTCATAAATTAGTTGTTATTTTCTAACCTAATTATAAGCTACGTGTCTGCCTTGTTGTCCCCATTTAGTTTAAAGTTGATTATTATTTTGACATAGTAAAATTTTTGAATTGGTTTGTAGTATTACGTGGTTTTGGAGGTGCACAAATATGGAATACTTTTTAATATATTCAATGAAATTTTAAAATATATACAGCTGACTTTAGTAATATTGATTTTATTTTTTAAATCTAGAATGTCCATCTAAAATATTTATTGGTTATACCGACTTTTTATAAGTTGAGTTTATCTCATAATTTTTATTTTAAAAGGATATGTGGTTACTACATTTTCTTATGTTAGAAGAAAAAGTTCCAAAATTTTAGGATGCACACGTAAAACACTGCAATATGTGAGATCTGTCGGTAGCACATAATTATATATTAATAAAAGAAAGTTTATATCAAATTAAGGGTTGTTTCATTAATTTAATTTTGCTGCAACCAAACATATATATTAAACATGTACGTAGGTGAACGGATCTTTTTATAGGACTTCTCTATCATCTCATTTAATTTTCTAAGCACTTTAATTGTATATGTGTATGGTTTCTTTCATTTTTGGTATGAATTATATAAAGAGTCGGTTCCGAGTTTTGGGCTGCCCCAACCCCCGTTAGAAAAAAGCTCGATATTTTTTGTTGTCCTAGGTCGAGTTAAAAAAATTAATAAAAAAATGGATTTTTGTGAGGTTTGAACCAATAACTAAAACAAAAATTTTAATTTTTTTTTATCTAGAAACACTAAACTACAACATCTTATGTTCAAAATTACAATATATTTAATTAAAATCTTACTATTTTTAATAAATGGATTAATGATCTTGTTAGTATTTGATGATTATAATTTGTTTGGTTTTAATTTATTTAATTTGAATGATTATTTATCTTATTTTAATATGTTGTTTTTTATCTAACTTTTCTTTTTTTAATTATTTTAGTTAGGTTTATACAACCATTTTTTAATACATAAATATTTTATTTCGGATGTACCTTAAGAAGGTTAGGATGAGACTCAGAGCATATCTAACGCACAAGACCTCTGCCTATTTTTTTTTGTCAAATCAATTTTCCACCTCAGCTGAAAAGCGGGCACATGTTGTACTTGATCAAAACACTCCAATGCCTGCCGTTTTCTAAATAATTAAAATATTATTTTTATTTTATATTATTTTAATATTTTAAGTATTATAAAATTACATTTTTTAAATTATTATAAAATTATATTTTTAAAAATAATAAAACATGTTAATATAATTAATAGAAAAAGATATTAATTTATTTAAAATATATATTTATTAATTAAATATATAACTAATATTCCTATATTATAAGAAAATGTGAGAATTTAAATTAATATAATTAATAGAAAAATATATTAATTTATTTAAAATATATATTTATTAATTAAATATATATATAACTAATATTAAATAAATTAAAATATAAAATATTTTATAATTTAAAATATATTATAATATTAAAAACATTACAATAATAAATTTGAGAATTTAAACCTTTAAAACGTGTTAATATAATTAATAGAAAATTAATTTATTTAAAATATATATTTATTAATTAAATATATATATATATAGCTAATATTAAAAACATTATAAGAATAAAGTTGAGAATATATAACTAATTTTCTTATATTTCTATATTATAATAAAATATAAAATATTTTTATAATTTAAAATATATTATAATATTAAAAATATTTTTATAATTAAATATATAACTAATATTCTATATTATAGAAAAATTTGAGTAATTGAGGTACTTACAAATAAGAAAAATAAGGGAATATATTAATTTATTTAAAATATAAATAAATATATAACTTATATTTCTATATTATAGAGTATATTATATTATATAATAATTAAAAAGTCAGAGCATATCCGACATAGGCACAGAGGGTGTTGTCTCCTTTTGCTTTTACATACAACGCATAAAATTAAAAAAAACATTGACATGCCCACGTTGTCAGGTCATGCAGACATGCCCACGCTGTCAGGTCATGCACTGCATATGCTCTTAGAACTCGCCATTGTCCCACATTCCAAGTAATAAAAGGTTAATTAATTTTGGCTTATCTAGTTTTAGTTTAAGAAATTTATAAAAAAAAAAATTTGTTTGTTAGGAGTTTTATTTGAAGAATTTAATAAAGAAGTGAGAGAGTATTCAAGAACAAGAATCGTTTTCAATTTTGGCTCATATGGTTAAAAAAGACCTAATTATAAGGAATATAATAACTATCTCCTAATTATAAGAAATATATTAACTATATCCTAATTATAAGGAATATAATAACTATATCTTATTTATTTTAATTATTGATGTAGATATTATTTAATATCTTTAATATCTTCTTGCAAGCGAAACGGGGTGGCACACACTGTGAGCTTGTCACGAAGGAAGCAAACCTTGATGACGATAAACCCTTAGTAAGAATATCTGCAATTTGATCTTCAGTTGCGACGTACTGTATGACAAGAGATTTCTCAGCTACTCGTTCCTGAACAAAATGAAAGTCAATTTCAATATGTTTTGTACGAGCATGAAAGACTGAGTTGGCAGCAAGAAATGTTGCACCAATGTTATCGCACCATAAGATAAGTGGAGTAGAAAGAGGAATCCAAAATTCACCAAGAAGTGATTGAAGCCAACCTAGTTCAGTAGTAGCATGAGAAAGTGCTCTATATTCTGATTCGGTGTTTGATCTTGCAACAACGTGCTGTTTTTTAGAATTCCATGATATGAGGTTGTTGCCTAAGAACACACAATAACCGGTAGTGGAACGACGATCGTCTGGACATCCGGCTCAATCAACATCAGAGTAAGCAGTTAATGTAAAGTTTGTGATTGGACATATTTGTAGACTATGACGAGGAGTGTGACGAAGATAGCGTAAGATACGTTTGACAACTGCCCAATGTGTGGTAGTTGGTGTTTGCATAAATTGACAGGCTCAATTGACAGCAAAAGCTAGTTCTGGACATGTGAGTGTAAGAAATTGGAGAGCACCAACAATACTACGATAAATAGTGGGATCACTTAGAGGGTCACCATCATGGCAAGATAAAGAAGAGCCTGAAGCTACTGGAGTGTGTAAGGGTTTGGATTAATGCATGTCAGCATGTGTGAGTATTTCTTCTATATATTTGTTTTGAGAAATAAAGAGACCACTTGATGTACGAGTGGCTTCCAAGCCGAGAAAATAGTGTAGTGGACCCAAGTCTTTGACTGGAAAGATATCCTTGAGGCGTGTGATTGTTTCAGATATAAAAGATGAAGAATTGCTAGTAAAAATAATATCATCAACATAGACCAAAATATAGGCGTTTTCCAAGTGATATAATAATAGAGAAGTATCAGACTTAGATTTTAAAAAACCTAGAGAGTAGAGTGATGTTTGAAGTGTAGAATGCCATGCACGTGGGACTTGTTTAAGACCATAAATTGCTTTATGAAGATGACATACATGATTTGGAAATTCAGAATGCACGAACCCAAGAGGTTGTTCCATGTATACTTCTTCATTAAGATGTCCATGAAGGAAAGCATTGTTAACATCGAGTTGATGTATAGACCATTTATAAGTAATAAGTAGTGATAGAATGATGCAGATTGTAGTTGGTTTGACTACTGGACTAAAAGTATCACTATAATTAATGCCGGATTGTTGATGAAAACCTTTAGCAATAAGGCGAGCTTTATATATTTCAACTGAACCGTCTATTTTTCGTTTGATCTTAAACACCCATTTGCATCCAACAATATTGCGTTGAGAGGATCTCGGGACAAGTGACCATGTATGATTATGTATGAGAGCATTAAATTCTGAAGACATAGCCTGACGCCAATTATAATGTTTATGGGCTAAGGAAAAACATGTTGGTTCAATAACGAAAGCAATAATAGAGTTGGCCACTGGTGCCTCAGATCGTGCTCGAGAACGTGTTAACATAGGGTGTGTTGAGCATGTCGGAGCACTTTGTAGAGAATTCGATACAATGTCTATCCCTGTCGATAAAGGTGCGTGTGTTGTGTTATCCGGTGATGATGTAGGGGGTGGTACCATTGGAATAGGAGGTGTCATAACTTGAGAAGAGAGTATTATTATTGGAGTAGGATTTGGTACTACCGGATGATTCACCTCAAGTGGTATTTGTGAATGATCCTTTATATTAGAGAATGATGAAGCAAATACTGGAGTAAATAATGTGGATGGTGGTGTTGATCTAGTTGATGAAGCGAATGGGTATACAAATTCATTGAATGTAACATGACAAGAAATATATACGCGACCTGAAGGAATATGTAAGCAGTTGTATCCTTTGTGAACAAGGCTATAACCCAAGAAAACGCATAATGTAGATATGAAATTCAACTTGTGTTGATTATAAGGACGTGTGAGTGAATAACACGCACATCCAAACGTCTTAAGAGATGCATAATCCGATAGCTTTTTAAATAAAACCTCAAAAGGTGATTGTTTATTTAAAACAGGAGTGTGAATCCTATTAATAAGAAAAGTTGCTGTCAAAAATGTATCATCTCAATAAGTGCAAGGTACGCTCGCATGAGCTAAAAGGGTAAGACTTGTTTTAGTTATATGACGAATTTTGCGTCCAGCAATACTATTTTGTTCACTTGTGTGTGGACTTGAATTCCGTGAAGTTCTGTCAAATTAGTGAGACTCTGATACTCACCACCTCCATCCGTTTGTAAAATTTTAATTTTCCGATTAAACTGATTTTCAACTAAATTTTTAAATTTAGTAAAAATATTTAGTACATCAGATTTTCTAGCTATTGGATAAATCCACGTATATCTGCTATAATCATCCACAAAATCAACAAAAAATCGATAACCCAATGAAGTAGTTACCGGGGCAGGTCCCCAAACATCAGAATATATCAATTCAAGAGGAGACGTAGTTTTGAAAACTGATGTAGAAAATGGTAATTTGTGAGCTTTTCCAACATGAAAAGCTTCACAAAACGTAAATGTACTACTACCAATTAAAGGTAAATGAAAACGAGAAATAACGTAAGAAGATGTCATAGATGATGGATGTCCCAAGCGTTGGTGCCAAATAGTAGCCGGTGAACGAACACTTGTGAAAGTTGCTTGAATTTGATGATGAGAATATGATGGTGGTACAAGACAATATAGACCTCCTCTTAGTGTTCCACGAATTAACTCATTCTTCGTATCCCGGTCCTTAACAACACAATAAGTTGGGTGAAACTCAAAAAATACATTATTATCAGCCAAAAACGAGAAACACTTAATAGGTTCTTAGTGGTTCCAGGTACATGAAGAATATTCTGAAGTTTTAGTGTTCTCACATTACTAGGAATGAAAGATTCTCCAATATTAGAAATATATAAGGTCATACCATTTCCAAAAGTAATATTTTCCGTATCTTGATAAGGAGAATGAGTATGAAGATTGTTTAAGTCAGCTGTAAAATGCTCCGATGCACCAGAGTCTGGATACCATGAGGGGTCTAATACAGAGACAGACGACGGCATCATTGCTGATGGAGTAGATTGCTTTGGTTCATACCGATGATAACAATCATTTGCTTGATAGCCATGGCGATTGCAAATTTGACAAATAAGATGATATCTGCAATTTTCAGCTACATGACCTTTTTTTTCACAATTCGTACACTTTGATCGATTTCCACCATTTCGGTTTCTTCGAAAATTTTCACCAGCTTTTTGTTTGTTATTTATTTGGGTTAAATTCTGTGACCCAAATGAGTTCTGATTATTCTTTGGCCAACTGTTACCATATGACCCATTACCAATATTTGACCCACTGCCATTAGGTTTAGCTGTCTCAAAAGAGGAAGAGATATTATGAATCTTACCTCCAAAAGAAGATGTTGTGGATGAAAGATGTGGAGCATGGAAACTAGTAGGTGTTCGATTATTGTTCCAATTCCTATTACTGTGATTTTGACGACCATGTGCTACGTTAGCCACTAGAGCACCAAACGATGAGGACTCAATGTATCTTTGTTCGTGAGTCAATAGGTGGCCAGTGAGTTCATCAACCAATATTGGTTCAATTCGAGTGGTTAGGGAGACAATCAGGTTTTCATATTCAGGTCCTAATCCTCCGAGAATATGGGCTACAAGATGATGATCTGGAATCGTTTCACCAGCTAGTGCAAGAGAATTTGCAGTATTCATCTTCATCTGTAGATAATCGTTCATCCCACTGTTTCCTTTCTTTCCTGTCTATAATTGCTTTCTTAATTGCACAAGTCTCGCTTGAGATTGAGAAACATACCTTTTCTTTAACATTACCCACAATTTGTGCGTTGTGTCTATATTGGGGCCGACGATTTGTGTGTGAATTGAATCTGATAGTGTTGATTGAAGCCAAGAGAGTATTCTCTGATCATGTTCTTCTCAAACTTCAAATTCAGGATTCTCAATTTGTTCACCATTGCTGTCAAAGATTTTCTTCATCGAAATCTTTGATTCTTGAATAAATTTGCTGAATTTATAACCCTTGATTATTGGCATGATTTGAGATCGCCATATCATGTAGTTTTGTTGATTCAACTTTAATGATGCAATCTGCGGAAAGTTGATAATGGTTGGAGGATTCTCCATAGAATTGATTTAGAGAGTTTTCCCTTTTTATTTGCTCTGATACCATGAAGAATTTAATAAAAAAGTGAGAGAGTATTCAAGAACAAGAAGAATCTTTATTCATTGTATTCAATATCAGACTCTTATATAGGTTAGAAAAAGAAAGATAATCCTAATTATAAGGAATATAATAACTATCTCCTAATTATAAGAAATATATTAACTATATCCTAATTATAAGGAATATAATAACTATTATTTAATATCTTTAATATTATTTTTCAATTTTCATCATAAACCTGTACTAGTAAATTTAATTATCTTATTTTTTTATTAAATGGGTGGTCATGTTTGGGCTTGCTAGGGTTATCTCAGAGCCAACTTGATGGTAGTTGTGTTAACTTTCTAAAAAAAAATTATAACAAAATTGTCATAAACAAGTCAAATGCATGAAAAATGTCAATAAAAAAATAGATTAACAAATCACGCAATTTTGTAAGTTTTTTTTTATAAAATACGACTTAGCGTCGTTTTATTAAAATCTCCAAAAGAAAAAAAACCCACATGAGTTCATGAATTTTGTTAAGACAAACGTTTACTATAATTTTAAAGAAAAATAACATACAAACATAATGAATAAACCACAAAACAGACTTACAAACAAACAAATAAGAAAACTTTAAGTAAACTATCGCGTCTTAAACATTGAAATTTGTGTGACTTTTTCAAAGTTAATTGACCATTGATATAGCTTCTAATTTTCCAGATTCGTGGGTATTCTCCTGCATGTGTGAATAATAGCATGTCCAACAATGACGATTTCCCTCCATATTTGATCTTTATTTCTTCTTGTTTTTGAAAATATTCTTGCATTTCTTTTCGTCCACACTTGATACACAATCACACCAAAGTAACATTTCATAACATTAGCATGGAACAAGTTGTTTTTGGCCTTTTCAAACACCACTTCTTTGATGTGAATCCAATCCATAGAAAAATTCTGCAATCTCAAGTTCTTAGCAAAATTCACCCACAATGCACTAGTAAAACGAATTCTCCAAGAATATGAGCAATAGTCTCCTCCTCATCCAAACATAGAATACAACAAGTACTATGAATGTTAGGATTTGTATCTCCCAAATCCTACCAGTTTGAAAACAATCTGTAAAAACACAAGAAAGAAGAACACAAGAACACAAGAACACACAGATTTATAGTGGTTCACTCAAATTGAGCTACATCCACTTCAGCCACCACCAGATTTACTATGAAAAAGAAGAAGGAATACAGAGTTTTTGCCTCACACTTTATCTCTCTAGAATTCTATCTCCCCAATGTAAACCCTTAATAATCACATATTTATAGGGTAAACATTCAGGTAATAAACCTAAATAACTTTGGTCAGGCCCAAGCCCAAAACCAAAAAAAGAAAACCCAATAAACTCTAATTAACAATGTAAAATTTATTATAAGTGTAGGCTCCATAACTCAACAATCTTCCACTTGGAGACTAACTTCATCATCTCTCGATCGGTAGTGGCTTTCCATTCGGTGTCTTAACGAAGAAGACCAACTGAAGTTGCACACAACTTCAGTTTCTCATTTGTCACAACTTTTATCAACATATCAGCTGGATTCTCACTCCCGGGAATCTTCTCAAGAGCTAATACTCCATCTTCTAAAGCTGACCGGATGAAATGATAACGAACCTGTATATGCTTCGTCCTGCCATGATAAACATGATTCTTTACCAAATGAATGGCACTCTGACTGTCGCATCGTAACACACTTCCCTCGTAGTTTTGACCCAATTCTCGCAAAAAGGTTGTAACCACATCATCTCCTTAGCAGCTTCTGTCACAGCAACATACTCTTCCTCACAACTAGAAAGAGCAATAATCTTCTGCAATTTTGAAACCCAACTGATTACAGTACCTCCCAGAGTATAAATGTACCCTGTTGTGCTATTCCTACTATCAACATCACCACCATTGTCAACATCAACATATCATTCCAAACCCATATTAGACTTTCGAAAACACAAAGCAAGACCCGTACTTCCTCTTAAGTATCGTAGTATCCACTTTACTGCTTCCCAATGTTGTCTACCCGGATTGCTCATGAATCTGCTAACAACTCCCACTGCATGTGCTATGTCTGGTCTTGTGCAAACCATCGCATACATAATACAACCAATGGCAGAGGCATACGGAACAGTTGCCATGTAATTTTTCTCCTCCTCTTTTGAAGGCGACTGATCTTTAGATAGTCTGAAGTGACTAGCTAAGGGGATAGTAACTGGTTTTGCATCATACAAGTTGAACCTGCTAAAACTTTCTTCACATATTCTTCTTGTGAAAGCTTGAGAACTTCTTCATCCCTGAAAATTCTCATCCCAATGATTTGTTTTGCAGCACCCAAATCTTTTATTGCAAACTTTTCAGACAACTCTTTCTTAAGCTTGTTAATCTCATACAAGCTTGCTCCAGCAATCAACATGTCATCAACGTAGAGAAGAAGAAGAATGTACGATTTATCAAACCTCTTGATATAGCAGCAATGATCAGCTTCACACCTCAAAAAATTGTTACTTTTCATTAAGCTATCAAACTTCTTGTACCATTGTCTTGGAGCCTGTTTCAAACCATACAGACTCTTCTGAAGCTTACACACAAGCTCATCTTTTCCTTTGATTTCAAATCCTTCTAGTTGTCGCATATAAATTTCTTCATCTAGATCATCATGAAGAAAAGCAGTTTTGACATCCATTTGTTGAAGATGAAGGTCTTCTTTCACAACTAAACTCAAAATAGTTCTAATTGTCATCAATTTAACTACTGGAGAGAAGATTTCATTGTAGTCAATACCTTCTTTCTGTTGAAATCCTTTCACAACCAACCTTGCCTTGTACCTCATGGTTTTATCATTCTTCTTTAATCCTGAAGATCCATTTGTTGTGAAGTGCTTTCTTTCCCTTTGGTAGCTTAGTGAGCTCCCAAGTCTGATTCAACATCAAAGAGTCCATCTCATCTTTCATCGCAGACTCCCACTTAACCGATTCATCAGATTGTATTGCTTCCTCATAGCATTCAGGTTCACCTCTATCTGTCAACAAGATATAGTTTAGAGATGGAGACCACCTCTCAACTGGTTTTCGATTCCTTGATGATCTTCTCAACTGTATAACCGGTGTTTGCTGATTTACCTCTGGGGCCACGTTCTCAACGATTTCATCTTCAACAACACATTGTTCTTCTTCGACAACCGGTATATATTCAGCTGAAAATTCTCTCAAATCGACTGTACCAGTCTCTTCCAACTTGGAATCACCACCTGATGTCTTCCCAACACAATCTTTGTAGAGAACCTGTTCATTAAAGATAACATTTCTGCTACGAGTGATCTTCCGATTTTGATTATCCCAGAAACGATAACCAAACTCGATATCACCATAACCAATGAAAAAACATTTATTAGACTTTGGATCAAGCTTGCTCCTATCACATTCATTAATATGAACATATGATAAACATCCAAACACTTTCAAATAAGAAAGGTTTACCTTTTTATTGCTCCAAGTTTCTTCAGGATTCTGAATTCAAGAGGAACAGAGGGTCCCCTGTTTATCAAATAGGCAGCAGTATTAATAGCTTCTGCCCAGAAGGTTTTAGGCAGCCCTGCATACAATCTCATGTTTCTAGCACGCTCGTTCAATGTTCGATTCATTCTTTCAGCTACTCCATTCTCTTGAGGCGTTCGGGGAACAGTCTTCACCATACTGATCCCATTCTCAGCACAATACTCTTTAAAATCTGAATTGATATATTCACCTCCGTTGTCGGATCTCAAGCACTTAACTTTTTGATTTGTTTCATTTTTAACCAAAGCCTTCCACTTATTGAAAATAGCAAATACTTCAGACTTGTGCTTCATAAAGTAAATCCATACTTTTCTTGTTGAATCATCTATAAAAGTCACATAGTAGTATGATCCGCCAATAGAAGAAACAGGTGCAGGTCCCCACATATCAGTGTGTACCAACTCTAATCTTTCTTTCTTGGGCTCCTTCCAAGTTTTTAAGAAACTCACTCGTTTCTGTTTTCCAAGAATGCAATTTTCACATAACTGATGTTCAACAGACTTCAGTTCTGGAATCTGTCCGTTCTTCAAAAGAATTTTCATCCCTTTTTCGCTCATATGGCCTAATCTGCAATGCCACAATTCACTGTTCTTCGAGTCATCAACTACAGCAGCAACTGTTTCTCTGCAAGTTGAAGTCGTGTATAACGTTCCAGTTTTGTGACCTCGAGCAACAACAATTGCTCCTTTAGTCACCTTCCATGCACCATTTCCACAACTGAAATTGTGACCTTCTTCATCAAGTTGTGTAATAGAGATCAAATTGCGCATTAAACCTGGAATGTGTCTCACCTTATTAATCTTCCAAACAGAACCATTTTCCATCTTCAATTTGATGTCCCCCATGCCAACAATATTCAGTGGCTCACCATCTGCAAGATATACTTTCCCACAGTTTCCAGCCACATAATTCTCCATTAATTCTTTGTGGGCAGTGGGGTGGAAAGACGCTCCCGAGTCCAAAACCCATGAATCTATCGGGCTATCAACAGACAGAAGTAACGCATCAGTGACAGATTCTGTAACAACGTTGACTGCATCATTTTTATCATCACCATTTTTCTTCGGTGCTTTGTAGTTCCTCTTTAAATGACCCTGTTTACCACAATTCCAACACTCAAGTGTCCTCCCAGACTTGGACTGACTCCTCCTGCTCCTTGACATAGATCTGCTCTTACCTTAGTTGAAATTTCTATCATTACCTCTGCCCCTGTTTTCCACATTCAGAGTAGAACTTTTGAATGTTTCACTAGAATCAATTTTACGAACCTCTTCAGCAAGAATACGATCTCTAACTTCAACAAATTTCAGTTTAGCATTTCCAACTGAATTACTAATTGCTGCCCTCATAGGTTCCCAACTATTTGGTAGAGATGCTAACAAAATCAGGGCACTAACTTCATCCCCAAAATCAATCTCAACAGATAGCAATTGATTCACAATTGTATTGAATTCATTCAAATGAGTAGTGACAGAAGTACCATCAACCATTCTTAAGTAAAAGAGTCTTTTCATTAAGTGTACCTTGTTGTTAGCAGATGGTTTCTCATACATATCAGAAAGAGCTTTCATCAGACCCATGGTGGTCTTCTCCTTTGCTACATTGTGAGCAACTGTCTTGGCTAGCGTTAATCGGACAACTCCCAAAACCTGTCTATCAAGGAGTTTCCATTCAGCTTCATCCATCTTCTCTGGTTTCTCACTCAAAGGAACATGAAACTTCTTTCCATAGAGATAATCTTCAATCTGCATTCTCTAGAAAGCATAATCTGTCCCATCAAATCTTCCAATTCCATGTCCTATACTGTTCTCACTTGCCATTGTTTACAATGCTCAGATCTAGATCAGCTGCTCTAATACCAGTTGTTAGGATTTGTATCTCCCAAATCCGACCTGTTTGAAAACAATCTGTAAAAACACAAGAAAGAAGAACATAAGAACACACAAATTTATAGTGGTTCACTCAAATTGAGCTACATCCACTTCAGCCACCACCAGATTTACTATGAAGAAGAAGAAGGAATACAGAGTTTTTGCCTCACACTTTATCTCTCTAGAATTCTATCTCCCTAATGTAAACCCTTAATAATCACATATTTATAGGGTAAACATTCAGGTAATAAACCTAAATAACTTTGGTCAGGCCCAAGCCCAAAACCAAAAAAAGAAAACTCAATAAACTCTAATTAACAATGTAGAATTTATTATAAGTGTAGGCTCCATAACTCAACAAGGAATTTTTATGTACTTATTCTATCTATTGTCATAAGCCTCCCACTAAATGCAAGACAAAGAACAACTTGATGATGAGGGATGATCTTGAAAGACCAAACCAAATGATCTCAATCTACCACATTCCCCTTCTCACGAATAGTGTACCAAACCAAGCTAGAATTGAATTTACCATTATTCTCAATTTTCCACAAGTGTGAAACAACACGATCACGAAGACTCATTTGATTCACCACTTCAAGTATTCTAACCCCTTCTGGAATTTGCCTCAGAAGTGTGTTCCAATCGCCATCAATGATGTCTCGCACCTTAGCCCTTTAACAGTCTCTTCTAATTCAAACCCTTTCAAAACCAGCTTTAGAAACAATATGACTACCATCAAGCCAAGGCTCATGCCAAAATAGAGTACCCTTACGGGCCTTACCCTCACCAATCTGAAATTCCATCATTTTCTCCGCGCTTTGTTTTAGTTTGAAAATCTTTTTCAACGACCAAGCCATGTCATTTTTTATCTTGCAAGTCCAAATGCTAGTTTATATTTTCATTAACCTTGAATGAGCTCAGTTAACCCAAAGAGATTAATTATTGTTTCTTTTGAATCGCCCAAAAGTGTCTATATGTAAGAGCAACATTTCATTCAATACGATTTCTAATTCCAAGACCCCTTCCTCCTTTTGCTTGCACACATACTCCCATTTGACTTTCTTCCCACCTCTTCCTTGACTATCCCAAATAAAATCACACATGAGTTGATCAAGGTCATTCATTACCTTCTTTGAGAGTACGATGCGTTGCACCTAGTAACCAATTATGCCCATGACTACCCTTTGAACAAGCTCAATCATGCCCGCATACGAAAGTCTTTTTGTCTCTCATCCTCCAATTGTATTCTTAACTTTGTTAATAAGTGGCCTACAATGTGAAATATTTAGCCGCTTAGCTGATAACGGAATGCCCATATAACAAATCGGTAAAATGCCTTCTTTGATTCCCATAATGCCGAAAATGCTTGCCTTTATTTCCTCATTTATACCACCATAAAAAGTCAAACTCTTACTCTGATTGATATTGAGACCTGTAACACTAGAAAAAATTGTTTATGCTTCCTTAATAGTTTGAGTGAATTCAACATCCAAATGAGCTACTATGAATAAATCGTTCGCAAAACAAATAAGAGTGATGTCCTTTCTCTACAATATGGATGGTGAGTAAATGGTCGATTCCTTAAAATCATTTTTATAATGCAATGAAAGATCTCCATTATGAGAACAAAAAGATAGGAAGAGAGTCTAGATTCCATTGTCTACCCCATTTTCACATTTGAAAAATTCATCATGAATGTCATTGACGCTAACAATAAACTAGGAGTCGAAATACACTGAATAATCCACTCAATAAGGATGCAAGGAAAGCTAGATACAATTAAAAAATCATGGATAACATTCCACTTAATGGAATCAAAAGCCTTTTGAATATCTACCTTAAAAGTTACAAGAGGTGAAATTGATTTTTTTTCATAACGTTTTAACAATCCATGCATAAGCATGATGTTATGTGATATCGATCTACCAGGAATAAAAGTCGAAAGTCGATTGCCCAAGACTAATAAGTTTTGAAATAAAAGTTTTAATGAATTTAAAAATAATTTGGATATAATTTATAAATTATATTGCAACATGAAATCGGTCTAAAAAGTTAAATCTTTTCATGTGTAAAATTCTTCGGGATAAGATTCAACACTGTAGCATTCCATTGTTTGAGCATCCTCCTATTTAAAAAGAATTCCATGACTTCATCAATAACATTCTGCTTAATTAACAATCTCCCAATTATCCTTAAAAAATGTAGCATTATAACCATTTGGACCCGAACTTTTATCCCCTTTCATACTGAACCAAGCATATCTGATCTCATCAATGGAAACGACCTTAATTAACTTTCGACTCTCATCCTGGTTATTCTCTTGATGACAATCTGATAGAGGAAGTTAAGATGACATGAAGGCTCCTTCCTCGTACCAATAAGACCCTAATAATAACTAATGACTTCTTGATGAGCTTGTTTTACCCTTGAGCAACACCTCCATCATCTCTGTTAACATGAACCACACAATTTCGGAAATTTTTAGCCAAACACTCCCATAAGGAACAACCAAGGACGATGTAATAAGAACGTTGTATTCTTATCACCAAGGAACAACCAATTCTGCAATGATTTCTGACTTGAAAAGTTTTCTAAAATTCACCAAAGCTTCCTTCCTTTATCATCAATCTGATCATAACTCATATCCCGATCACATAGTTGCTGATTTTGAATGGCTTCAAGTTTGGATTTAACTTCAAAAACCCTTTGAAAAATGTTACTAAACTTTATCCTGTCCAATTTTTGAAGTTGAACTTTGAGAAGTCTCAATTTCTCATACACACTTGATACATCTTTGAACAATTAATCCGTTCAGATCACATCTGGTTAAAATTGACCTTAAAACTTACATTTTTCATTCAGAAGTTAAAAAACTTGAAAAGTCGTTTCACTCCTTCTTCCTTATCCCAAGACAATTTGATTGAACAATGATCAAAAATCTCAAGACTAAGAATATGAATGCGATTTTTTTGGGAATTTTACGACCCATTTCTTAATAATCAACCCTCTATCAACCCTTGTGTAACATCATAAACCGGACTCCTCTCATCACCATATCTAATACATTAAAATCCTCCATAATCACCCCTAACTGACTATCATCAACCCAATCTTTCAGGCACCTCCAAAGATGCTTCTGTTACGGTCTGAATTGTCACCATGGACTATGGAACGCTTGCATTTAATTTCCACCAGAACCGACCCGATGTTTAGGATGCCCCAACCTAAAAAAACGTGATTTTTGATTGCTAAAAAAAATGATAAAAAATATTTTTTTGTGAGGTTTAAACTCATAACAAAATGTTAATTTTATGTTTTCTTTCCAAACTACTAGACAAGACTTATTTATGTTTAAAAAATTATAAAAATTTATTTTTTATTTTATTTAGTAGGCTGCTATGTGGAGTAGGCTGACCTAGCCCGGGGACTTGCTGGGCTTAACCCTAATTTCCACCATAATAACTTCTTCATCAGCATGGATCTTCTTGACTTCAACTAACTTAGAATTCCAACCCACCCAATCCGCTTAATTCTTGCATTAGTGTTGCGCATAAACTCTCAATCATCATAAAAACAAAGTGAACAAATCCTATCAACATTATTAAGCTTGACTTTCATTTCCAAAATAACAATAGCTGAAACTTTCTGCTTATGAATAATCTTCTTAATATAATTAAAGAGCACCTAAGAGGATGATTGAGACCTCTAATGTCCCAGGTCAATATATTCATTAGGCACTGTATTCTGTAACAGTGTTAACTCTTATAAGAAAAGACTAGACAAACAAATAAATAGGGAAGTCATTACAAACGATTGATTGAGTATTTTAAGGCCGTTTTTCTGAGTGTCTTACAATACTATTGTGGTTGTGAATTGTTTTTGTTTATAATGATTATAATTGTTTGTGATTCTTTTGAATTTTGTTTGTCATGACAAAAAAAAAATCAACAAAAAATACATTTGTTAAACAAAAATGTAGCCTACAATATTTTTCAAAAAGTTATCTGTCTTGTGTCTAAGAAAAAAAATAAAAAATACGTTGAAAATAGGTCTGACTCACTACACGTGCAGTTTTGACCCAATTGATAGAATATTCATATAAACTTTGTGTGTAATATGAATCTACCTGAATAAGGAATTTAATAGATGAATACGATAAATAAAATATAAAATTATCTCATATGGATAAAAGAAACTTTTCAAATCTACTTAAAGTCACACAACCATGTCATTCTTAATTGTTTCGATTAAATTCACTATTTCCTCTATTTACAAACACAAAATAGAAAACATGTTTTGTCCCATAAACCCTATTAAGATCGTTCAAGAGCTTGTTTGATCTTTTGTTTTTTTTTTTTTTTTAAATAAAGATGGGTTTTTATAAAAAAAAACTTTGTTGGATGGAATTAGTAAAAAATTAGATTTTTATTTTTTTTTTCAATTATACCCCTCTCTCTCCTCTCTCTCTCTCTTATAATTAATAATATTTTTATAAATTAAATAATTTAATTTATATTAAATTAAATTAAATTTTAAAATATAATAAAAAAAATTACAAATATATTAATATTAATTTTTATTAATACATAAATAAAAAATTAAATAAATACTAATTTTATAAATCACTACTATTATAATTTAAATATTATATAAGATAATATAATATATTATAATTTTATTTATATTGTGTATATATTTTTATTTAATATAATTAATATAAAATTTTACATCAAATAAATTTGATAAGATAATAACAAAAAAAGATAAGAAAATATATTTAGAATAATTGTTTAAAGTTAGTTTATTCCAAAATAAAATTAAATAATTTTTTTTATAAATATTTTATTTAAATGAGATATATTTATAAATTAATTAATATTTTTATTTAAATATATTTAACTTTATTTTCTAGTATAATTATTTATTTAAAATTTAAATTTATATTAGATAATATATTAGGTTATAATTTTATTTTTATTTAATATAATTTTTTTAAATTAAATAATTTATTTAAATGAAAATAAATTTTAGATTGTAATCAAATAAATATAAGAGATAAGGTATATTTATAAATTAATTAATATTTGTTAGTTAAATATATTAATTTTATTTTTTAGTATAATTATTTATTTATTTAAATTATTTAAAATTTAAATATTATATTAGATAATACAGTGGGTTAAGTTGAATTTATATTGAATTTTATGATACGGGAAACTAAACTGGAGGAACGAATCCCTCAGCGAATCCCAGTGGTAGGACACGTAGGTTAAAAAATAATTTTTTTTTTGTTTTTTTTCCACGTAGGATAATTCCCCCTCATTTTAAACCCTCTCATTTCCTCTTAAACTTTATCTCTCTTCAATCTATCTCCTCTCAAAGTTCAAACGGCAACGACCTCTCATCTCCGCTCAAAGCTCAAACTGTCTTTCATCTCCTCTAAAACTCTCCCTCTCTTCAATCTATCTCCGCTCAAACCCTAACTCTAAGTATCTACTGCTATTCAAACAAAATCCACTCAAACCCTAATCCTAAGTATCTGTTGATCTTCAAACGAAATTTACTCAAACACTAATCCTAAATATCTGCTGCTCTTCAACCGGTATCCGCTTATCTGCTTCTTTTATTCAACTTCTTTTTCAAACGTTAATCAACTTCTTCTTCTTAAAACGTTATTCAACTTCTTCTTCTCCTATCTATAAAATGTTTTGTTACTAATTAGCATTTGGTTATTGTTACAGTAAGTATGTCAACAATGACAGAGAAGAACAGTAAGACTTTAGGTAAAAGGAAATCTTCAGATAGAGATGAAAGGTAATATGAACTTATCGTTGTTGTACTGTTTTCATATACTATGTTGTCCATTGTTGGTAAATATTAAGCTTAAACTGTTAATATTTTGTTGTATTGTGTGTTAGACTATGTTGTCATGTGTTTTTAGTTATGTTGTCCTGTGTTTTTAGTTATGTTGTCCTGTCGATTACAATAATAGTGTCTTCTTTTTTATTTTGCAGAAAATTTAGTGGGGTGGTATATAACAGGAAGATTATCAAGAAGAATGTTGCTCCCTCTGACCCCCTACTAGTGCTTGCGAAGGCTGCTTCTAAATCCAATACCACAACTCCATCAAAAACAATACAACCTGAGCCTAAGAATTATCGGATGAACTTAACATACAAGATCATAAAGTTGTATGAAACCAAATTATCCGAAACATTAATGTAATGGTTTCATGTTAGTAGAATTAAAACATTTACTTGTTGTGAAGCAACAATTTGTACTTAACGCTTTAATGTGAAACAACAAATCGTACTTAACAATTACTTGTTGTAGAAATACAATATTTATGTACTCAGGACAACATAATAATAAACACATGACAACATATTACAAAATAAAGTACAACATGGTATAAGACACGGGACAACATAGTATTGGACAAATGACGACATAATTTTCGACACTAACGACATCCCAACCTTTGGAATTTTGTCTTCGGTACATTGTGATGGTGCTTCATCCATAGGGCTACACAATAATACAAAAAAGAGAAATCAACACAAAGAATACATGACAACACATTAATAACTTATTACAGTAATACCGGACAACATATTGGATAAAACACATGAAAATATAGTTTAAAACACGGAACAACATATTACAATAATACAACTGACAATAGAATATTAACACTCGAGTAACTTAAATATTTACAACACATGACACCAGTGTATAAAAATACAGGACAACTTAGTTTAGGACACGAGACATCATAGTTTAAGACACGGGACAACATAAAACAAAACAGAGGACAACACAAAACAACAAAAATATTAAAAATTTTACACAGGTTTTTAAAAGATGTCGGGACCACATCCGAATCATAGATGTTGGTGAATATTTGGTAACCGCTCTTCAAGTCTTTACGCCAACGGTCCAATATATAATATGCTGGCACCTGGTTCACTTTCATTCTATTCAAAACAGCCAATATATGCCTACATGGTGATGATGGTTCATCCATAGGGCTACATAAGACAAAAAAGAGAAATCAGCACAAACAATACATGACAACACATGAACAACATATTACAGTAATACATGACAACATATTTAATAAAATGCAGGAAGGCATATTGGATAAAACGCATTAAAACGAAAAAAAATAGTTTAAAACACGGAACAACATATTACAATAACACAAGTGACATCAGAATATTAACATTTAGAGCAACTTCAATATTTACACGGGACAACATAGTTTAAGACACGGGACATCATAGTTTAAGACACGGGACAACATAGAACAAAACAGAGGACAACACAAACCAACAAAAATATTAACAGTTTTATACAAGTTCTTAAAAATAACAAAAATATTAACAGTTTTATACAGGTTCTAGCTACATATTGGTTCCTACACATAACAATCACATAACAACAAAAAAATGTGAATCCAAGAAACAAACAGAAGAACAATAAAACAAAGAAAAAAGTAAGCTATGATGGCAGAGAAGATATACCATTAGAAAAAGAAGTTAATCGGACAGTCGGATAGTGACGAAGACGAATCTAAATAAAACGCAAGGAGAAGACGACGAGGATGAAGACGAAACTAAAGAACGGAAGGACGACGAGGATGAAGACGCAATAACAGTAAGAAGTTAAACGACGAGGATGAAGACGAATCTAAAGAATGTAAGGAGAAGAAGCTAGACGGCGCGAATGAAGACGAATCTAAAGAATGGAATGAGAAGATGATAAACAGCGTGCCGATGGTGAAGAAAATGGAAGAAGAAGAAGAATAAGGAGGGTTTTGTTTGATGAGCGGGAAATGATCTGAGGGTTTGCTAGAGAGGAGATGTAATTTTTTTCTCTTTCCTCCATGGCATGCCAGGTGGCTTCGCTCCCCATTTCGTTGAACCATTTCCTGTCCTACCCACATTTCAAACAATTTTTCCCAAACTACCCACCTTTTCATTCACATTCCCAAACTACCCACATTTCTCTCTCTAAATCATTAATCAACCCATTAATTAACTCACTCTCTATCTTAACCCACTAATTAACTCCCTCTCTCTCTAAACTCATTAATTAACTACTCTATCTCTTTCAACTATTAATTAATATCCTCACTTTTAAACTATTAATTAATTCAATTAAAATATATTATATAAATATTAAAATAAAATAACACATATGTTTTATTTTTATTTAAATCTATAAATATAATATATATAGTTCAAATTAAATACACTAAATTAAATAATTTAAATAGCTATTATAAATTAAAATAAAATAGAATACATTACATAAATGGGAACTTGAAATAAAATATACTACATAAAAATTAAAATAAAATACATTACATCACAATAAAATACATAACATAAACATTACAATAAAATAAAATACATAATAAATATTAATCACGTTCAATATACAATAAAATGCATATTTTATCTTTATAATTCAATTTTATGATATCTACTCCATTTTCCACAAGAGCAAAAACCTCTATATAAATCCACATTATGTTTGTTACCACCCTTCCAATATCCATTTATGGTTCTGTATTGTGTAGTAACGATTTCGAAGACTCCTCTTTGTTCATTGTATTGAATAATCTTGTGTGATGATGTTTTTTTCTCAACAGTTTCAAATAATTCTCTTGACCTTTGACCATAAGTTTGACCATTTTGAAGGTAATTAAACGTCGCAGTTTCAAATATAAAAAAAATTGAATTATAAAGATAAAATATGCATTTTATTGTATATTGAACGTGATTAATATTTATTATGTATTTTATTTTATTGTAATGTTTATGTTATGTATTTTATTGTGATGTAATGTATTTTATTTTAATGTTTATGTAATATATTTTATTTCAAGTTCCCGTTTATGTAATGTATTCTATTTTATTTTAATTTATAATAGCTATTTAAATTATTTAATTTAATGTATTTAATTTGAACTATATATATTATATTTATAGATTTAAATAAAAATAAAATATATGTGTTATTTTATTTTAATATTTATATAATATATTTTAATTGAATTAATTAATAGTTTAAAAATGAGGATATTAATTAATAGTTGAAAGAGAGAGGAATTAATTAATGGGTTTATAGAGAGAGAGAGAGTTAATTAGTAGGTTAAGATAGAGAGTGAGTTAATTAATGGGTTGATTAATGATTTAGAGAGAGAAATGTGGGTAGTTTGGGAATGTGAATGAAAAGGTGGGTAGTTTGGGAAAAATTGTTTGAAAGGTGGGTAGGACAGGAAATGATTCCATTTCGTTCCCCCAATTCGTTCTCTATATCATTTCCCTAAATTTAATTAGAGAGTAATTTTGATATTTAAATGATAAAATTATTTAATTTGATATTGATAAAATATTTAGATTTTAAAATAAAAACTAAATTTTATCCTAAAAATCATTTTTTGGAAATAGGCAAGTGAATAATTAAGAGATCATATTTATATTCTTTTAGGTTGGAAGATAAGACTTAAATATATTATTTTTTTATTAAGATATAAAAGTCAAAAAGTTTCAATTCCCCATTTTAAAATATTTTAAATTAAAGTATAGATCATGTAAAATATTAAAATAAAAAATAATTTTTTCTATGGCAGAAGCTTACTAACTAATTTGATTCCTTTTTAAGTAATTTATCCCTTTCTGAATTTAAAACCAAAACAACTTGTGATGTAATTATTCACCCTTTTTTTCTTCTAAATTGTTTTATATAGTTTTTTTTATCTTATTTCCCAAATCAAATACAAAGAAGATTATTCACTTTTCAATTTTGAAAAACAAAAGAGATTGACAAAATCAAACTTTGGTTTGTCTCTATCCCCTCTCTCCAATGATCCACGTGGCTTATTTTTTGCAATTCGAGGACTATTTATTGGTTGAACATGGAAATCAGTGAGAAGTAAACATCACCCTTTGGCCCTGTTTGGCAGACTTTGGATAATTTCAATTTTATCAACAAAATGATTCAAAATTAAGAATGAAATTATCAGATAAACACCAAAATAATTTATCAATCTTCAGATAATCCAAACTCAAACAATCCACCCCCTTATTTTATGGAATTAAATTACGCAACTGGGATTTTTGTATAGCTATATATGGAGAAAAAGACTAATTACTAATCCATTATTCAACTACCCACCCACCATCCTCCATAAGACTAATATAGCAATCAATGAAGCTTTAATCTTTGATTCTGAGCAGAGAAAGAAAGAAAGAAAGGAAACACTATTGAAGATGGCAGGTGGATCTTTTGGTCCAACTGGTGTGGCTAAAGAGAGAGCCGATCAATATCAAGGCAAGGTTACCTCTTACGTGATTGTTTCCTGTTTGGTGGCTGCAATCGGCGGTTCTATTTTCGGTTATGACATCGGAATTTCAGGTGGGTGTGTTCGCAATTCATCCTCCAATGCTACCTTTCAGATGGGTTATCTTTCTTTTTTCTTTTTTTCCTTGCAGGAGGAGTGACATCCATGGATGGATTCCTCCAGAAATTCTTCCCAACTGTATACAAAAGCAAAAGTCATCATCACGAGAATAACTATTGCAAGTACAATAACCAAGGCCTATCGGCATTTACTTCTTCTCTATATCTTGCTGGTTTAGTTTCATCATTGGTTGCATCTCCGATTACGAGCAAGTTTGGACGTCGAGGAAGTATAATATGTGGGGGTGTCAGTTTCATAGTTGGCGCCACTTTGGATGCTTCGGCTGTGAATCTAACCATGCTTATTTTAGGAAGAATCATGCTTGGTGTCGGCATTGGATTTGGAAACCAGGTATAAAAACAGAAACAAATTCAACCTCTTATGAAAATTAAATTTTGTTAATCTAATTGGGGATGATTTTGGTTGAAGGCGGTGCCTGTATACTTATCGGAGATGGCTCCACATCATCTGCGAGGAGGATTGAACATGATGTTTCAGCTGGCAACTACACTAGGAATCTTCACTGCAAACATGATCAATTTTGGTACAGAAAAAATCAGACCATGGGGATGGAGGGTCTCCCTGGGATTGGCAGCTGCACCGGCTCTCATGATGACAGTTGGAGGTATTCTCCTTCCTGAGACACCCAATAGCTTAATCGAAAGAGGGTTAATCGAGAAAGGAAGAATAGTTCTAGAGAAAATTAGAGGAACCAGCAATATACATGCAGAAATGCAAGACATAGTTGATGCAAGTGAAATAGCAAATTCAGTTAAGCATCCATTCAGAAACATATTGGAGAGAAGGAACAGACCTGAGTTGGTTATGGCGATTCTCATGCCTACATTCCAGATTCTCACAGGAATCAATTCAATTCTTTTTTACGCGCCAGTTTTGTTTCAGAGTATGGGATTTGGAGGAAAGGCTTCGCTTTACTCATCAGCATTGACCGGAGCAGTTCTTGCCTCGTCGACCCTAGTCTCGATTGCTACTGTTGATAAATGGGGTAGAAGAAAACTGCTCATTTGTGGAGGTATACAAATGATCATTTGTCAGGTGATTGTAGCAGTAATCTTGGGGGTTGAGTTCAGAAGCAACAAAGAGCTATCGAAAGGGTTCTCGATTTTGGTGGTGGTTGTTATCTGTCTCTTTGTGGCGGCGTTTGGATGGTCTTGGGGTCCACTTGGATGGACGGTGCCAAGCGAGATCTTCCCATTGGAGATAAGATCAGCCGGACAGAGCATAACTGTAGCTGTTAACCTTTTCTTCACGTTTGTTATAGGCCAATCTTTTCTTTCACTCTTGTGTGCCTTAAAATTTGGGATCTTCCTTTTCTTCGCTGGCTGGATCGTATTAATGACAGTCTTTGTCTGGTTTTTCCTGCCCGAAACAAAGGGAGTCCCCATAGAAGAGATGGTCTTCTTGTGGAGGAAACATTGGTTCTGGAAAAGGATTGTGCCTAGAACCTAAATAGAGAGATAGATACCCAAGTGTTGATGACAATAACTCAATATTATCATGGTAAGTTAAGTTAGCTAAAATTAAACCATTCTGAGTTGATTTGTCTGTAATGAGTTATCAATTTCTTTAATACTTTGAGCTTAAAGACTATCATTTATATCATTTTGCGAAAGTTTCGGGGTAAAGAACATAATCATAATTTATTATATAAAGTTCAAAAAGTTATCAAAACATCACTATTAATATGCTCACATTCAAGCAAATTTCAAAAACTAGTACCTATCAATTCTATCATCTTTACTCAGATCACCATTAGCAAAATAACCCTGCAGTTCACCTTGCAATAGAGTAAAATGTCGATTAGTACTTCGTTTCCAAGGGTTCATGTGCTTCAACTCCGACTTCCACTTGAAGAGAAAAGCAAGGACGTCCTCCAACAAGGAACTCATCTCAATTCAATCCAAATAATCGATTTCCATGAACAACTGAGTGATCAAAAATCACAGAAGACCGAGGCGACTGGACTTCTTCGACAAGAACGTGGGTAATGGAAGAGAACTCGGCGGGGGAGAGGATAGAATCCCAATAGATCCTGCGTAAATCATATCCGATTCGAAGACCTTAATCTGATTCTGTGTTGTCTCTGTTTCAGGATCCAAACACGATACAAATTCTTCCTCCCCTGATTCCAATTTCTCCCCACGCTTCAGAATCTTCACCTGACCCATGACGAGATCTTTAGATGGGAGCTTGACGACCATCGTCCCACCATGGAGCCATGAACGATCGAGAGACTCGGCGGGGCTCCTCTTCTGATAGCGTGATTGATAGGAGTTAGGGTTAGGGTTCCGGCAGGGTCTTATGGGAGAAGATTGACGGAGTTCAGCGCGTAAGCGATTAGGGCGGAGAAACGCTGTCCTGGCCATAACGCGACGTGAAGAATGAGAGCTCAGGGGAGGGAGGGAGGGAGGAGGTTATTATTATAAAAGATGAGAAAACCGCCATAGAAGGAGATATTGCTACGAACAAACCGCCAAAGTAGGATAATTTATACTTTCTTTATTTGAAAATACTTATTCGAATTTGAATCCGAATATAACGGGAAATTTAATGAAATAACCCTCCTAAGAGGGTTATTACATATATAGCATGTCTTTACTAATTTTTTCATTTTTAATCTTTTACCAAGGTAAAATGTCATTTTTGTCCTTTATTTAAAAAAAATATATTAATTTCCTTTTTCTTTTCCCTTTCCTTCTCCTTTCCATTCCTTTCTCTTTTCAACTTCCCCTACCCCCGAAGACCGATGACGACGAAGCTGAAGGAACCAACGCCACCATCTTCTTCTTCTTCTTCTCCTCTCCCCCGACAACGAAGCCGAAAGAACCAACGAAGCAACTCAGAACGAAGTCACCATCATCATCTTCTTCTTCTTCTCCTCTCCCCCGACGACTATCCGGCCTCCGACGACGGAAAAAAGCAGAACGAACGAAGGTTGAGGTTGTAAGTGAGTTTTCTCCGAAACAACGAACGAACGAAGGTTGAAAATGCATATGTTGAAAGCTGTTGCAGGCTGTCGCAGACGAATGCGCATCTGTCGCAGACAAATGCGCATCTGTCGCAGATGAATGCGCATCTGTCGTCTGCGACAGATGCGAATTCGCCTTCGACAACCTGCAACAGCCTTCGACAGATGCATTTTAAACCCAAAACGATTCAGTCAACCAATAAACCTAAACATAAACCTAAACCCAAACACTAAACACTAAAACCCTAAACCATTCTTCCATTTCAACCTTCGTTGCCTCGGAGAAAACTCACCCTCAACCTCAATAATAACTTTAAACAAGATTATTGTGTTTTTACTGTTGCTTCGTTCGTTCGTTGCTTAGTTGGTTCCTTCGGCTTCGTCGGAGGAGGAGAGGAGAAGAAGAAGATGATGATGGTCGTTTGTTGCTTCCTGTTTCGAAAATATGAAAAGAGGAGAGGGGACTCTGGGAGAGAAAACGGAAGGGGAAGGAAAGAGGAAAGAGAAAAGAGAAAATGTTATTTTTTTAATTTAGGGGCAAAATGGTCTTTTCTCATTGACAAAAGGTTAAATTTAAAAAAATTATCTAGCCTATGCTAAATTTGGAAATAACCCTTTTATGAGGGTTATTTCGTCAAATTTCCCGAATATAACTCTTATGAATTTCTCAATCAATTTTAATATTTTTTAGGCAAACAATTAGGAAATTTATTTTCTTACAAAATAAAAGGGAATAATTTTTTCATGTTTATCTTAAACCAGGTTATCACCCAAAAGAATAATAATAATAATGTAAGAGCATCAGCAGCGCACAAGCCCTCTGCCCTCTGATTTTGTGAAATCAATATTCCACATCAGCAGAAAGCGGGCACACATTGTACTTGGCCAAAACACTTCAATGCTTCCGCCCGCCCTCTTATCTAAATAATAAATTTTATTTATACTATTTTAAATAAATAACTAATTTATAATATAGGAATATTATAACTAATATTCCTATATTATAGGAAAATTTGAGATCGTGTTAATATAATTAATAAAAAATATATTAATTTATTTAAAATATATATTTATTAATTAAATATATAAATAATATTCCTGTATTATATATATTATAAAATTCTCCCTTAAAACATATTAATATAATTAATAGAAAATATTTTATAACGGATATAATTTATAACGATATAAAACATGTTAATATAATTAATAGAAAAATATATTAATTTACAATTACAAGAATAAATTTGAGAATATATAACATATATTCCTATATTATAGGAAAATTTGAGAATATATAATTAATATTTCTATATTATAATAAAATATAAAATATTTTTATAATTTAAAATATATTATAATATTTTTATAATTAAATATATAATTAATATTATTATAATTTAATATATAATTAATATTCCTATTTTATAGTAAAACTTTAGAATATATATTTATTTAACGTTATTATAATAATGTTACTTAAAAATAAAAATAGTAGGAAAAAATATTATAATTAAATATATAACTAATATTCCTATATTATATAATATATTATATTATATAATTATGAAAAAGTCAGAAGAGGGCATGACCGGCATAGAGGGCACTGCCCTCTTTTTGCTTTTATCTCCAATGCAAAAAATGAAAAAACCAATGACCTGCCCTTTTCCACGCTGTCCGATGCGGGCACAGATCATGCGCTGGAGATGCTCTAAGATGTTAGCCATGAATCATCTAAAACTTAAGACTAGCTATCCTACTAAGTTTATTTTTTTCAAACTAATTTTAAAATAATTAATTAAATTAAATAAAGTTAAATAAGTATCAATGTAATAATAATTTCAAACAAAATTCTTATTAAACAAAATATTAAGAATTTGGTATATTTATAAAATTTGTTAGTTAATTTTTATTTTTATTTTTAAATGATACATTTAATAAAAATTCGTTTAAACACAACCATAAAAATATGAAAGTTATGAAACAATTTATTACATTATAATAATTAATTGACTCGAATATCTTCAAGAAAGGCAATAAGATCTCAACACGAATTCACAGATTTTACGGATTTAATCTCTGACATCGTCATGATAATAACATTGTGAATAATCTTAACGGCCTACTTTCGTTGTTACAAATTCTCCGATTTCTTTCCAACCAAATAATTCACCAGAAAGTTATAGAGATAGAGATAGAGACCCATCTTCTAAGTCTCGTATTTTTAGTCGCTCCAATTCATGTCTCTCAATAGCCACTAACAGTTTCCGGCATAACTCATTGTATTCCAGTCAAATTCCACAAAAGACTCTATATACTTACAACAACGTGACAATGTAAAAGTAGATGAGAAACTGTCTCAACTTTTTTTATAACACATACGACTCACAATAATCATGCATTTTTTCATACATCTATCGTCAGTAAGAATTCCGCCGTGAATAACACTCCAACCAAAAAAAGAAATATTAGTAGGAATCTTAGACTCCCATATATTTTCCCAACAAAGATCAATCGAGCTAACCTTATTGAACAAAGTGTAACAATGTCCCACATGAAAATTATTCAGATCACGTCACCGCATAGAATCTTAAGAAGACGGGTTTAACCCCTTATTTCTAACCATTAACAAAAGTTTATCAATGGACAATGTTTTCCTCACTAGACCGAATGTCAAACATATCTTTGACCGATGAATCTCTACAAATAGAGATAGAAGCAAATCCGAGGAAAACCTTCGTCAAACATATATCACCACACCAAAAGTCATACCAAAAACTAATCAAACTTCCATCACCCACAATAAAAATCGAATGTTCCTGATAAACCTTCCACATGGCATAAATACCACCAAAATGTTGCAACCCACGGGTTTATAAGAATTTTTGGTGAACCAACCAGACTTATCCTGACCATATTTACATTTAATCAGAGACGAATGCACCTTAGGGCTGAGGTGGCTTAAGCCAACCCAGCTCATCCTATTTTTATATATATATATATATATATATATATTTATTTATTACTTAAACAATTCATTACCTGATTTCCAGTATCTGGTTCTTCATTTTTTCTTGCTTTTTTTTGCTCTAAGGACCTTCATAACCCCTGTTATGATTGAAGAAATATTTGTAAGAAAAGGTGTAAGCTACAAATCTTGAACCATTTAGAGAGTAGTATTAGTATCTACCTTGAGAGGTGATTAGGCGATAGGCATGGCCAAGAATAAGGGTGTCACATGGTCGGAGAAGCTTGACTCTGGTGAACTTGACAATTGTGTTCTGTTCTTGATCTGTGTTTTGTTCATCTGAAAGTGGCAAAGGGATGATAAGAGAGACATGATGACCTGGGTTCATCTTCATGACCTCACTGGCTGTAATAGGCCAGTACATCCTCTCTATCTTCCCACTTGGAGCTCAGTAATGATCAATAAGTATGCATTAATCCATACAGTTAAAGATAGAAACTCACATCCTATAATTTATAAATTCTTTTTTACTTTTGTTATTTTTTATTCATTTTCTCTTTTCTTTAAATATATATATATCAATTTATTAAATTAAATATTTATATTTAAATTCTTAACTGAATTAAAGTTGAGATTTTGAAGGTTTATTGGAAGAAAATATATAAGTTATTATTTAAAATATTTTTTATTATATTAAGATGAAATTTAAACTAAATTGTATAAACAAATTATTTTTTTAAATAAATGATGTTTTAGGTGGTCATACAAATTTTTATTTTTATAAAATCTATGTATATTTGAGACAAATAAAATTACTCTTATCTTATAATTTCTATTGTTATTAGTTATAAATACATAACCTACTTATTTATAAATTTAAAAGTGTTACAAGTTTTTGTTTTTATTTTTATCTTTTATATTTTATTTTTATTTTAATACATGAGTGTCCTTTACAATTTTTCATGTAAGGTATATCTTTAAGTATGATAAGGGTGTAAGTTTTATTTTACAAAATTTTAAGGAAGATTATATTAGTAAATTACCTACTCGTATGTGACACTTTTAAATTTATAATTATCTTAAATTACATTTTTTTTCTTCCATTTTTTAAAGTTAATTTCAAAAATTTTCTTCATTTTATTTTTCAAGCCTACCCTAAATATAATTTCTAAACTCGTCCCTACATTTAATCAATTTAGCTCAAATACTATCTTGCTCAGTTGCAAATCTATTACACAATTTGGATAATAAAGTTTTATTAAATGAAACAAGATCGCGGATTCCCAACCCCCTGCTCTTTTATTAATTTAACTTTATCATAACTCACTAAATGAGAAAATGATGAATCAGACGAACCCCATAAGAATTTATACATAATTTTCTCCATCTTCACTACCACAGACTTAGGGATGACAAATAAAGACATTATATAAGTTGACATTGAAGAAAGAGCGTTCTTGATAAGAACTAATCGACCTCTCTTAGAAATCATCTTATTTTTCCATATGGAAAGCTTCCTCTCCATCTTACTTATTTGTTAGTTAATCCTAACATCAATTAATCTATTTTTGAATGCAATGAAATTAATTTAGTTATTTGAATAGAGTAATAGACCATATTTATATTTTTGTTTTAAAATGGTCCATTTATATTAAAAATTATAAAAATCGTTTAATCACACAACGAAAAAAGCATGACATTACAAAAATGTTACTCAATAGATTATCGAGCTCGTAAGTTCTCGAGAAAACGATTAACTCTCCGACCGACTCTACCAGAACGAATCTCAAAAAACGTCGTAATAATAACATTATAAATGATATGCATCAGACGACTACGATCATCGAATGTTTGATGATTTTTTTCCAACCAAATAATCCATCAAATAATAATTTGAATGATAATTTAAATATGTAGGACTGTTATATTAACCGTATCAATCCAAAATTTTCAGCAAATACTTAAAGGCTCAGATATCACTCAATGAATCATAGTAATTAGTAATACTTCACAAAGGACTACATATACTAGTCATCTTTCGATAATGTAAAAGTAAGTGAATTTTCGATTGAATATGCACATGACACATACGACAAAATAGTCAAAATAGTAAGCAAACACATTTTTTAAAAAAAGTCAAAATAAACATGTCGGCATCTCGACGCTTTATCACTTCTGCACCTCTTGATAACCACTTCAACCTCTTTCTTCGAAAAATGAGTCTCTAACATATCTTTTTGCGTTGTACTAATTGAATTAAAAATAATATCATTCAATTTAAGTTTGACCTTAAATGACTCCTCAAACAAACCCTTATAAAATTTGACAATACTCGCATAAATTTCTTGTTCACTATCATGAACTTTTCCTCGGTCGAGATCAAACTAATCACATTATTTCTTCTTTGCGTGTTAGAGATCTTATTGAAAAATTTGGTGTTTCTATCCTTAACTCTTAACCATGTAGTTTACTTCGCTAGTGTGCCATAATTTCTTCCTCCTTACGCATATCAAGCAACTTAATAACAATGTAAATTCGAGAATTAATCTATTCACGGAGAATTCACAAATCTCCTTAGTCTTTTTAATGACATTATTTTTTTAAATAAAACATTATTTTAGCACAAAATATATAAATTAACTATTGAGAAGCTAAATTTAATCTTTTATTAATATTATATTATAATATATTTTAACAAGTACAACTATCTTTCATACATTTGCCAATAAATTGTGATCTTCTCCAAATACATCATTTTCAGTTAATAAAGTATATATAGTAATATTGCATTAGAAATGAAAGGGGTAAGATTTGTATATAGGACTATATGAAATTATTTCTCAACTGTCTAGAGAGAGGAAAGGCCATAAATAAAAATTAAAAAAAAAGGGGAAAGATGGAGGCTTCCGCGAATCAAGATCTGATCAACAGAAAAAATTAGATTTGTTTGAATTAAAGTATATCGAATTGATGGGTATTCAGTGAATCAAAGCTGGCTGGATTCCATATTAACTAATTAATTAAAAGCAACAACAGACACCCATGTGATCTCATGAAATGCATAATCAGAGATGATGAAAAATGTTTACAGCTTAGAGATTCCCTTTCACCTGCACAAATATGGCAACAAACAAACAGCATCCTAACCGATCCATGCGGCTGTCGACTGCTTCTTTTAACCCATGATAACGAATTTGACTTTCTTTCATCCCTCCCTGTTCTAAAAACGCGGGTTTTAGCTCTGCTAACTGTTGTATATGACCAGCTTCCTTTCTTATAATTCTTGAGATCTGAGGAAGTGGGTTTTGTTTGTTTGTTTGTTTCAACCAAGGATATGGAAGAAGATGGTTCTAGTTGCAGGAAGAAGAGGAAGGACTATGAGGATGAAGAAGAAGAAGAGAATCAAAGTTATGGAATGTCTCAGATTTTGATGAAGAAACCCAAATTGCCTGGTTTAGCAAGGTTTCTTTCTTCTTCCACATCAAGAATTCACCTTTTTGATTCTTTATTGATAATAGTTTTTGGTGGTTGCAGTGTGATAATTGAAGCAATGAAGTTAGATAGTTTACAGAGACTTACATCATTATTGGAGCCTCTTCTTCGCAGAATCGTGAGTTTTCAATTATATATAACTTCATTCATTCATTTGTAAGTTTAAATGAATCATATAAACATTAAATCACAGGTAAGTGAAGAAGTAGATCGTGCTTTAACAAAGCAACTTGAACAACACAAACAACTAATCATCTCCAACAGCAACAACAACAAAAACAGATCAGGAGAAGAATCAAAAACTTTACAGCTTCAGTTTAAGACAAAGATGCCACCTCATCTATTCACAGGTGGTAAGGTGGAAGGAGAACAAGGATCATCCATCCATGTTATCCTCATAGATCCGTTAACAGGTAGTATTGTACGAACTGGGCCGGAATCATGTGCCAAACTTAGTATTGTTGTTCTTGGTGGGGATTTTAATGAAGAATCGGATGAGAGCTGGACTAAACAAGTGTTTGAGAGCTATGAGGTTAAAGAACGTGAAGGAAAAGGGCCACTTCTTAGTGGTGAATTGATGGTTAATTTGAAAGAGGGTATTGGAACTGTTGGAGATTTGAGTTTTACTGATAACTCAAGCTGGGTTAAGAGTAGAAAGTTTAGACTTGGTGTCAAAACATGTTATTTTGAAGAGGGTTTTCGGATTCTCGAAGGTAAAACCGACCCTTTTGCTGTCAAAGATCATCGAGGCGAACGTGAGTTTTCTTCGTGCCAAAAACAAACAAAAGATTCAATATATGTTTCTTTCTGATTTTCTCTTTTTTCTTGTAGTGTACAAGAAACACTATCCACCAGCTTTGAATGATGAAGTATGGAGACTTGATAGAATAGCAAAAGATGGAGCACTTCATAAGAAGTTAATCAAATCCCAAATCATAACAGTTGAAGATTTCCTTCGAGTGCTCGTTAGAGATGGGCAGAAACTGAGAACCGTGAGCAATTTCTTTTTGCTAATAACGATTTTCAATTCATTATCTTAATTTTTGTTTGGGATAAGACAGATTCTCGGTAGTGGGATGTCGAATAGAATGTGGGAGAACACGGTTGAACATGCGAAGACATGTGTACTAGGTAACAAACTCTATGTTTACTATGCGGATGGAGCACGAGGAATTGGTGTTGCTTTCAACGATGTTTATGAGCTTACAGGCCTTATTGCCGAAGAACAATTCTTCCAACTGGATTCACTTACATTTGATCAAAAGGTATGTTGTCTATCTGTGTTTGAATCTGAATCTAGATGATAAAACATCAGAATTTGTTCAAATCCAGTTTACAAATGATCTAATATTTCTTATTTACAGATTTTGGTAGATTCCCTGGTGAAAAAGGCTTATGAAAATTGGAATCGGGTGGTTGAATACGACAACAAAATATTGAATTCCTTGGCTATTGGCGGTAACTACCATCAAAAGTATCAGCAACAGAATGAATTATCAGATTCAGGATCTGCTTCGAATGTTGATTATGCATCAACGGGATTTGAAGATTTTGCATCAGAGGAGGAGATTCGGATCAGAAGTTTGGAGATGTTGGAGAGGGATGATATGCAGATAATGTTGAAGACACTTAACACAAACGTATATGATCAAACATTTTACTCTTACAGTAACAATGAGAAGGAAGAACTCAAAATCGATGGTTATGGTGATAAGGAGCGAGGTCATGGGGGTAAAAAGGCAGTTGTAAGTTGGGTGAAACTGAAAGCTGCTCTGAGATGGGGAATTTTCGTTCGAAAAAAGGCTGCCGAAAGGAGAGCTCAACTTGTTGAACTAGACTCGTAATTTCAAATAATTGCTAACCTAGTTGGATCAAATAGTTACACATGCTGCTGTTCCATTATAAGTTATTCTGGATTTTCATCATCAATCATAAATCAACACAACATACAATTTAACAACAACTACACACTAAACTGAGTTTAACACAATTAGACTATTCTTTGTATTTTTTACCAAATTTCAAGCATCTGTAGTGTTTGAATTCAGGCATGCTAGGAGCAGAGGTAAGCTTCGGTTTGCTTTCTTTAATAAACGAAAGTTTCTCCATTTCGTTTACAAATGTTCGAAGATGCTTAATAAATTCCGGGTAAGTTTCAAGATTGCAATGTCCTCCTCCCTTAACCCATAAAGGATCATACTTCTCCTTGGACAATTCCCATAGTCTTTTCCCATGCGACCAATCCACGATCTCATCGCTCGTTCCCTACATCAAGAAACACTTAGGATCCAATATATCCAAATGGGGTACAAGTACAACATATAATACTCACATGTATAACTAAGATTGGGCATCTGACATTTCTAATTTTGTCTATATTCTGCAAACAAACATAAGAATTCAGAATGATTTGGAAATAGGAAAGTAATCCTTTTCTGATCCAGCAATTGAAATGACTTACTTTGAAGATATCAAACCAGAGAGTGATTCTAACATTGGAAATAACTCGAATACCAGAAAGGATTGCGCTATGAAGAACAACTCCTCTTAAATTCTCCAAACCCATCCGAGATGCTAAGTGTAAAGTAGGACCACTCCCAACAGATTGTCCATACAAAATCACATCTTCATGCTTACTACCATATTCATTTCTCAAGCAATTATAAACAGCTTCAATGTCAAAATAAGTGTTGATCTCAGATGGCTTCATTCAAAAAAACATAAACAATAGAGATATCATCATCATCAATCATCAGTGAACAATCAGAGCATATATTGAAATCGATTGTTATGTGTTATGTTATGTAACATGTCTGTTTGTTTGTTTCTACCTTACCCGTGGAGGCTCCATAACCGGAATAATCATAACTGTATCAAAATTAAGGTAACAAAATTTAACCAGAAATATATATGATTGATTAATGTAATGAATAAAGGAGGGAGGAGAGATGCCTCATGATGTTGACACGAAGGTGAGCTCTGAGCTCGATGAAAAGCTCTTGCATTTGCCCTAAATCGGCAGCGTTTCCATGAGAGTACAAAATTGTAAATCTAGCAAAAGGGTGTTTCCAGAATGTGGCGGCAACTTTATTACCAACTTTAGTTTCGATCAAATGGACGACGGCGTTCTTGTCGGCGGATAGACCTGTGAAGATAAGTTTCCCGTCGTTGTCTGGGTAAATATCGTAAGTTGGTGGGTCTGGCGGGAAGAAGGCGAATTTCGCCGCTACGTTAGATGTCATATTTCCCATTTATTAATCGAACCCACCGGAGAAGAAATGAAACAGGCCGGCGAGATTTATTAAGATTTTTTTCAAAGAAATGTATGAATCTGATTTCTTCCTTTTGATGATGATTTGAGAATATGAGAAAGAGAAGAAATTTACAGAGATTTTGAAATGGGAAGGAAGAAGATCCGATCATATATATATATATAACTCTTTTTCTCTCTCTCTCTCTCCGGCTGGTCGTCGCCGGTGGACCGGTGGTCTACTGGTTGTACAACATTTTCAAAAAATACTATTTTATTCTTAACATGCATATTAACCGTCTTGTTCGGTTTTGATTATTTAAACAATTTATAAATGGGACAAGGCTTAATTATTATTTTATTTCTATAACGTAATATTTGGGTTAAGAAAAATGGAAACCGGTAAAACACCCAAAAACAATTTATGATGGACGGCTAGGATGTGGTCAAAGGTTGCAGCCAGGATCTTTCATTTTTCCTATGTTCAGTCAGTCAACAACTAAACAAATGTTTTGACCCATTATTATAAAGACGACAAAATATATATATATATATATATATATATATATATATATATATATGGAAACAAAAACAAATAATGGAAACAATATAATCAAAAAATTACTTTTTTTTTCCAGCCATTTTTATAGATTGGTTGCAGCGTTACAAGATGGAGATCACATCAAGAATACATGTTAAAGGATAAATTAATAAACATTAAAAGCTAAGAGACAATGAATTGTTCATATCTATATATTTGGGATCTTTCTTTCTTATAACTAAGTAAGAATTATCTCTATATTTAAAAATAAAATAAAAACTCGTGCTAGTATCCTAAGTTTCTCAAGCACCAAACCGCCCCTTCGGCCGCATGCTCTGCTGCATCTTTCTTTCTCGATCGAGGTTCTCCGAACGCTACAACTAGTTGTGACATTTCTTCAATATCAACAATCACCTTGAAAATAAATCTGCATGATTTTGCATGTGCATTATGAAAGAGACATTTTTTTTTATTCAGTTCAATTCAGATGAGATCACATTTCAACAAATAAGTACAAACTTACTCTTTCAAATGGCATGCTCCCGACTCACTAATGCATTCAAAATAAGGGGGTTTCCAACAGTTAGCTCCACACATAATGTACAAAACTGACTTTGATGATAGATCAACCGATAGACCTGGAAAATGTCAGTTATTAGATATAAGTAACCACGAATCCTGTCATAACTTGAACTTATGCAATTTTGAAATAACATACCTTTTGACTTGGTAGTTTCTTTCATGTCAAGATGACTAGGGGGAGGACTTTCCTCTATTTTCAAGTTATTTATTGGAATAGCACCTGAATCAGTGACATCTATAGCAGCTTCATCATACCCGATTAACTTCGCTTCCATTTTACTCGCAGAATTCAAGATTTCCTCCAATGATCTCGACTTGCATCTATAACCTTTAGCCTGCAAATGCAATAATCTTGATTATTCAAAATCCCATCATCTTTTACTAGAACTAAAAAGAAATGAGCAAGCTTCCACCTTAAGTTTGAGAAATAGCTGTTCAGAAACCGCTCTTTGGCCTGCTTTTTTGTTGAGATTGATAGAATAAGCAGTTTCCAAAACACCAGTTCCTTCGACTTTACCTTCAATTACAAATCTTCCGTCTTTTTCCACAGCAGGTAATTGCAGATCCCAGTGATAGAACTGACAAAGTTCTACAAGTTCTCTCAAAGGATTAATTTGCAGCTTTGTAAAGGGGTCCATAAAAGAGATAACTATATCCCACACGCGGTTCAAGTCAAAGCCAGTATCGAGAAGGATTGCACCTATGAAGGATTCCACTATGTCTCCTAAAATCTGAAAAATACAAATTAATAAGAAAAATATATTCATTTCTATACAGATATACTTCTAACCTCATGCAAAGCAATGGACTGAAGGGATATATATTAGTATATTACCTTTGGGCAATTTGGACCTTCTGTAAATTCCTCCATGGAAGATGTCCTAATAAAGTCGACATATTTGTCCATTGATGAAGAGAGATGCATACAGTCGTAGAGAACAAATTGTTGAAATGATTTATTTACAGCGACGCGAGCAAATGTGACATTGTTTACGTAGGAAGACCTCAGGTCTGTCAATTGACCAGGCTTCAGTTTTGGATATACTGAATATAAATAGGATGTGATTAAATAATCCAAAACAGCATCTCCAAGGAACTCCAATCTCTGTAAATATGAATGACAATTTAAAAAGAAAAAAATGGAAAAAAAAAGGTGGCTGTTGTAAGAAATAGACGCAGACCTGATAGCAGCCTCCCAATGGGTTGTTATACGAAGGATGAATGAAAGCTTGTACAAGGAGACCTTGATAAAGAAAGTGATAACCAATGGAACTCTCTAGAGATGCAATATTTTTTAGAGCAGAAAGGGGAGTAAATACTTTGCTTGCTCTGCAGATTTTACTAACTTGAGAGTGATCGAAATCAAGTTGAATGCCAAGCCATTTAAGAAATGCAGTTGCTGCCTTGAAGCCACTGTCAACTATAAATGCTCCTATAAGTGCCTCAACAACATCGGCAATTGTTTTCTTATACAACCAATGGTGACCTTTACTGCATCTGATTTCAGCATTTACATCGTGTTCCATACCGGGTTTAGGAGAATGTATTGTATGTTCTTTATCTTTGTCACATTTAACTGAGCAAGGACGGCCTAGGGCGAAAAATTGGCAGGGCTCAAATGGCTGGTCACGTATGTAGACCTAATAAATAAATGGACATAAATTAGTGTGATCTAATAAATACTAGGCATTTGCAGATAGGACTATTTCGTGTTCATAAATCTTTTTAATATTCTGTAAATGATTTTTAAGGGATAATTATTAAATGTAACTTCATAAACAAACAGTATTGATTGTGCAATAGATAAATCCTGCTTTCATTTATTTAAACATTAAAGGAAACCCCAGTAGCCTATGGGCTGCTAGGGTGTGGAATGATAACTTTTGTTGCCCAAATTCAAACTGGAAAGTCAAAAGCACGAGGACAAGAACCAGATTTGCATCAGTTACCTGTAATTTCTTCATTGTGGCTAGCTTGAGTAGATTTGAATTTTTGACAATGTTTGAACGTTTTTTTGTTAACTTTCCTTCGTCCAGGGAATCATGACAAAGAAAAAGGTACCTCCCAACTGCAAATTTGAGGAAAGCATCACCAAGAACTTCAAGCCTCTCAAGGGAGAAGTGCTCACAACATTTCTCAGTCGTAAGAGCTTCAAGAACCTGTGTTGATATAACAGTGAACTCAGATAAGACTCATTTATGTAGAGTGAATGATGCAGATTTTTTAGCATTGAAAAAAATAACCATTCTAATAAATAGTACTACAAGCATCAGAGGTACCATACACGGGCAGCAGTGACCTCAGCACCCTCAGAGAATGAAGAAGTTAATCTCTGCTTCAACTCGATTGCCACAAGAAAGTTCTCAAGGCGATGCATAATTGATGGTAACAAATACATGGAGCTTCCAATATCTTTAGAGAGACCAATGATCTTCAATTGACAAATCTCAGGAGGTAATTCAATAAAGTGTTCTTCTTTTTTGCGTGATACTGCGAGGATAATTCAAAAGAACTTAGATAGGACAACCATGAGCCATAAGTATGTGAATTTCCCTTTTCAAAAATGGAAAATGATAGTGCAAATTCAAAATATAGTTCTATAAATGTCAGAACTATTAAAATTTATTAGTTCTTATAATTATTTTTTATTGACTTACAAATAATCTATTGTAATCTTATGGTTAAGTTTTATTGTATTGAAGTTTCTAATCATGTCATTTAACATAAACAATTTATACAGGATAAAGGAAAACTAAGTTTTTATCAGAAACGCCCTGCTTCTATCTGACTTTTTTCAAAATTGATTCTGCTTATATCTCTGACTTAAGTCTTAACTACTGGATGTTTGATTCACCAAAACTTCAGTTTAGTGAATGAGGGAGACTGATAAAGAGCGTTTTTATGGACAACCTCTTTTATATATTGAAAAATAAATAACTAATAAATGATCATCCTAGCAGCCAACAATCTAACTTCTATTACAAATAAAATTAAAAAAGAATGTATTTGGTCTTGAATAAAAATATTATGATATCTCTATCATCTAATATTTTGAGCCAAAGGAAAGGAAATGTCTCAACTCCCAAAGAAACATGTGCTTATCCCTTTCCATCAAACTATATGCTTATCTGAAAGAAACAACATTTATAGAAGAGATGAGCTAGTCAGCTAAACAACCCTTATATATCCTTCTAAATAGCTCGATCAAGTAAGCATATAAAGTATTGAAGAAATAACAGTTAACTGAATATTAACTGGCACTTCTTAAAATAACAGCTTATATTTTTTTAATACAATGTTGAGACTTTTTTTGGAAAAAATATAGTTAGATCCAAAGTAATAAAATCAATATAATAAGCATTCCTTCTAGTTGTTCAATGTAATAAATCAAAATGTCTCATACTCTATTAATAACATAGAAAAAAAGGCCTCAAGTACCTGAGTAACCCCCTTTCCGCAGTAAATTGTCCACGGCAAAGACCCTTTTTGCTTTCAAAAGAGGTTGATCGGGATAGAAAAATTCAATTTTAAACCTGATTAATGCAATTTGGACTTTGAGGTTAATATAGCATCAAGTCAGCAGCTTAACAAACAAACATTAATACATCTAAGCAAAAGATTACAAGTCATGTGTGAAAACATTATTAAGGTTACTTACTTTTTCATATAATGTTGGATATGAGTTGATGTTTCTTTGTACAAGCTATAAGCATTCTTGTCCGTGACAACATCAGCAATGAAGAAAAATGCTTTCTTGCACGGAACATATATCAAACTATTTACAACATCATCTGTACTATGGGAACCATTGGCAAGTTGTAGGTGATTGTTGTTCAAAGAAATCACTTTATTTCTAGATTCAACCAGTGTCCTGAACATTGGTGAGGACAATGATCGTCTCATAAGACACCAGTCAACAGTCATGGTGTTCTCGTACTCGGTTATAATTACTGGTAGTAGCAGATAGAAAGTTGACGTCTCTGGATTACTAAGTTCATCTTTGTCCAAGGTAAAAAAATCAGCAATCAACTCAGATCGGTCATGGATGGCCTTCAATAGTATTTTCTGGAACCATTGTGCCTGTAACATCTGCAGGAATATTTAGTATTATATAGGAAGAAATTATAAACACATAGATCTGCATTAACATATTTCTCAAAAGAGGTTTTACCTCGTCCTGGTCAAATTTTGTAAGTCCGAAAGGGAGAAGTTCCGAAGTAACAGTTCTGCCATGAGACAAACAGAGATCTAACTTCATTTTCTCAGCCTCTTCTGGGAGGGGAGCTTTCAGGAAGAGACCAAAGTTTCTGTACACCCTATCAGGTGGAGTTGGAGATAACTTCATATAATAAGAATTCAGAGAGATCGAGTTCTCAGAGAAATCCCATGGTTCCTTCAATATAGCAGGAACAAGCATCTCATGTAGCTCTCGTCGAGAAATTGGATCTGCAACAAGGAAAAGCTATACACTCCAGTGACTGTTGTTTTTAGAGAAAACCCCTTTAGAGCAATTTTATTAACGAAGGATAAATTTTTTATCCAAACATATATAAAAAAAAAAACTCGCAAGAACAGAAAAAAAGGACAGTGAAATGATTTAAACTAAGTATTTGTGATTGGAATAACAAATAAAGCAGACGAGATTAAATCATCTTATCGGTTCTGTCTCACCGTTGGAGTCTTCTGAATTGCAAAGGTCAAAACATTCATCATTTTCATCTTCCTGCTCTGGTAAGAGGTAGTCTGTCAAAGCTCCTAATTCATGCAATTCTTTACATGCTTTCAAGCAGGCATCTTTCTTAGCTTCTTCTCTATTAATTTGTGGTGACCCAATAATCTTGTGAATTGGTGCATTGGAAGGGAGAATTATAGTACATACAATCATCTTAGTTTCATTGAAGTAGAGCAGCTCCGGTTTGGGGGTGAAATATCTGAGGAATGACATCAACCACCTCAATGACTTTCGGAACCAAGCCAAAAAATGGTTGTCAAATGAAGAAATAGAATAAGAACATACTCATCTCGAGGAAGCTTAGCGCAGTAGTGATAAAGTAATGAGACGCTTAATGCACGGCTCACAGTGGCACCACTGGAAGCAACTGTGTATGATTTTTCATCAAAATCAACAAAAGTTGAACTTGATGTTCTGCGGGCAATCTCTTTGTTCATTTCATCTTCTTCTTTCATGAAATTCTCTAATAAATTCATCTCATTCATACTAGTTCTGAATTATATGTCAAAAAGAAAATTAATTTGGTCCAAGAGCAGAAACATAAGAAACATATCTAACAGGGTAAAATTATGGAAGTTTTCCGAACCTGTCCACCAGCAATGCATATTCCGATTGTGGCATTCGTGCACGACCTCTAGACTGTATAAAACTAGACACAGTTTCTGGAAGATCAAACCGCACAACAAGGCAGCATGTTTGGATGTCAAGACCCTCCTCACCCACTTTCGTTGCAACTAATAAATTTAGCTGTGTTTTATAAAAGAAATATAAAATCATACAAAAAAAGCAGAAAAAAAGATGGCAAACCTATTGAGGAGTTAAAAGATTAGGCGCTCAAAATAATTAGTGCTGTAATCCAAAATATACCTTGCCTGAACGGAACTTTTCAAGAATGGAGTATATGTTTTTTCGGGACTTATTCCCCTTTCCAGAATGGGCTCCTATAAGGAAGTCACACCTCCAAAATGATAGAATTGAAAGGCTCCTTAAGATGCATGTCAAAGATTTTGCAATCACGATTCTTTTTACAAATATAATACAGTTCATATTTTGTTGCACCCTGCAAAAAAAAGAAAGTATTTGATATGTCCAATGATGGTCTACATCATTATCTTAGCGACTCAAAAAATAAAAGGAACCATTCTCATGATGAATAAAAATCCAAGCACTTTCACAAAACTCAACTACACAAATTATGGATAATGACACCGAATTATAAGCATTTGGGTTAGAAATATCCTAACAGTCAATCACCAACCTAAACTCAGAAAGAATTTCCACAAGTCTTAAAAGCTTCCTCGAGAAAAATGGTTCCTCTAAAACATCCACAATGGATGAAGTAACTGCATTTGGACCTGCAAGAATGAAGAAACAAACTATGAACCATCACACAACTTCTAGGAAAATTTATATTCTTACTTCATATTACCCATGTTTTTCAACTATTAAGTGAACCTAGAAAGAAGAATGTGGCCCTACTCACTACAAAACACATAAGTCCATCTAAGATCTACTTGCAATAAGCAATCACTAACCATTTTGGAAAATGATTAGGATTGATAGGCATCAACATGTATACTTATTTTATACATTTACCTTCCGCATTATCCATCCCAAGCATATCTGCAGACTGATTAAGATACTTGTTGCATACAGAGTAGTTGCTATCATTTTCTTTTGCCTCTATCCATTTACTTCTCACTGAGTGGTCACCTTCCATAAGCATGCTACAAGCCTTCAAGAGTAAAAGAAAAAATTGTTTATGAAAAAGGATTTTTATTAGGATTATTTGGGTAAAATGACCAAAATATCATTAGTATTAATATTTTAAAATGTTATAATGAATATAGTAAGGGTAATTTTGTATTTAAGTTGATGATTTGAAGTGATGGTTGATGGAATGGTGGTTTATTTGGAAATAATTCAAAATAATCCACATCAAACAAGCTCTTATTCATGTGATGGCTTACTTGATATGCTCCACGAACGCCAAGAGTTTCTAGACAAAATAAAAGATTGTTCTGCAGCCTTAGGAGCATCTTCTTCGTGTTCTTCACAGTAATATTGTCAGCCTTCTCATTCAAGCAGCTTGACACACACTGTCCAAAGTAACAAATGTAAGTCCATCTCAATTGGCAAAGATAAGAATTAGTATATAACATGTCAACATCATCACCTCGCATTTGATTTCACCAAGTTTTCGGCGGTAGAACATGTAAGGAGAAGATAAGTGGTTTGCAGAACCATCATAATAGTATATATTCAGTTTAGGTGTAACCACAAACTCATTCAGCTCTTCTCTGTTATCGACTGAGATCACCTACGATGAGTGACAAAACCATAAGTCTAGATCAAGAATCAGAGCAAGGAGGCCAATATTTACAACATCCAACTTTACTCAATTATCTTAATATATGTTTTCTCAGAAATAGATTCCAGGGACTGGAATTCCTCAAGGGAGCTCCAAAAACTACCTTAGAGTGAAGCAAAGTCTCAAGGGTATTGATGGAAGTGCCTGAAAGGGCAATACCATCATTAATATATTAAAGCAATGTATTAACTACAATAGCATCACCCACAGCCTCAAAATGGTCTTTCAGAATAACAAGCTTGTATACCTTATAGAGTTAATTTATTGATCCATTTGAAATTTGCAGAAGCTCATTGTAAAACGAAATAATTGAAGGGGAAAACAATAAGTTACCTTTCCCTAGTTTCGGAGATGCAGTCATGCCAAAAACACGAGGCAGCTTTACAGCATCACTTCTATAGAATACCTATATCACATCCCAATAATATGCATATGTCATATACATCTAATGAACCAAAATACATATAATAAGGCAAGTTTTTTACTTTCATGATTTCTGCATAGGGATGATTACTCTCAAGTTGTGCGTAATGACATTCGTCAAAAATGAGAAGAGCAATGAGTTCAATCTTAATGAAGCGGTGGGATAAGTTATGCAGCAATATTTGAGGGGTCATAACAAGAACCTGTAAATAAATGTAAGAGAAAGCATAAGTAACCTCAGTGTTATTGTGGACCAGCTGAAAAAAAAGTGCCCATGTTTTTCATCCTTAATTCACATCAAACCGGAAACAAACTTCATCCTATGTAATGTGAAATTTGATTGAGTAGAATTAATGACTAACCTCGTACTTTTCCATCTCTTTCTCCCAAACTTGATGCTTTTTAAAATGCTTGTTTTTTCCGCAGTGCAACCCAACTTTAAAATCCGTAGATTCTTGTATGACTTTGGATTGCTGCAAAATTGACAAGAAGAGTTCATCAGTATTTTGTTAATAACAGAAATTTAGATCCAATCATAGCTAATTCCCCCCAAAGAAAAACCAGGACTTACCTGCTCGACAAGAGCCACAGTAGGCGCAAGGAAGACACAAATGTCCTTTTTAGGTTTTCTTATCAAAGAACCCATCTCATGCATAAGCAACACTGCAATGTGAGTCTTTCCACAGCCAGTTTCTAAATACACGATTATGTTTTCCTTCACAGCTTTGTCACAAATATCCAACTGATACCTGCATTTGATATAAACCTAGTTACAGCTAGCTAGCTAGACGAATTAGATAATCATTAACACCTTAGAGAATTCAATGAGAAAATATTGAATTCTTGATGATTTCTTCACAAACTAAACGGAGGATAGTTCAGGGGGGAAACAATACAATAGAGCAAAAGGAACTGCGTCATTCTCAATTCTTGTGTATATCAAAACATATATATAACATAAAGAAATCACAACTCAAAATAAACACGATATGAAGACTAAAGAAGAAATGCAAGAATGTAACCCTCACTTTCTCGCGATTTTCCTCGGGTCCACCTTCTTCCGATCTCCTTCTTCCAGTTTCCCGCCGCCGCCGTCGTCCAGCGAGAGCGATGAAAAGTGCTCTAGAACCAGCCCAGTCTCAGTTATAGACTGGTAGGTCGTGTCAGCGTATTCTTCGTCCATATCGGAAATCAGAGATTCAAAGCGGACAGACGATGACGATGAAGATGATCGAAGATTAAGTAGAGCTTGACTTCATATGACTATAAGTAAAGAGAAATGGTGAAGTAAAGAACAAGGAAGGAATGCCGTATCTGATTCGTTGGATTTAAAAGCAAAATAAAAGCACTGTCCGAATATTATGTGCATACTTGGCATGCGTCCCTTTTCCACGTAAATGGTGGTTTTCTTTTGTTGACCAAATAAATAACCTAGGGAGAATATCATATTTAATACTCAATCTAATTTAATTGGGAAATTTGATAAGATGACGCTACTAATAGCCTTAATTTCAAAAAAGGTCTTGTAAAATGGGTTTTTTTGCCCTGCGAAAAGTCTATAATACCCCTCGAGCGCCTAGTTTATCGTTCAATTACGAGAAATGTTATTCACGCATTTTCATCTAAAATGCGTTAATACGCATTTTAGATGAAAATGCGTGAATGACATTTCTCGTAATTAGTCTATTTCTCACATTTGGTCTATTTATCGCATTTGGTCTATTTATCGCATTTTGTTTATTTCTCGCATTTGGTCTATTTCTCGCATATTATCTATTTTTCGCATATTGTCTATCTATCGCATATAGTCTAATTCAATAATTTCTTTATAGGATGGGCTAGTGAAGGATAAGAAGGTGCAGAAAAACTCAAAAACAAGACTCAAAGCAAGACCTACTATACTTTTTTTTTTTTTGAGAACGCTGGGTTCCGCTACTCCTATGGAGTGCGACTATTCCCCGCGAGTTAAGTACATAGCCCGCAAACATACTTAACCAATTAACCAGGCGCAGAACAACTTGCCGCCTGACGGGCTCGAACCCAGGACCTTATGGAGGCCTGGGGGATATCCACCTCTTGTTGCCACTAGGCTAGAAGAAGGGATGACCTACTATACTTAAAGAACTCATCAATTAATTATTATAAACAACAACGATATTTTTTGGTGGTTCAAAAATTTTGTCAAACACCTGGTGTGTAAGAGGACATACCCATATAAAAACACCACTAGCCCATATAAAAACAAAGATACAGTCCCTGCTCACTTTTTACTGAAATTCACGTTCGTAATCCTTAAAATGATGATTCATCATTACCTTATGCCTCACATGTCTCTCTCTATTTTACTTTTATTTAATGGTACTTTGTTATTTCAAATATTACTGAAACATGGTGATTACTTCAAATAAAATTGAACTACTGTAATTATGATTTAATAAAAATGTTCACACTTTCAATTTGGAATATCCAACTTCTAGTTGTTACCCACAATAAACAAAGAGTTTCAATTCAACCAATTCATCTAATTAAATTTTGTTAATAAGTCTTTAACAATATCTATCCAACAGATAACAGAAAGAAGAAAGAACACTAAACAAATATCAAACTATACAAAAGTATTACTTAGGATGAATGAAATAAAAAAAGAAACATATTGTGTTTTATCTAGTTACTAATTGTCAAATTGTCCATCCGAGTTGAATTGCCCTAACTTTCCACATTTTGGTAATCTTAAGTTCTTTCACGAGCTCTGCTTGTGCTGTCTCTCACCCCCCCTTCACAAGTCTCCATTCCCAAGCTAAACAGTAGACAAAAATGAGCAAAATAACACCGAAGTCAAAACCCTTCTTTCTCGAAGATGGTCTGTTTTGGCTTTGTGGTTTTAGTTGTCAACCACCTCAATTAGGGTAGTTTCATAGTCACTAGGTGCCTCAAATCCATGGAGATTGATCACTGTGGCAGCCACATTTGCAAGTCCTCCAGTTGGAACGTCTTTCCTGTACCTCACACCAGCCGCCAAACCTGGCCCTCCAATTGCAATAGGCACCTGTACAAATGCAACCAAACCTACAAATTATTTCTCGGTTTTTCACCTCGATATAGTAATAATAATAATGCATATTTGTTCTTACGAGTTTAAGAGTGTGAGAGGTCAAAATTTGAACATTTCCATTTTTATCAAGATCTGGCTCTCCCTTCTTGTTCCTCTTCACCATGTCTTTTGCGTTTCCATGATCAGCAGTAATCACATATATTCCTCCCACTTGCTCAATTGCATCAAGTATAATCTGTCAACATCCAAATACACAAAAACTGAATTCAATCAACAACAACAGCTGAATTCAAAAGTATCTGAATCTATATATCCCAGAAATGATTGGTGGATTCCTAAGCATTGCTTGATCTGGTTTATTTAAGAATAATTTCAAACAACTCATTACTAATCTTGTCGTTTAAATCATCATTAGCCAAAATACTCTCTAAAGGAAATTTAGTAATAGAATCCAGATACAAAATTATTTGTCAATAAAGCATATATGATCAAAATTCAAGAATAGAAGTTAGACCTTGACAACTTCATCAGCAGCTTTGCAAGCAACAACGGTGGCATCAATATCACCAGTGTGTCCCACCATGTCACCATTAGGAAGGTTGATACGAACCTAGAATAAAAAAGAAGGCCAGATATTAAACCACATTTGTCAAAAACAAAAGTTTAACTTCTGCTTCCATAGATCAATGAAGTACAAACCCATGTGTTGTTGATTGTCATCATCTTTACATAGATAAACTGGTAAGATTTCCTTAAAACTCTAGATCCTGTATCCAACATAATATCACTTGGATAATATTCAAAACCCTAGAATACATAAGAATGCATTGAGACGAGAATGTCTTACATTAGCGATCGGAGGGATAGGAGATAGGGTTTGAGAGAGAGTCGGAACCCTAAAAATTGGAGATTTAAAATGAGGGTCAAGATTAGGCGCTTTATATAGTATGAAAGACGCATATTACATAATGTGCGTATATGTAATATGCGTATTTCAATGTACGCATATTACATATTACGCATAAGTGTAATTCGAGTAAGTGCAGTCACAGGGACAAGACAGACATTTCGCAGGACGAAAATGCCCATTTTGCAAACATTATCAGGCTCGGGCCTTTTTTGGAATTAAGGCTATTAGTAGGGTCATTTCTCATTTAATGAAGGGTTAGAAAAAAATGTAACAAAAGAAGGTCACAAATTCGACGAGGTCTGTCACGTGTTTAGAAAAAGAAAAAGAAAATGTATAAATTCAATTCCCACTCATTGTCGCAAATCTTTTCACTCAACTCTCTTCGACAAAAATCGTCTTCAAACTCAAAACTCTAAACTTATTCATTCCGTGAACTCAAAAAATACAAAAAAAAAAAAAATCATCAAAATTGTAGATTTTTCCACTTTAGTTACACAAAATATTTATTTTTATTTTGTATAGATAACAAACTTCTTCGAGTTTAATTGTACCGTTTTTATTACCTATGTAGTTTAGTTGATTGATTCAATTGCTATCAACCAAACTACTGAAGTAATAAAAACGGTACATTTTTTGTTCAACGGACGATTTGTTCATACTTCATCTTCTGAGACGTTGTCTTTCTTATATTTCTGAACATTAAACCTAAAAAAGTTTGTAATCTATACAAAATAAAAATAAATATTTTGTGTAACTAAAGCTGCAAAACCTACCATTTCGACGAAAAAAATTAATGTTTTTGAGTTCACGCAATGAATAAATTTAGAGTTTTGGGTTTTGAGACGATTTTTTCTGAAGGGAGTTAAAAATATATATGATTTGTGACAATGAGCGGAAATTGAATTTAGACATTTTTTTTCTCTCATGCACATGACAGACCACGTTAAATTCGTGACATTTCTTTCGTTTTGTTGTCTTGTCAGAACTCTTATTGAAAATATTTTTGTTAATGCTTATAAATAATAATAAAATATAGATTTAATGTTAACTCAAATATCAAATATATAATGTTTCATTCTTACTTAAAAAATACTTTAATTTAAAATATTGTGCTTCAAAATTAATCCAGATTAATCCAATACACATAACAATTATTATCTGTGTTTTTTTATCATTTAATTTAATATTAAAAAACTAAAATATCTAATTTTAAAAGAAAAAAATAAGTTAAATACATTACTCTACACAAATTACTAAATATCAAATTATCATTCTAAATTTAATAAATTACTTTTATATATAAAGTATTATTAAGTTTTCTATTTTTTTTTCATTTACAAATACAATAAATCTCAAGTTTTCTCTTTGATAGTAATTAATGAGATTTTCAATATTACTAGACTAATTAGGAAGATCCCGTGCGATAAAATATATTATTACAACGTCCGGCGTTCATAAAATTTGGTATTGAATTTAAAATATAAAATGTTATTAGCTTAATTGATTAAAGAGTTATACTTGTTTTTGTTAGGTTGCGAGTTCGAAACATATCTATCCCGGCAATCCGGAGTTCCGAACACTTTCAAAATTAAGCATCAAATTTGGTGTTGAATTTAAAGTATGATTTGTTACTAGCATAGTTGGTTTAAGAGTAGTATTTGTTTTGTTAGGTTGCGAGTTCGAAACATACCTATATCTCGTTTTAAGTTTATGGGCGGGTCAATCCAGAATCCGACCCAAATATTAATTTACTCTCACATATATATCCAAATTAACCACAACCAAATTAACCACAACTTTCGACCCGACAATCCGGACACTTTCAAAATTAAGCATCATTATATATATAAATAGTTAGTTAAAAATGTCTCGCGTTCATCAAATTTGGTGTTAAACTTAAAATATAAAGTGTTATTAGCCTAGTTGGTTAAAGAGTTATACTTATTTTGTTAGGTTGCGAGTTTGAAACATATCTATAGCATTTTTAATTTTATTTTTAACCGTTTTAAGTTTATGGACGGGTCAACCCAGAATCCGACTCAAATATCAATTTACTCTCACATATATATCCAAATTAATCACAGCTTTCGACCCGACAATCCGAACATTTTCAAAATTAAGCATCATTATATATATATATATATATATATAGTCTTTCTTATATTATATTACTAGTTAATAAATTATAAATTAATAATTTCATATTGAAATTAAAAAAGTATAGTATTTATTTTTAATATTTAATATATTAAGTTGATATTTTTTCATATATTATATATTAGTTTTAGATATTATCAAATTAATTTAAATATTGAGTATTTAAAGTTTAGATTTTATTTTTTTTGAAAAACGGTTAGAACCATTTCATTAAAATCTCAAAAATGGGAGGGTCAAAAATCAAAACTAGACAAACTCTAACTATATGAATAAAAATGACAATCAAAAGACCCTAAAAAAAATTGATTAGTAACATTCACACATTCTAAAAAACAGATATTACCAACAGAAAAAATACGTTCAAATTTAACCATCTTAGTCTGGCATTTTCGCATGCCATCTGTTTTCATTGAGAGATCTTCTTCCCCTTCCTCTTCCTCTCCCACTTCCTTTTACGATGAAAGGAAATTGTATTGAAAATGATGATGAGTATTGTTGTTTCTCATTTTGAATTCTCTCTTTGTACGAGCTCGTTCTAATTTGATAGAAATAATTATTTCTGAGAATTTCAGGGCTTTTACCGTTGTTATCTTCAACTTGAATTTATGTGTTATTGTCTTTCTTATCTTCGGCTTCAGCTTCAAACTCTACATTGGTTTTGGAATCTTCTTTATCGACTTTAGAATTCTCTGTTTCAGTTTTGAAATTCTGGGTATCTTCCTCTTGAGTTTCCTCAACAACTTGAGGTTCATCTTCCATTTCTATCATGATCCTTCGCATTATAAAAAATTTTATTTTCCTCTTCACGTAATTCCCTTTATTTTCTTTCTTACACTACTTTATTTTTTCTCATAATCCTTCATACTTTTTTTTACAACTGTTTGATCTTTGAGTTTAGCATCCTCTATTTTCTTATTTTTCTTTTCTATTTCTTGGCTTTTTTGGTTTTATGTATTTCTTCTTTAGCTTTATCACATTTATTGTGCAGGAAAGTGTTACAAAAAGCACACCTCTTTGGTTTCCATTCATAAGAGATCTTCATAACATTGTGTTTTCATTTCCTATCAACAACTGTTATTTTTATTGACAGAACACTCATAAGATGCACTTCAATGTTAACTAGCAAAGGATAAGTGCTCTCATCCTTTAGTTATTTGGTCCATATATAATAGTTTCCAAATTGTACCTGCAAAATGACTAATTGATTCATCATTGTACATGTGGGCAGGAATATTCCAGAGCTTGAAACAAATCTAGGTTGTTTCCTTTGGTTTACTTTGTAGATTCATCTCTTCTGACCACTTTTCTAGCTTAATGCAATTTGATCTTATGTAAGTATGTTCTTTCTCTAGAATTTCTTTCAGATTTGGGCCCTTTTTGAGCTGCAGGAAGTAGATGTCATTTATGTTTGTAGAAACTTTTTCAAGCTCTTTTTTTCCCCACTATTTAATTAAAGCCTCTTTGGTAGTTGAGAATGATACTCTATTTTTCCTAATGAAGTTTTCAACTACCATAAACTATCACAATACATTTTTCATCTACTTTAGAAGGCATATTGAATTCAAAATGAGAGTTGAGTATCTCTACCTTTGTTTGGATATCCCCCAAGTAGACTTTTCCTTTGTAGGCATGGTCTTCAAATTTCTTTTATGTTTTATTCTTCCATACCTCGTTGACTTTTCATGTTGAATTACTCCTGATAGTGTAGGTCTTGGATTTGGGAGCCTTCATCAACTCATTTATTGCATCAATTGACCATTTAACTATCTCCTCATATTCTGCTTTCTTTAGTAAATTTTAGTTCTAGAGATAATGAATATTGAGTTGGACTATTATTTGTTGAGTTTTATCTTTATTGATTTTGATTCTCCATTCTTAGCATGCATAAGGAGTTTGGTAATTTGGTTTTTAAGACTAAACATGTTGGCTCTTTTTCTATAACTAACCTTCCAAATTCCTTCTTTCTTCTCCTGTTTTTCTGCTGCATTTTCTTCAAAAATTTTATCAATAATTGGTTCATTACTTTTGTTGCATTCATGTTTTTCCTGAATAATTTCTTTAGGAATCCTATCAATTTTCTTTTCAATTGTCTTCATTAAACTTTGCATCACAAATTCTTTGACTTCCTTATACTTATTGCTTTTCTTTCCTCCCATTTTAATGAAAAACAGAACATAGCAAAAAAAAAAAAGTAATTACAGAATAGGATACACCAAAAACCCTAGTTATTACAGAACAGGGTAAAACATAAACCCTAACATTCAACCAAGCTTTGTAGATGAATAATTGACCTAGCTAATTAGAGTTGATATCGTGCTGATTGTGTCGATCGTGCGCACGTTTGACAAGCGACATTGAGCGACTAATAACAGTGACCACAATAAACGAACTGCGACCTTGATACCATGCAAATCGTAACAATCATTCCGTTTGTGTCAATCGTATCGTTCGTGTCGATCGTATTTTCGTAATGAGATAATTTGCTATCGAAAAATAATATATAAGGATATTTAGTTATAATTGTGAAATTTATATGTATAAATTAGTGACTTAGTTTAAATTATTTTGACCGTCATCTTTATATATTATCTAATATTTAAACAATATTCTTATTGTCAAATTGTGTAATTTAATTTTAAGAATAAATTATTGTTTGTAAAGTGCTGCAAAATTTATGAACTGATTTAAAAAAAACAAATAAAAGTACATGTTTAATATTGCTGACTTGAGAATTTTGATATAGTTGTTAATAAAATTTCGTTTGATAAAAAAAATTTTGAAATTTACTGAGTTAGTTATTATAATATTTTTTAACCCAAGATAATTCAAGTTATTAGAATAGTTCGAATAATTGATGTAAAACTATTTGATTGAGTTCTTGAGAGAATAATTGAAATATTATTATTGATAAATGAGTAATATTTATAATAGCTTATCTATTTATAATAGAAATACTATTATTGATAAATGAGTAATATTTATAATAGCTTATTTATTTATAATAATAATAATAAAAAATAATTAATATGAAAAAACTTAAGAATTAGTTAATCTATAGCTTAATTAAATAATTAATAGGAGATAAATCAATAATTTTTTTATTTTTTAATATTTTATTAGAAGCCTTAAGTTAAGTTAAAAGAGAGGTGATTAGAGTAATGTTAAATTCTAATATTAAAAAAATATAATATATTATATATTATAATTTAATTTATAAAATTAAGTTAATAATATTTTGATAAATAAATTAAGTGATTTAATAATTCTAAATATATATTAAATAATGACTAGAGGGCATTGAGAACATATGCAGCACATGACATGTATCCGTATCGGACAGCGTATAAAAAGGTCGGTTATTACTTTTGTTAATTATCTATGTTGTGTGTAAAAGCAAAAGGAGGACAACGTTCTCTATGCCGGAGATACCAACTCTGACTTTATAATTATTATATAATATAATATACAGGTCCTCTATTTTTTCCTATTTTTAATTATTATATAATATAATAACATTTTAATTATTTAGATAAAAGAGCGAAAACAGTTGTTTGTCCAAATATAACATATGCCTGCAGCTAAAGTGGAAGAATGATTTGATAAAATAAATAGACTATATGTGTCTTGACATGCTCTAATCCACCTGACAAAAATAAGTGAGGTGGAAAAAATTAAAACTTAATGGAAAAAATGAGAGAGATAAAAGGTGTAAATGTAAGAAGATAGAATGAGAAAGTTATAAAAAAAAAAAAAAAACATGATTAATATTTTTTTTACCTTATTTATTGTTAAACTTCTTAAACTACCTGGTTTGTTAATTATTTAGTTAGTTTATTATTTAAATTCATTTTTTTAAAATTAATTTATTTATTTACATTTAAATTTATTATTATATATATTTAAATTATTATATTTATAAATGTGATATATTTAAATTATTATTTTTATAAATTAAATTATTTATATTTTGATATATATTTTAAATTATTATTTTTATAAATTAAATTATTTATATTTTAATATATATATATCAATTAATAATTTATATAACTTTTTAATAAGAAAATCAATAAATTCACCGAGCACTTTCATCAATTTTTCAAAAAATATATTTTTTATTGTCATAATTATCTCGTTTGGGGCGGTTTTTCTTCGAAACCGAACGGAAATGGGACGGAATGATATTTTTGTCCCTCGCCCCGCCCCGATCTCACATCGATTCTACCCCGAACACTCTAAACACAATTAAATATAAAATCACTATTATATTTATTTATTCATTATATTTTATAAGAGTGGTAAATTTATTTCTTTATAATATTATAAAATTTTAATATATTATAATATATATTATATTTAAAAAATCCGTTTTATATAATTTTATTGTATATTTTTTTTAAATATTTTTTAAACAGTTCTCCGCGGAGATTTCCAGAAACCAAACGGGTGGGGATGGTATTAAAAAAATTCTCAAAATAAAAACGGGGGGTTAGGATGGTAAATGCATTCCCCGCTCTGAACCGCCTCATTGTCATTCATATCCATAACAATCTATTTAAATTATTATTTTTCATAAATATTTACTGAATACATTTTTTTATTATGAACAATTTAATTTAACTTTTTCATTTTGTTATTTATTTACAACAAATTTAGTACGAGTATTCTAGTTAATTTTTTATTGTATTGTTTCTTCCCAACAAATTTTTATTAGTATTTAGTCTAACTTTTTTATAAAATAATAATTTAAAATATATATCTAAATATAAATAATTAAATTTATAAAATAATAAATTAAAATATATATCAAAATATAAATAATTTAATTTATATAAATAATAATTTAAATATATCAAATTTATAAAAATAATAATTTAAATATATATATTCAATAATGAGTTTAAATATAAATTAATTAATTAAAAAAAAACTGGGTTTAAATAATAAATTATGTTAGTTTGAAAATGAATAACAAAATAAGTTAGTTTGGAGAGTTGAACGAGAAACAATGTCATATTGGGAATTTCCTCCATGTTTGAAGAGCATTTTGTCCATGTTCCGAGAGTATTCCGTCCCGAATATGATTTTTTCTCTCTAACTTTTTACGAGATTTTTTTCACCGTAGCTTAATTTATTCGTGTGACTGTACGCTGGAAGTTCGCCGTGGAGTATACAGCCCTGCTTTCTCAGGCTCATATCTGTTGTTGAATATTTGGTGCTCCACCCTACACCACCTTCACAAAAAATGGTTATTTTATAAAATAAGTCAAAATTAATGAAGAGAGAATAAAAAGTCAACATATATTATGAAGGTGGTGTAGGATGGAGTACCAAATCTGCAACAAGATATTTGGAGTGCTGCTTTCTCTATCATTACTCATTGAATTTTGATTGAACAAACACATCAAACAAGCCCCAATATAAATAAATTGGTTTTATAATGGATCATTGATTATAATGATTGAAATAAGATATGATTTTATTGGTCTGTCTTGACTGTCTTGACTGTCTTGACTACGTACAAGTAATAACTTATACACTTTCATTATAAAGTATTGCTTCTATAGTAAACAGTCTTTTTTATTATTATTATTATATATCAAATTTTTTCATTGGGAATCTTACAAACATCATTAATTATGATTATTATATATCAAAGTTTGATCATTTAACTTAACAGAATCAACAATGTCCATAACAGATACAAATGCATGCTAGCATGTTGATTTATCTCAATTCTTATCTTATAATTTTTATTTAACCAGATTCTCAGGCCAACTTTCCGATAACTTCCACTATTTACGCATAATCTCGATAATATTCGTCCAACCATTTCTGAATGATGTCTACTTCTTGCCTCCTCTGATCAATGAGCCACTTCGGATCATCTTTATCCGCACCACGAAAATCAGCATGGTGTGCCCCTGTCACGAATCATGATTGAGGAAATTTCTCGGGCAACATGAAACATGGAAGCTTTCAAAAGGCGTCAATAAAATAAACTCACCTTTCTTAGTCACAAGCGCTATGATTGTATCCGATATGTTTTTAAGAACACTAATAAGAAGAAGAAGAAGAAGAAGAAGAAAAGAAAAATCAAGACCGCTTAAGTTAAATATGACAATATTGTTAGTTAATAATCCATGCATATACTAACCTGCCTCGACTCCAAGGGTCTTGCAGACCATTAGAGAATATGATGTTACTTCCATATCTCTTCAGAACTTGTTCAATATTCTATACAATAAACATTTTAATACTTGAAATTAAGTTACAAATGATGAATACTTCAATTATTTCAAATAAACACTTAAAAGACTATTTTACTCTTACAGTGACTCACATTGCCACCAAACTCGGTTGTTATCCAGTGGGGACGAGGCCTAACACCGTAAAAGCTCTTGCAATGATCTGAAAACTCGTCGTAACTGAAAGAATATTGAGGAAACATGCTCTGGCTAGAACTCGTCATAGGCATGACCATTTCTGAACAAGCCTGAAACAAAAGAAAAAATTGAAGGCATTTTGAAAATGCTGTGAAATGTCTTTATTTAGAACTTATACCTGCCATTCCCAACCATTGAGGCCATGTTCATCGCTGCCGTGTTCTAGGTCAAAACATTTATGCGTGTTTGAATAATTGTAATACAAACTTGCAGCAGCGAAAGCCCGGTTAAGTTTGCTAGTTCCTGGTGGGAATGTATCTATTATCTTGCACATCTGCAATATACACATACAAGGTATTAATATTATGTTTTTTTTCAAAAAAATATTGCGAGATTTTACCTCTTCTACAGGGTAGGCTGGTAATGGCTTCATGAAATTGGCCTTGGTTGGATAATTTACCATGGCTGTGTATATAAAAGCTTCAGACAACCAATTTGCAGCTGAATCTATGTATTGAAGTTTCCTGAAAAAATTGAAACAAATATTTTCAAATAATCCTACATCAAACAAACATTGGGTTGGAGTTATAATGATCACAAATGGAATTACTCACTCGCAGGTTCTGAAAATTCTGCTGACTTCAGCTAACCCTTCTTTTTTAGAAGATAGGATATCAAGCTCTTGCCAAGTGCCCTTAATCACTTCATAACAATTCAAACTTGCATCCTTTTCATTATAATTTGATAGTTAAAACTAAAATAGCAAAAAGAAAAGAGTCTTTTAATTAACTATTTTTATTAAACCTTGAAATCATCTGTAATAGCATCATTGAAGCTAGTCCATGGAGTTATATTATCAAATTGCAAGATTGGAGCTGAAGATGCTAATGCACCAATTGCTACATGTGGGTATTTTAACCTAAACCAGTAAGCCAACACTGAAAGAAAAAGACAGAAGTTACAGTTCATTAATGGCTGCTGTTACTCCACAAATGTGAAAGATTCCCGTAATAAATGTAAATTCAACTTTCCAAAAGTGACATTGCCAGAGATAATTAGATAGATAGATCTTTAAAACTTACTTCCTCCATATGAGCCACCAAAAACGACAACAGGGGACGAATCAGAAGAGAGATTCTTCTTCAAACTTCTAATCAAAACTGCATAATCAGCCAATGCTTGCTGAGAATTTAAATATCCCAAAGTATTCGCAGATTTGTATGAATCCTTCCCAAATGGCAATGAATCCCCATAAAACCTATGCTGCAATAATCCCAACAACCCATTTCCAGAAACTTATCAAGAACACAAAACAAGTTAACCCTAATCACACTTAAGCAACAACAACAACAAAAGAAACAGTTTTTGAAGGTGGGTTTGAACTTTGAAACATACTTCGATGAAGACTAAGAGAGCTTTGAATTTTGGAGCAATGTCAAGCAAGAAGCCAGTGTTTTCAGCAAACCATTCGATGTTTCCTTCGTTTCCAGTATAGACAAAGATTGGAGCTCCTCTGTGCCAATGGGTATCGTTAATGAGATACTTTTGATAGAAAATCTTGTAGCTTTGTGGTTGAAAAGTGAAATGGTCTAGCTCTTGAGGAAAATATCTGGTTTTGTAGGGTAGTATTGGTTTTGGCTTTGAAGGGCTTCTGCTGGATTCTTTCTTCAATGAAGAATGGTAAATTGCACTTGGAAAGAATGGTTGTTTCGATTGCACAACTGCTGCGGTCAAAAGGGAAAAGAGAAAGAAGATGAATGGAATGAAAGGAGATGATGGTATCATCGTTTCTCTTTCGCTCAAGAATTATGAAGAAGAAGAAAGATACTCAGTTTCATATCTATACTGGTTTTTGTAGAGCAAAATTTTAGCCATTTGGGATTACGACAGGAATTAAGGAATCTGAAATATGTAATTATTTACACAAATATATACTTTTTAATTTTATAATAATGAACCAATTACAAACATGCAAATGTATGTTGCCTTTGGTTTTCTAAATAAGTGGATTATTTAAAAACTAAATAAGGGGATTATTTAAAAAATAAGGATAATTTTGAGTAGGTAAAAATATTTTTGATAAAAAAAAAATAGGATTTTAGAATGTATAATGAATTTAATAAATTATTTAATTAGTCACTAATCATGATTAGACAACTAACCATTGTGGGTTAGACTAAATATAATTTGGATATAATTTGTGTGTCCAAATTTATAAAAGGATAAATATTGTTGAGTCCAACTGTCATGACAATAATAATATCTCAATAATGTGTGTTCTTTTGTTTCTATATGATTTTGTAGATGGTGATTGATTAGTTGACTGAGTTGACTCCATCTTTTATTTTTTAAACTTTTCTTTATCTCACCCACCACTAAGTTTTGTTTGTTTATTTTGGGTTGTTAATGAATATTTTAGAAAAAATTATGTTTCGATAAAAAAAAAATTATAGTATTTTTGTTTTTTTATAAATTTAATTATTATAATATTTTTTATATTTAAAATAAATATTTTGGTTAATAAATTGAATGATTAAATAATTGAAAATTAATGTTAGGTAATTATATATATATATATAATAACAAAAATCAATATAAATTAACTTTAGAAGTTCATATGACATTATTTTATTATTTTTTAATTATTAATAAAAAAATTATTTACCATGACATTATCATTTTAATCATAAAATCATTCCTTCAACAAAGTTCCTCATATATATATATATATATATATATATATATATATATATATATATATATATATATATATATATATATATATATATATATAATGATGCTTAATTTTTAAAATGTTCGAATCCCGAGTCGAGATCTATAATTAATTTGAATATATATATGTGAGAGTAAATGAATATTTGAGTCGGATTATGGGTTAACCCGCTCATAAACTTAAAATGGTTAAAAATAAAATTAAAAATGATATAAGTATGGTTCGAACTTACAACCTAACAAAATAAATACAACATTTTAACTAACTAGGCTAATAACGTTTTACATTTTAAATTCAACACCAAATTTGATGAACACGGTGGTTCATCAATAGTTTTTAATCAATCATAATTCTTTTTTTACTTTGCGCTATAGATTTCACTATTATTAGTGAGCAATAATAGAATTCCTTCATATTTATAGAGATAGGAGACATAATTCATATGGATATAGTAAGTCTCGCCTGAGCTACTTTAATGGTAGTCTTTACATTTTCCCTTTCACTCGTAGTATGAGGAAAAAATGGACTCTAGAGGTCAAACTAATTGAGTTGAGGAATCAAACTGTATCAATTGTTTTAGAGATCGTTCTGCAATGTGAGAGTAAATGGATACTTGAGTCGGATTGTGGGTTGACCCGTCCATAAACTTAAAACGGTTAAAAATAAAATTAAAAATGCTATTACATTTTTACCGTAATATTTTTTTCACGATTTTTTATATTATTACTCGTGCAAATGCACATAATACATGCTAGTTATAATAAATAATTGAATTGCTTAATTTATTAATACTAAAATAAACAATTTATTTTTATTAAATTCAAATTTAAAATATAAATATATACTTATAATTAATCCCACAAAAGTCCAAAACAATGTACTTATTTATCTAATAAGATTTTTTTTAATCCTAAAAAATTCAATATTAAATGAACAAACTTTTAGCTGGTTTGATATAGGATTTTGATATATATATATATATATATATATATATATATATATATATATATATATATATATATATATATATATATATATATATATTTATTTTATCCATTCTTTTTATAAATTATCTCACTATTACATATTATTATCATTTTAATCGATCAAATAAATTATTTCATCAACTAAAATATTTTTATTTTATTTTTATAAAAATTAATTTTAAATATTAATATTATAGTAATTTAATAAATTAAAAATCCAAATAACTACTTTAAATTTATTTTTATTTTTTACAAAACTTCAAATAGCCAATAGAGAACAAGTCTTAAGAGCTTCTTTGATGTGAATTTTGTTTGTTTTTTAGATTTTTACCAAATATTTTTTTATAAATTCTTTTTTTATCATATCACTATCCTTCTTAGACAGACCAATTATAGGGTCGCTTCAAAAATTTTTTAGAAAATATAATATAATTCTAATAATCAAATTGTTTGTTTCATCATCTAAAATACCCATAGTTTTATTTTTATTAAATTTAAATATAAATAAAAAAGATATTTTAGTAAATAAAGTTACATCAATTTTTGAATAACCTACTTTTTATTATTATTATTAAACAAAGTGTTTTGAAAGATTCCAAAAATAAAGATCAGACAAGCTCTTAACTAATCTTAGAATTCCTCCCTCAATTATTTTATGGCTGTCAGCAGTTCAGATCTTCTGCTACCGATTGCCGTGTTCCCCTGTGGCGGACCAATCAGATTGCAGCATTATTATTTTAATAATAAATCAATCTTGGCAGGAGACGGAGGGAGGGAGAATCCGGAATCCGGGTTTAGGCCCGGGTTCACACCAGACGCTGTTAACGGAAGCGCCTGTTATTAACCAGGAAATAATATAATATTCAGATGATAAACAGATAAGATATCTTCGCTCAGGGCACCGTGTCAGAGGGGAGGGTGAGATGCGATGGGAGCGAAGATCTACACGCCCGTTGCCATGACCCTCATGTAAACCCCCCATACCCACCCATGAGAAGACCGTCTGTCGTTCATGAAAATACACTTACACATCCATGTAAAGACCGAATTGACAGGGATTTTATATTTACGTTTATTAAATATTATTTTAATTTATTAAAAAACACATGCAGCGATATAATATTCGCTTCAAGTAATTCAATCTTTTATTTTCTAGGAATTTATATTTAATTTTTTTATTTAATTTTTTTTGCCTCGAGACTCTCTGTAGCGAAGATACATTTGCTTCAATTAATTTTAATTAAAACCTCATGTAAAACCCCCATACCCACCCATGAGAAGACCGCTTGCCTACCATGTAAAGACACTTACCCGTCTATGTGAAGACCCAAATGACATGGATTTTATATTTCCGTTTATTAAATATTAATTCAATTAATTGAAGATGATATGACATGCAGCAACCGAACAATTCTTCGCCTCAATTACTTTGCTATTTTTAATTTTTTTTTTTATTTAATTTTTTTTGCCTCGAGACTCTCTGGAGCGAAGATATATTTGCTTCAATTAATTTGAATAAAAACCTCATGTAAAACCCCCCTACCCACCCATGTAAAGACCGCTTGCCTACCATGTAAAGACACTCACCCGTTTATGTAAAGACCAAAATGACATGGATTTTATATTTTCGTTTATTAAATATTAATTCAATTAATTGAAGATGACATGACATGCAGCAACCGAACAAATCTTCGCCTCAATTCCCGGCTAGATTTTTTTTCCTATTTTTATTTTTTTTCCGTTTATTAATAAATGTTAATTTGATTAATTTAAAATGACAATCAGTAAACGACCAAATATTCGCTTTAATTTTGTTTTTCGAGTAGACGATTGAAAGCGAAGATTTCTTCTTTTCAAATATTTTTAGCCTGACGTTCATGTAAAACCACCACACCTCCCATGAGAAGCCCACTGTCCTGTCATGTAAATTCACTTACCCGTGCATTTACATTCATCGAATAAATCTTCGCTTCTATGAATAGTTTTTATTCTCCATTTATTTTTATTTTTTTTTTAAATTTACCATATCGAACGAATATTTATTCGCTTCCTTGACTAGTTGATATAATTTCAATTTCCCGCTACAAGCCGACTCTCCCTCAATCTCATTTTCATAAGCAACTGTTCATATTCTTCTCTCTCTATCTCCCGGCGATAATCCAAAGACTGAACGTCGAAACCCTAGATATTTCGTTTATACTACAAGGATTTCGTCTGAACATGTCGGGTAACCAAGGCAACAACATGGAAGTGGATCATCCCATCGACTCCCGAGAGGTCGTCTTGCAAGTTTGTAGGAGCATAAACGAAAACGAAACTGCACCCACTCCGGCATCCAACGTCAATCCCAGCAATAAACCAGAGAGGTATGTTAATCTTATTGTGTTTATACTAATTTTACACATGTTTATTCAATTTATTTCGTATAATACTGATTTATGCTATCCCACCAAAATTAATGACTTCGAGGACATATGAAAGGAAGAGGAAGAGAAATCCGAAGACGAATACTAAGTCGTCATCGACTGCTGAATCAGTTTCCACAGTTGCTGTCGAAGCTACTGATGTTGCTGCAGGTACTGATGAGATTTTACCACCACCTTTTCCCCGTAAAAAAAAACCAAATGTTATTCCTACCTCCACTCCAACAGTCGATGAAGAGTTACCAGAACCACCCCCAGAAACCACTAATATTTCTCCGTCTACTACCCCATTCGATGAAGAGTTTCCCCCATCTCCCCAAAAAACCAAAACCATCAAGAAACGTAAACTTACATTTCTAACCAGATCATCACCTCATGGCCTCGCTCAACTCATTCCTAAATTGAGCGTAGAACAGAGGGAAGCCGTGAAGGAAATCGGGTTTGGTTCTCTTCTTACAATGGGCGTCTCCAAGTGCCTGGCTCATTTTTCCAGACACGTAGTCCAATGTTTTGACCCGGATAAGAGTTCTCTGGTATTGTCCAACGGTGATGAGATCCGTGTCGATGAAGATCTCGTACAGCTCGTGATGAACCTCCCTAGAGGGGCAATGAACGTAGTCGAGTCCGTTGGGTTGGACAAGACTAAGGACCCTGATTATTTTAATTTCTTGAGGGATTGGAAGACCAGATGGACCGGGGATGACTCAAAACCTCCCGAAACACTTTCTATGATCCCCAAGATGTTAAGTAACACAAGTGCAGACAACGATTTCAAAATCGACTTTGTTGTCTTTGTTGTCTCAAGTTTTTTATGTCCAGTTCAAAATTCACGAGCAAGGTAAACATGTATTCAAACCTATTATATATGTAATTGTATTTGTGAATACTAACACATGTATTTTTTTCATTTCAGGTTCAAAATTCTCAAATCCTTAATGAATGTTGATAACATAAAGGAACTGAACTGGTGCCACTTCACACTACAACGATTGCTTGACAGTGTAAGAAGTTGGAAAGAAAAAGCAAGTAAAGATAAAAATCCATATTTCGATGGACCTATAACCCTTTTATCGGTAAGTATTGTTGCCTCTCTTATATATGATTTTTAGATATGTAATATTTTCTAACATGTTTCCCACTCCTTTACTCCAGATTTGCTACCTAGATGGTGTTTTTGTGGAAAGTGAACGTATCCCCTACGAAAGAAAATTTCCAATTATCTCCTGTTGGGATGACGTAACCGTTTTAGAGTTCACCAACTTAGAAGTTCGTGCCGGTGGTTTTGGGCTGGGCAGGGCAAGGGCGCGCCTAGAAGTTAAACAACCCGAGAATCCAGTTGACTCGGTTGAAGTAAAAGAAGACGATGATGAGGTATGTGGAAACAATAAATTGACTCCCATTGTTCTTTATTATCCTGTTTTCAAGATTAATGAACTCTGTTTTTCATACTGTACAGATGTTGACATCCCAAATCCTGCAAACTTTTAAAGATACAGCCCAACAGCTGAATTACCTATCAGGGGAGTTGGAGAAACGCAACATCGATCCGAAGCCCTTTTTTGAGGCCGGTTTCCTGAACCTCAGAGAGTCTGAAGGGTTCATGAAACACTTGAAGGTGGTGATCGATGGTCCGGTGCATGTAGGTGTGGAAGATCCTACAAGGGATGCACTTGGGGACACTTTACAGTGTGCGGGCTTGAAAGTCAATAGTCCCCGGGTTGATTACAAATGTCAGACTGCAGTGGAGGACCATGCAGAGAATCCACCAGCAGGGGCTGAACTGAATGATTTTGAGGATGCAGTGATGTCAAATCAAGAAAATCCATCAGATCACGTTGAACAAAATGATCTCGATGTTGCCGTTCTGCCCAATGAAGCTCTGTCACCCCCTGTTCAACCGAAATCTGTTGAGGATGTAGGTGAGGACATTGAAGATGAATCACTCCCTGTTGAACAGGAAGATGTAGAGGCTGTATTTCAGCACAGTCAAGCCCAGTCACCCCCTCCTCAGCAGGACGAACATGAGGATTCATTTCTGCCCAACAAAGATGACTCACCCAGTGTTGAACCAACTGATCATGAGGGTGAATGGAAGGAACCGGATGGGGCACACAAAGTGCAGACAACCACTGTTGAAGACGATGATCTGGTTGTAGTGGAGGAACAGGTTGATGAACCAAAATCTCCGCATGAAAATCCAAATGATCAGGGGGCAGGGAAGGAAAATGTTGAGGAACCCCAAGCTCAGTCTGTTGCACCAAGTGATCAGGGTGAAGGCAAGCAACAGGTTGAGGAACCCAAATCTCAGCATTTTGAACCAAATGATCATGGTGCAGGGAAGGAAAATGTTGAGGAACCCCAAGCTCAGTCTGTTGCACCAACTGATCAGGGTGAAGGCAAGCAACAGGGTGAGGCTTCTAAGGCCGTTGAATCTTCTGAAGATGAAGATGAAGGTGATGGGGGGGACGCATCAACATTAAAGAATATCCTAAGAGGAAGATCTCAAAAATTCCTGTGCACCTTCGATCCCCTTACATGCAACAGGTTGCGGATATGTTGGACCACAAAATAACCAACAAGGAACAGAGATTAGCCGATTTTGTGTTTGATGAAGACCTGCCTCCATTGTAAGTTAGTTCGCATTGTTTTAGAAATTTGAAAAATGAAATTAGTTAGTTATGGTCTTCTAAATGAATGTATTTTGCAGTGACGTTCTGTACGAAGGTGCACCTGGTAATATGACCCGTGAATTACTTCGTTCAATGAAAATGGGTCGCGAAATTTCTAGCGAAGTGATTGACGCTTGGTCCATAATTGTGCACTCCAAATGCCGTAGGTTGCCAAGGCATGAACCAAGAATAATTTGTTTCTCATCATGTTCACATGTAAGTGCATCTCTTTTTTTTTGCTATGTATCCTTCAATGTTCATCACTTTGATGCTCTGCCCTTATTTTGCAGGTTAATATGCAGCATGATGCCACCTTATTTTCCCAATCCATTGAAGAAGACATGAGAAACTACCAAGTCACAAAAGAAGACCTCATCTTCGCTGACGTGGTCTGTACATATCCCTCAATTCCAAGTAAAGAATATGCAATAAAGTAATAAATGTTTGTGTTCTTTTTGCAGATATTCCTACCTGTTGTCTATTCCCGACATTTCTTCCTTGTTTGTGTGAATATTAAGGACTCCAAAATCGTTGTACTAGACAACTCCGGCCGTCCTCATGGAATGAAAATTATGGACAAGTATGTCACTTTGAGTAAACAACTCGATTGTTTTGTGAAATTCTTGATAAGTCAAGGCATGGAAAGAATGACTGCCAAGGTTAAAAAATACCGGATAACGGCCCCGAAGCTGGACTGGCAAGACAAAACAAACAAGACAGACTGTGGTGTATACTTAATGAGACATATGGAAACATATAGAGGAACGGCGAAGAATTGGTCTATTGACATCAACGAAAATAATGTAAGTGTTATACCATATTTTAGTAGATGACATTGAACCATTTTAGATGTTCTTATACTTTCTCTTGTTCTTTTGAAGGCCGCAGAAACTTTGAGTACGTTGAGGATAAAATATTTATACAGAATTCTTATGTCTGAGCACAATGTGAATAGGTTCAAGTTAAAGACTGCAATTAGATTAAGATATTAGGTATTCGTATGTCTTATACGGAATTATACTTGTACAGTAATTCTAATGTTTACACAGGTCAATTCACATTTTTTTAATGTATGGATGTTTGATAGTGAATTATAAATTATAATGCAATTCAGATTTTAATGTATGGACTGCAATTCAGATGTTAATGTATGGAGTTATAATGTATTGATGTTTGATGTGTCTTCTTGTACCGATTTTTTTAAAATCATAAACGAGGATATTTTCTTAACTGTGTGTTTTAATATTCTTAAACGAAGATATATTGTCAACATCATGAAACTGAAAAACTTGCAACCGTAATATCTTCTTAACTGAAAATTTTGAAATTCACAAACGAAGATATCTTCTTATGTTCATTTTTGGTGAAATCCATATTTTGGAAATCCGAGACGAAGATATCTTCTTCACTATATGTTTTTAAATTCATAAACGAAGATATCCTCGCAACTATACATTTTCAAAATCCCAAACGAAGATATCTTATTATGTTATTTTTTGGTGCAATCCATATTTTTAATATCAGAGACGAAGATATCTTCTTCACTATATGTTTGCCAATTCATAAACGAAGATATCCTCGCAACTATACATTTTCAAAATCCTAAACGAAGATATCTTCTTATGTTAATTTTTGGTGCAATCCATATTTTTAATATCCGAGACGAAGATATCTTCTTCACTATATGTTTGCCAATTCATAAACGAAGATATCCTCGCAACATGTAATGCCCCTACCTGTGGTATGTATTGATGTCAATTCAAGAATGAAAACTCATTTATTACTTCAACTACTGCTGTATCAAGATCATCACTCTCATACCCTCACTCTCACTCTCACTCTCACATTACACTCTCACTCCTTCCCGAATCTCTATCTCCCGTTGTCTTTCCTTCAGTCATTTAGCGTAGAACTCATAAGATGGATGTAGAGATGGACCCAGACATGCTGGTTTTATCGCAGCAACAATTGGAGCGATACTTAAGTCTGATCAACGATGACCCTGTCCCTTTTAGTGTCTATCATGTAGATGAGATTCTTCCTCTATTACGAATAAACGTTAACGACGGACTGATGGCCCACATGCAAAGCCGATGGAATACGGACTCTCGTTCTTTTGTTATTGGGGAAATGCACATATGCCCGACGCTAGAGGACTTTGCTTCAATCCTTAGGTGTGGTACAAATGCACTCATGATCTTGCCTGTCCATCAAGATCCTCATATGGCCGTCCACATTTGCGACAGCTTCTATGGATGTACAATGTTTGATGCTCTCTTGTTTACCCTCCAACATGGATTTCTGAATATGACAAACATAGACGAGTACATTTGGCGTGTCCAGGGAGCTGAGAGGACCATCAACCACACACAAAGCAAACTGATCATGCTTGTGATTCTGGCTCATTTTTTTTTATGTCCGGCTGCAGGACGCCGGCCTTCGGAAAGGATCCTGCGGGTAGTTCCTGCACTGATGGGAAACGCCCCAAACCTGGCTAGCCTGGTACTTGCTGAGACATTACTTGGTCTTAACGAATTTATTCCCGAGGAAAACAACTATTCTCGCCGTGGATCACCTTTGGTTCTATACCTCTGGTTGTTAGACAAGTTGCATTGGTTGCCCCGTCCTTCAATTCCCTACACTTCCTTTGCCAATCTACAAGTGCAAATGGTCAATGGACTCGTGCCTCCGAATTTTATTTCGGATATTCACCCAATTAGGTTCATTGTTCCGTGGTATCTGTTTACTGAAATGATGTACGAGATGAGGGGTTCTCCATTCATCATTTTGTTGGGCCTTCAGGGAACTACCTCCTACTGCACAAGTGTCATATACAGACAATTTGGCCTACGGAATCCCCTACCTTCAAATGGACACAATCCTCCGGAGGACTTCATGTTTACTCCTCAACATCTTTACTTAGAGTACGCATCAATAATTGAAAATTCTTTGACGGTTTTCATCCCCAACCGATGGATCAATGCTGTGAACGAAGCCATTCAGCTATACATTCCACCCGTCATCGAACATGAGGTCGTGTCGCTGACAGGACCGATAGACGAGTCATCCTCTCATGAATCAGACTAGAGCTTCATTTGTGTTGTTGAACAGCTATATTTTTGGTTAATCTGTGCAGTACTTATGTAAACGGATTATGGAATGGTTTTGTGTATTCAACAATATTATGAAGTTATGTTTGATTATAGTCTGAAGTTATATTTTGCATTATGTAGTTAGTTTATTCTGGAGTGATATAAATCGACTCATTGTCGTTATGTTTGATTCTTTGATTGCAATTTGGATGTCATGATCAATTCAAAGTATAATGTAAAACAACTGATCTGTTCATGTAAACCCCTTAGATTGATCCATCGATTGGTTGTTCGCTTCCTTACACAATATCTAATCAGTAAATCGAACGTGCATTTCTTCGCCTATAAAACCCTTGAAAACGAAGATGATGTCGCATCCAATCTTTGAAGTTACATATTATTATTGACACTTTCATGTCATACTCTAATGAATTTGAAAACGAAGAATTATTCGCCTGTAAGTTTCTATATTAAACACAACATTGTTACGAAACGAAATACTATTCGCTTGATCTTCATATTTGAGGTCGACCACATTGAACGGAAATGTATTGAAAATATATTTCATCATTTAAAAAAGAAGTGTGTTTTCGTATGAAACCCTATAAAGAAATCATTTCATATCTATGGATTACTGTATGTAGCCTGTAATGACATATCAAATCGGAACAGTGTGCAGTATTGTTGTCACATCACAAAAATTAATAAATATTATATTTTAATAAAGTTGCAAATTATGTTTTTTTTTTCAATTTTTAAACACACGAATTCATCTAATTATATATGAAAAGAAGCGAAAATATATTCGTGTTTATTGAAAATTGCAAATTATGAGGAACTCATTTGAAGCGAATAAATCTTCGCTTGAATGAATTCTAAGTTGACGTACATGTGAAACACACAACCCTTACATGAGAAGACCCTTTACACCTGATGTAAGTACACCAACGCTTGTATGTGAAGACCAAAATGATGAATGAATGTGGGAGGAAAATACACGCCGCGAATAAATCTTCGCTACAAACCATTTTTCAATTTCTATCCGTTAATCACATTTCATTTTTATTTATTATCATTACACATCGAATCGGACCAAAACTTACATTTCAAATCATGGCAATGATATGACTTATGGGCAACGTATACTTAGCCAGAAGAGTAGATATGATAATACTTTATTATTTCTAACAAATTCGTTATTTTATTAATGTTTAATGACATGTGCATGAAAATATAAATAACAAATAATTATTATAATTCGACGTACAAATTTTCATTACAAGTTTCATAAACATTTCCCCGTTTCATAAACATTTGTACATTTTAGCAATATTCATCTTCATCTCCAGCTTCAAGGCATCTCCATTGAAGCAACCACAGCGGATCTCTCACGCATAACTGGGGTCATACACCTGTTGAGTTATCTCTTGAGATGTTTTCCATCCCAGGGAATCTCCCAAAACTGGCTCTTCCCACCAGCAGTGTACACGAATGATCTTCATTTGATCGGTAGTTTCTACTTGAGTTACCAAGTATTCGTGTACACTGAAGATGTTTTCCACCAGTTGATCTTCATTGTACAAGTTTTCCATCACAGAGAATCTCCCAAATGATACATCCCAACAAACTATATGAAAAAAACACACACTCTCAACAACAACGCTCAATAGATATTTCATGCTGCCGACGAAGATTGTTCATGTAATCCCTACATTTATAGCAAACAGAAAATCTGTTTTCTTCATAAATTATTGAGATCTATTGATTCAGAAAAAGTAAATTTCCCGTGATAAAATATCAAATCGGAACAGTGTGTAGTCACTTTGTCACATCATTAAAAAGTAATTTCATTCACGAAAAAGTAATAACACTTAATAATATTAAATAAAAGAAATAATTCAATTTTGTCATTCACATTATATTAGATAATAAATTATTTCAACATTAATAAAAATATTTTCATGAATAATTATAAAATTATCTTCGATATAATACTATAATAGTATTGCTATATGAACAGGGAAGAGATCTGAGCTAAACTAACTCCATAAACGAAGAAATCTTCGCCACAATTGTTTTCGACCTGTCCCCCGTGTACCCCCCCATACACAACAATGAGAAGCCCGCTTGTCTGTCATGGAAAGACACTATAACGTGTATGTGTAGACCAAAATTAAATGTATTTAAAATTTCCCTTTATTTCATATTATATGAAATTATTATAGATGACTTGGCGGATCAGTAGGCAGTCCTTTGTTTTGTCACATCATGCAGAAATTATATGTCATCATTGAAAAAGAATTGTGTTTTTGTATAAAACCCTATAAAGAAATCATTTCATATCTATGGATTCAGTAAAAGTATTAAGCCTGTCATGACATGTCAAATCGGAACAGTGTGGATTATTTTTGTCACATCACAAAAAGTAAAAAATAGTATATTTTAATAAAGTTGCAAATTATTATTTTTTCAATTTTTACACACATGAATTCATCTAATTATAGATGAAAAGAAGCGAACATATATCCGTGTTCAGTGAAAATTGCAAATTACGAGGAACACATTCAAGCGAATAAATCTTCGTTTGAATGAATTATAATTTGACGTACATGTGAAACACACAACCCTTACATGAGAAGACCCTGTACCCCTGATGTAAGTACACCAACGCTTGTATGTGAAGACCAAAATTATCAATGAATGTGGGTGGAAAATACACGCCGCGAATAAATCTTCGCTACAAACCATTTTTCAATTTCTATCCGTTAATCACATTTCATTTTTATTTATAATTCATTACCGACATATTTTTGTACGGTACATCATATCTTAAAGTAATCATTACACATCGGAAGGGACCAGTCTTCATTATTTTAGATAGGAAACATCATTCATAATTTATATATTGTTAATTAAAAAGTTTAGGTGATGTTTGATCTTATCTTGTTCCACTATCGAAACCAAATATTTATATTATTAAATGCTGAATACTACGGTCATAAATTAAAAAATTTCATTTACTATAATTAACCTTATATGAAATATTAAATTATTCATACATAACAAACATTATATTTATTACATCAGTGTCAAAGTAAAATTTATATATTGTCATTTATATTTGCAAACAAAATTAAGTAAATTTAATTCACAGCTCAATTAAAAATGAAATTAATACAATGAAGCGCCAAAAAATTGATAAACCTGTCAAGTCAACTGTCACAAAGTCTCAAGCTTCATGATGACGGCCAGTCAATCGCTACCAGCGAATCAAATGTCATTCGTTTAGATTGGATACGATCTGTGAGATTGACAGAGCGAAGATTTGTTCGCTTATTCAGCATTGAGAAGCAAATAGTTGTTCATTTTGTGTGAATTTGTTTTCAAATAATGTGAAACAAGAAAGACATGTAGGAGCAGTACCTTTTCAACATACTGTTCATACTCTCACTTCTCTGTGTTGTCGTCATATCAGCACAAAACATTTGTCGTCCATAGACTAATGCCCACTTTCGCCTGATGCTAAACATGCGTTTCAACCAATCGTTGTTTTCAAGCCCGTAGTTTGTCAACATTTGATTCCAAGCTTCAACAAACTCTATCTCTTCTTCAAAATCATATATACACGAAGAAAAATCCTTAGAAAAATCTCTGAAATTATGGAACACCGAGCTAAGATGTATGGCTGCATTTTGAAATATGTGCCAAATACAGAGACGATGATTTGTTTCGGGCCATGTAGACGCCAAGGCCTTAGCCATGGCCGCGTCTTGATCTGTAAGAATGGTTTTTGGTTTTTTCCCATGCATAGCTTTGGTGAAAGTCTCAAACAACCAATCAAAAGTCATCGCAGTTTCATCGTATAATAGAGCTGCTCCAAAAATAATTGATTGTTTGTGATGATTGACACCTACAAAAAGCGCAACTGGACGACCTTCGTTATTCTTCTTGTATGTGGTGTCAAAACTGACCACGTCTCCGAAGTATGAATAATCCGACCGCATGTTGGAATCACACCAAAAAATATTCGTTATCAAATCGTCCGCATCAAGTTGAAAAGCATTATAAAAACCAGGATCATTGGATTGTTTTTTCTGCAAATACTCTAATACACCCCCTGTTTCCCCAAAATTACACTCTCTGGTTCTTTTCGTGCGCAGGTAATTTTTGTAATCCTCAGGAAGAAAACCTAGATTCTCCCTTCCACCGATTTGTTTAGACATTAGAGCATGTGATGACTTAGGAGGAATTCCCACGTTAGTGGCCATCTCGATATGTAAGCCTGCAACTGCAGAAATATTCCTATGGCATCTATACAGGTGAGTTTTCTTTGGACTTGCAAGAGGATGACTATGATCACTAATAAAATTTACCACTTGGAACTTTCCATTGTCTGCCCTCTTTATCCTCAATTTCGCTTCACAACAGAACCGAGTCACAGAACGTCTACGTTTCACATAGACATCACGTTTGTCCTTTCCCCGTTCACCCTGTGCACTACAACAAAAAACTCTATCCAGTATTTTACCCTCCTTGTCTACATGTTTTGAACTGCGCCTTATACCAAATCCTATTAGTTTAGCGTATGCTAAGTAGAATACGTAGCCTTGTTCTTCACTCTCAAATTCTCTACCTAAAAGTGGAATTAAGTTGGCTTCGATATCCTCCAAAGGTTGGCCGTTTCCATCGAAATTCAACTGACGACGACAAGTAGCAGATTCGCTGTTCAGTTTGAACACGTGGAAAATAAAGGTTCAACTAACCAGAACTTGTAGATTATTGGAAAATGAAAACAATATAAGCGAAGAAAGCTTCACTTCAAGATTATGAAGATTGTAATATTAGGCGAATATAGTTTCGCTTTATAAGATATTATCTAGGAATATATTAGTGAAGAGATCTTCGCTTACATGTGCACTAAAAATATTGGAGAAGTTAAACAATGTTACCTTAAATCATTAATATCATTCTCGTCCATATTATTCTCGTCCATATCATTCTCGCTGATATGTGTTCCTTCCTGATAATCAAACAGAACAGAACATTTAATGTCGAGTATTCAAAAAACATAGAAAAGGTTGGGACGAAAAGTAAAGAAGGTATAGATGACATTCAAAAACATACCATTTTAGAATTTAGGAAGATGGATTGATATTATAATGAAGTCTCCGGCGAAGGAGAGGTCGATGGTAGACAATGTAGTATAACTCCGGCGAAGAAATGGTCGTACAGGTGAGAGAGAGAATAGTACAAACTTTGTCTAGCAGCATGGCTTGCTGCATGCAGCATTTAATGAAAAGGTGGCAGGTGTTAGGTGGCGGTGAGGTGACTTATTAAAAAAATTATTTCATTTTAATAATTAAATGACAAAAATTATTATGAAATAAAATTAATAAATCAATCAATCAATCAGTAAGCGAAGATTTCTTCACATTATTATTTTGACAATTGTTTTAGAAATTTTATGTTGACAGTAGTTTTAAAAAATATTAATTATTTATCAAATTTATACTTCAAGTTATACATTATTTCTTAATGTTTCAAGATTTAGTTAAATATAAGGCAGATGTTTTAAAAAAAACAATTCGAAGAACAAAAAACATAAATCTGAAATCAAATATGACATTGAATTTTCAAGAATGCAAAATATTCAAATATTAAGTAACAAATTAAACCAACACATGTCTATTACAAAAACAAAGGCTGCAAATCACAAGCAGCAATGGATTCTAGCAAGCTTGTGTGAGGAACACCAAACACATCCAAATATGTCTTCAGAGGATTCTCTGCCTCAAATACCCAAACAAGTTCATTAACATCGTGCCGAGACTTGTCGTATACAACTATAGTTTTGTCGTCCTCGGGCTCGACAAATGGATTCTCCATTTCTTTAGTTGTACCTCCTCCAGCAATTACAAACCCCATAAGATCCAGTTTGTAAGCCGGGATGAATTCCCCTGCAAATATGAAGGTGTAACTGTCGAAGAGTTTCGGCAGCTGAAAGAAAATACAATACATTATTAGTAATGATGGACAATTGAGTATCATATGGACGAGTAGGAATAAGACAAAACTTACATTGTTCAAATACCGCATTCTGCCAGCTCTTGGACCGCCCACAGTCCCATGATTATCTCGCTGCACCTCGTATGGTTCCTCGTCCACGTAACAGTTAAATCTGATTAATGATTTTATCCCTGTATAAAAGCAATAGGTGTTTTTAGTTTCATATATGTGAAAATGAATATTGAGTTAACAATAAAGGGTTAAGAATAACAGAGTCTCACAATCCATGGTAAGGACCCAACTCCCGTTCAATATGCCCTTCAATACTTTGATAGTGCGACCGCATCCACCATTAGAATCGGTGGATGCTATGACGTGGGTGACATCGTCTCGCCACCTCATTGTCACCGTGGCACCACATGTGTTAGCATATTGTTGCATCAAGTGCTGTTTAAGAACAATCATACATATTTCAGTTAAACAGGATGAAAACTTAAATAATATGGAACAAAAAGGGATAAATGTCACGAAGAGTACTATCTCTTCACTTGTTAATTGATTTGGGCATAAAATCCAGTCTTTGCCAAAGTTTTGGACGGATGCTGAGGCGGTTGCCTGCACGTGCATGAAAAAAAAAACGGTCTTTGTTAGTATGTACTAGGGTTTCAGGGAAATAATATCCCAAAACCCAACACTAGGTAAGTTTTCCTAAATAACATTGATTTACAGTCAAGGTGACATTTTGAGAGTAGGGTTTCCTAAAGATTAAAGAGACAACAACATCACATAACAGAATCTAGTGTAGTACTTCCATAATCCTAAATATTAAAAGTTACTATTCAGGAATACGTACCATTGTGGAGTCGTGAAGATGTGGAATCAGGTTCGGTCGACGGGGAGCCGGTTACGAATCGCCGTGAAAAGGAGGCAGGAAGAGAGGGAGATGAATCGGGCGGAAATGATTATAAAATAATCATATTAGGGGGTATATATATTCATGTAAACGGGGCGAACATGTCTTCTTTCGAAAAGCGACTATTCATTCCATGTAACATGACATAGGGACCAGGGGCGAATAAGTGTTCTCTCGAGAAGCGACTATTCAATCCATTTTACATGGAACATGGTCTAGGCGAACAAATATTCTCTTCCAGCAAAAAAATTTAAATAAAAAAAAATATTAATGAATTAATTGAAGCGAATATTATATCGCTGCATGTCATTTTAAATTAATTGAATTAACATTTATTAATAAACGGAAATAACAAAAACAAGAAAAAAACTTGCTGCGTTTCATTGAGGCGAAGATTTGTTCGGTTGCTGCGTGTCATCTTCAATTAATTGAATTAATATTTAATAAACGGAAATATAAAATCCATGTCAGTTTGGTCTTTACATAGGCGGGTCTCTGTCTTTACATGGTAGGCAAGCGGTCTTCTCATGGGAGGGTATGGGGGTTTTACATGAGGTATTTATTAGAATTATTTCAAGCAAATATATCTTCGCTCATGAGGGTCTCAAGCCAAAAAAAATGAAAAAAAAAAAAAAAAAAAAAATTGGACAAGGAATTGAGGCGAAGATTTGTTCGGTTGCTGCATGTCATGTCATCTTCAATTAATTGAATTAATATTTAATAAACGAAAATATAAAATCCATGTCATTTTGGTCTTTACATAAACGGGTGAGTGTCTTTACATGGTACGCAAGCGGTCTTTACATGGGTGGGTAGGGGGGTTTTACATGAGGTTTTTATTCAAATTAATTGAAGCAAATATATCTTCGCTCCAGAGAGTCTCGAGGCAAAAAAAATTAAATAAAAAAAAAAATTAAAAATAGCAAAGTAATTGAGGCGAAGAATTGTTCGGTTGCTGCATGTCATGTCATCTTCAATTAATTGAATTAATATTTAATAAACGGAAATATAAAATCCATGTCATTTGGGTCTTCACATAGACGGGTAAGTGTCTTTACATGGTAGGCAAGCGGTCTTCTCATGGGTGGGTATGGGGGTTTTACATGAGGTTTTAATTAAAATTAATTGAAGCAAATGTATCTTCGCTACAGAGAGTCTCGAGGCAAAAAAAATTAAATAAAAAAATTAAATATAAATTCCTAGAAAATAAAAGATTGAATTACTTGAAGCGAATATTATATCGCTGCATGTGTTTTTTAATAAATTAAAATAATATTTAATAAACGTAAATATAAAATCCCTGTCAATTCGGTCTTTACATGGATGTGTAAGTGTATTTTCATGAACGGCAGACGGTCTTCTAATGGGTGGGTATGGGGGGTTTACATGAGGGTCATGGCAACGGCCGTGTAGATCTTCGCTCCCATCGCATCTCACCATCCCCTCTGACACGGTGCCCTGAGCGAAGATATCTTATATGTTTATCATCTGAATATTATATTATTTCCTGGTTAATAACAGGCGCTTCCGTTAACGGCGTCTGGTGTGAACCCGGGCCTAAACCCGGATTCCGGATTCTCCCTCCCTCCGTCTCCTGCCAAGATTGATTTATTATTAAAATAATAATGCTGCAATCTGATTGGTCCGCCACAGGGGAACACGACAATCGGTAGCAGAAGATCTGAACTGGGCTGTCAGTGGGGGAGTTTATTTATTTTCATTTATTTTATTTTTTAGCCCTCCTTTAATTTCAATGTGATTCTTCATATTTCCTTCAATGAAGATATTTATCTCGAGTAAGAACTTGTCTCTTCAAATTTTTTTTAAATGATTCATTAAAATTAAATAAAAGTTGTTTAGTTGTCCAAAAAAAGAAAAAATAAATAGATATTTGTAAAAAATAAATAAAAATTTAATTTAAAATTAAAAATATATATTAATATTTTAATATAAAAAAAATGATTTTTGCTGCAAGATTTTCCCTTAAGTTTTACTATGTCATTATTTTATTCAGTAAACATTATTTATTTATTTTGTAAAAATGTTTTTTAATATAAATTATACACTAATATATTTTTATTTAAATAACTCAATTCTCAATAATCATTAAATAAGGTTAATATAATCAAATAAGTCAAGATTGAATAGAACCTTGGTTCGGTCTCATTTGGTTTTATTTTCTAGGGTTTGATTTGATGGCTTACTCTTCTTTCCTTATATTTATGGCTAAAAATACCATTATTTTATTTTTTATTACCAAATTATTCAGAATTTAAAATTTGTAAATGTTATACAAAGTAAATGACACTAGTTTTTTTTTATATATATATTTTAATCAATGATTTTAATTATTTGATAAAAAAAAATATGAAAACGACAATGATTTATTTGAAAAAATCCAAATAAACTACATGAAGCAACCTAGGTTGATTTTTTTTTTTTTGTCTCTTAGTTTGTTTCACCAACGTTGTGTCTGGTCACTTTTTTTTCCAGGTATTTTGAGAAATTGAACCTTGTTTCAGATAAAATATCCGTCAGATTTTAAATTAATTATTTCTCTAAAAAAAATGGTTAGTATTTTTGTCGTTAAATAACAAAAAAAAAAAACATGTTACAAATAAATCAATAAAATGTATGAAGAACAAAATCAACGAATAAGAAGTTGATCCGAGACATGTGTCAGCCTTTAAAACAGTTTCATCGTCTCCTATTATGTTGGAGTTTGTCGTAAAATGATTGTCTCCCATGGTACAACGAATTTATTAATGATTTATCAGTGTAATCACTACGCAACGAACATGATAAAGTACTTGAATCGATCATCGGGTTTCAACAGAAATATTCGAGACAACAACTTAAAAAACATTCACTTGAGTGAAAAACTCGAATAACACTAAAAAAAATACTTCTCGAATTCTAAAATATTTCAGTAGGAGGGGATATATATAGTTAGAAATTAAACTATCACAATAAATTTAATCTTATCTATTAACATTTGATCTTTATATATTAACACAAGAAATTTAAATTTAAATTTGATATGAATTTATATTTATTTGGATTCAATTCTATTTAATTTAAAATTTCATCAAAAATAAATTTAAAAAATAACATGGTTTTTGAAATTTTGTGGAAAAAATGTAATATTTTAATTTATCATATAAATTATACTTTAATTTTATCTTTCGAATAAAGAAAAATATTTATTACGGAGAGTTCAATTCTAATACAATATTTCGTTACAAGTTAAGGGATGTTATCGTACACTTTTTAATAAGAGGACATATTTGAATATCTCACGCAACTTATGAGGCATATTTTGCATTCATCACTATTTAAACCAATTGAAATTGTCTCTAAATATTAAAACAAACGGCTAAAATAGTATAACCGTCGTTAGATTCTTAAACTAGTTGACAAACCGTCGTTATATAACTTTAGCGGCGCTTATCGTAGTTAAATATACGCCGGTAGTAATATAATTTGCCGAAGCGACGGCATATTTTTGGCGGCGTTTGTATACGACGATACTTAAATGTATTTGTTTGTGCCGACATAGCCGCATAAGTGCATTTTGTTGAGTAATATCTCCTGAGGTACATGGGGCGTTGTTTTGAGATTGCATCTTTTAGGTCCTCATTTGGGCCGAATAACGGTACGAACACTAAGGCAAATTACACAGACCTGATTCGATGGCAAGACAGGGCATATCGAAGGAATTGCTTATAAGACTGATCCCATCAACGAGGAGGCCGTTTAAACTCAATCAACATGTCCTCATTGGCCATCCCACCAGCAAGTCCATTTTTTTTTCTCATAAGTAAAAGTTGTGAAATTTATCAACCTCACAATACTCCAAGGTTTAAAAGCTATTTGTATCTAAAAGTTTGCTTATACTTGGTTTAATAGCAGTTGATTTCATATTGATAGGTTAGTTCTAACTTGTTGCTATATAAATCATATTAGATTGTAGTCATTTCAGCTAATTCAATAATTAATACTTTTATAGTTCCAAAAACTCTTACAATTCCCATAGATGTATAGATATTGAGCAGGGAAAATAATATGGACAGATGAGATGCACGAGAAGCTTGCTCAGAAGGATTTGGAAGAATGCTCAGAAGGATTTGGAAGAAGGTTACGATGTAAGCAAACTTCAGAAGACGCCTCACACAAATCCAACGCCTGATGGAGAAGAGACGCCAAAGGACACCAAAGAAGAGATATTCGTCTCCAATTTCAAGGAAATAAAGAGAGATAGGGAGAGAACCACCTTCATGCTGAACAGATTGACGTTGGCCATGCGGCGTCCGTTTGGCGACGTTGTAGCGGCGAATACTACAAAACCCCCTTGAGGCTCGGTCTTTGGAACCCAAATTGGCTTACATCAATGGTCTAAAGAAGACACAAAAATGAAGTGGGTGGAGAATAGGGTCATGCTATTTCCTACCTATAAAAAAACAATAAAACAAAACAAATTAGTGTTAGATTGTGTGCTTAAGTACTTTCTCTAAGAATTAGTGTTAAGTATTGTCCCTATTTTATAATTATCTTTTGTGGGTTTTAATAAATGGTGATTTGAAATGATTTTGAGACCAAAATATTCTAAAAATATATATTGGCAAGTATAGACCATCTATTAATGTGAGAAAATTGTTGTTAAGAAATGCTAAAGAACCGCTTGCCCTTTGTTTCTCTCCCATCATCTCCACATCATTTTTTCCCAAACCTTCTCCACCTTCATTCCATGAATGAACTAGTTAATTTCTCTCTCTCTTTTCCTCTCCTTCTTGCCACATTCCAATCGAATTTCCACTCCTTTTGTCATTCTTTTCCCTTGGGAAAACTTGACCAAAGGAGTGTTCTTTTTTTATTATCTCTTCTCATTTTCAACAACAACAAAAGGTAGCTTACCTTTGCAATTTTGGTTTCATCGAAGAATGCTTGATTTTGATTCTGTCTGTCTGTCTGAAACAGGGGTAGAACTGGAAGAAAATGATGAGACGTCGACATCTCTTCTCCTTATGCATGATATTATCATTCATTCGTTCTACTCTGGCACAAGCACAACCTCATCATCCTCTAGCTGCCCCAGCAAAGAAATGGCGAACTCTAACTGGTATTAGACAAGACAAAGACAAAGACAAAAACAAGAACAAATACAATTAATTCTTACTAATCTCGTTATTCTATGCAGGCGGGCAGCCGAGCATTATAGCCAGAGGAGGGTATTCTGGGCTTTTCCCAGACTCAAGTAGCAGTGCATTTCAATTTGCTACAAGCACAAGCCTACCCAGTGTGATTCTACTATGTGATCTCCAGTTTACAAAAGATGCACAAGGCATTTGCCTTTCAAGCTTGCAACTTGACAATGCAACCACTATTCAAGACGCCTACCCAAATTCTAGAAAGACCTATAATGTCAATGGACAACAAACCACTGGATGGTTTGCATTGGACTTCACATTTGATCAGCTTTACAAGGATGCTCCATGTATGTATAATGAACAACCTATGCCAACTGACTAAGTTGACTCAATGCCAAGAATCTGGCATTGACCTGTTCTTTTGAATTCAAGATTTCAATTTGATTCCTATATTCTAGATATGCCCAGTATTTTGAATGAAATGATTACATAGTTTCTATTTGTAAATAAAAAAGAAACTGGGAAAACAAATAGCGAGAATCTATGAATCAAATTTAAATCTGGAATTCAAAAGATCAGGTCAATGCCGGAGTCTCAGCATTATGTTATTCATGAGTCAACTCAGTCAGTTGGCGAGTTTTTCTTTTAACAGAATTGAATCATAACTATCATCTTTTGCTCTAACCAACAACAGTTAATGTTCTTTTATCACAGTGACACAGAATATTTTCTCTAGACCAAATGCTTTTGATGCAATGGAGCCAATCACAGCCTTAGAAGATGTGGCAAGCGATGTGGCAAGCGCTAAGAATCCTCGAATCTGGCTCAATGTTCAGGTATGCAAGAAAGAAATTCTAAAGTGAAACTCAATTACGCAAGTTCTTAAAAATGATGTTTTAATTTTGCAGTTCCACTCATTCTACGTTCAACAAAGAATCAATCCACTGATGTACCTGGACAAGGTGTTGAGAATTTTGCCAATAAACTTCATTTCATCTCCTGAAATCGGTTTCCTGAGAGCAGTTAAACCAAAAGTAATGATTGGGAAGACAAAGCTCATATTTAGATTCGAGAGCAAAGATTCTCTTGAACCTACGACGAAACAGACGTACGGGTCGCTTGTAAACAAACTATTGACCGTAAAGGGATTTGCATCGGGTATTCTGGTCCCAAAGGATTATATATGGCCAGTTGGAAATGACATGTACCTGCAGCCTGCAACCACACTTGTAGCTGATGCACATAAGCTAGGCCTAGAAATATATGCTTATAATTTTGCAAATGATTATCCCACAAGCTACAATTACAGCTTTGATCCAACGAATGAATACTTGCAATTCATCGATAACAATCAATTTTGTATTGACGGAATGTTCACAGATTTCCCTTCCACTGCATCCGAAGCCATTGGTTAGAATTTTCTTCTTGTCATTATGAAAACTTTCAAAATAAAATAAAATTTGAAGACCTTTCTTCTTCTCGCAGCATGCTTGGCTGGGAACAAGATGACACCTAGAGTTCCAGGGCCTTTGATCATATCCCACAATGGAGCCAGTGGTGTATATGCTCCTTGCACAGATCTTGCTTATCAACAAGCCATAACCGATGGGGCCGACATCATAGATTGCTCTGTCCAACTGTCGAAAGATGGAGTGGCATTCTGCTTGGATTCGGCTGATCTCACTGGACAAACGACAGCCCTAGCTACTTTTATGCAACGCTCAACTACGATTCCTGAAATCCAGAAGGCAAATGGAATCTTCACGTTCGATCTCACATGGAGCGAGATTCAAACACTAAAACGTAATATAAAAACAACGAAATGAATATAGATCATATCAGATTGTTGTAGCTCCTGATGAAAGTCTATTTTGAATTCTATTTCAGCTCAATTAACAAGTCCTTACGCAGAAAGTCAATTGTCAAGGAACCCTGCAGAGAAGAACAAGGGAAGCTTCATGACATTATCTGCATTCTTAGACATTGCTAAAACGAAGGCAGTTAAAGGAGTTTTGATCAAAATACTAGTAAGTCAATATATAAACCCTAATTTTCATATTCAGTAACAAACAACTAAAAACTCTTCTTCTGAAAACAGAATGCTGCTTTTCTAGTTTCAAAAAGGACTCTCAGCATAACAGATGCAGTCAGTGCCGCCTTGAACAATGTTACTTTCGACAAACAAAGAGTTTTGATCCAATCCGACGACAGTCAAGTTCTAGCGAAATATAAGAGTAATACCAATTACGAGAAGGTATTGTTAATAATGGACATGATTAGCTCTGCACCGAAAGCAACAGTGGATGAGATTAAGAAATACGCAAACGCAGTCACCGTCTACAGAACATCGATTGTGAAGATGACGGATTCCTTCGCTGCTTCTATCACCAGCGTGGTGGATGATTTGCACGCTGCAAACATCACCGTGTACGCGTGTTTGTTCAAGAATGAATACGTAGCGATTGCTTTCGATTACTTCTCTGATCCAATGGTGGAGCTCGCCACTTACATTGTAGGCGTAGGCGTTGACGGAATCTTCACTGATTTTCCTGCAACTGCGAACGCATTCCTCAGTAAGTAGTGAATCGAATCGAATGAAGTTACGAATCAATCAAATAAGGTAATTATAACGAAAACTTATATCTATCTACATTGCAGGAAGTCCATGCGCTAATCCAGATAATGAACCGTATTCTATATTACCTGCACAACCTGGTTCGCTTCTTCAATTGACACAGCCAGGGATACTGCCGCCTTCTGAAGCTCCGGCTCCGCCTCTCACGGTGGCTGATATTGTCGATCCGCCACTAGCCGCTCTGCCAGCAACTGGTGCTGGTTCTGGATCACATTCATCAAGTGGTCATAGAAAATTGATTTCTTCATTGTTATCAATAGCTGCATTTATTTGCCTATTCTCACTCAGAGTTCTTGAGTAGTAGGTTCAGTAGTTCTATTTTTTTTATGAACCCAAAATGTTAGTTTTAGGTCGGTTATAGAGTAACGGTTTTTATAAGGATAAGTTAGTCGGTTAAATAGAATCGGGTTTTTGTTATTAGATAGTTTTTATTTTATCTGAAATTGATAAAACTGTAAAATGTATTTTTTTTTATTTAGAAATTTATATATTTTGAAAGTAACTGTCTTTTAATAGAACCTTGTCAATTAAATTTTCTTTTTCTTTGTTGTGGACAAAACACAAACCGTTTGAATTTAATTTTTATTTTTCTTGTTACCCACTTTAACATTATATTTGATGTTTAAAAAATGGAAGAAAATATTGAATGATATTTTGTAATCTTCACGAATCACAACACAAAATTTTCACTTTATAGAAAATTCAGTTTTATAATTTTATAAAAAAAAAAAAATCAGCTCTCATACACAAATAAATACATTTTGTAATAATCTTTAGACATAATAATAATAGAGCAATAAGAAAATTTTTTTTTAAAAATTCACCTTTTCTGAATCAAACATTATTCTACTCTCTCTTTATTTATCAATTCAGTCCATTCATTAATTATTAAAATATTATTTATTTAAAATTATAATTTTTTATTTATATGTATCTTATCAGATATCTTCATATATTAAAAAAATAGTTAAAATTAAATTAAAATAAAGAAGGTTCATATTAAAAAAAATAGTTAAAATTAAATTAAAATAAAGAAGGCTAATTGGGACCATGAAATAACCTATCGGCCTAAAAATAAAATATTCATCTATATTTTTTTAAATTATAAACCATTTTAAAATATTAAATAATAAAAAAAATATATATTTTTTACAAAATTACGAACAAAACAATCTTACACCAACATTTCTTTTATAAAAGAATAAAAAAATCATGAATTTTAGTATGATTAATTTTGCTCTCTAAATTATATAAGAAAAAAGTAATTAATTAGAATCGAAATTTGTAAGTTGCTTAACCAAAGGAAACCCTAAACCATAGATATTGGGGAAGAAGACATTCTTAACAATGAAAGGAACTTCCTCACAGGAAGGCCTTCTCTATCGCAGAGACTTAATAGTCTATCTATGTTTTGTATTGAAAACGACAATGACAGCAAGAAATAGTGAAAAAAGAAAATGAGGCTCAGATCTGTTTTGGGTCAATCAGTCAGACAGCAGAGAAAGTGTTTCTACCATGGCTGCAAGATCGGTAGAAGATAGATACCAACATCCGAGTTGCCTCGCCAAGGATCAGATCACAAACTCAGTGTCAACTGACTGGAACACTCAAGAGAGAGAGAGAGAGAGAGAATCGTCATTGCCTCTTCTTTAACACGTTACCAACTAAAGGCCTTGTTTGATATTTAGGGTCATTTCATCAAATAATCGGTTACTTCATACAAAGCAACTAGTATAAGAAGAGGAAGAAGAAGAAGAAGAATCAGTAGCGAAGCAGATTCTGCAACTGCAAATAATAAAAAGAAAGGAAAAGAAAGAAAGAAAGAGATATAACAGATCGGTATTGGAATCGGAATCCCAAAACCTACCTGCTCTCGTACACACACGCACACAAACAGTAAGGATTGTTTATTTTCAAGAGAAATCATAGGCAGCAATGGAAGATCCATTCATCCAAAGACCACGATCTGATTTCTGATTTCAGATCTGAAGGGAGGAGGAGGAGGAGGGGGGCAACAAACCCTTACAAATTCCCAAACCCTCTCCACAGCCTCATTCAATATTTCTCTCTCTTGAGATTCCAATGAATTTCTAACTCCCTTCTTTCTCTTTATATAATCATTTTTATTTACTATTTTGCCCCTTCCTTGCATTTTTATTTACTATTTGAGTTTTAATATGATCAATTAAATTTAAATTTTATAAAAATAAAATTATTTAAATAAATCAACATGTTAATTAAAAACAAACAAACATACATCTATAGTTCTGGGGAATTTGACGAAATGACCTTAAAGACTGAGTTATTTGACCTGGTGGTAATTTGATAATTTAATTGCACTCGTGGTTCTATATTTTTTTTTATACGATTTTGCCATTGTCGCGAAACGCTAAGTGACTTAGCGTTTCGCGAAGTGAATTAGGGTTAGTATAAATACTCAAATATTTTCATTTTCTTAGTTTTCTTTCTCTCTCTTCTCCCGTTCTCTCCTTCACGGCGGCCAGCGGCGGCGACGGACGGCGGCGGTTATCTATACAGATCTATACAGATTTACAAGATCTTCTAACATAATCCATTTATGTTTTTATCTATACAGATTTACAAGATTTATAACCCTAAATCTATTTTGCATGCAGGTTTCCGATTCTAGGGTTTAGGGTATGCAAATCTCCGATTCTAAGGATTTGAAGGTCGTCGAGGTAGATGTTCATTTCAGATCTGATAAACAGTTATGTTCATGTTTACATTTTCTTCATTTCAAAACCTGTTCATATTTCGTTCATATTTGGTTCATATTTGGTTCATAGTTGTTCATATTTGTGGGTTCATATTTGTTATTTGGTTCATATTTGACCATTTCGTTAAGTGTGGTTCATTAATGGGTTTTGCATATAATCTTGGATCATATGAGTTCCGTTTCAGGGAAGATTCGCTAAGGACTTACCGTTTCGCTAAGTGCTTAGCGTTTCGCTAAGTAAGTGCTTAGCGTTTCGCTAAGTGCTTAGCGTTTCGCTAAGTGCTAAGCACTTAGCGAAACGGATCTTGTCTGTCGTCATCACCGGTGAGACTGAGCTCAGGATTCCTAAAGGCTCCAGTTAGAGCCATGAATCCCAGTTAGAGCCATGAATTCTTTGATGGTTGCAAAAGCCTTAGGTGGAAAGCTTACATGGTATGTATCATGTATGTATGTATGTATGTAATGTAAGAAAATAAGAGTATAATTGAAATTTGTTTGTTTGATTGATTGTAGTTTCGAGAGGGATTGGCTACGGAAAGATCTGAACGTGATTGGGTTTGGGTTGATCGGATGGTTAGCACCTTCCAGTATTCCGGCGATCAACGGACTTTTTCCAGCATTGGGACTGAGCAATTAAAATATATTTCTGTTTCTTTCTAATATTAATATTAAGATTACTTCAGTAAATAAATAAATTAATTCTAATTAAGAAAATAATAATATGTAAAAAGTGAACTACTTTCTTTGGTATCTGTTAATGAATGTTTAAGCTGCTTTTGGTATTTGTTAATGAATGTTTAAGCTGATTTTGTTTCATTTCTTTCTATACCATTTCATTTATGCATCAAACTAAAACATAACCATTTCTCTACAAATGAACATTTGATTTATGCAAAAGTAAAAAAAACAAACAAACATTTTCTATACCATTTCATTTATGCATCAAATTAAAACATAACCATAACAAACATTTTCTATACCATTTCATTTATGTATCAAATTAAAAATAATCATTTCTGTGGGAATTGAACCCACAACCACATGGTTAAAAGCCACGCACTCTACCAGCTGAGCTAAGACAACTCATGTTAAAATATTTAGCGAAACGATAAGTCTTTAGCGAAACGGGAAGTCCTTAGCGAAACGGGAAGTAAACCCTAAACAACAGTGATTCGAATATGCATAAACCAAACATCAATAAACTTGAAATATCATAAGATAAACGTACCAAGTGGAACAATGCTCGTGCTCGTCGTGAAACTCATTGTCGTTTCGCCGCCGTCGCCGCCGATCGCCGCCGCCCAGTTTAGAGAGAAGGAGGAGAAGAACGGGAAGAGAGAGAAGGAGAAGAAAAGAAATGAAAAAAAATGAGGGAAGTTATATTAAATAGTAAGGGTAATTTGGACATTTTCACTTCGCGAAACGCTATGTGACTTAGCGTTTCGCGACAAGGGCAAAATCGTCCAAAAAAAATAAAATCACCACGAGCGCAATTAAATTATCAAATTACCACCAGGTCAAATAACCCAGTCTTTAAGGTCATTTCGTCAAATTTCCCATAGTTCTAGACTAGTTAACTCAATGTGTTGTGTTATGATATTGTTTATTTTTAAAGAGAAAAGAATATAAATATATTAACTAAATAATTCAATTATATTTACAATAATATATATTTTTAATTTTTTCATGTAGTTGTATTTTCTTTTAAATATAAGATTAATCATTTTAAAAATTAAATTAAATTAATAACTATCTATTTTATTTAAATTATATTTTTAATATATAAAGAAAAAATAGCTATTTCTTGATCAAATAAAGAGAATTATTTAGAAAAATAAATAAAATATTCTTAATATTCAATAGTTTGAAAAATTAAATAAATATATTCCGTATTCAAACATCTTTTATCTGAATCCGAATTTATATGAGAAATCCAAAATAAAGTTGTGATTTTGAATGTCATATATCAAGAATGAGAGATGTCTAACATAAACAAATGTTTCAAATGGGCAATGAGCCATAAAACAATATAACCTTTTATTACAAAACCCTAATACTTTCAATTTCACTTGATGAAACTAGGATTCATCTGATCTGTTTGTATCCTAAACAATTCTTAAACAAAACAAACAAATCAAAACTCACCAGCCCGATCGAGCATATCGATCATGGTCATCCGTCTAGGAAACCTCGCAGGCAAATTCAAGATCACAGCATCTTCCATTTGAATAGGAAGATGCGTCGCAACAATTACAATTCCTCCCTTCTTCCTATGCTCACTTATAATACATTCCAGCAATCTCACCCCTTCAACATCCAAAGCAACAGAAGGCTCATCCAACAACCAAATTGGTCGATCCATTGCCACCAGCCTAGCAAGCTGAACCCTCTTCTTCTGACCAGCAGACAACATTCTTGCTTTATCATTCACAAGTCTGCCAAGTCCCATAAACTCCAAAGCAGGCAAAGCCCTGCCTTGCTTACCCTCGAGAACTTCAAACCATTGAATGTTGTCAAGTAATGTAAACCTGTCTTTTAATGCGTGTTTTAGCGAAACCCAATTCAGTTGAAGCTTGTACTGATGAAAGACACCTGATTTAGTTATGTCGTGACCATTCCAAAGGACTACACCTGCGGATGGTCTGTTGAAACCAGCCAGCATTCGTAGGAATGTACTTTTGCCAGAGCCATTTGTACCTGATAGGACGAGTGCACTACCGTCGTGAAGGGAAACATTCACGTTTCTTAGGATCTGTTGGGCATTTCTCATGCAAGAGACGTTGCTAAGAACTAAGCGAGGGACAGGTGCCCTTCTTAAGGACATTGTTTATATATATCTGTCATGAAAGTTGATAAAAGATGATCACTACAGAGCAAATTTAAAATGAAAACAACCGCAAAGAAGATCAAGACAAATTCGTAAGAGCTGAGATCATGTTGATCCTAGCCCTCTGAATGATGAAATCATGGGCAGATATATAAAGTAAGCAATCACAATAATCATGAATGATGATTGAAGATGCAAGAGAATTGAAGTATTGTATTGCTGAAAATATAGTGTAAAAACCTATCTGTTCTCTCTTATGATGAATCAATTCAATCTTATTCTTCCTCTATTTCTTTCATATCTTCTCCAATAATCCCCTGTTGTTCATAAGATTTTCTACAGGTTGAGCGTTCGAATAAGAGCTATTTTCGATTCAGTACCGAAAGAATCGAATAGTATCATCAATCTATCCATGTCTAGTTATTCAAATGCAGAAAGAAAAAGAAGAAAAAAAAAGGTTGAACGTACTCTGTTTGTTGCGGAAGATGATTGACCGGAGCCAAATCAAGTCCAATTACAACGGGGATCTAGGTTGGACTTGTCCGATTCATACGAATCTATCGTCGTTGCTTAAACGCTACTGCGACCTAGCTTTCCTCCTTCACGAGATCGAGCTTCGTCTATCTATCGAGATTCATATAGATAGATCAGAAAACGGCCGGCGTTGAGAAATTGACGGCTTGAATGTAATTCATTTTGTACCATCTCTACTTCAGAATAGGGTTTTTGCTTAGTTTTCTTTTCTTAATTAATTTACTAAAATTCTAAAATCGCAATAACTCTTTCTTTCTTTTTCTTTTTTTTTTTCATTAAAATCATATTCTACAATTTTAGAGAAATTTGATAAGAAAACCCTAAAAATGGGTTAAATGCGCTAGTAACCACACATAAATTAAATTCGTTAGTGACCACTTAATAATTTTTGACAAAAATATCTCCTTACACGAAGGGGAATCGTCACACGAAGGAAAATTGTGAAAAGTTCAAAATGATTTTGCCCTTCGCGTGACGATCCTGCCTTTCGCGTGAGACAGGATATTTTCGTCAAAAAAAAATTCAAGTGATAATCAGCGCAATTTAGTTTATGCCCAGGTCACAGCACATTTAAGGCGATTTTTAGGGTCATTTCGTCAAATTTCCCCAATTTTAAACTAGTATATTTTTCGAAAAATAATAAATTTAAAATAAAAATACAATAAAATTGATAGACCGTACACAAAATTATATCGTTAGAATTTTTTTTTAAAATAAACACAAAAATTCTCTATTTAAACAATAGTTTAGTCACTCAAACTAACTTCGAACAATTAAAATACATAAATCTTAAAAACAATACTCAATTTTAAAAAGATACATTATTTTAAAAATAATATGTATATTATTTTATTTACAAACGTATAAAAAAAACACGAGAATAATAGGTTAGAATAAGAACATTACATTGTCTCAATTAACCATTGGGCCATTATAGATTATTTAGAATCATAAATCAACCAAATAAATTACATTAGGGTTAGTATAATTGAAGAGCATGGAGAATTTGTTAAAGAAATAATCTTCTATTACATTAGATTAAACTTTGAGTATTTCATCATATCATACAACAAATGGGGAAAGGGAGAGGATTCATACAAATAAAAAGCTTAACTGTCAATACAAATTATTTAATAATACAGGCAAGTGGTATAGTAAGAACAGAGAATCAAGTGTAAATGTCTGTCTGTCTGGCTGTCTTCTTCTTCATCTTCTGGTTCTGTCTTCTTCTAATGAATGTAAGTGTCCCCTCTTTCTTAAAACCACAATCAGTATACATACTCATATGAATCATCAATCAATGTTCTTCAAAAAACCCAAAATTCAGAAAGAAAAAAAAAACATTCTGTGTTACAGTCTCAAGTGGGATAACTTCATTATGATTAGTAGTTTATTTACCAGTCCAACTTCTCTTCCTAGTTGGTCGCTCCGGTTTCACCTCCAATTCTGTTTTACTAATAATATTATCGCCACCTCCGGTTGAATTCAACGGTTCAGATTCAATCTTCTTAACCACAGCAATCACATCCTTCTCACTCGGCATTGGAAGCTTAAACCGTTCGCTCCTTTTCTTCAACTTTGCCACTGTGTCCAAATGTTTGTCATCTAAAGGCGGCTTTGTTTCAGAGTTCTTGCCATCCATTTCTCCATGAAGGGTAGATTCCTCTTTTATTCCTCCGTCTGTTTTATACTTATCGCTTGTCCAACGTTCCATTTTCGACCTCCCTCTCCTTGAATCTCGCTGCTGATGCTCGTCTCCTGAAGATACCTCTTCTTTCTGTTTTCTTGGTGACTGATGCTGAAGAAGATGATGACGACTTCCATTTCTTCCACCTTCGCTTGAAACCTGAGCAAACGCAAAGACAAAAAAGACCATAAAAAGCTAAATTCTTTGAAGAAGTTTCCATCCGTAGCCATAGTAATCGATCTGTCACTTCTGCAGAACGATTTCGATCGCTCAGTTTTACAACTAACCTCTGCACCAAACAAACAGTAGCCAAATTCAAGCATCTGTAATAAGAATATCTTTACCAGTCTGTCTGGTTCCCATTTCTACATAAAGTTACTAAATTGAAGAAGGGACTTGGCTTCAGAAAAATATTAAATTTGCTCAATAAGTTGAAGAAAATAAACTAAAAGTAGTGAATAGCCAAGAACATCATAGAGGAAACAAGAGTTCCATTTTTAATCTTTCAAGAAGGCGAAATTGGTTATATTTGAAGCTTAATAGGTAAATGAAGCAAAATCAATTACTACTACTTCCCTTGGAAACATAGTGATTTCCTGCGAATTTATTATAATAACAGTAACCTAGATTTCAAGTGCGAAAATTCATTGTTATAACATAAATTGAACAATAGAATGAGAACGAATACAAGATAATAGTTCTTAGTAAGCTAACAGCATTCAAAATTAATGGAACCCTGATAGGGAGAATACAATGGTAACTAATTCATTTCTTAACCTCAACATAACAACGACTAATCTATTTATACTATTATTATTTGTAACCATTATTTCAACCCCAAGGCATTAGCCCTAACTCTTTCTCCCTAGTAACACATGATAACCAGCAGAATAAGGCGATTTTTTAATTCTGTCATGGTACAATAATCATGCATAACTACCATCTAAAAAGGAAAAGCATCCACTATGTTAATACAAGTTCCATTATTGAACCAAACTGCAGCAAATCTTGTATATTCACTAAGCATGCATAAACATATCAAGAATCAATTAAGAACAAGTACCACATACTTGAAAGAATGAATATTACAGCATAGTGAAAATTAAGGCCTTATTTGATGCGTGTTATTTGAGAGTAAATTCAAATAACTCAATATTTATCAACAATCTACTCATGAATCACATCATTCAAATGTTCAACCTGAATACACTTAAACAAATATTTAGTCATTATATATTTATACTCTTAATGTCTTTTTACCCAAATAACTTGATTTTCAATAACCTGCGTTAAACAGGGCTATTTGAAAATAACCACTTGGTTATTCAAATAACCCTTGATCAAACAAGGCCTAATTTCAGAACGTATTAAATCGTTCAATAGAGGAAAATTGGTACACAAATCTACAAATAATATAGATTGTGGATTTCAATTGAATAACGATTTTTTCAGCAATTATGATCTATATCAAAAACTAGAAAGCATGATCAATAATGTGAAGTACAACATTTGATTTCCTTTACCAACTAAAGCCTATTTTGGAAAGCTAATGAGAAGAGAATGTCTTTCTATGTAATGTAGATTGTGGACTTCGATTGAATAACAATTTCTTCAGACTTTATGATCAATATATCAAAAACTAGAAAAGCATGATCAATATTGTGAAGTACAACATTTTATTTCCTTTACCAACTAAAGCTAATGAACATCGGTTAATGTCCATATCAGAAATAGAGAGTTAAATAGTTGAAACACATGTGAGATGAGAAATTTAGAATCATGAACTGCAATCTGGTATAAAAGAAATTTTAAGACCAAAAAAGGTAATGCAATAATACACAATGGAATTATCTCTTAAAAGATTTATATTCAGTAGGAACCATTATACTGCATGGTTTACATTAGGTAGTGCTCAACAAGCCAACTAAAAAAAGGCTTGTTGTGGCAAAAATGGCCATCAATTTATTGAAGCAAGTTTTTATAATCAATAGCTTCTTCCTCATAGTGGCATGCTACTCTATCAAGGGTTTGAACGTACCAGCTCATTCTTAATGATACTCTGTTCTTGGCTTGTAATGGAAGAGTGCAAGGTCCTCTGATCGCCACTTTTATATTCTCTCCTCTTCTTTGTTGGCGGTTCTTTAAGTTTCTTATCGTTAGTATCGTTGCGAGTATTTGCAGATTCCTGTCTTGATCTTCTATCGTCATTCATAAGTTGGTTTACACGTGGATATAAAACATCTTCATGTCCTCTATTATGTAGGGAAGGACCCAAATCATCCATATGGTCCCTTCTCTTGAATCCATATGATGCTTTGTCCTCTCCTATTCGACTACTCCTCAATCCTCGTCCATCCTCATTTATTTGTTTGATCTTGTGCCACTCTTCTCGTTCTTTTTGCTTCTCAACTCTCTCTCTCGAGATCCAGATTTCTTCTTTGTTTCTCATATCTCCCCTATCTCGTTTTCTATGCAGGATTTCTTCTTTCTCAACGTCTTTTCTTAGATGCTCTTCTTTTCTTCTTTTTCCTCGGAGTTCATCCATAGTCTCGTATCGTCCTTTTTGTCGAGATGCCACTTCTCTCTCACGATGAATTCTTGAAGTACCATTTTCTAGCTGCTTTCTTGACTGTAGATATTCGTCTTTTTCCAATCTCTCATTATCTCTCCCTCGTTTCCTTGTTTCCTCAGCTCTAGCCCTTACATGCAAATCTTCAACCCTATGTTTCCAAGTTCCATCTGAACTCTCCTTGTCTTTTCGCCTAACCAAACTGCTCTCAGCCTTCAAATTTGAGCGATGAGCGTATTCGAGTTCCCAATCTCTACGAGAATGTGTGCCTTCTTCCACATTGATCTTCTTTCCTATTTCACGTCCTTTTCTTCTTGCAATTTGCTCTTCTTCATTAGTGGGCCTCTTCATATCTCGAGCTCGTACCAAATTTCGACGTTGGACAACTTCCTCATCCATACCATCATTCAACTTCTGAACATCGCGACTACTACCCGATCTCGCCTTGCTGTTTTCGCTACTTCGTGCAGCCTTTAAATCCTCGAGATCGTCAGCTTCTTGTAATGGAGATTGTTGGATATGAGAACTTACTTTTTGCCTCTTCAGAGATTGATAATTTTTTTCATCTATAGGGATGATATTAGCAGAAGCAGTTGTTTTCAAGGCCGATGTTTCTTTACTGTTCCTTCTAAGGCCACTACGAGCTCCCACCAGCTCATCATGTCCTACAGAGAGTTGCTCGCCACTCGCGAAACTAGCAGGTGATGACAACTGAGGGCTATGTTTTACATCAATGTTTTCAGTTGATTCTTCTTTCTTACTATCACTAGGGATCACACTTGGAGATCTTTCATCTGCTCTTTCTTTTGCGCGTCTACATTTAAAATAAATAAATAAATAAATGAGATGTTCGCATTCTTTGTTTGCTTCAGATGACAAAATGTTAAGTAAGAGACCCTAAAATAAACATGACCCTTGTTTGATGTAGGGTTATTAGGAACAAAACTTGTTTGATGTAAAAAGTGGGTTATTTGGATAAAATGACCAAAGTGTATAAAAAGAGTAAAGGAATGATGATGGAATAAAGAGTTATTTGGATTAACCTTTCATCAAACAAGGCCTGAAAGAATATTGAAGTTGTAAAACAGTTATTTTTCTTAAATAACCTAACGAAAATTCTAAAAGGAAATCAAAATAAGAATCCATTAAATATAGTGCATGGAATCACGTCATCATCCATCGTTTACAATAATAAAAGCTAGCAAAAAGATTATACCCGTCTTCAAGAAGATTGTCAGTATCTTCATCAGAATAAGGAGATCTACTGCCTTTGGGTTGGGGAGAATAATGAAGAGGTTCTTCAGGGTGGAAAGTTCTCTTTACTTTACCAAGAAGATTGGGTGCAGAATTTGTTGATGACCCACTTCGATCATCCGGAACAGAGTTAGAACAAGATCCACTTCTTGCCGTTAACTCCCTCTTCTTTGCATCTTCTTCTACGATATCTCGTTCAGATTCATGGCTTCCACTCAGATCCTCTCTTAAATTATCATTTTCTGGCAATTCTGCAGCATCGTTTGCGGGTAATGGATCGTTATTTGCAAAATCCTGCAAGACAATCTGACCCCAAAACAAAATAATAAGCTGCTAATATATGATCCAAATGTAAATATAGGGGAAAATAAAATTATAGCCTATGGATTTCCTTTTTTAAGACTCTTCTTTTTATTTTACTTGAAATTCAGAAATCCTTCTACAATCTTCCCTGAAAGCTAAAAAATGTATGAATCAACCTGTCTGGAATCTTTACATAAATTTAAAATTATTTATAAGAGCGTACAATTATAGATTATGTACAATATTATACATTAAGAGGATAACATTGAACCAACAATGATTAGACCAGAAGTAAAATGCACCTCAATAACTGCATCAGAATCACGAAATCGTGTTGCTCGAGTATCAATAGAAGGGAGACGCTCTCCGTTACCTGTTTCCACCTGTATAGGTCTTCCCATTGGCTGACATGACATGGATTAAACGATTAGCTCGGGCAAGTTAAAAAACTACAAACCCACCACTAATTTTATTCTTGAATAGTCACTAAAGCTAGGGTTTTTTTAGACCAGGTATTTTTTCCTGGGAGGAGGGGATAGCACACCATCCTACCGCAACAACCTCCCACTTCAATCGCTTTCAGTGGGAATCGGACCTTGAGACCTGAGCCTCTTAATTCAAAGACTTTTACCACTTTAGCTAGTAGGGTAGGTCGCTAAAGGTAAGTTTAAGATAAAAGAAAACAAACTGTTACAATTATGTGTAATGCAACAAAATCTTGATTACTACATACTAATGGTGGTCGCACACGAACAGAACCATTGACAAGGCCACCATCTACCTTCCCTACATTTGCAGGTTCAGAGGACGCAAGATGCATACCAGCTGCTGCAGCCAATTCTGGTGGAAGATCAGGATCATACACCTGAAAATGAAATCAAAATAAATAAATTTCTACTTAGCTTCACACAAACTCAGACCAAGAAATCTCATTACGAAGTATGGAAAGAAATCTACTCAAATGTGTTGATTCAGAGTAGAATGTGGAAACAGAGTCTAAACAATCTCACATGGAAGTTGTGCAGAGAATGGGGTTTTGATCCCAAGCAGATGTTATCTACGACCCATGTTTATTAGCATTATTAATACAAGGTTTTTTGAAATTCTATAAATTATTTTCATTATTAATAGAAGGTCTTTTTCCTTTTCGCGAAAAAAAAAATTCTCATTACATTTTCTGCTCTTCCACTTTCATGTACACTGATTTTGCTCTGCATGGTTGCCTCCATGCGATGATGTTCCTGCAAACCAGAAAACGAGAACTCATGAAGTTCCACCAATGTTTGTAAGAAAACATAAAAACGATCCGAGTATTACCAGCTGTTTGCAATAGCTTTTCCAGCTTTCCTCATTCAAACCAAAGTTAAAATAATCTGAAATATCAATTCCAGGTTGTTTCCAAGGTTTTTCCTCAAAACTATCGATATCAACATCAAAGATAGGCCTGAAAATAACAAAGCAAAATATCAAATCACTTTCAGTTGTGACTAGCCAAAAAGATGAATAATTGTCATATATAAAGTTTCGAAAAAGTGTATCATTTCCAATAATAGTGAGCCTAATGTCCAAAGGGATGATTGACAGGGGTTTTGATTGGTTGTGGCAATCATTGTATGGATCTTAGGTTTAAATCTTGTGGGATATGGCGAAGATGTGCTTATATGGAAGGACATCAATCCTTCTTCGTTTTTTTTGTTGTTGGTCTTTTTACTATGAGTCGCAATTTTGCAATGCGTACATTTAATTTCAATCATTTTCAAATAAAAATATATATGTTTCACAAGGTTCAGCAAAGAACTATCGTGCAAGAGTAAGCAAACACAATATCATTCCAAATCCAGAAACACTATTATGAAACGTGACATTTGGAAACACTTTATGGATCTAAATACTGAAATTTGCCAATAAATTCAGACTCACATTACTTTGTTTTCAAACATGATCTCATCACGATCCACATCCATTATAAGATAGCTGACATGTTTCCGTAGAAATTTATTGACGGTTTCTTATTAAGATCACGATTCAGATCCATATCAAAAAAGAGTCTCCAAATGGATCCTAAATATAACATAGCAAAAATAATAATGGAACAGAACCACCTTGACTCAAGCTCTATGTTCAGCTATGGTATATATAAGAACATTATGATAGGATTTTTCACAGATGAACTCCTAGACAATAGGACTAGATCAAACTGATAACGGCTCGAAACAGGTAGTGTAACTTGAAATGCAGATATCTGAAAGAGAAATGAGAGGCAAAATGTAAGTGTAAATTTGAAGGTTTACTTATGCGATGGAAGTGTAAATTCAAGTCCACCACCAAGTCCACCACCACGACCAGCTGATGAATAAAGAGGTGTCCCAAAACCAGCACTAAAACCTTTCTGCACAAAAGGAACATTATTCTTCATTCCAGTTGGCATTCCAGACGGCATTCCAGATGGCCGCCAATCACTACTACCTCTACCAGCTGGAGGACGAACTTGACCTGGAACTCCAACAGAAGCCACTACAGCCGCACCAGGTCTAACATACTTTTGAAGTTTGAAACAAAACAAGAAAAATGATGTTCAGTTTACACTTTGAAGTGTCTTTAAAAGGAAAAATTGTGACTGACCTTAAACTGGGAATGAAATGGATGATATCCATGGCTGCTATATCCAATTTTTGGTGCGGACGCAATTCCATCTGCTTTATCAGCATCCCCAAGTTCCTTCTTATCACCATCAGCTATCTGAACTCCATCTTCACCCCACTCCACTTCTTCCATGGGAAGATGGCCTTGATCAGTATCACCAAGTATAACTAAAGGCTCACCATCTTCATCCTCATCGTCACTTCCCATAACACCAGATTTGTCCATCAAAACATTGCCATGATTGTTATCATTCAACACGATTTGTAAATCATCATCACTATCACTCTCCCAGTCATCACCTTCTCCACCAGGTCCATGAATGTTTTCTATATGGAGTCCTGGTATTACAGGCTCAGCATCTTCTATATCAAATTTTTCATAGGTTTCTCTACTATCGATTAAATTCTCTTGATTTCCTGTCAAGATGATATTTTTATCGTCTCTTCCATCAAGGGTAATGTTCAATATAGATTCATCAATGAGATTCAGATCCTTAATGGGGCTTCTCTCCAATTTCATTTCCCCATCACCATCCAAAACCCTAGTAATAGCTGGCCCGTTAATATCAAACTCCAGATGATTATCAACATCGTTTTCCCTCACTTTCTGATCCACCGTTTTACCACATAAATTAAAGTTCAGATTAGAAAGCAATCCCCCGGTAAGAGGAAGCTTGGTGGTGGAGTTCACCAAGCTAGAGACCTGGTCATGTTCATGTTGAGAATCCTCCAATTTGATCGTATGATTTGAGTTGGGAACTCCGAACAAGATCTCTTCGTCGTCGCTATCGAGATTGGTATCGATCGGTTGCTTTGGAGAGGGTTCATCAACCTGCTCCTGTTGGTGAGGAATAGGAGGAGGCTGGAGAGGAAGAAGGACATCAGAGTAGAGATCTCCGAACTCGTCATCTTCTTCCATGGGTGAATCAAGGGAGTGTAAATGAAGAAATGGGCTCGTTAGAGAGAAGGAGGGGCGCTCAAATAGAAAGGGTTTTGATGTTTTTGTCTAGTTATTATTGAAACCGATAAAGAACCAAACTTGTATACTTGACTTGACCCTTATAAATTTTCTTTCTTCGTCATCAACCCTAATGTAAAATGTTTTATTTGAAAACTTAAACACCAAATATCACAGGTCGATTTTCATTGAAAAATCGTAAATGGGTTAAACTAGTTTTCTATATTTAAAACAATTTTGAATGATATTTAAATAAAACAAATATTTTAATAAGTTTATAAAAAAATGTTCAAACTTAGATCCAAATTTGAATATAGGTGTTTTCAAATAAAACTAATTCATGCAATTTTCTTGTAAAAATCTCAAATCAATTCATTGTTTACTAGTTTATGTGAGTAATTGTAATACTAAACTTGATTAATTTTAATCAAATACATTTCTACCCTATTTAATCTAAATTTGAAATCCATACAAACAATTTTAGAATCCCTTCCATTCTCAGTTTTATATCATAATATGTTATCACATTATAAAATAAATTGAATTACCTCGTATTTGAATTGATTATGCAATTTTTTAATGCACTGAAATAATATTCTTAAATTAGTCTATTATTAAATTACTTCAAATTTTCAAGTAGTTAGACAAAGATTGATGTTTTACTATAAAATCAAGTAAAGTCATTTTTTGGAATTGTTAGAGTAAAAAATGAGAATATTTTGTTTTTTTTTATATGAAAGATGAGATTGAATTTGATTAAAAAAAATAGAAAAAATAAAAAAAAAAATATATTTTTAAGAGAAATAATAATAAATAAAAATAATATAATAAAAAAATTCACAGGAATAATTTCTTTAATGTATTAAAAATCTATTATTTAATGAGGGGAATTGAAATTGGAATTGAAACTAGAATTCTAATTCCAATTTCATGAAAATTGGCATTAAATTACAATTTAATTCCTATGTTTGGAAACATTATAGAATTGTAATTCAATTTCAATTCCTATGTTTGGGAAAATGATAGAATTGTAATTCAATTCTAATTTATATATTTGTAAAATAAAATATCGGTTCAAAATGTTAACTTCTTAAATATGTTTTCACGTTTTTGGCACGTTTAATACGTTTTTGACATGTTTAACACATTTAACACGTTTTTGACATGTTTAACACGTTTAACACGTTTTTGACACATTTAAACACGTTTTTGACATATTTAACACGTTTCACACTTAAAACACATTTTCACATGTTTAACATGTTTTTCATGTTTTTAGTATGTTTAACACATTTTTGACATTTTTAATACGTCTAACATGTTTTTCACACGTTTTGACAAGTTTAACACGTTTTGGCACGTTTTTGACATGTTTAACACGTTTTTCACACGTTTTTGGCATGTTTAACACGTTTTACTCATTTTTGACACGTTTAACACATTTTTCACGTTTTGGCACGTTTAACACATTTTTACATTTTTTGCACATTCAAGACATTTTTGATATTTTTAATACGTTTAACATGTTTTCATATGTTTTGATAAGATTAACACGTTTTTGGCACGTTTAACATATTTTTCACACGTTTAACACGTTTTGGGCACGTTTTACACATTTTTGGCACGTTATACACATTTTTGGCATGTTTAATACTTTTTAACATGTTTAACACGTTTTTTGTACATTCCACACATTTTTGGCACGTTTAACACATTTTTCACGTTTTTGGCATGTTTAACACATTTTAAACATGGCACAAGTGTGTTAAACGAGCCAAAATGTATTAAACATGTCAAAATGTGGTAAATGTGCCAAAATTTATCAAACATGTTAAACGTACCAAAAATGTGTTAAACATACCAAAACGGGTTAAACGTGCCAAAAATGTGAAAACGTGTCAAAAACGTAAAAATGTGTTAAACGTATCAAAAATGTGTTAAACATGTCAAATAAGTGAAAAACTTGTTAAACATGCCAAAACGTGAAAAACGTGTTAAACATGTCAAAAACGTGTTAAATGTGTTAAAAATGTGTCAAACGTGTCAAAAACGTAAAAAAATATGTGAAACGTGTCAACAACGTATTAAACGTGTTTAATGTGTTAATAACGTTTTAAATGTGTTAAAAACATGAAAATGTGTCAAAAACGTGTTAAACGAGCCAAATATGTAAAAAAACTTGTTAAACGTGTTAAAAATGTGGTAAACGTGTCAAAACATGATAAACGTGTTTAATATGTTAAAAATGTATTAAATGTGTAAAAAACGTGTCAAAAACGTGTTAAACGTGCTAAATATATGAAAAACGTGTTAAACGTGTCAAAACGTGCAAAATGTGTCAAAATGTGAAAAGCGTGTTAAATGTGTCAAAAATGTGTTAAACGTGTTAAAATGTGAAAATCGTGTTAAACGTGTCAAAAATGTGTTAAACGTGTCAAGGACGTGAAAAACGTGTTAAATGTGTCAAAACGTGTTAAACGTGCCAAAAACGCGTTAAACGTGCCAAAAACGTGTTAAACGTACCGAAAACATGAAAACGTGTGAAAAACGTATTAAACGTGTTAAAAATGTGTTAAACGTGTTTAATATATGAAAAATGTGTTAAACATGTGAAAAACGTGAAAAATGTGTTAATTTGGAATTACAATTTTGACGTAAAAAGATTAGAATTGAGAACTCTTAAATTACACTATATTAAATTTCATTAGAATTCTAATTTCAATTCCAATTCCTAATATTAAATATAATAATTGGAATGAACTCTCCAATTTCAATTTCAATTTCAATTTCAATTTCAATTTCAATTTCAATTTCAATTTCAATTTCAATTTCAATTTCAATTTCAATTTCAATTTCAATTTCAATTTCAATTTCAATTTCAATTTCAATTTCAATTTCAATTTCAATGTGAATTCTAAGATTGTGAAAATCACACCATAATATTAAATTTTTAATCCATTAAAAACCATAACATATCATTTTTCTTTTATCACATCTCTTTATTTTTAATAACTTTTTAGTTCAAAATGCTAAATAAAATTTTATTTCACTTTATATAATAATATTTTTTAAACCTTAATTTCTTACAATTAGTGGAAGACACCATTTTTTATCATCATAAGTTTGTTTTCCTACCCATGAAGAAGGCGTGATAAACTTGGTATATAATACACCAATACTTTTGTATTGCTAATATTTTTATTTATTTTTTATTATATTATATTTTATTTTTTAAATTAATACAACACTAAAATATAACCCAACTTTTTGTATTGCTCATAATATATAGTTGCTTCAAATATTCCACTTTTATTTTTATTTTGATAAAAGTTGAACTAATATATAAATGCTAAAAAAATATTAATTTTCTTATAACAATCTAATTATTACTATAATCTCTTTTTTCTTGTTACTTGAAATGTATAGTATAAACCCTAAAATGATAAAACTCCAACAATTATCTCTCTATTTTATAAAGTCTTAGCATTCATTTTTATCATACACCATTACACATCAATTAAACTATTCATAGTTTTCATAGCTTATTGTATTTTGTTAACCTTATATATTCCACTAAACTAATAACCAATTATTTCAGAATTATGAATTTGAAACTTGTATCATCATCTATCCAATCAAAAAAGGAACAAAAATATGTACAAAATCAATCTATACCAACTTCAACTAGCCACTAATTATCTAAAGATTCTAAACCATATATGACATTTAAAGAACTTAGAAAAACATCATTTGAGCAATAGGATTCCTTTAATCTCATGCAAACTCGATAAGTAAGTAAACTATCCGATCCAGCCTGATGAGCAGGTCCGACTCTCTTCAACCCAATAAGACTCGCCAAAGTTTCCAATCCACCATAAACAGGGCACTTTGTCGCCAAATGACTGACATCAATAAAATCAGGGAAAAACACCTTAACAAGTTCCATAAAAACATCATATTTTTCGGGAAGATCTTCCCACCTTAAACATTTAATCAAATACCCAAAATCACTAGACCCATGAAAGTTTATCAATCGGACAAACACATTCGAGAACACGCCCGACATCATTATCGTTTCTGCAAACACCTTCAATGGAACCCCTTCTTTTCTAAACCTTTCGAAATCTATGCCACTATTGCGAAGAAGCTCGATGGAGGCGGGCACGAATCTGTCGGTGTTGATGTCGAAATCTTGGAAATTGAATTGCCAAATGCAGCTTTTCTTGCTTCCTTCGACTTTTGGGAGGTTTCCTTTATCATCTCCGATTGTGATTCCTAGTTGAATTAACTTGGTTAAGTTGATATTGGTCATTAAAGAAGAATATGTGGTGCTGTGATATCGTCGGGGCACCGGTCCTGGTTCGACGGTGCCGGGAAATTCGGTGTCTATTGCTATGTATGGATAATTCTTTAGACCTTGAGAGATTAAATCGACTTCGGATTCAAGATTGTGTGCCCAGACGTCGCGAATTTCAATTTCGTCTGAACAATTCGCCATTTGGGTTTCAAGATTTCGATTTTCTCAAATCAAGATTCCGATTCCGATCAGTAACAATAAATTAATTGAAATTTTAAGCGAGAGAGATAGAAAAATAAGTAGAAAAAATCAAGTCTTTGAGAAAGAATAAGAATACATGCATATATAGAGATTGAAACTGGCGGGAAAGAAAATGCACGATTTTAACGTCTATGGCTCATTAAATTTAAGGGTCTGTTTGGATTGGTTTTATTTTTTCTAACTTTAATATCAGCTAAAATAAAAATAAGTTATTAAAAGAATTTGTTAGACACTAGCTTGTTTGATTTGGAGATTTTAATTTTGTTATTTTTAATATTACTGTTTATTAAAAAAAAAATTATTTGAATTTTAGTTGATTGAATAACTATAGAGTATAGACTCGTCACAGAAAAAAAATTAAAATTTATTTAATATTAATTTAAATGAATTAATATTATGAAATATATTTTAATTATGTATATATATATATTAACAAATTAATAATATTTGTCTATTGAAACTTAGTTACACTCTAATTCTAATGTTTTTACAACATGCTAATATTTTTTTATTTAAAATTAAAATATATATATATATATATATATATTTTGATAGTTTAATTAATGAATTTAATAATTAAATTGATGAAAAAATTAAGACATGATTGAAAGTTTTTTTTATCAAAATTCAAAAAAATCCTATCACATAATTAAATATGTTTAATTACCATCACAATTAGTTTTATAAAAACTGAAAATAAAACATTTAACGTGATTTTATTTATATTTGATATGAAAATATGATTAAATTAGACAAATAAAATTAAATAAAGAAATTTATGAAAATTACTTTTTTGATAAATTTTTAGATCAAATTATATATATATATATATATATATATATATATATATATATATATATATATATATATATATATATATATATATATATATATATATATATATAATAACCTTTTTTCCCAAACATGTTTATATTTTTATTTTGATAAATTAAAAATAAAAAAGTTTCAAATAACCTCCCATTAAATGAAAAATTAGGTAAAGAAATTGCCAAAATGTTTGTCACTTGTTTTTCCTTGTTTTCAAAATGTGTTTAAGTTCATTTTCTTTTTTACATTTCCCCACCCAACCCAAACCTTTAATAACTCCTCCATATATAATAATTTTGTGAACTTTTGAATTTTTGTTAAAATATTTTCATATTGACATCTTCACTCTTTTTAGTCCTTTTAGTCACAGCTAGGTCTGTCATAAACAACAACATTTAATCACGTGTGCCGAAACCAAAAGCCTACATAGATAACTAAGTTCGAACTAAATTTGTAGGTTGGATTTGGATGGAGTCGTTAATACGTACGTTTAAGATTCAATTTTGAGATATTGATAAAATAACTTTTCTAGTTCATTATTACCGCGTGTGCATGAAAATGCATATGGGTAGGATAAAAGATTTTAAAGGTGGTCACTTTAATAATGTGAAAAAGAATGAAAATACACAAAGCATAGGAAAAGTTGGGGCTCTTTAATCCATGTTTGAATGGGTTGTAGGTAGACTGGTAGAGAATGAATGGTCATGAGTAATTAGTTGGCAGTGAAATGAGACCACAAATTGAAAAAGGTGTAATGGGTAGAAGGAAACTGAAGGTGGGTTAGTTGGGTACATATGATGAGCCAGTCTAGCTATTGGTCAATTGGATGTGGTCCATGCATACATTTATAAGTGGACTGGATTTTACCATTAAAAATCAAAGTTTTGGCTACACTTTCTTGCAATTAGAACTACAAAATGATAAGAAAACTAAGAAAAAAAAAAAGTGTGAACACACACCCTTAACCAGGACAGAATTTGCCGCATGACGGACTCGAAATCAGGATCTCTCAAGAAAGCTGAAGATATTCGGTTTTGTTGTCGTTAGACTAAAAAATGGGATAATAAACAATCTTAAACACTCATACTATTTGATTTTTGTGTGGATGGTGCATATTTTTGTTCGCGATTGTTGATTGATTATATATTGTGTTTAAGATTGATTGAATCTATTTGCAATGTTGTATTCGTATGACTTTATAATAATGTTTGATTTTATTTTTTTTTAAGACTTTATAAGTGAAAATTGAACTCGAGACTATTAGTAGTTAATAATTAATATAAGTGTTTTTTTTTTTTGGAAAAACAGCTTAGTGCCATTTCATTAAAAAACTCAAAAGAGTGAAAAAAAATACAAAAGTTTAAGATCAGATCTAGATAATTTCTAGATTTGACAATGAAACGATAATTGAATTACAGACAATAATCAATTAGCGCCTACAACGTTTTTACTTTTATTCTACTTGTGACTTGCTCAAACGAAATATCCCATATTTGGCAGAGCTTTCTATTCTCTTCATTCCTTTCGATTCCTCTTCAGGATTGAATGAGTGCATTTCCATCTGAAGTTATATCTCTCCAAATATCTTCAGCGGTTCTACTTAGGGATGGCAATGGGTACCCGTATACCCGATACCCGTGGGTACCCGATGATCGGGTTCGGGTATTTTAAATCGGGGTCGGGGTCGGGGTCGGGGATGGGGAGTAAAAAATGGTACCCGATCGGGTTCGGGGTCGGGGATGGGGAGTGTTAGAAACCCAAACCCGATACCCGATACCCGAATATATTAATATTAATATATATATATTAATAAAATTTAAGTGACTTATCAAATTCCATGTCATAACTTGTAACTACTAACCATCATTAAATAAATATATTATCATTACTAACATCACGCTTAACATCATTTCCTAGATCCACGTTTAACAAGTTAACATCATTTCATTCATTTGTAAATTGTAATAAGTGTTTCTCTCTCATAGTATGTTCGTTGTTCATTCTTGATTTAACCTTTCTTCAAGTCTTCAACTTCTATCTTCTTCCATCTTCTTCTAGTTTTTGTTCAGAATCTTCAATAACTATGCAAGTAAGTAATATTTTTATTTAATAAAGTTATGTTTGTTCTTTAACTTTTACAATCTTATATTTATTTATTTATTAACTTAATCTTCAATCTTTATTTTGTAGCTTCTTCTTCCGTTTTAACAGCAACAAAGTTGATTTTTTCTATAAGTTCTACACGACTACAACACATAGTAGGTAAGTAATACTTCTATTATTTATAGATTTTTTTGTTTAATATGTGGATTTATAGATTTTTTTTGTTTAATATGTAAAATCTCTTGATTAATAGATATTTTCAGATTATATATATATATATATATATATATATATATATATATATATATATATATATATATATATATATATATATATATATATATGTTTAATACGTGGAATAACTGATATATATGCGAGAATAGATTTAGACATACTTTCATTGTTTCATTATATATGTAATATGCCTATAAGTTATTTGACTCAGATTAAATAAACCACATCAAACATTATAAAAATTTATCCAAATCATGTAATGTAGATGGATTTTCACAACTCACAAACTAGGGTTTCACAAACTAGGGTGGTAAATTATAATAGAATATTAATATTATTAAATATTTTTTATGAAATAATATATAGTTTAAAATTATTTTTTATAAAGGCAAAAATAAAGGGTCAAAGAGTTTTTTTTAAGGAATATTAAAAGTTCCTTATATTTAGTTCAATATATTAGTTAAAAAATAAAAGAGTTTTTTAAATATTATGTTTAACTATATTTAGGAAATAATAGTTCAATATATTAATATTTATTATTTGTATAAATATTTTTGGAAAAAATATTAATATATAAGACCAAGTTTAAGAATCATATTAATCCTTTTTTTTATTTGATTTTTTTTTAGCTTTTACAAAAAAAATGAGTTTAACTGCACCAAACATGGAAACTACTCAAATTTCAACTAAAATTTCAACTGATAGTATTACTGTTCAAGTATCTCCAGCCAATGAAAATGTTCCATCAAATTCAATTCCTACAAGTGTAATTACAACAAATGTTAATGATACCATGGGAAGAAAAGAAAGTTATTTTCAAATGTTTGGAATGATTTTCAAAAAGAAAATATAAATGGAAAAGTTAAAGCAATATGCAACCATTGTAAGAAGCAACTAGGAGGTGATTCAAAAAATGGCACAAAACATTTGTGGGCTCATCTTCGGACTTGTCCAAAATTGAAGATGAAAGATATCAATCAGATCCACTCTTGTTACTAATGTATGTATTTTTTTATATTTAATTCTTAGCTACATCTTCATTTGATGATTGCACATCTACTATATGTGATCCTGACGAAGAATTTACTTTCTAAGTAATTAATTGTTTGTCAAAGATTAGAGGTATGTTATTAGTTAAATACTTTAATCTTAATTCTATTTTTTGTATATGTTAATGTTGATTGTTTTTTCTTTTGATTTTGTAGGTTGTAATTTACATGTGTTGAAGAAATGTATTCAAGAAGGATGTTTTTTGTGAGAATTTTAATTTGATGATTTTTGAAGTTTTTGTGTTTAATTAAGAATTATGTTCTATCACTTTTAAGTTTTTTTTCTGTATTTTTGTAGTATGGATGAATTTATATTATGTGTGGATGATTTTCTTGTCTATTGTTTAAGGATATAATATTTATTAATAGTTTTAGGTTAATTATGTTTTGTAGTAACATATTATATTTAATTTATATAATTTTAGTTAATTAAATATAATTTTTTAATATTTCATATCGGGTAATGGGGTACCCGTCGGGGATCGGGTACCCGATGAATCGGGGATGGGGATATAAATAGAGATACCCGTCGGGTTCGGGGTCGGGGTCGGGTAGTAATTTGAAATTCGGGTTCGGGGATGGGTACTTCATTACCCGGCGGGTAGGGTACCCGTTGCCATCCCTAGTTCTACTTCTTCCACTATGAGTTCTTGAATTTCTTTTTTCCAGATATTGTAAATTACTGCTCCAAAGTAGCATTTCAACATACTTATATAGAAAGATCTTCCTTTTGCTTTATTCTTCATCCACTCTTGGATTTCTTCCCATATTCTTGGAAAGTTGATGATGTTCATGTTTGCAGCATACATCCTCCAGATTTGTATTACAAAAGAGCATTCCCCAAATAAATGGTTTATGTTTTCCTCAACTCCCGAACATAGGACACAGTTGATATCAGAAATGTTTATATATTTTTGAATTATGTCTTTTGTTGTCAACCTCTCCTTGTATACCAGCTAGAAAATAAATTGGTGACGATGAATAATCTTTGGAGATCATATCACATTATATCAATCTACCTCTTGTCCTCTTGTTCTAACAATTTCCCATGTCTTTCCTGTAATAAACTTCTCATTGCTTTCTGTTTTCCAGCTTATTTCATCATTATTTTCATTGAGTTGCTTCTGTCTCATTAGGTTTAGGATTCTATCACTTTCTGAAATACGCCTAAAAAATGAATCACATCTACTTTCATAAACGTCTCTAAATGAGTACTTGATGTATTCTCTTCTAACTCTGTTTCCTTACATTTCTTTTTTAAATATAATGAGAATATAATCCAGCCAAGGATCATGCCAGAATAGTACCCCTCTTCCATTTCCAATTGTGGTTTTCACCATTTAAAAAGCATCTTTTCTTGTTTTTAGGTTTTTCTTCAATGACCCTGTCATTCTTTCGTTGATGCTTAGTGTCCAGATAATCTAAGTGGTTATTGAATTAGGAGAGACCATAAGATAAGGAAGTCTTCTTCCTAACAATATGGAAAAGTTGTTATTAGTTGGCTGCAATGATGATTCAATTTCAATCATGGCCCATCCTTCTTTCCTAGAAAAATGAGAAACTATTTGGATGAGGTTTAGGATAAGCCTTGGTTGGGTCTTGGTTGTTTCCAATTCTCCTTTCATAGAAACTTATTTCACTCAATTTTGATATTTACTGAAAATAAAACCAGACATAATTTCAATATTCAATAAGGATTCTTATGATGTCTTTGTATTCCCTTTTCTTTTCTTTTTTGGTCAAATACTTTGCCTTTGAAATGTATTTTGGAGATTTAAGTCCTCTAATACAATCTAGATTGACGAAATGTATGCGCATTATTCAATAGAAATTCTTAAACGAAAAATATTATTAAAAAATAATATATATTTTGGAATATTATCTCATTTATATTAATATTCAAATGAGATAAGTAATATTTTAAAATTTTTTATAAAATAAACAAATTCAAAGATACACAATACTTTTGCATTTGATGTAATTTGGAAAATGAAGTCCTCTAGAAATGGAATTTGGATGAAAAGATTGACCAAACTAATGAATAGTGAACAATTATGGGATTTTTAATGGTTTTAATAAAAAAAAGAAAATTATTTAAATTTTTAATTGATTAATTATAATTTTGTATTTAAATAAATTTATAAAAATAAAGTAAATGTACTTGCCATTTTGAAGGATGAAGTGATCATACAAATTAAAAAAATATATATATATGATACATTATTTTTTTATTAAAAAAATGAGAGCTCAGCTCATTTAATAAATTTTTGTTTTTTTAATTATGAGTGTTCTCTTTGGGTTTTTTAAAAAACCCACACCAAATCAATTTTCTAATCAATCACTTCTCAACAATCACATCACTCATTTCATTAACCAAAATACTAAAATACCCTCTATTTTAAATTATTATTTTTTATTTTATTCATATATATTAATACCCTTTAAGTCTTTTTTATCAAAAATAATCATCACCTCCTCAAAATCATCATTAATCATTACCTTTTTCCCTCTCTAAGTTTTTTCAAAAAACTCAATCCGAACAAGGCCATGATATGCCTTGTTAATAACGATATTTAATTTTTGTGTTTTTATTTTTTTTAAAAGGAGAAAAATTAACGGTAAATAAAGAGTGTAGTAGGCATCTGTAAATAAAAGACGAAAGGAAGAAGATGAGTTGGCAAGCTCTGAGCCATACCAGGCAATGGAGCTTCCGATCATGGTTGTGGCTCACCTTCATCCGTCATCATCAATCATCATCTCTCTCTCACACAGTCACACACACACACACAACTTCATAACACGCTATATCTATCCTTCTTCTTCTTCTTCATCTACTTCCTACCAAATCCCCTCCTTCTTCTTAATTACCCATACACACAACACTCTCTCTACACTAGACAAAACAGGGGATCGAGACGCCATGGCCGGCACCGGAGTTTTTACAGACATCATCGACGGAGATATCTACAAGTACTATGCTGATGGAGAATGGAAGAAATCATCCTCTGGAAAATCCGTCTCCATTGTCAATCCAACCACAAGAAAAACCCACTACAGAGTTCAAGGTCTCATCTTCATTTTCATTCATCATTTTTCTCCACTGCATGTCCTCCCCCCAAACCATTCATTCATTTAATCACATCTTCTTCTTATTAGCTTGTACTCAAGAAGAAGTGAACAAGGTTATGGAATCAGCAAAAATTGCTCAAAAATCATGGGCCAAGACTCCACTATGGAAAAGAGCAGAGCTTCTTCACAAAGCAGCTGCTATTCTCAAGGAACACAAAACTCCCATTGCTGAATGCTTGGTCAAGGAGATCGCCAAACCTGCAAAAGATGCAGTAACTGAGGTACTATACAATACATGCATAACATTATCTTTGTACTGATTTTGTGAAAATCTTGTAAATAACGTCAGTCTGGTTGGTTTAGGTTGTGAGATCTGGAGATCTTATTTCTTACACTGCTGAAGAAGGTGTTCGTATTTTAGGAGAAGGGAAGTTCTTAGTTTCTGATAGTTTTCCTGGAAATGAAAGAACCAAGTATTGTCTTACTTCTAAGGTACCTTCAATCTTAATTTCTATGGCCAAAACCATGATTCTGTTTGATTGTGTTTATGGGTTTTCCCACAGATTCCTCTTGGTGTGATCTTAGCCATTCCTCCATTCAACTACCCAGTCAATCTAGCAGTTTCCAAAATCGGGCCAGCCTTAATCGCAGGAAATTCTCTGGTTCTAAAACCTCCAACCCAAGGTGCAGTAGCAGCTCTCCATATGGTCCATTGCTTTCACTTAGCAGGATTTCCAAAAGGTCTAATCAGTTGCATAACCGGAAGAGGTTCAGAAATCGGGGATTTCCTAACAATGCATCCCTTAGTTAACTGCATAAGCTTCACAGGAGGCGATACAGGTGTAGCAATATCAAAGAAAGCCGGTATGATTCCATTGCAAATGGAACTTGGTGGAAAAGATGCATGTATCATACTTGAAGATGCTGATATTGATTTGGCTGCTTCAAACATAGTGAAAGGTGGGTTTTCTTACAGCGGTCAAAGATGTACTGCTGTTAAAGTTGTTCTTGTTATGGAATCAGTGGCTGATGAACTTGTTGAGAAGGTAAAGAGTAAGGTTGGAAAGTTAACAGTTGGGTCGCCGGAGGAAGACTGTGATATAACTCCGGTTGTGACTGAATCCTCGGCTAATTACATTGAAGGATTGGTTTTAGATGCCAAGGAAAAAGGAGCAACATTCTGTCATGAGTATAAAAGAGATGGGAATTTAATATGGCCATTGCTTTTGGATAATGTTAAACCTGATATGAGAATTGCTTGGGAAGAACCGTTTGGTCCTGTTGTTCCTGTTATCAGAATCAAATCTGTTGAAGAAGGTATCCACCATTGTAATGCCAGCAATTTTGGGCTGCAGGTAATTCAATTCAACTCAATTCAATCAATATGATCAAAACCCTTGAAGAGAAACTGATAAATTTGAAATTTTGTTGCAGGGTTGTGTATTTACCAAGGATATAAACAAGGCGATTCTGATCAGTGATGCTATGGAGACTGGAACTGTTCAGATCAATTCGGCTCCTGCTCGTGGGCCTGATCATTTCCCATTCCAGGTTGATTGATTGATGATGATGAACATTGATGAATTTCAGATAGATTTTTGAGACTGAATTATTGTATGTATGTGGTTTGAAACAGGGTTTGAAGGATAGTGGGATTGGATCGCAGGGAATCACAAACAGTATTAATATGATGATCAAGGTGAAGAGCATCGTCATCAACTTGCCGTCTCCTTCATATACCATGGGTTAGTTAAGTTAATTATGAACATGTCCGCCATTAATAAAAGCTTTAGTTCATGATTTTAACTATTTTATCTTGGATGTTTGATCATGACTAAGAGAATTAATAATTTACTTATTTATGCAAGAACATTTTATTGGCCATGTAATCCTTTATTCGAGATTTCTCATTTAGAGTTGTTTGATCTATGTTTTTTTTTCATATGATTTTTATTTATTTATTTATTAAAAAAAACATGTTTTAAAAAAAAATATTTGAGATTTTTGTAGTATTATTATTTTTTTTAAATTTTAAGAAATTAACTAGACTCTCCCTATAGTCACAGCCAATGTTTAGAAGATTACCGAAGCCAAATTTTTTATTTTACTAATTATATCTTATTATTAATAAATATAAAAGTTTAACACATTAAACTAGTTCAAGTGTAAGAGTTAATAGATCAAATATAACGGGACATAGATCCGCCATGGGTGCTCATGGGTGCTTTGGTGGGAAACTAACCCAACACTTTACGGGTAATACTTTCAGATGAAATCGAACTCAAACTCAGGACTTTTTGATTTATTAAATCTAGTTTAGTTGGTTAATGACTTTCAGTCTTACTTGAAGAGTGGTCCCTAAACTTAATCTTATTATAATAAAAAAGTAAATTCTTAATTAAAATATTTGGTTAATTGAGATCTCATTGCAATTGAGATAATAGGCTAGTTTCTTCAAAAATAAGAACATCAAAGTCTTAAAAAAAATGAACATTCTTGGTTGAAAACAATGTGCAAGATCAAAAGGGTCTTATTATGTGTAACAGGGGATTGCAAATCAAAACTCTGAATAACCTATTGGTGAAAGTGACATAAGGTGCAATGGAGTTCTTGAAGCTAAAGTTTGGAGAATATGATAGGAATGAGTTTGGGGGTTATTTTAAGAATATTCGATATAATCTTTTGAGTATCTTATTCTTTAAGTTATATAATATTGTTACTCTTTTATTTATTGTTGAATTGAAGGGGAATAATTAGTTTTTTTTTTAGTATAATAATATTAATCCAACAAACACGGATGCACTTAGTCACGTTATGATTGGATAATCATCATCTAGCTAGTTAATGATATAACCCTAAATAGTAAAAAAATCAATATTACTATTAGAGCTACTTTCATATAATTGAGTTATTTATAAAAAAAGTATAAAACTCTTTTTATCTTATCATTAATATACTAAAATATATTTATTAAATTTTAAACATAAAAGAACATTTTAATAATTCAACTAAAAATATCCCAAATAATTTACTAATTTTTTTTTATCAAACAAGATATTTTCAAAAATATCATAAAAAAAAAAACAACATCAAACAATTTATAATTATTCTCACTTTCCCTAAAGTTCATAAGAATGTCCAAGTTTAGTTTTAAAATATATTAATTATGCTGAAAATTATTATCTCATTAAGTTTAGTATTATCTGAATAAAATGCTAAAAAAAATTTGTTTACAGGTGTTATATAGATTAAACTTAGACTATGAGCTAAATGCAGATTAATAAAGTGTTTTTAAATAGTCTTATATATTTAAATTTTAAAATAATCTTGTATTTAAATGGTATGCAATTTTATTTTATGTAACGTGTTTAGTTATATGTTTAAATAAGTTAATATTGACTAGTAGAACATATGAACCTATTTTGAATTCATTAGTTAGTTTAAATGATAATAATATACAGGGTCAAATGTTATATGTTATTATTCAATTTTCACCTAAAATGTTTTAAATATGAAGTAGTTGAAGTCATAATCGCGGAGAAATTAGATAACTTTCTACCTTTCTAAAAATAAATAATCCCATATTTTTGTAAAATTTAAAATATTATTATTTTAAATAATTATTTAATGATTAAAATAATTAAAGTGTGAAGAATTTTGTATAATTAATTTAAAATTTTTCATATTTAATTTGTATTTTTATTCTAGTTTTTATTGTAGAGAAATAATTTGGGTAGGAAATTTGGGAGAAAGAATTACGTAGCGTGGCGCAATCTAATTTATTGAAAAATTAACAAATTTTCTCTCTATTCAATTATTCCTTTTTCGGTTAGATAGATGCTACCAGTACAAGTAGTGCATTTATCCATTAAGAAAACGCTACATTTATAAAGAGAATAAAATTAATAAATAAAGGCGGTGATATTTCACTTTTGTGTATAAGTGTCACTTCATGAGTGAGATACAAGTAGTACTAGTAGTGGTAACATCGAATTATCCTATTTTTTTTATGATATGATGACATGTCATTAACTCTCACAAATTCTCTCCTCTTATTACTCCTCTTTAGTCTAATATCATTAGAAAAAAAAACTCATTATTTTTTTTTTTTTTTTTGTCTTATGCACTCAATTTTTGTAACTTGAATTAATAGTGTTATTTATATTCATTTTTTATTAAATGAAAATAAGTGACAGGGTGGTTTTAACTTAAAAATAAAAAATAATATTATTATTAGATATGTTTTAACATTTCATTGTATAATCTACTGACTACAAAATGTCTAAATTAATTTTGCACATCTTTTCCCCATTTTATTATTATTTAAAAAAGAGGAGTGATAGAGTAAGGGAATTTAGTGAGGGAATTTGGTGAGGGAATGACGTGGCATCACCTTCATTGGTTGGAAAATGTAAAAGTGGGAGAAAAGAGAGAAAAGAGAGAAATTATTTAATTTTTTCAGCGAATAAGATTATGCCATGTCATTCCCTCACCTAATCATTTCTCTTTAAAAAATTGCAAGAGATAAGCGATTCATCTTACCATTATGCAGACTCTCGTCAGTCAGGACCCACCCATCTCTTCTTCCCGGGAAAGCCATGTCTTTCCGGAGCTGGAGCAATTGCGAAAGCGGATGAATTAAGATCCGCGGAAAACAATAGGACCCGAGCCTCTAGTCACGAGTCTCGAGGGGACCACAAAACAAATGATTGGACAGGCGCGTCCTATGCAATATGGCATACTGCCAGACAATCCGAAAGGCAACAGAAAATAAGTCTATGGCAATTAGCTGTTTATTTACTGTTGATATGTACTTAAGGAATATCCTATTTTAAGTATTAGCATTTCGGATTAATTTAGTTATGGGTTGACAAATTATATAAAATAATTTAGCATAATTAATTAGTTTTAAAATTAGAATATGCCCTTTCTTTTTTAAAATATATGCCTTTTCTTTATTGTCTTTACTTATTATATATATTCATTTTTTAAGAATCAATAAGGGGATAAATATGAAGAAAAAATCCAACTATTTTTTTTTATTAAGAATGAAACTATATAAATAATTTTTACATTTCAACTATCCTAATTAATTATATTATATTATATATTATATATATATATATATATTCAATTTTAATGTGTTATGTTGGTCAGATTCAAATTTTTAGTTAGATAACCCTAACAACTTAATTTAAAGTCAAAACTAGACAAACATTAAAAATAAAATTGATGTGTTTATATTAACTTGGGGATGTGATATCAACCACACAATTAATTATATTTTTATACCAAATAAAATTGACTATCTTTTTTGAAGATATAAAACACACGGTTACAAATTAATTTAATATAAGTTTTGTTTTCAAATTAGTTCGATTATGATAGTGCAATGGATTTGACCATACTATGAGATTAATAATGAAATAAATGTCTAGGATGAATTCATATGCATGGTATGCTAGGATTGATTAATATTGTTATTATTATCTTTATGGATCAAAATCGAAATGAGTAATTAATGTTGATGTTATTATTATTAAATTTGTACTTGTGTGGTATGGTTTTTGACAAGTAGAGACAGAGAAAGAGAAAATTATGCTAGTACAATTTATAACAATTAATAATTGGACATATTAATATATAGAATGTGTGTGTCACTAGACATTTATATTCTTGAAATCATTTCATTGTCTGATGATACATGCATTGAGACATGGGATTGATTTATTTTAATTAGTTATTCTAGAAAATCCTTAAAATATCTTTCATTTTCTTCATTTTGGAACTTTATTTTATTTTGAGTTGTCTTATAAAACTTATAAATATCTTTGATTTTCTCTCTTAGTCTATTTTTTTAAGTTTTTCTTCTAGTTTATGCTTTTATTAGATTTTTTTTATTTAATAAACCATAATATATTCTCTAAAGAAAAGTTAATAATATTCTCGTAGCCATGACCCGTCACTTTAAATTAGAGTGCTTTTAATCGAAATTCGAAGGTTACTATATATATAATTATTGTCTATTCATTAGATTATTGATCTAATTTATCTCAATTTTTCTCTTATATATAATTTACACTTTTGGAGGGTTAGTTACTTCTTATTTGCAAGTCAATAATTTAACGAGGTAAAACTACTTAAAGATACTCAAATCAAATAGTTATGCTTAGAAATTAAAAATTACTAATTCAATTCTCAATAAAAAAAAATGTTTTAATTTAGAGGGAAAAGTGAAATGTAGTGATGCTTTCTTTTTTAAAAGTTAAAAATAATTGAATAAGGTGAGATTGAAATTTTTTTAAAATCGAAGTTCAAAGTTGACGTTCTTTTTCAACAATAGCGTGATCTATTTTCTTTCATTATCCCATACTTTACTAACTATGAGAATGACATTTTCTTATATTCTATTATGCAATTCAATAAATTAACTTATCGACATCTAACATCTAATACATTATTATCAACTTAAAATGATTAAAACATATAGATAATGATTTTTTTTCCTTATGATTGAACATAAATTCATTAGAGTCTTAATATAAATCAATAATCACTTAATCCACTCTCATTCAAAATGCTTTATATGAGAATTAACTCATTAATATTTTAATTTAAATCGATTTTTTCCACTCCGCCACTGTAATGGGATATTATTGTCTCTAAGTCCTACCAAACTCATGGAAATTATTCAATGGAAACCAATTTTTATTTAATGTTTTCTTACAATTTTAGGAGATGCATGTATATCATATAATAAAAAATACACAAAAGTTAGTTCAATGTGTTTGAAAAAATGATGGAACTTGCTCATATCAAGGAGAATGTCAAAATTGTGAAATGATTCATATGAAGTGTCATTCTTCCATAATTATTTATATTCACATCTCAATTCCCAACTTCATGGCCACGATCTTTTGTTTTTCTTTATTAAATTTAGCCTCATTGCTCCTATTTAACAAAAGAAACAAATTTTAAACAGTATGGTGACAAAATTATTAAATTAATTAAATATATACATAGTTGTCACATCACACGTGCCACTCTCAATTCTTTTTAAAACTAACTCAATTTATTGTATTTTTTATAATATAAATAACTATATTAATAATTTATTTTTTTTGTTCTAATTTTTTTTAAACTCCAACAGAATACATACAACTAATTTCGAGTTAAGCAAATAGCCCATAAATAAATTTAACTAATTAATCAAACGAGCAGAACTTTACGCTTGACTAACTCGAAACCATGACATGTGATATGCCCCTCATTAAATAACTAAATTCATAATTTGTTTTCTGTTTGTAATAATTTTTTTAGAACAATGAGCTCCAATCCTCTAATTGAATGCGATTAATCCCGCAGGTTAATTAAATAGCACACAAACAACTTTAACCAATTAAACAGGCGGTAAAACACCGGAGATCGATGTACAAAAAAGGTCACGACTGAAGTAGCTTTATAGTTCATTGAGCTAGAAAAGTGAAAACTCTCACGACAGAAGTAGCTTTATAGTTAATTGAGATAGAAAAGTGAAAACTCTCCGACATTTTACTGAGTGTTCCTTATTTTTTTACGAGTTCAAATTCAGGACCTCAAGTAAGTTCTCCGTGTATGTAATTATTATTTTTGATTTCTCCTATCTAAACCCTAAAAAATATTAAGGTGATTAATTAATATTAGATAGAATATTAATTGATTTAATAAAAGAGAAATAGATTTAACTTATCTGAGGAGAGAGAATAACGTGGTTGGCGAGATAGAATCATTGGGTTTTGTGAGAGTATTAATGGAGTTGATGAGCTCTCTTCCAAAAGGAGAACTCTCTCTTTCTATCTCCTTAACTACAGAAGAGAGAGAGAGAGAGAAAGCATAATCAAACGGACGACGGAAGGAAAGAAACAGAGCAAGCCGAAATCCAGGTATTCGCCATTTCCTTTTCATCTTTCTAAAACTTCATGATGATAAATGGAGTGAATCAAGTAGGTAATGACGTGATTTGTATCTGAAACTGAAATTATGAAACAGTGAAATGCAGCCTCGAAGCAGAGAGATGCAGGCGATGAGTTCGTTCTTAAATCAACAATCGCAGCAGATGTCTATGCAAGACCAGCAAAATACTGGAAACAGTCTAATGAACTCTCAGTTCGATCCTTCTTCGTCTAACGACGATTTCCTAGAGCAAATGTTTTCTTCAATTGGCTCTTCTTCCTGTTCGTGGCCAGATGTTATGGGAACTGCAAACCCTAAGTTACCGCCGTGGGACTTGTCGTCTCCTTCAATCGACTCTCAGAAATCACGAGACCTAGCGGTTGACGAGTTGAATCAGGAGAATGTTCAGCAGTTGCAATTCGATGATCAGTCGGTTATGCTCTCATCGAAATTCCGCCAGCATCAAATCAGCGGCGGTTCTGCCAAGGCATTGCTTCTTAGGCAGCAGTTATCATCGATGCAATCGAGATGTGTTGGCGGAAATGGTTCAATAGCTGATGAAACTGGACTGATTCACTTGCCTCTTAGTTTGGGAGGCGGAAACGACGTCCTCTCTGCTCATAATAATCCTGTAAGCTTAATTAATTTAGGTATGATAATCGGAGATAGATTGTTTGATTTTGATTAAGCATAACAAATATTGCAGAGTGGAAATGTTTCAGTTCAAAATCTGTATAATGGATACGCCGGATCTCTTCTCGGTTCAGGTCAAACATCAAATCAGTTTCATCAACCTCAGGTTAGTTGTTCATCTCAACAGAGAAATTACTAGTCATTCCGTTTGTTCTCATCGATCGGTTGGTGCAGGATTTTGGAGCAGCCGCGGCGGCTGCTGCTGCTGTGATGAACTCGTCAGCAGCAGCTCCTTCAATTAGCTCTGCCGGAGGAGGAGGAAACCCTGGACAACCTAGACAGAGAGTTAGGGCTAGAAGAGGCCAAGCAACAGATCCTCACAGCATAGCTGAAAGAGTATATCTCTATAACCTACCTTTCTTGAGCTTCCATTCCATTCCATTGTCTTCTCATTTAGTCTTTATTTGTGTCAGTTACGTAGAGAAAGGATTGCAGAGAGGATGAAGGCCTTGCAAGAACTTGTTCCAAATGGCAATAAGGTAATCTTCTCCTCCTCAATTCCATCAATCCATTAACAAACTCTGAAGGAGATTGATTCTTAATATGAAATTCTTTGGATTCATGACAGTCTGATAAGGCATCAATGCTAGATGAGATCATCGATTATGTGAAATTCCTCCAGCTCCAAGTCAAAGTATACTCCTTTCTCTTTCTTTTTCTCAATGAGATTATTTATTATTATTCTGATCGGAATCTGAACTTCCGGCCAGGTCCTTAGCATGAGCCGACTTGGTGGTGCTACGGGGGCGGTGGTTGCGCCCATTGTCGCCGATAACTCATCAGAGGTTAGTATACTCAGATTATTCATTTTGAATTTCATTGAAATCATCATGTTAGATTAGGATTAGTAAGAAGTTGGATCATAAAAAAATGGAATCCTCCATAAACTCTGTCTGCCCTTCAAGCCTGCAAACTTGACAGAGCAATATGCATACAGTGAGAGTACACATAAAAGTTATCAAAATACTCTAAACCTGGTTTTATCCCAATAACCAAATATCAAACAAACCCTAAATTGAAGAAGAAGCACTAAACGATAAAAACTGAAAAAGCCAGCAGCAGCAGAAGAAGCAGAGCAGGCGTGCTCTTTCTTTTCCAGATTCCTTTCCCTTTCACTTCTTTCTTCTTCTGATGATCTTCTTTCTCTTTCCCGTCAGTTAGTCAGTCAGTTAGTTTTAGGGTTAGCTTTAATATATAATTTATTATTAATATTGTGTAGGCAGCAGCAAGGGGTGGTGGTACTAGTAGTATTAATGGTGGGCCGTCGTCGTCAACTAACGACAGTGTGACGGTAACGGAGAATAGGGTGGCGAAGCTAATGGAAGAAGACATGGGGTCGGCCATGCAATACCTACAAGGGAAGGGACTCTGTCTCATGCCCATATCTCTAGCCACCGCCATCTCCACCGCCACGTGTCACTCTAGGAATCCCCTTCCGCCACCGCCCACCACCAACGCCGCCGCCGGAGCTGCTGCTGCTGCTGCTGCTGCTGCTGCCGGCCCCTCATCCCCCAACACTCCTTCAACAATGAATAACCTTCTTCATCGCTAATAATTAATTATTATTAATTCCTACTCCAAACTGAACCCCCGGTAATATTATTATAATAGATTAGATGACCTTCCTAACCCGACCCGACCCGTTTGTGTCTGGTGGTAAAAGGGTAAAGAAAAAATGAAAAATGACAAATAAGGTTCCATTTTCAACTGTTTTGATACGACACCACCTTATGTACGTAGAATTTGGCTTCACCTAGATTATTATTATTATTATTATTCTCTTTTTGGCTGCTTAATATATTTTACCTATCTACCCTGTTTCTTTCTTTTTTTTAACTGGTTAATTGTTGGGATTACCTAATCTTAGTGAGCTGTCATGATTAGCATTAACTTAATTATCAATAATTCATATATCCTCACTGTTCAATTGAAAAGGCATTCATAATTAAATTGGTTAATCTTTAATTGGTAGGATGATGAATAAATTAATTAATTAGCAATGTTATTATTAATAAAAGTTGATCTGTTTAATTACTTTATATTATAAATGATTGAAGGGTGTTAATTAGTTAGTTAGAGTCAACCGTGTGGGTGTGGGGTGCGTGCTAGCTAGCTAGCTAGCTGGTTTTATTTTTAGTCTACAAGTAATTGTTTAAGATGCCAAAAGTAAAAGAAAGCAAACAAGCAAGCAAGAAGAATTTAAATAATTGAACAAAAAAGTGTAAGTGATTTTGTTTGCCAACTATATATATATATATATTATTGTATTAGAAGATGAAGTGTTATAATATTCACAAATAAATGCTAAGTTTATAGCAAAGTACAACCATAAAGAAACAATTTTTTATCATTGATCCTTTTTTAAATGATCCACACAAAGTTGAGAATTGAGATAGTCTTTTTTTATTTTAAGTGTCTGATTGTAAAGTGAATACCAAAGTTGTTATCTATAGGCCCATAGAGAGAGGACTTGGGGAAAGGCTTGAGTAGTTGAATCTCAACATGAAATGGGTTGATCGGTTCAATTTAATTAACCATTAAAACAATAAAAGAGAGCCTAAATTTGTTATTATTTATTTTCTTGTCCCATTAAGCCTACCATTGTCTGCTTTAATTATTGTCCTTATACCACTAGAACTGGAGACTTTAATTTAGAATTATGTTTTAACTTAGAAAATTGACAGTCTATACGATGACATGATGTATATATATGATATAATAACAATCTGAACTTTTTATCCACTAAAAGTTCAAAGTGGTTGCCATCAAAGAATCGAATTGGACGGAGGAAGATTTATTATGTTTACCTTATATTAGAGTTTATTTTGAAAAATTGAGAGTTATTTAAAGTCGTTGATAAATTATAAACGCGTAAAATCGAGAACTGACTTGAAATAGTAAAATTTTAGTTTAAAAAAAACATTAGTTATATTATATTATTATTTATATATTTATTTAAATATATAATTAATTAAAAAATAATAATAAGTATATGATACAATAAAAAAGTTAAATTTTCAAAATTAAGTATATTAATTTGAATAAACCTTATATATTTTTAATTTATAAATATAATTTTTTTTTCAGTGGAATATAATATTTTTAATATAAAATTAAAATTATTTATAAACTCGTAAAATTTTATTATCATAAATTTAAAACGAAAATAGTTTAATTATTTTAAAATTTACTTAAAATTAAAATCGTTAATTTTTTTTAAAATTTTAAAAAGTAATGATGACACATATTAATGCATAACTTATATTTTCTTACCATAAGATATTTTAAACCAAAATCAAATATCAAAATTTTATTCTCTTAGCTAATTAGGTAAGAACTTACATACTTTATCCGCATCTCTATTAATTCAATCTTGAATATTCATGATATCTTTATTATTCCTTGCATGAATTGCGGATATGTCTATTGAATATGGATTTTAATCATTGTACATATAGAAACATATCACATTCAATTATATAATTGGATTTGAGAAAAGTGAAAAAGAATGATAGTGGGCCCTAACATAAGAACCCATTTCATAATATGGGTTGGCAATTGTCATTATTGATAAATATAAAAATTATACAATTTTCTTCTTATAACATAACACACTTTTTTTTTCTGAACTATTCTTTAAAAAAACTAATAGTATTTACCTTATATAATTATTACACCTTTAATACTGTGTGTTTTAAATAAAAGAATTTAAATTTGAGACATCTTTAGACAAAAAAAAAAAAACACTCTACATATGTAGGTTTTGAATACTTCTTATTCTTGCGGTTGCAACTTAATTCATTTGAATAAAAACCTTTTGGATTATCATATTTAAAATGAAACACAATTCTTTGTAAAAATTGAAAGAAGATACATTTCATACTTATATTTACATAATAAAAAACCAGAAAAATGGAAAATAAATGAATAATTGAACCAATTTATTTATCCTCCACCACCATGAATTAATATCTCTTCTTTTCTTTCATAGAAACAGTAGAAGTAGTAGTAGTATGCAATAAGGTCGATCTCACTCTCCTCCCACTGGATTTCCCAATGGGAGTCTGGCACGTGTCCTCTCTTCTCTGGACATCATCTTCTTCTCCAACATCTCTGTTCATCATCAAACTGGACTCCTTATAGTATCTAAATGCCACAAATAGCATAAACACTGCATCGATCCAAACCCAACAATGGATAGATTTCAATATTATAATATTTAAATTATTAGAAATGATTCATTCATTCATATACACATACTTACATGCCCAACATCTAGCAACGACGGATGATAGATTCCAGATAAGAGTGAAGATCCCGACAGCAACAGCTTTCTTATGAGAACATGAAACCCAAGCGTCCAGAAATCTTCTAAACCAGAAATTTCCTTAAAATAGAAAAAATAAAAGATCCGTTACCAGCTGTCCCCCCTTTGTTTTTTTGTTGGGTCCCAAATCTTTAATCTTTTTGCATGTGAGTTTAAAACTTTACCATAGGCAGTGAACTGCGTGGAATAAGAAGAGCAAATTTTGGGTACTGTGAAGATTCCGATAAAGCCTGCCAAAATAATAACCAGAAGAGTTAGTCTTTTCTATGTCAGATAATTTAATGCCCATCATTCTTTTATTTTTGAGAAAACAGACCGAATTTGATCATCTTCCAGATGGTAATGGAGCTTCCACATCTAGCTAAAATATACAGCATCACTGCTAACTGATAATACAATACAGAAACAAGAAACAGCTTTTCAATTTTCAAGAAATAGAGAGAGAGAGAAGAGAAGAGAGAGAAATTGAGCTTACTTACTTTCATGGTGGTAGAGGGATCCCCAGAAAATAGGGCTCTGAGTTTAAGAAGGAATTCATTTAAATAAGGAAGGATTTTCCTCATTAACCACATTGCTTCTTCTTCTCCAATTACATAATACTTTTCATTCAATTCATCAACATCATCATTATCAATGTTACCATTGTCTGCAACTTCATTTCCCCTGCGAATAATGGATCTGGACAGGAAGATCACAGCAAGATAGACTAGACCCAGGTAGGAAACAACCGATATCAAACTGAAACAAAAACATGATTGAGATTAATTTCAGCCATGTTTCTCAAGATCTACTACAGTGATTGATTGAATGATGATCTATCTAACCTGATATTTACATCATTTGTGTAAGAAGATGAAATTATTATGAATGTTCCAAATCCAAACACAAATGCTGACTTTGATACATCTATCCACATTACCAAATCAACTGTAACACAAATCAGAGACAACAAAGAGAATTGTTATATATCAAACCCATGTAAATATAATAATATTTGATTGATTGATTGATTACTCACCTAAACTCTGCAATCTGCTGTGTCTCTGAGAAACTCTGTTAAATTTAGGCTTTGATGATGATGGGATTTGTTTCTTGACGATGGGTACTGTTCTTTCTTGGATCTGCTTCGTCATCATCATCTTCTTCTTCTTCACTTCATTCACTACTTGTTTGGATTTCTCTTCAACCCCAACCCCGATGATTATTTCCTTTTCTTCAATGATCTCGTCTTTTTTTTCATCCAACATCAGTTTGATCGGAGCAGATTCAATCTCTATTATGTCAGATTGGTCCACAGTTCCATCAATAGTAATAATCTTCTCAGGCTTTGGTTTCTTCTGTTCAATATCTAATGAGCTTCTACTACTATTGGATGGGTTTTTCTCGTTGTTTTCGTCAATAGATCCAGATGGCATTGGATTCTTCTCAATTCTCTCCTCCTCCCCTGATCCACCGATTTCCTTTCTAATCTGAATCGGGATCTTGTTGACCGGAGAATTCACCTCCTTAGTAGATTCTTCAAATCTCGACTTGATTCTTCGAATCGGGGTTTTCTCATTTCCAATATCATCATCTACTACTAAAGATAGGATCATTTCCTTACCCAATTCAGATCTCGTCTTCCTCAGCTGTGGCGTCTGAATTAGAGAGAATTTATGAATCCCGCCGTCGTCGTCGTCGGTGGTTTCCTTCAATTGTTGGAGGGAATCCTCCAGCAGCTTATTCCTTGCGATCTGAATTGGGTTTGGGCTGGAGTTCTCGGATTTCCATGTCTTCCTCTTGCCAATGGGGGTAGTAGCAAGAGTGAGTTTTGGTTTCAACTTCTTCTTCTTGTTAATGTTAATGTTGTTGTTGATGTCAGAGATTTGATCATCATCATTATCATCATCATCGCCATTGAAGACTTTAATACCTCCCTTGACTTGATCAATCTTCATTCTACTCTCCCAAATCGATCCTGAAACCACACCGTTTCTTGCGGCGGCGGCGGCGGTGGTGGTGGTTCCCCTCCGTTTCCCCACTTCCATTAAACAGTATTATTAAAGTCTTTCTTGAGAAGTTCTTCAATGGAGAGATTTGGCGAGTGTTAGTTAGCAGTAGGTTAACAATGGCTGCTTGGAAGTGAAGAAATGACGGAGGAGGTAGGCGAGAACTGTGACGTGTGTGTATACCGTTGAGAGAGAGAGAGATTTGGGAATATTAAAGAAGAAGAAGAAGGTACGTGACAAATAAGATTGTAAATAGTCAGCAACTGTAATTCGTACATATATATTTTAGGAAGATCTTAGTAAAACATATAAAATAAAAAATTATATAAATCTTGTAATTTATTAATTACAAGATTTGACAAATAAGATAGATCTGTGGATTATTGGAAATAAATAAGATTTATAAACTGTATCATATATATATATATATATATATATATATATTTAAGAGAAGAAAATGTGAGTAAAGAAGGGGATGGGATGGATTAGACTTTTTAGAAAATAATTGATTAACGCAATCCAATGTGTTTAAAGCCAGCCAATTAACTTAATTATATTATTACTTTACTGTTCTAAGAAGAATTAAAGAAAGGTGAAAGCGACAGAAGAAAATAAAATTAAAAAAAAGGGGACGAGACATGTGAGCTGACATGAGGTTGAGGGCCAAAATATTGTAAAGTTATTTTCAATATATTTTCTATTCAAAATATGTCATTACAACTTTTTTTTTACTTGGTCTAATTTAGGGCTTGGCTAGTAGAGTTAGTTTGATGCAAGTATTTTAGTATTTTTTTTTTATTATTATATGTAATTATTTTACATATTATCTCTATCACATTACTATTAAATCACTCATTTCAAACTTAAATACTAAAACACTCTCACTTTATCTTTAAAAAAAAAAAAAAATTTAAATATAAAAAAATATTATAGTAATTTAACAAATAAAAAAATTCAAATAACTTATTTTTGTATTAAACAATATATATATTTTTTAACAAAATCCCAAAAAATTCAAATAACCAAAATGTTATAATTCCCGATATTTGATAGATATGAATAAATTTTATATTTTATTTAGTACATAAGAGCTCGTTTAATGAAAGAATTTTGGGGATAAAACCCAGTTTTTATTCCAAAACTCAAACATCTTATTAACCATCAAATCAAATAATTTTATCATTTAAATACTAAAATTACCTCAAATTTTATTCTCTCTAAACTATCATTCTCTCACATACACTATATCCTTTAAAATTAAAAGGTAAATTAGTTTTCAAATTTTAAAAACAAATTTTTTTCTAATTTTTATCAAATAATGGTTTTTAGGATAAAACTCAAAAAACACTCTCGTCAAACAAGTCCTAAGTTTATATGGGTTTTTTTTTGTTGAATTATTTAATTAACTTAATCTAAAATAATATCAAATCTTAATTCATTAACTAAAATATTATTTATTTTTTTATTAACATTAATATTTTTTAAATATTTTTATCAAATTTTTTTACTCAAAATCATCCCGAAACAAGAATCCGAACCATCCATGTTATTCGAGTTGAGAATGAAATTGTGTTTACTTACCTTACCTAGTGGATAGTGCAGTGTAATTTTGTATGTGCAAACAAAAAAAGGGGTTTGAAATGTTAGCCATTCATTTAACGTAACGTTTGGGAATCAAAGTGGGCCTATAATAATTTTACTGATTACTTGCATCTCGAGGAAGAGAACAAAGGACAAGAAAGGATGCTTCCGTCCCCCACTTTTACCGCTGCTGGTCAATGCCAGAAGGTGGGTTAAAAAAAGAGAAAGTTAGTTTTGGCTAACTTTTATTTTATTTAAGGTCTAATTAGATTTATTCTTATAATCTTAAATAATCTTACGGTAGATTTACTAAATCAAATTATAAAACACAACAAGGAGAGTATATGGAACACCTTCTAAAAGTCAGGCCAAAGATTAACAAAATTGCATCATCGAAATCCAACTTCGAAAGACTCGAGTGAGTGGCGCCATCTTTGAGGATGAAACCCGCGCCATTACTTTTGCGCTATATACATTATCTCTATCAGGGACGAATTTATTATCGGGCTGAGGTGGGCTTAAGTCCACCCCTGAAAAAAAAAATTTCTTTATTTTATAATTTCATTTTTAATATTGAAAAAAATCTATAATATATTATATATAATTAATTTAAATTAAAAATATATAACTTTTCCAAGTATATTATGTATATATACTTTAATTCCTTCCTAATTTTTAATTAATTTTTTTTATAAGTTGTTTAAAAAAACTCAAACCTTCCTTATAATTTATTCCTCTGATTTTATGTATGTTTAATAAAGTAGAATTTTTTATTTTTTCATTATTTTAATATAAGTTTTCAATTCAATGTTTACTTGATTTTTTTTTTTCATTTTAAATTAAATTATTCGATAAAATACTTAATTTTAAAAATTTGGTATATATATATAATTAGAACATCAATCTGTTGCAAATAAAAGAAAAACGTTGATATCTTTACATTTTTAAAAAGAGATCGTCAAATTAATAAAAATTCTCCACCTACACACTCTGTCTCTGACAATCAAAAATCTATCTCTTAATACATCTTTAGACAAAAAAAAAAAAAAGTATTAGACTCATTTAATAGTGATAATATTTACAGTGAAACATTATTGCATTGAAATATGAATGGGTACATTATAATCTTGATGTGATTTAGAATTTGAAGATTTCTACACTTGTTGAGTTGTGTTAACAATTAACCGAGATTAGAGATCAAAATATTATGATATGTTAACTAAATTGATTTATTTTATTTTAACATTACATGTTTTTACCGCTATTATTGAGCGAATATTTTTTCAACAATGAAAGGAGGTGAAAACAAAACTTCGTAATAAAATGAAGGATTGATTTTTTATCGACAATTTGAGTTTGACAATATATATTGAACTAGATTTAACTAAAGATGTAGATATAGATGATAAGTTTTATGTTATAAGATCTGGTAGAGCTCATATTATTTAAATATTATTTATATATATATAATTTATTACATTAAATTTTAGCACACCCAATTTTAAATCTAGAGTCCGTCCCCAATCTCTACAAAACTATATACTTGCAACCGTATAAACATTTTTTTATGTAAAAAGAATTATCATAATAATCTATATTCATACGTAAAAAAATATCACAAGAAAATAAAAAAATAAAAATAAAAAACCCTATTTGATCGTTTTAACAGGAGACTGTAACAAGTTTTCAGAGACCTTCTCCTTCTTTGTAACATTATTATTATTATTATTATTATTAGTATTATTATTAAGCTTCTCATTTTCTAATGCTTTTTCTGCCTTCTTTTTCTCTGCTTCAACTTGCTTCAAGTTTTCTTCATGTGAATTGTTAAACATCCTCACAAATGTCAGTAATGTAGCCACAACTGCCAACCCAAAATACAAAAAAAAAAGAAAATTCCGATTAGGGGCATCCAAAGAAAAAGAAAAACTAAGAGGGTTAGTTACCTTGCTCAAATGTGCAGCGAGCGGGGTCTTCGCCAAAGTAAAGAATTAACGAATCCACATTTCTCCCCTATACATACATATATAGTAAAAATGCGGTAACAACTCAGATTTAATATGAGTAAAGACCAACATTATTGAAATGCATATTTTTCTAATAAGAATATCATACCACAGATGAATACAGAGAAGCTAGAGACCTCACTTCAGCTTCAGCAAAAGAAAGGAACTCCTTTAAAACCTGGAAGATTCATTATATAATATATGCAGTGCACAATTCAAGAACAACTCAATTGAAAAATACCATACCACAGTCTACACATTAAAAAATAAACAAATTTAAGGAAAGAATCTCAACCATGATAACGATATAATTAATTATTTTACTTATTTCTCATCGTTTTCCAACATCTTGTTAGCTTTCTCAACAGAATAAACTATGGTTTAATAAAAAAAAATAGTTTTTATTGTAGGTGTCAGCCTATTTATTATTGCTCTCTTTTATTGTTTAAATTTTTTTTTTGATAAAATGAATGTTAATGATCTCTATGTAGGTTTTTGTAATTTGCATAATTCATATACCTTGCGAAATTGTTCAGACACGGGTCCATCACTTTCAGACATAGATAATTCGTTAATGACCTTCTCCAGACCTTTGCTGATTGCTTGCATTTCTTCCGCCAAAAATTTCAGTTGTATCTAATGGATTAAAATAGAAGAAGTCATTTGTTTCTACAATATGATTGAACTTGAGATCACAATTTATCATAATGAAGAAAAACACTACCTTTGAAGCAGATTCCAGGCTGTCGAGGTCTTTCGAAAAATCTAGTAGTTCTGGTAATTTATCAATCAACACCTGTAGTTGTTGTTGACAGGAAGAACTAAATAAAACATTCATTTTCAACAAAGTAAAAGTGATTTTGTTTTAGTGTAAAATGAGTGAAAAGTTATAGTTTTTTTTTGTTTGAATTTAGGAAGCTAGTACAACATCAGTTATGGGTCATGGTCCTAATTTCAATTTAAAGTGTTTTCAGTGAAATCAAACCTGAGAATTTTGTTCTCTTTGGAAAGACTATTCCACTTGAACTACCCTAATGGGTTTAAAAGTTATAGATTGTGCTAGATGAATTATTTCTTTGAATTTTTTTGTCAGTGGGACAAAATCTACGTACCGAAAAGGCTCACTAACTAGCTTTCAGATCTATATTTGAATAATAGTTAAAATTAAGGCAATTTAGTATCTATCGGTACTTACTTTACACAGATAATGCATGAGTGTCATCTTATTGTTCCTTGCACGTGTATCAGTAAGTTTAGGAAGACTATCCAACTTAAATCCAATAGCAGATCCTGAAAGAGGTTTTGCAAAATACATGAATAAATGCAGTTATTTATAATTTGGCACATGGAAGGAGAGAAACCATTATTCATTGTAGAATAGATTTTTGCAACAAAAGAGAAAAGAATAAAATCCAAAATAAGAAACAAAGACACGTGGAAGGTTAATCAATTAAGGAATACAGTTTTCAGATAAATCTCTACTAACATAATAAGAAACCTCAGATTGAATATTTCATTAACTATAAAGTATAAATTTACCAAATGTATCCAACATTTTCTTTTATAAATTTTGGTGGAATACAAGAACATGAACTAATTGTTATATTCTGTCAAAATAGGGCTAAACATTGAAAAACCAAAATCAAATCTTACTTGTAAAATATGCTTAGTTTCTTACCTTCAATAATAGTAAGTTCATTACCATCTCTTTTCTCTAAACTACCCACAGACAGACATGAAAGTCTCATAATTTCATATGGAATAAGACAATAATATGGCTTTTGGACTCACCCCTAGCAGTTCCTTGGTTCAAAGCATTTCCAAGTGATAGAATAGTCTGCATAACTCTTTTGAATTTGACAGAACTTCGAGCCTGATCAAAATATGAACAATAGTGAGATGTTGAATCTTAAGTCATATCATCTCTAGGCAAAGAGGCGTCTCAAGAAGAATAACTAGTCACCTGCTCCGAGACAGAATTTACTATATTCAGGTTCTTTCGTAGGTCTGTAACCTGAAAAACGGGTAAGTATATGAATAACTTGAGCAAATGAAATCATCTTCTTTTTAGGAAAAAGATTTAATGCCAGCACCCGGACCTGGGATTGGAACTGCATCTTAAACGAGAAAATCCTCAGCTTGGATTCGATTCGTGGAACTTGCATCAACTCCAAGAAGAACTATTCCAATAAATGAGATAAAATAAAATCTTGTCAAGCAAATATCATGGCTGATGAATTCTAAGTCAACAAAAGCAACGGAATACTGCGACAACCAAAATGAGAGCAAAAGAGACCTGTTCACATTTTCCAAGATTTTCCTTGTCTCCAGTGTATCCCTGGAATGATGAAAATAGAGGTCAGATGACTAAGAGGCTACTTGATGTAGTTTTTTTTTTATTATTATTTTTTGGAAAGGAAAAAGCATTCTGTGATGAAAAATGGATTATTTGGGTTCAATGACTAAAATATACTCAGTACTTAATATTTAAAATGTTATAAAAATAAAGGGCAATTTGATATTTTGGTTGATGCTTTGATACTTAAAATGTTATAATAAAAAAAATTGTTTGGAACACATGAAACTGTGATAAACAAAGACACCCCTTACCTTAAGCAATTCCATTTCCTCTTTTGTTGGGCAAAACTTTATAAGGTTATCCACTTGATCAACATCCAAAGCCGAATCCACCAGGGAAAGAACTGAACTCTGCCACGATTCCACAAGGAGTCATTCTTCCTTTCCAAACTATATGATGCTAAAATGATATGAAACCTTCATTCTTTATATAAATTTATAAAGACTCACTTCTAGCATTTAATTTGGCAAGTATTATGTACTTTTGTGTAAATCCAACTTTGTATATAAAAAATTATTATTTTGAAGTAACCACGGCTCGCATTTCAGCTGACACGACATGAAAGTGGTGCAATGTCTAGAGCAATGCATGTGATGTAATAGTTTTTGCTACTCAACAAAGAGAGCAAAATTGCTAACAAGGCTAATTAGAAAATCAAAAGAGGACTTGAAACCGATTGCTATATTTCACTTTAGCAATAAGAAAGTACACCTCAATAGCTTGAGAGGACAGACAATGTTAACTTACCATCAATTCCTGCAATGGAACTTTGACCTTTGAAAGCATAATTTCACAATTGTATGCCCGGCGATGGTCAACCTACAGCAAACATAACTTCATTTAAGTTTTAAGATCCATCTGGCTCTACCACCATAAAGAAAGAAGTTGAACTATAACTAGATCAGAGAACATATTGAAATATCCAAATGAACAGAAAGATAAACTCATGTAATCATGATGGAACACTAATAATCAGAATATGTTGGTTACCAATTGCACTTTCTCTGGCTTGTTTCCAAGGTTAGCACGAGAGCTTCCACCTACTCCGCTCTTATCAGAAGGTGGAACTGCTGCTGAAAAAAGAGTCTCGAGTTCTGTAATGTCAATCTCCGGTGCCCTATGACCAAAGAATATATATGGTCAACGAATAGGAAGATACAGAAACACAAGAAGTGGAAGAAATTGTCTTTTCTCAAATGACAATACACTCACTTGGAAAATTCACCAGACTTCTGTGTCTCAGCCCATAGACTTCCTTGCACAGCTCTGGTTAACTTTAGCCAGTGCAGTGGCTTCAATTTCTTAGTTGGGTTATTTTTTGAACTTGTTGATCGTGAAAAGCTCTTTAATTTTGCTCCACCTGGAGTTGGTGGTGCAGGACAAGGAACTTTAGGCACACCTACACCTCCCAAGCTAGGAGGAGCCGGAGGAGGGGGTGCTGATGGTGCACCAGTAGTATGTTGTGATGCAGTGACCTTAGATGAATTTAAAGGTTGAGGTGGAGGTGGCGGCGGAGGGCCTGGAATCATTGAAGAAGGTTCTTGTTTCATATCTGATTGGTCCTTCATAGGGGGAGGAGGAGGAGGAGGTGGTGCAGGAGGCAAAGGAGATTTAACTTCTTGATTTTCTTTCAAAGACGAGGCTGTATGAGGTGGTGGAAGAGGTGTACTAGTCTTCACTTGATTTTCTTTCAAAGACGAGGCTGCCTGAGGTGGGGTAGTCTTCACTTCTTGATTTTCTTTCAAAGACGAGGCTGCCTGAGGTGGGGTAGTCTTCAGTTCTTGATTTTCTTTTGAAGATGAAACAATAGTAGGTGGGGGTGGGGGTGGGGGTGGTGGTGGTGGTGGACTATGCAGAACTGGAGGTGGAGGAGAAGGAGGAGGACTTGGTGGTGATAGAATGACCGGTTTGCTTGGAGGTGGGGGTGGGGGTGGAGATGGAACAGCTGAACAGGTTAATTTAGGCGAAGGTCCAATTGAAGAAGGCTCTAGTGATTTCGCATTCACTGGCTGACTTGAATCAGTAGCCGGCAAATTCAGAGCATGAGAATGTGGAAGTGTAGGAGTTGGTGTTCTAGCATCGGTAGCTGGTTTAGGAGGTGGTGCAGTCATTGGTAGATTGACGTCCATAGATGAGCTAGGGAGAGTAGAAGAAGGTATTCTTTCAGGTGGATGTGAAGCTAGTGGCACTCGAGTGCCAACAACTGAATCAGAAGATGGCATCATGGGAGAAGTTAGATTTGGACAAGAACCCTCGGTTAGTGTTTCAGCATGCTTGTCAAGTGAATGACTGACAGCAGGCGGTGGTGGTGGTGGCGGGGGTGTTTTCGGTGAAAGTGATGCTGAAGCAAGTTTGAGCCAAGTTTTACTATCATGTGACAAAGGGCTAGTAGTTTCATTGGAATGATGAGAGTAAGTGTTCAACTTCTCTTGTACAAGATTTGATAATGCTAGAGTATCCAAATCAGTTTGTGCAACATCTGTATTATGAACTATCCAGTCAACACTATTAAACATCTCTTGAACTTTAGCAAAAGCTTCAATAGGAAGTCCATCTTTCTCCTCAAAACAAGATAACTCAGAAAGAACTACAGATGCTGCGGCATCCATGTCTGAGAAAAGCACCTCAGATCTGAATTCTCTAGGAAAACGTTCCTTGGCATCCCATAAAATGTCGATTTCATCTCTGTTAAGGATTAAAATATTTGACCTGATGAAAGCTGTGTTGAACATCACTCGGAAAATCATCTCTTCTCTTTCCATGTCTTCATGCAAACTGATACACTCTAGAACAACATCCCCTTGAACATGACAATTGATGTCAATTTTAACTAGCTCACATTCATCCTGCAACAACAAGGCAAAATTTATTGTTTTTTAATGATAAAATATTTTATTAAACCGCATTTTGAGAAGATTACAGAGAAACATCCAACAAAAGACCAGTAAAACCCCAAGTTATGACATCATAAGTCACTCAAAACAACCTAGAATAAACCAGTACAACATCAGAAAAACTTCAAAAAACAAGAATAAAGAGAAGAGTTCTCAAATATGTCCAAAAGTGAAATTACTCCTCATGATAGGAGGAACTGGTTTTATGAAATATCCAAATATAAAAACTAAATTGGTTACCTGCTTGTAGTGCCGAACAACTTTGCTCCGTTTAGGAGTAGAAAATAAGAGTTTGGGTGTGCGATCACCCGAGAGGAAAGGATTTTGGCCATATATGCGAAATATTGGGCGAAAACCTCCTTGACCATCAAAATTAGGTATCAATCTCAATATAACGCAGTCTAGTGCAAGGGCCCTATCCAAAGGAGGCCATGCTGAAGCTACATTCCTCCTTGATATGTACTGCAAATACCTTAATTGAGAAGGAATTGGATTTAACGGCGATAACAGGTTCAAAAGTTCACGAGGGGCCTGCCTATATATCATATCCAAAGTCCTCTGTTCTCCTGTATATTGTTTCATGTAAATCAAGTGTGCAGCTAACATGAATGTCAAAACTGGCCATCCACCACGTTCACAGTGCATTAACAGCACGTTTTGCTGTCCAAGAGAAAGCCAACTTTCACTTGATCTAAGAAAATGGTGAATCACTTCCATGGATAGTAATGGACATCCTTCATAATGTCGAGGATAATCCATTATAGTCATGTCATACTCTGATAAAGCATTACCAATCTCGCTTTCTGTCTTCCCCTCACGAAAATTGAAAGCTAATATTGAAGCATCAGGATAGTAATCACGAAGCTGACCAACAACAGTTGCTACATATGATTTTACATCTCTTTCTTCCCAAGCGTCAGTTGTAAAACAGGCATCGAAAACTGTAATGAATTTATGGTTTTTTTTTTATTGATAATCCAATCAATGTTATACCTAATCAATAGAATTATATATAATGAACAGTTAATTAAATTCACAATTCACATACCGTAGACTCTCTCGGAGATCTCGAGCAGACCATCAGGTGGCTTGCGGTAAAACAACTTGCGAAATAATGCCATAGTCTATATCAACGTCAAATTCACCAAACCCTAGAACAAAAACAACGTAGAAGAAGAAGAACAAGAAGGCGTCTCCAATTGACTAAAAGTTATTACGAATTGTCACGAAGTAAGACATGTGCCAGATGGGGATTGGTTTGGAGCTGACGATTTACAGTTTGGAGTAGAGAATAGAAATGAAGATATACAGTCTCTAGCTCTGCAATCAATCTATGATATTGATAATGATATCTGTAAATCGGGATGCGATGAATCTCTGTTTTGTGTATAATCTGTGGTCGTTTGTGTGTTCTTGTTAAGCGATCAAGATGAAAACGAAACTTACGAATGAAGGAAAGAGATAGAGAGAAACTGTCGTGGTCGTCTTCTTCCTTGAGCTGAAAATTGCAGATCGCCTGCCGACTTCCGTTGCCACGCACAGGGGAAACGTGTGAATCACTAATAGGACATGCAGCAAAAAAAGAATAATAAAAAGATTTTTTTTATTTATTTATTTTCTATGAGCAAATAATATTGACTTTTTTATCATCTAATAAATTAAATTATGTTTTTAAAGTTAAAAATAAAACATATATTTTTTTGCATTATGTAAATAGTTTTCTGTGCTATGAAGAATTATAAGAATTAATTTGTTATTTATATATATATATACTATTTTATTTGTAATTTTTATGATTTATTTGTTTTATTTAATATAAATGTTATTATTTGAAAAATATTTTAGAAGAAGTCTAGTATAAAATTTGATCCATCTTCTTTTTTTTTACTATTTTATTTTGGGTATATCATGAAGAAAAAATGTGTTATATTTACCTTCGTAATGGTTTCTCGAACAAAAATCAATAAGCAATGAAACTGTTAAAAAAAGAAAAAATATAAAAGCTTGTAATGTTCAAAAAATCAATAAGCAATGAAACTGTGCGATTATGACATCTTCGCAATGAATATTGTGAAGATAAAAAAAGTTTTATTTGAGAAAAATAATAAATAGTTATTTAACAAAAAAAAAAAAAAAAAAAAAAAATCTTTTTTCTTGGGATCCTTATTCTTCCTGTGGATTGCGGATCCGATAAAGTCAGCGAGGATGCCGACAAATCTGGTTAATTATTATTATAGTCATAACCCTGAAACTATTTTGATGTGATTAAATGTATGATCCCTAATTCTTATTTTTGACACATTTATATTTATAAGTTAAATAGGTTAATAAAACAATTGTACATATATTCATTCTTTTACTAGTTCTCACTTAAACCCCATCAAATCTATCTACTTCAAAACCAATGAAAATAATATATTTTTGTTTATGTGAGTTTTATATATAAGTATAACAAATAATTTAGTATTTAAAGAATAGGAAGTTGTGGAGTTTCCCATATATCAAACACATTTTCTTCGCTATGAAGAGCGAAAAGTCGATCACCACCTATCGAGAAATCACATATAGAACCTCCATATCCGCGTTGTAGCCTCGAAGTCAACACCCAATCGGGACCTGAAAACACCGAAATAGTATCATTCATAGATGAAAACAATTGCCCTTCATGCAAAGCCAATTTCGGTACACACGGCTCGTCATGCATCTTTCCTTTTGTTAACCTACTTCTCGAGCACCATCTCACACTCCCAGACCCTCCTCGTAAGTCCATAAACCCTAACTCCTCGTACTCGTTTACAACACATATAGAATTCGCCTCGTCCATTGCTATCGCATCCCAAACCCTCCTCTCGTCGGTAGCCGGAGCTCCCATGTCCGACCAAGACCATACCATCGTATTCTTGTCCCGGAAATCAAGTAGACTTATGTAACAATTGTCTTTTCTCGGGTATAATGTTGCGACTAACAAACAATTTGTTCCGTTTAACCATTGTAATCTGTCTGCTTCACCGAGCGACCAACCAATTGGTTCGTAATAAAAATCGATTTGTTTTCCGATAGTTTGATCGAAAACTCCAATTCCGTATTCATTTGATCGCCCTTTACAACTAGAGAATATCTTTTGATCCGGGCTGAAACTTAACGCACCAGCCGTGTAACTCTTCACCTTTAAAGAATTCAATATAGAGTTAATGAAATAATGTATTCATAGTTTCTTACTATTAAATAAACAAAATTAGCCAAAAATAAACAACTATAATCTTATTTTAACATTAATAAAGTAAAAAGGATTAGTGAAAATGTGTCATTTTCTAAAAACCCAAAATAAAATTTTAGTTTAAAGTGTTTTAAGTTAGAACTAGACTTTTCATCTATTAAATAATTTTTTCTTATCAAATTATTCGAATCTCAAAAGATAGATTTATATAGGATAATAATAATAAGAGTATATCGATAAATTCAACGAAAAATTCAACGAAAAATTCAACGAAAGTAAGTCCACGAATCCGACGTGGCCTGTCAGGTGTCCCCACGTCCCAAAAGCGCTCCGAAACCACTCATTTTGAGTATCGAAACAGTCATTTCGGGAAGAATTTTTTTTGGGTTCCCAAAATGATCGTTTCAGGACCTGAAATTACCGTTTCAGGACATTTGAAAATTTTCTCTCTCCTACCCACGTATGCCACGTTTATTTGTGGACTTATTTTCATTGAATATTTCGTTGAGTTTATCATCAATAATAATAATCTTATCACAAAAATCTTAATAAATATAATATGTTTTTGTACTAATTAAAAAAAACTAAAAATTTTGAACTACATAAAGAAATGATTTTTTATTTTTCACAATAAGAATAAATAATAACTTATTAGTAAATATAGAAAATAATTAACCTACCTGATGATGATGTGCCACGTGGAATTTATGTCTAAGCGATCCCGAAGACGCGTTAAACATCCCCATACCGCCGGCGTTAGGCGATCCGAGGCGTTCGCAGGCGGCCACGACGATCGTATCACAATCAATCCATCCGACGTCGTTTACCCTCTGACAATCGAGATTGATCGGAGGATGTTCTTCAATCATCCAATCATAGACGTGAACCATACTTCCGTGAGCAACGCAGCAGCCGCCGTCAGGTCCGGCTCGGATTGCGATTCCGTCTCCAGGAGCGCGACCGGTGACGGATTTTGACAGACGTAGACGATTGCCGTCGAACCGGCCCCATTTGGCGAACCGGACGTGGTCTAATAAACCGTAAAAGAGGGCTTCTCTGTAGAGGAGTTTTTCTGGAATATTTGATGGGATGAAGAGTTCGCCTGTTCGTAGAAGGTCGAGGAGGATGGCGAAACAGTTAGGGTTACGATCGATGAAGTGTTCGTCGCCGGAGATTTGAGATTGGAGATTCCAATCGTCGTCGAATAGTGCGCCGAAATATGAATTGCGGCCGGCTATTGCTAGGGTTGTTGCAGTGGTTTCGAAGATCTTTCCTCCTACGTTGAATTTAATTCGGTCCGTTTGTACTCCCATGGCGGAATTGATCAAATTCAGATCCGATAATTGAAATTGATCATGAGATCTAAAAGATTAAAGATCCATTCACCACTGCTTTCACTGATTTCTCTTTCTCTCTCTCTCTCTACTGATCTTCAAATTGTTCGAAGAAGAAGAAGATAGTGGGTGCTGGGATTCAATTTCAGCCGTTGATGATAGAGATGATCCAACGATAGTTATAATTAGCTTCTTTTTTTATAGGGTCCTACTTAATCTAAAGAGTGTGAAATGGTTTGTTTGAAACATAGTATAAAATTGAATTGATGTCAATTTTGTCAAATGAATTATTTATATATGAAGAAAACAGTATGATTCTAGTAATAATGTTTTTCCTTTTAATTTAAAGACATTTTTATTTTTCAATGTAATTGTATGATATGTAATGTAAGTGGTTGGCACATATGTTCATGCAGGCCCCAACCTAAGATTGGGTTAGTGGACTAAACAAAATGGTGTCCCTTTCAAACATAATTAAAGCATCATTTGATCTCATCTTGCATTAAAATAAAACTAGACAATAAAAAAAAGAAAAAATAATTAATTGCTCTTATTTAAAGTTGAAGTCATTGTTTTTTCTTTCATTTGATCTTATTTTGCATTCAAATAAAATTGGCCCAATTACTATGAGACTCGAACTTAAGGCGGAGACTCAAACTCTGAGTTAAATTATATGGGGCTCGAATTATAAATTATCAAACATTTATTATTTGAGGTTTTTCATTCAACATCAAATGGACATTTATTCTGTCAATTACTTTATTTATTTCCAACTTAATTCTAAAATCAAACACATCATATTCCTCCCTTCTCCTCTTCCATTGAGTCTCTCTTATTTTTCAAACATCATAGAAACCAACCAATATAATATGAGAATGAAGCAAACACATAATCTTGTTTCATTAAAAACAAAAATAACTTCCCAAACACCATAAATTAAAGTAACCTACCTCATTTGGTCAAATTCTTATTTCATTAAAAACAAAGATAACTTCTCAAACACCATAAATTAAAGTAACGATGAAAAAACATTTATTTGCTCTTATTGAGAGTTGAACTCAAGACCTCCCGCTTACTAAACGGGTGCTCTAACCAACTGAGCTATAAGAGCAATTATTAACAAATTTATAATATAACAATAAATTGTGATAACATGAGTTTTATTTTTATTTTTTATTGTGATAGTCTTTTGACTAAGTGATTAAGTTAAGTAAAATTAACGTGAATTTAAAGTTTATAACGATGAGGATAATTGAAATGGACATTAATTTTTTATTCAATTTCATTGTTAAATACCATTCAATTTTTATGTTTAAAAAATAATTTGAATATATATTATTTATATTATTAAGATATTAGTTTCATATAACTTAAATATCAAAAAAAATATGTTAATTTACTATATTAACAAAATATCGATTTGACATGTTAACTTTCTAAATAACAACACAAAATATTAGTTCGAAATGTTAACTTACTTAATTTAAAATATTTTAACTTTCTCAATTAAAAACAAAATTATCACTTAAAATATTTTAATATTGTTGTAAGTGATAAAATAATAATATATTTTATTTAGAACATATAAAAATAAATATTTAGAATTACAATTTCGCGCTAAATAAGTAAAATTGAGAATTATAAAATTTTAATTAAAATTCTTAATCTTAGAATAATTTACCAAATTTAAGAATTAAAATTTTAACTAATTTTGTGGTTAAAAACATAGAAACCTAGCATAGGTAAATAAATATGATTGTTACCTTTGATTTAGGATAGAGAAATATATAGTAATATCACTGTCAGAGAGTCAAAATCCTTATAACAGTATATTTTTGGATAATTTAGAAGGAATTTTTCGATAAGTTGTTCTCGTTATCCCTCCTTGACTATGAATTTATTTTTGTTGAAGGAATATGATGGGAAAAATGAACATTGATTAGAAGAGAAAGTATTTGAGGAAATTAGGATTCATGGTATAGAAGAATTTAATGAAGTAGACATTTGTGTGGAAAGCCTAGTCTGTATTGATGTTTAAGTAACTCATATATTAGTAATTTTGAAAAATCTTTTAGTAAATTGGAGAAATTGAATATGTGAGAGTAGATTATAAGATAGTTTTGTTATGAAGTTAATGTGATGCATTATTTAGAATTTCTCTAGATTCAGATGAAATCATAAAAACTTATTCAAAGTTTCTTTCCAGATTTATCATTAAGTATATTTGCTTTTGAAAGATTTATATACAATAGTCTTGATGACAATATCTATGTAACTTTTTATTGGTTATGTAATATACTGTTTGATTTAATCTCTGTATGTGTTATGTTTTTATTATTATTATATTTAGTGTAAAATCTTAAATTACAAAAAAAATTATTATAAATTATTATTATTATATATATATATATGCGTACATTGTAAGATTAAAATACTAATAACAATAATATGGTTATAAAAATGAATGACACAAAAATTATAGCTATCTAATATAAAATTATTTTGAAAATCTATTTACCGCTTTTTAAAATATATGCTTTTTAAAATATATGATAAAAATTTGGATAAACTCATATGTAATTGTAATTAGTGTTATAATTTATGTATATCAATCTCAAATTTTCAAAATATATAAATTATTACTTTTTAAACATAACATGAATAGTTTTAATATCCATTTATATATATAATTAAAAATATCGATATACTTCACAAGTTTTTGGAACTTAGATTTGTTTGAATTGAAGTTTTCTTTTGTAATCTAGAGAAAAAGAAGAAAATAATGATAGTGGAGATTTTTTTAAAGAAATAATGATTATATTTAAAAAATAAATAAAAAATATTAATATGTATAAATAATAATAATTTAAAAGAAAGAATATTTTAGTATTTTAATTAATAAATTAAATAATATAAAGAGATTGAAATGATATTTAATTTTATACATTACCTTAAAATTATAAAAAAATAAATTATATTGATCTAAATTTAAAATAAAATAAATAAAGTTGAACAACTAGTGTTATATAAATAAATATATAAAAAATATATAACATAATGACTTTTTAAAAAAGATAACATGTGCTTATATATAATTTAACTATACATTTATAATTGAGATTGATAAGAAAACTTGGAAATTTGCAAATCAAGAGCATAACAAGAATGAGATATCCTTTTTATTTTTGAAGCATGTAACAATTTTTTTTTAAAATAAGTATAATATTATTTTATTTTAAATTTTACAACACACAAATATTATATTAGTTTAATATAATAGAGGTTTAACACACAATTTACCTTGGATTAGACATTTTTCTTATTATATTCTTAAGAAATTATTATTTTTTTTATTACATATTACACATCAATTCAAAAAAGACAAATACATTTATTTGTAACACATAATTATTATGGATAACTCAACCTTGTGAATACCTTATAGTATATTAATAAGAAAATACAGACCAAATCAACTGATCAAGAGATTATCTGGTGCAGGATAAGAGTGGCTCCATGTTGAGGTTGCAGATTGGTAGTGGTGTTTGGTGCATGAGTGTAAGAAGGCGAGAGCTCAAACGAAAACCGTTGTAAAAGCATTGCGATCGCCAATTTGGCTTCCAACATCGCAAAGCTTTTCCCCAAACAAATCTTGGCCCCCCACCCAAATGGAAAGTAAGCTCGTTGAGCTTTCGATGCATTCGATACTCCTTCAGCAAATCTCTCTGGATTGAATTCTTCAGCATCTTCACCCCAATGCTCTTTATCATAGTGCATCAACAAGACTGGCAAATACACTTCTACTCCAGCAGGAACCAACAGGTTCCCTAGTTCGGTCATATGTGTTGTGTGTCGCGCAAAGAACACAACCGGTGGGTATAGTCTTAAGACTTCGTGAAGAATCATTGTCACCTGCATACAAACAAAAATACCAAACTTAGCTAAGTTTTTTCAAGAATTTGAACATATGGAACAAGAACTTACAATCTTTAGGCGATTTAGATCAGGAAGCTCAGGTATCCTAGTCCCACAAACATGTAAAACTTCATCTCTAGCCTTTTCTTGCCAATCGGGATGCATGGAAAGGACTATTGATGTCCAAGTTAACAAATTTGAAGTAGACTCTTGAGCCCCAAAGTAGAACAATTTGCATTCTTCGATGATATCTTCGATGGTCATCTCACTATTACCATCCGCTTTACATTGCAATAACAAACCAAGCAAGTCTAAATCTTTGTTACTAGTATCATTTTCTTCTCTCTTTTGGATCATATCTCTTAGAATTGCTTTGATTTGATTGTCTAATTCATACCTCCGCCTATTCTTCTTAGTGGGTATAAATCTGTTATTACAAAATTTCAAAAGTTAGGTATCTTAGTTGATGAAAAGATCCAAGTATGTGGGTACCTCAATCCGGGGAAGTATATATCATGATATGCTTCCATGGCTAGAACAATTTGCTCCTTTTGAAGAGCAAATATCTTCTCTCCTTCCTTATAGTTGCTTCCAAAGGCTGTTCGAGCAATTACATCCAATGAAAAAGCTCGAAACTCGCAAGCCATGTCAATCTCACAGGATCCCGAGGGACTCACAAGTTTCACCAATCTATCAAGTAGGTCACAACAACAAGCAGAGAATGCTGGCAACATTCCCTGTTAATAAAACCAAATTTAGAACTTTTTTTTTAGTTTGAATTTGATGTAAAATATGTATAGAATGGATACCTGTATCTTCTGATGATGGAAAGCAGGAGAAATTAATCTTCTCCTCTTGGCCCATTTCTGACCTTCAAGAGAAAACACACCTTTACTCAAGAGTTCCATAAGTGGGTTCATTGGAGGCTTCCTGAAATGGTTATTTTTGTCTGCCAATACTAACTTGAGCAACTCAGAATCTGCTATTATAAGCCTAGGAATTGTTCCAAACCAGCTCAGAGATTGTTTTCCTATTTTGGAAGAAGAGAAACATTTCATCGAACAGTTAATAGGCAAGAATAAGATATTCATTCATACCATAGGTTTGCACCATGTGATGAATGAAAGGGGTGACACGTGGCGCAATTCGATGGGTGAGAGGAATAGGACGGGAACATGCTTCGATCATCATCCTCTTGAATTCGCCATTGTCGCCTTGAAGAAGCTTGTAAGGGTTTCCTCTGATTCCTTGGTTCCTTAGTTTGTTTTCTAGGATCTTTGGTCTCCACCAAATCGTATATAACACTCGAAATAGGATCAATAGAACCACAAAGACACTCAGAATTACCAGAAACTGTGAATTCATGTTCAGTTCCATCTTCTTCTTTTTCTTTTCGAATAATCATTTGGGGGAAGAGATGGTATTATTTATATTCATTTTGAACATGAAAATAATTGATAGTAGCCGAGATTTTCAAATTTTATAGTCAATTCTTTTGAAAAAACACAAGCTGGTAATGATTTTTTTTACTTTATTTATTTCTTTTATTTTTGTCGGTGATTAAATAAAATGGAGAAAAGAAACTAATAAGGAAGTTAAAAAAAACTAGTTTGATAGTGTTAGAGTAGAGTTAAAACTTTTAAATATTGACTTAGAGATCATTTGGTTTGATGAGAGGGTTTTTAGGATAAAATTTAGTTTTTATCTCAAAATTTAAACATATTATCAACTATCAAATCAAATAATTTTATTATTTATTTAAATACCCTATAATTTTATCATCTCTTTAAACCATCATTCTCTCACCTATACCATATACTCTAAAGTCAAAAGGTAAATTAATTTTTAAATTTTAAAAAACAAATTTTTCTTAGTTTTACCAAACAAGAGTTTTATGATATAACTCAAGTAAAACAAAAAAAAAAACTATTTCTTCAAATAAACCCTTATTAGTTCGAGAACATGTTTATTAGAAAATCCTTAATGGTCACTTAGAATAAGTAAAAGAAAATGTTTTCTTAACAAGCTTAAAAAACTAAAAAATTTAAATGAGTCAAACTTTTAAATATTCAGCTCGCAAACATGTTTTTTTAAAATAAAAAATAAATGCTTTTGTTAAAAATGTTCGTTTAAAATAAATGCTCTTGTTAAGAGTTAAACTCAAGACCGTTTAAAACGGGTGCTCTAACCAACTTAAAAAATAATTATTCTAAATAAAAAAAATAGTAGCTGAGATTTTCAAATTTTATGGTCAATTCTTTTGAAAAAACACAAGCTGGTAATGGTTTTTTTACTTTATTTATTTGTTTTATTTTTGTCGGTGATTAAATAAAATGGAGAAAAGAGACTAACAAGTAAGTTAAAAAAAACTAGTTTGATAGTGTTATTGAGTCGAATTAAAACTTTTAAATATTGATTTGTTAGTTTGAGAACATGTTTGATTAAAAACTCATTAATGATCATTTAGAATAAGTAAAAAAAAATGTTTTCTTAACAAGTTTACAAAACTAAAAAATTTAAATGAGTCAAGTTGAAACTAAAAAATATGATAATACATTACTTAATTTGTAAAATGTTTCTAACAATAAATAAAATTAAAAAAAAAGCTATCTACGGAAAAGGAGTATGCTTATTTTAAATTGATCCAAATTGGAATTATTAATTTAAAGTTAATTGTAATCCATTCGATGTCACAATCTAAGAAATAATAAACAAAATCTACACAATTTCTCCTCTTATTTATTTATTTCCTCTAAGCAGGCATAACAGCAAAACTCATAAAACTCAGTCACTCACCCCCTAAATGTTATAACAATGTTTGAAAGAAATTATATAATGCCATTAATGTGCAATGATCAATTTGGTATGTTTTTCATAATCTAAGAATTTATATGCACATTTATCAAAGTTGTGAAGAGTGCTTTTGGATTTTATTTATTTATTTATTTTTTCATTTAAAGGAATTTTTAAATGACATCTAAACTTAGCATTCACTCATAAATATTAGGGACATCAGCGATTTTGGTAATTTTTTGAAAAATTCATTCCAACGGTCAGTTAGTGTCAGTCTTTTTAAATCTTCGTAACTAAAATGTTGGTTCGATTTGATGAGTTATAAAATCGGTTAGGTTAGTTTATCAGTTTAATCGTTAAAAAAATAACAAATATATATAATATAATAGAGGAGAAAATGAAAAATAATAAATATATATAATATAATAAACTAAAAGAATTAAAAACTAATTGAGAAATTTTTATGAATAAAATTTTAACAAATTAATATTAAAATAATTATTTAACTTAAAAAAATATATATTAAAATATTAATTAAATAAAAAATGAGTTTAAAAAATAAAAAAACATAAAAAAAAATATACAAAAATATATGTATGCAAAGATTTCAACCTTTAACTAAAATAAATAACACCTTTATCTTTTACCATTACGCTAGAAAGATATATATTTACAAAATATCAAAAAAATAATAACAAGTCATTTATTCTGTTGAAATTTTTAACATTAAAACCGCTAATTGAACCGGCCATGATCGGTATAAAAAATTATAAATCGATCAAAATTTGGTTTGGTCTATTTATAATTATTTCGATCGAGTTTATTGACGTTACGATTCAATTTTTTCGATTTTGATTGCACCCAAAATAAATAGGAATAATTTTTAAATAATTTATCATTGCATATATCATACTAAACTACTTTTTATTTTTTTATTAATTTATTTATTATGTATTAATATATTTGAAATATTTTCATTAAATAACTTAATTTTTAATTTCTCAAAGCATATAAAAGTTATTTAAATAATCTCATCAACTAAGCCTTATAAAATCTAATTAATTTATTTTGCTTGGTTTGCTTTTGGAGGAAATTCTCTGTTCCCAAATTAATTAGGTTACCCTGTTCTTTCTCATAGTGAAGAGAAAAAACAGTAGTTTAAAAAAAATGTATTTACGTTTTTGCCCCCCATCTCTATGAGAGAGAGAATAGGGGAGGTCGAAAATAGATAACACTGAATGCTTTTTTTATATTATAAATTAATTTATTTATATTTTTTTAATTATTTAATCACTCAATTTATTAATTTAATTTATTTTAAATTTAATTGTGTAATTTTTTATTTATTTGAAACTTAAGTTAATTGAATTAAAAATAAAATAAAAGTAGTTTTGATGAGAAATAGTTTTAACTAAAAAAACCAAACTACCTTGACAGAAACAATTGGCCACTGCAAACAGCGTTCAGCACTAGACCACAGATTTTTTTTATAAAATTAATATTATTTAAAACTTAATCTTTCAATAACAATTCAATTATTTAATATAATTTATTATCTTTAAATAATTAGGTGATTTATAAAATAAATAAGTTAAAATAAAATTAAATAATCTATAAACTAAATAAATAAGTTAAAATAATCTAACTTCTTACATAGTCGTGATATATTAAATATATAAATTTATTTTACTAGTTTAGCTCTCTTAATCGAATCACAGTCTAAAAAAAGACTTTAATATTTCCCAGTTGTGAAAACAAAATATGGGAAGTTCGTAGTTATCTCTTTGTAATATAAATAAATAATAATCACAATATATTTATTATAAGCGAGACTGATTAACACTTCAACCAAATAAACATCAAAGATCAATTAAAAAAAACGTTAAAACAAATTATTTCTACATATAACTAATATTTGTAAAATAATTATTATTTAAAATAATATTTTTTAAACTAACATTATATCATTATAGTAATATTAAGAATAGAAAATATATAAGAAAACTAGATTTTAGTTATTTATTAAAATAATGTAAAAAGTTTAAGATAATATATATTTATAATAAACTTCAAAATAATATATATTTATTAAAAGTTTAACTCAACATATTAAAATATTTATTTTATAAATTAAATAGATGAACTAATTATTTAAAAATAATTATATTATATGGTTAGATTGTTATTAAAAATTTAGTCAAAATTAATTTTCAATAAATAAATTTTAATAAATTTGTTAACATATATATAACAAAAAAATTATTCACCTAAATTAATATTTCAATCCGATGTTAAAAAATAATTTTTAAGTAAATTAAAAAAAATGATAATTTGGTTTTGAGATATGATAAACCCAACGAAGGGTTAGCGAAAGCAAGACCACGAATCCTACGTGGCCTTGCCAGCTAGGAGAGAGAAAAAGAAAAAAAAATAAAAATTCTACATTTCTGCATATCCTCTTTCACCCAATAGGGTTTCATATTTCTGCATTTCTTTCTTTCTCTGAAACGCATCATTTATTTCTCTTCTCCGGCTGCATTTATTTCTCTTCTCCGGCTGCATTTATTTCTTTCTACGGCAGCATTTACTTCTCCATGGTATCCTTTTTAAGGATCTTTATTTTTTTTGAATAGATCTAGGGTTTAGATTTTATAGATCTAGGGTTTAGATTTTACAGATCTAGGGTTTACATTTTACATAAGTATTTATGGATTTAAACTGTTTGAATTTTCAGGAAACCGAAGCACCGAACTTGAACAACCCAGTAGATGAAGAACTTAACCTGAACAGATCCACCCCTGTTGAACCCGAAAGGTACCCTGAACAGATCTAGTGGTTTCGGGACAAGAAAGGGTCATTCCTTGTCCCGAAATGGTTGGTTTCGGGACAAGAAAGGGTCCTTCCTTGTCCCGAAATGGTTGGTTTCGGGACAAGAAAGGGTCCTTCCTTGTCTCGAAATAGTTGGTTTCGGGACAAGAAAGGTGGTTTCGGGTCCCGAAATGGTTGGTTTCGGGACAAGAAAGGGTCCTTCCTTGTCCCGAAATGGTTGGTTTCGGGACAAGAAAGGCGGTTTCGGGTCCCGAAATGGGTTGTTTCGGGACCCGAAAAGGGTGGTTTCGGGACCCGAAATGGGTGGTTTCGGGACCCGAAATGGGTGGTTTCGGGACCAGAAATGGTATTTCGGGACCCGAAAGTGTGGTTTCGGGTCCCGAAATGAGTGGTTTATGGACTTTTTTCTTACGGTTTCACTTAATTTTTGCAGTCACATTCCTAGTGTTGGAATGACATTTTCCTCCGAAGAACAACTTCTTGAATTCTACACATCATATGCCCACTTAACGGGATTCGGCATTACCAAATTAGGGAGCAAAAATGTAGGTGGTAAGAGGAAATACTTCAGCGTTGGTTGTGCCAAGAGTTTTCTGAAAGAATCCAAGTCAAAAAACAAGTTTCATCAGCCTAGACCAATAACGAAGACAGATTGTAAAGCAAAGATTAATGTTGTTGTTCGAAATGAAGGGGAATATGTGATAACAAGTATTTCTCTTGAGCACAACCATTCTTTAAGCCCTAAGAGAATACGTCATGTTAGATCCTACAAAGTAATTGACGGAAATGTAAAGAGAAGATTGAATACAAACGATGAAGCTGGAATAACTGTGGCCAAAACATTTCAATCACTTGTAGTTGAAGCTGGAGGGTATGAAAACATGTCTTTCGATGAGAGGACATGTAGAAATTACGTTACAGAAGTACGACGGTTGAGGTTAGGGATTGGGGATGCTGAAGCACTCACTAATTATTTCTTAAGAATGCAAACCAGGAACTCAAACTTCTTCTACCTTATTGATTTGGACGAGGAATCCCGAATTAAAAACGTGTTTTGGGCAGATGGTAGGTGCAGGGCTGCCTTTGAAGATTTTCATGATGTTATCTCTTTCGATACAACATATTTGACAAATCGCTATGACATGCCTTTCGCTCCGTTTGTTGGTGTTAATCATCATGGTCAATCCATTTTGCTTGGATGTGGGTTATTGTCAAGTGAAGATTCAAATTCTTTCACATGGTTGTTTAGAACTTGGTTGGAATGTATGCATGATAGACCTCCCAATGCCATAATCACAGACCAATGTCGATCCATGGCGATTGCAATTGAGAAGGTATTTCCTAAAACGCATCATCGATTTTGTTTGTGGCATATAATGAAGAAACTTCCTATAAAACTTGGAAGCCATACTGAATACCATCTAATAAAGAAGAGGCTGAAAAACATTGTATACAATTCCATAAATATTCAACAATGCGAAGAGGATTGGAATAGACTAATTGAAGATTATCAGTTGGAAGATAATGTTTGGTTGAAATCTTTGTATTTGGAAAGATCTAAATGGATACCTGTTTATGTCAAAGGACAATTTTGGGCCGGGATGTCAACATCTCAACGGAGTGAAAGTATGAACGCCTTCTTTGATGACTACGTGCAGTCCAAAACATCCCTCAAACAATTTGTCGAGCAATATGATAGGGCTCTGTTGAGAAATATCGAGAGAGAAAAGAAATTGGATTTCCAATCGTTTAATTCTTTGATACCAACTGTTAGTGGATTTGCCTTCGAAAGACAATACCAAAACTTATACACTCCAGATATATTTAGATTGGTTCAAGTAGAAGTTAGAGGTTTGATGTTGTGCGACATCTCAGCCATTGAAGAGGAAAGTTCAGTTTCTATATTTAGAGTTGAGGAAATCATGTTGGGGGTTAATGGAGAACATCTAAGAGATGTTTCTTACAAAGTACATTACACCGAAAAGGATTGCAATGTGAAATGTGAATGTCGATTGTTTGAGTTCAGAGGTATTTTGTGTAGACATATCATGGCTGTGTTGAAAAAAATGAGGGTGAATGAGGTACCAATGTATTATATAATGGACCGGTGGCGTAAAGATATTAAGCGTGGGTATCAAAATATCACCAACATTTATGATTCAGATATGTCTGTGGAAGAAAAAAAACGTCACAATAGTCTAACTCGATTGATGCAAGAGGTTCAACAAGTTGGAGTAAAATCTGAAGTAACTTGCTCTTTTTGGATGAACGGAATAAAAGGCTTGATGGAACAGTTTATGTCACTTAATCATGGAAGCACTGAAGCATCTAAAGACCAAAGCACAGAAGCATTTGAGGACTAGCAACGGCAGTAGTGGCTTTCGTTTTTCCTTTATCCACACCGAAGATAAGGGAACTCTGTCCATTTGATCTGAGTCCTGATCTTCTTCCAGATTACTCTCTGATGGATTTATTCCAGGTGAAGTGCGGTCAATATCAGGTTTTTTCCTTGGTCTTGAGGTTTAGTGAACTCTTTTTTCAAAAGCACGAAAAGCTGCGTAAGCGGAAACAAGAGAAGCAGAGGAGAGGTAGGGAGAGAGGTGATCAAGCGCTCTTTTGACTATGATTGGGCTCTGCAGTGGTAGAACCTCGTGAACCAGGCGTACTACTTGACTTGGATTCTATTACTCAAATGAAAGTATCTCCATTTCAATCTCCCGCTACATCCATTTTGATACACTCTCCTAAGAAAGTTAGAAGTCGAGGACGACCACCAACAAAGAGGAAACAATCTTTAATTGAAAAAATCCCCAAGACTTCGAGATCAAAAAAGAAGGGAAATACGGCCACAACATCTACAGTTTTGGATTCAACACAACAACAACAATGGAATGATCCACTTTCAACTCAATTATCCTTCACATCACTTTTGTCCTCTCAAGTATATGTCGAAGATCATGCGTGTGGTGATAACATTCAACGAAGATAGTACTTATTTTGATCATGTTATAACTTTGAATATTGTTACATTTTTATCATTCTTGTCCTTTCATTTTTAACGAAGATAGTCTAACCAAGTTAAAGCAAGTTAAAAACCAAGAGAAAACAAGTTAAAAATCTAAATGTCGGGTCCCGAAACACCTTATTTCGGGTCCCGAAACACCTTATTTCGAGTCCCGAAACCACCTTTCGGGTCCCGAAACCACATATTTCGGGTCCCGAAACACCTTATTTCGGGTCCCGAAACACCTTATTTCGGGTCCCGAAACCACATATTTCGGGTCCCGAAACCACATATTTCGGGTCCCGAAACCAGATTTCGGGTCCCGAAACACCTTATATCGGGTCCCGAAACAACATTTCGGGTCCCGAAACACCTTATTTCGGACCCCGAAACAACATTTCGGGTCCCTAAACAACCTTTCGGGTCCCGAAACACCTTATTTCAGGTCCCGAAACACCTTATTTCGGGCCCCGAAACAACCTTTCGTGTTCCGAAACACCTTATTTCGGGCCCCAAAACAACCTTTCGGGTCCCGAAACCACCTATTTTATACTTGGTTTTTAACTTGTTTTAACTTAGTTTATACTTGGTTTTTAACTTAGTTTATACTTGGTTTTTAACTTGTTTTAACTTAGTTTATACTTGGTTTTTAACTTAGTTTATACTTGGTTTTTAACTTAGTTTATACATGATTATAATTGAAGACAAAAAATGTACTAAATTAATTAAGAGTTGCTCTTTTCATACAACTTATATGATTCAGGACATTCTACTTTTAAAATGTCTATAAACTTCTGTAAGATGTTCTTGATATTTTTATTTAAGTTTGAACGGATGATCATTGCAGTGTATTTGACTCGCAATGCTTCAAGCATTCCCCTTGCCTGTAGGAAATTATAATTCAGCGGTTATTAAAGATTTGTAAAACAAATAAAATTTGAAAATATGTAACTTACATTTTCTATCGTTATACCACAATTCCAATTTTTGTCATCGCCCGTGTACCAATGAATATGTCTCATACAGTATATTCCGCAATCCGTTTTATTTGAACTGTCTTGCCAAGGTAATTTCAAAACATTGAACGGGAATTGGGCAATTTTATTCGCGATCCCTTGGTCGATAGTTTGGAAGTAGTCCACAACGTTCTGTACCTGTTTTACCAAAGAAGTTAATAAACACTTTCAAAGAAGTCAATACGTTATGTGTAAAAAAGACTTCAACATTACCAGTTGCCGAGTTGTGACATATTTATCATCCCATTCAATATCTGGGTCCAGTGGGAGGTTGTCGATGACTTCAATTGCTTGGTTTCGCATATTGATGACAACCACATAATAGTGATTTTCATATAAAATTGGGAAAAATATCTGCAAGAATATCACCAAGATTCAGATGACACATATAATCAAAAATCAGATAATATAAAAAAAGACTTACCAGCTTAGCAATTTTCATGTGTTCGGGAGTTAATTCGAAAATTCTCATTTCTTCAATCAATCTTTCAATGAAAAGGTCTTTCGTTCTCCAAAAGTCCTGCAAATGAAATCAACATCACAATAAGAGATAATTGGTTTAAACAACAATGAAAGATATAGAGACTTACAGAAACGACTGTCGAAAAAACTATTTTCGAGTCGGAAGTTGATTTGCAGTGAAGAGTGACCATGTTTGCCCACGCATCAATTATCCCACTTTCAACATGGCATTCATTTTTCATTGATTGAAATTGCTCTATGTTGATATTGGTAAGCTCGGATACATAGAATACTTCCTTGCTGAAACCAGATAAAGAAGAAAACAAGTTAAAAATCAAACTTTCGGGTCCTGAAACCACCCTTTTCGGGTCCCGAAACACCTTATTTCAGGTCCCGAAACCACCCTTTTCGGGTCCCGAAACACCTAATTTCGGGTCCCGAAACCACCCTTTTCGGGTCCTGAAACCACCCTTTTCGGGTCCCGAAACCACCCATTTCGGGTCCCGAAACCAGATTTCGGGTCCCGAAACAACCCTCTTCGGGTCCCGAAACCAGATTTCGGGTCCCGAAACAACCCTTTTCGGGTCCCGAAACCAGATTTCGGGTTCCGAAACCACCTATTTCGGGTCCCGAAACCACACTTTCGGGACCATTAATTCAGCCAAACAAACATGATTTAACAAACTATGAAATCTTGATTTACCTCGCATTCGAATCAACTGCATAAATGAATCCCACAACGACTTCATCTCGGTATTCTATATTGACAAAATGATAGAACTCTATATTTCTTTGCTTGTTCTTCTTCATATATTGAGATTGAAGGCGTGTTGGAAGTTCCATATGTATGGGATATTTCTTCTGTTTTTTGAAAGCAACCAATTCTTTTCCCGCGACATCATGAGTTTGAGGGGCAGGCTCGATGATCTTCGTCGGCTTGTTCTGCGTTATGTATGGAGATTTAAGGCGTGCTGGAATTTTCATATGTCGCACTGGATTTCTCCTTCTTTTTCTTGGAGATCCATCTTTTTCAGGTACTTCATCTTCATCTTCCTCTTCGAGAACACCCTTTTGACCCACCTCAGTGTGAGCCACCTCAGTTTGAGCCCCCTCACTGTGAGCACGCTTAGTGTGAGCCCCCTCAGTGTGAGCGTCCTGATCGTTTACCCCATCATCCTCAGTGGATGTTCGATCTTTGAAGTATCTGTGCATGGCATCCCTAAAAGGTTTATTACTGTCCATTGCTCTATAAATTACGTGGATGGCGTTGTCATACATTGGCGTTGCATCCCAGCCTGAAGTTAAAGATTCCAGTCTTCTCGTGGCTTTTTCAATAAACAACGTACATTTAGTAATCCACGCCAAATTCTCTGTAAAACTCAGTTTATCAACGTCCGGACCTGCCGTGTTAATATGTGTTATATTCATAGGTGGTAGGCCTTCATTCATAGGTGTTGATGTCGTTGGTTCTGACCTCCTCATTGGTGGCCTCTTCCGAGGTGGTGACCTATTCCTAGGTTCTGCTGCTGCTGCTGCCGCCGCCGCCTTTGGGGTCTCAGACACCCCCTCATTCATATCCTCCACATCATTATCCCCCACATCATTATCCTCCTCATCATCGTTCTCCCCCCACATCCCCGGTAGTGGAATTCGTCCCACAACGCTTCCGCGTCCGAATCTTCCATTTTCCAACTCCGTATCCAGTCTAAACTTCAACGTCGTGTCATTCCAACATGACAGTATTGGAAATCGACGGTCATTAACTCCTCCCAGTTGTGGGTTGCTCACCCTATACACGTAGCACAGCTGAAAACAAACATATGTTAATTAAAACCAATTATTTTTGCAAACAGAGAAATTAATTAACGGATAACTTACAATAAGGAACGTCTGTGGTCCTTGGAAATGTCGTTTTTCATTCTGTTTCACTTTTGCGCATGATTGAACTAATCCTTCAAGTACAAATTTGCACCAATTGAACTTCTTGATATTATAAACATCTGAAATAGATTTCAGAATTCTATACCTGCAAGGGGAAAAAACATATTTGAGGATTAATTAACATGTCATATAAGTTGTCATGCAAATGAAATAACAGAAATGAGATATACCTTGATAGTTGACCTAGGTGATCACACCAGAGAAAGCAGCTGACAACAAATAATACGAAGTCTATCTTAAAATTGTTGTCAGCAACTTTGTTCTCAATCATTTTCGTCGGCATAGCAGTCACTAAAGGAGCGCCATTAATAGGGTTACCCTATCGAGTCCTAAATGCCTTCAGCTTGTCATCAGTCTCGTTATTCTGATATTTTACAATGTCCAACTCCCCTCTGGGGAGACCCAATACCATTTCAACATCTTCTTTTTCGATTTTCACTTCCTCGCCATTCTCTAGAGTGAAAGAACATTTATCACAGTCAAACTGCCTGACTAGATAACGAGATATCTCCCCGGGGCATTTTGAAAGTGATAATGAAAGTAGATGGCCAAAGCCTATTGACTTCACAGCCTCCTTTTGATCATTAGACAGTAGTTGCAGAAGATTGAAAAGGCCAAAAGAAGATGTCCTAGTTAAAAAAAGGTTGTGTGGGGCTGCTTTGGGAGCTGCTGCTCTGGGGGATTTCGGAACTAATTTGGGAGCTTTTGGGGATTTCTGAACTACTTTGGGAGATGCTGCTTCTTGGGCATTCCTTTTACGTTTATTTGCCCTACACAAACAAAAGATAAACATTTAAAAAACATGAAACAGATAATCAGATAAAGATAAACATTTAAAATCAAATATTTACTCATTTCGAGTCCCGAAACCACCCATTTCGGGTCCCAAAACCACCCTTTTCGGGTCCCGAAACCACCCATTTCGGGTCCCGAAACCACACTTTCGGGACCCATAACAGCCAAACATTACAAAATCCGATTTATGGGTCCCGAAACCACCCATTTCGGGTCCCGAAACCACACTTTCGGGACCCATAACAGCCAAACATTACAAAATCCGATTTATGGGTCCCGAAACCACCCATTTCGGGTCCCGAAACCACACTTTCGGGACCCATAACAGCCAAACATTACAAAATCCGATTTATGGGTCACGAAACCACCCATTTCGGGTCCCGAAACCACCCTTTTCGGGTCCCGAAACAACACTTTCGGGACTCATAACAGCCAAACATATCAAAATTCAATTTTGGGGTCCCGAAACCACCCATTTCGGGTCCCGAAACCACACTTTCGGGTCCCGAAACCACACTTTCGGGACCGTTCATCCAAAAAACTTATCAAAATCAAATTTCTGGACTATATAATCATACTTTCGGGTCCCCGAAACAACACTTTCGGGACCCATAACAGCCAAACATATCAAAAATCACATAAATCATCACATAGAAGCAAATAAACACAAAATAATCAACCATTTCTATCGTTAAAATCATTAGAATCAGCAGAATCATAAAAATCCATAACCCTAACCCTAACCCTAACCGCAAAAACCTAAACGGTCTTCAAATCATTAAAATGTTTTAGGATTCTAAAGGAGATGTTATTTACCTTGTCCTTGGAGATTTTGGAGTCTTGCATGGAGATGTACCTGGACCACCAGCCTGAAAAAGAGAAAAGATATTCACGAATGCAGCCTGAAAAAGAGAAAAGAACGGAAATACCCGAAGGAGAAGACCTACCATTTTCGATCGAAAGAAAGAAGATGAATAAAGTTGAAGAAGTCAGGGATGCCGCCGCCGGAGAGAAAAATCGCCAGAGAAGAGCGAAATCGCCGGAAGTGGTAAATGAAAAGAAGAAAGAGAGAAGAAAGAAGAAGAGGGAAACTGAAACGTTTTTAATTTTTTTCTTTTTTTTTTCTTTTTTTTTCTCTCTCCTAGCTGGCAAGGCCACGTAGATTCGTGGTCTTGCTTTCGCTACTCATTCGTTGAAAATATCATTTCCCTTTGGTTTTAAAGGGCAATATTTTTTTAAAAATATTTCTGGCCTACATGCACGTATTTAACCAGGGACCCAAGCAAGTTTAAGCCAGCTCCTTGAAAAACAAATTAATTAAAAAAATCAAAATCAAAATATATATTATATAATATATATATATATATATATAATAAAAATAAATATCCTTTCCAAGTATATATATATTTTAATTCTTTTATATACCTTCATTCTTTTTTCAATTTACTTCACAAATCATTTGCAACAAACATATATTTTATATTTTAATCTACTAATTCTAATTTAAAGAGTAAAATTCTTTTTTCTTTTATTTTTCTTCTTCTAATTTTAATGTTCTTAATTAATATAATGATTATGTATATAATATTTATAATTAATTTTATTTAATGTAGAATTTTGTGAATTTATCACGTTAGTATTATTATTATTATTTTTTTTTCATCATTGTATTCAAACTGATTGATTAAATATATTACTTGATTTTTTTAATATTGAATCTGGAAGATGTGTATAGGTATATAAAAGAATGCAACATATAAATTTGCTGCAAAGAAAAGAAATACATTGATATCTTCATTTTTTTAATTCATCTACCGTTTCTACATTTCAAAATCAATATAGTGAAAGTCTTCAAATTTTTTCTCTTAACAACGAACATTATTTATTTTTTATTTGTATTGAACGATATCCGAAAAAACAAAAACACATATGTCAATATGATGTTAATGTAGAGTTGAGATAGGTAGAACTAAACTTATTTAAATATTATAATATTTTTATATTTATATAACGAGAAATGATAAAACTCAACGAATTATCAGCTAAAACAAGGTCACGAATCCTACGTGGCCTGCGTAGGAGAGATAAATAAATTCGGTATAAATCCTAAATAAAACCCAAAATGCTTCATTTATTTCCCTCTCTAAAACTTCTCCGTCGAAAATTTTCTCCCAACTAAATCCTAGCGCATGATATCGTTTTTACATATCTAGTTATTTAACAATATTATTCAATTTATTTTTGTATGATAACGAACTGTTTTATCTTTCAGAAAATCAGCACTTAAGCATCGATCTGAACAATGCACTAGATGAAGCACTAAATCTAAAAAAATTCCCCTGTTGAACCTGAAAGGTACCCAATTGTTGGTGCAAATGTTTAGAGTATAGAAAATGTATATTTCGACGTCTAAAAAATAGAATTTTGGGGAAATGTTCTTAAAATGTCCTGAAACCACCATTTGGGGACTAAAAGCCACAATTTCAGATCTCGAAACCACTATTTTAGGACCCAGAAGGCCAGAAACCACCATTTCGAGTTCTGAAACCACAATTTCGAGACTAAAAATCTCAATTTTAGGTCCCGAAACCAACATTTCGGGAATATAAACCACCATTTCAAGATTAGAAACCACCATTTCGGGTCCCAAAATCAACATTATACTAACTATGAAGATATCAACATGATTAATTACCTAATATTCTCATCATCCTCATTTTGCAAAAATGAACCCATAATGATTTCATCTCGATTATCTACTTTGGCATAGTCAAAGTAAGATTGATTTTAGCTTTTCTTAATCATATACGGAGATTGAAGGCGTGCCATAATTTTTGTAGTCTGCTAGGGATTTTTTTTGACTACCCGATTGTCTGTTTCTCTAGCCACCAATTCTGGTCTTTTTATTACACTAACCACCATTTGTAAACAATTTTCCTCTTCGCGTACCACCACTTTGAGTATTTTTTCATTTTCTTCATTTTTGTAGTGGGTGTTCGTTCTTTGAAGTATTGGTGCATGGCATCCTTAAGACATTTATCATTGTTCATGACATTGTATAAGATGTGGATCGAGTTTTCATACAATGGCGATGTGTCCCGGTCGACACTTAATTCTGCCAACACTTCTATGACTTTGGCAATGCGGTGTTTAGATGTAGTAATATGAATCAATTCTTTGTTAAAAATTTGCATCTTTGTTTTTTTTTCTGAGACACTACCTTTTAAGGGGCCTTCTGAGGCGCTACCTTTTGAGACGCCCCCTATCTGCCACTACTGCCTCATGTTAAGGCACCCCACATATGCCTCCTCGTTCTCCTCGTTCTAAGAAGTGGAAGTGGAATGCGTCCAACATCGCTTCCATGTCCGAATCCTCCATCTGTTAACTCTATTTCCAACATAACCTTCAACTTCATGTCATTCCAACATGACACTATAGGAAATCAGCGCTCATCAATTTGGAGTTCAGGATTATTGACCCTATATAAGTAGCACAGCTGAAAACATACATATATTGATTGAATAAATATGTTAAAAACATTTACATTTGCAACCACCAAAATCAAGTAGTGATGACAAAAATAACTTACTATAAGGAACGTCTATGTTCCTTGGAAATGTCGTTTTTCGTGCTCCTTCCATTTTTCGCATGATTGAACTAATCCTTGAAGTACGAATTTACACAAACTAAACTTTGGGATATTATGAACATCTGAAATAGATTTCAAAATTCAAAACTTATAAGTACAAAAAATATATTTGAGGATTATTAAAAATGCATATACCATACATATATGTAAGTTTTGAGATATACCTAGATAGTTGACCCAGGTGATCACAATAATACGAAGTCTATCTTGAAATTTTTGTTAGCTACTTTGTTCTCCATGATTTTCTTTGTTATATCGGTCACTATAGGACCTCCATTTATTGGGTTACCCCATCGAGTCTTAAAGTCCTTCAACTTCTTATTACAAACTAAACTTTGGGATATTATGAACATCTGAAATAGATTTCAAAATTCAAAACTTATAAGTACAAAAAATATATTTGAGGATTATTAAAAATGCATATACCATACATATATGTAAGTTTTGAGATATACCTAGATAGTTGACCCAGGTGATCACAATAATACGAAGTCTATCTTGAAATTTTTGTTAGCTACTTTGTTCTCCATGATTTTCTTTGTTATATCGGTCACTATAGGACCTCCATTTATTGGGTTACCCCATCGAGTCTTAAAGTCCTTCAACTTCTTATTGTTCTCGTTATCATCATATTCTACAATGTCCAGCTCCCCTATGGGGATACCCAATACGATTTGAATATCCTTTCTTCGATTTTTACTTCCTCGCCACTCTCTAGGATGAATGCACATTTAGTACAGTCAAAATTTCTGACGAGATAACGAGAGATCTCGCTGGGGCATTTTGAAAACGATAGTGATAGAAGAGAGTCAAAGTCTATGACCTTCACAGTCTTTTTTTGATGATTAGAAAATAATTGAAGAAGATTGAAAAGGCCAAAAAACGAGGTTCTTGTTAAAAATATGTTGTGGACTACTTTGATTTCTTGGGCCGCATTCCTTTTACGTTTATTTGCTCTAAAAAACAAAAGAAGTAAATGAACAAAAAAAATGAACCATGAAGCAGATAAACATTTAGATAAGTTCCGAAATTACCACTTCAAGTCCCGAAACCACCATTTCAGGGGGAGAACGAGGAGGCACATAGGAGAAGAACGAGGATGCAGATGGTGCCTCAATATGAGGCAATAGTGGTAGATAGGGGGCGCCTTATAAGGCAGCACCTCAGAAAAAATAAAGATGCAAATTTTTAGCGAAGCATTGATTCATATTGCTACATCTACACACCGCATTGCCAAAACACAAAAGTGTTGACAGAATTAAGTGTCGGATGGGACACATCGCCATTGTATGACAATTCGATCCACATCTTAAATAAATACATGAACAATGATAAACGTCTTAGGGATGCCATGCACAAATACTTCAAAGATCGAACACCCACTGCAAAAAATGAAAATGTAAATGAAAAAACACCTGAAGTGGTGGTACACGAAAAGGAAAATCGTTTACAAATGGTGATTAGTGTTATAAAAAGACCATAATTGGTGGTTAAAGAAAAAGACAATCAAGTAGTCAAAAAAATCTCGGTATATGATTAAGAACAAGCTAAAAAATTCCCAGCGGACTACAAAAATTATGGCACGCCTTCAATCTCGGTATATGATTAAGAAAAAGCTAAAAAATCAATCTTACTTTGACTATGTCAAAGTAGATAACCGAGATGAAATCATTATGGGGTTCATTTTTGCAAAATGAAGATGATGAGAAGATTAAGTAATTAATGATGTTGATATCTTCATAGTTAGTATAATGTTAAATTTAGGACCCGAAATGGTGGTTTATGGTCCCGAAATGATAGTTTCAGGACTCGAAATTTTGATTTATGGTCTTAAAATAGTAATTTTGGGATCTGAAATGGTGGCTTCTGGTCCCAAAATGGTAATTTCGGGATATTTTAGGACATTTCCCCTGAAATTCTATTTTCTGGACATCGAAATGTACATTTTCTATACCCTAAACCCTAAACATTTGCACCAACAATCGGGTACCTTTCAGGTTCAACATGGGGGATTTGTTCAGGCTCAGTGTTTCATCTAGTGCGTTGTTCAGGTACGGTGCTTCAGTACTAGTTTTCTGAAAGATAAAACAGTTTGTGACATAAAAAAACGAATTGAACAATATTGTTAAATAACTAGATCTGTAAAAACGATACAATGCGCTAGAGTTTGGTTGAGAGAAAATTTTTGCCGTAGAAGTTTCAGAGAGAGAAATAATTGAAGCGTTTTGGGTTTTATTTTAGATTTATACCGAATTTATTTCTCTCTCATATGCCACGTAGAATTCTTGACCTTACTTTCATTGATAATTCGTTGAGTTTATCCTTTCCCTTATATAATTTAGGACAATAAATTCAAGTTCAACTAACTCTAAATCCTAAATTAGTCTATACATCCAAATTGGATGATCCAATTATAAAAAATATAAATAAAAACATTAAAAAAATTTAGGATTTAACCCACCTTTTCAATAATAGAATTAATTGTTCACCATTCAATCCAAATGCATATTCTTTTCAATCTCACTTTCATTTATGAAGCAAACCCCACGGTTTTACCAATGATCCACCATTATCAATTATATGTAGAATATAAATAATTACAACATCAATACAAACAAATAATGTTGATCTTTACACAAGTTGAGAATTGACAGTACACAACCACCACCATATGCATCAATAAACAATAGCTTTCAAATGTTCCATATGTTAAATATATTCAAACCCTATCTTCTAAATCCTTTTTATTATGATCATCATCCTTATTACTATCCATATAACCACCATAAATATAACAACAAAATCCCCAAAATGTTATAACCAAAGAAAGAATTTTGAACCCACTCATAGGATCATGCAACAATATAATTGCAGCAATACTCGTTATCGGAACCCTAACCGCATTAAGCACCCCTGCCATAACCGTCGACGCCAAATAAAGCACCGCAGTCCCACCCAATACCCCAACCTGAAACGTAACGCAACTCCAAACCAAGACTAACCAATACGCGGATTCTCCCCCCACAAAACTCTTAGCCTCCGAAACCATTCCCTTGAAATCATTATTCACCACAACTCCCACAGTAGTGAAAACAAATGCAAAAAGGGATACCATTGCCTGCTGTTCTAACACCACATGGAAAGATCTTCTTCCCAATAGATTCACGAAAACCAGCTCAGAAAGGGCGAATATGAGTCCGTGCAGAGCTGATCCCAAAATGTCCATGACAAAACCGATTATGTATTCGCTGTCTGTCACGTTTCCATACCTGTCTGAATCAGAATCTAATCCGATTATGATTACAGCCACACTGATGATGAAGATGGCGTTTAATGTGGAAATGTTTATTCGATTGTGAACGATGAAATAACCGAATAGAGCTGAGAAAGCTAAGGAGGATGAGGCTAAAAGAGAAGCTGTTGATGCAGGGAGATAAGCGTAGGCATAAGCGTACATGAGATTGTCTGCTGCACTTAACAATCCCAAAACGATGTAAGAAAGTAATAGCTTATAGTTTAATGGAGTTGGAGTCTTTTTACTGAAAAAGTATGAAGGTAAAAGGAACAAAACGGTTAGAGGCCATCCTGCGACTGATGCCCATGAAATGATCCATTTGCTTTGACCGCCATCGGAGTAATAAACACGAGACAGGATGCTTGAAGCAGGGAAGGCGATGAGCATTGCAGCACAGCTTAAGAGAAATTGAATCCAATGTGAGATCGGTTTGCTATTGTAAATGTTGATAGCCATTGATTTAATGTTTGAAAGCTTTTCCAATGAGAAAACAACAGATTGATCAGTCGATGTCCCCACAGCCTCCTCCATTCTCGACTCTGTCAATTGCCAATTTCTCAAGTGATCAACACACAAATACTTTCAAACCCTAACCCTAGACCCTAGCTCATATCAAATCAAAACGAAAAGCAATTTTCAGATGCTGAATTCATCTGACTACATTTTGAAAGCAAAATTTAATTTACTATCGAAGAATAAGTACGTAATTGCGTGCATGAATGCATCTACGAAATCCAGTTGAGTTCTACGAGAAGAGTGGATCAATTTGAAACTAAAAAGATAGTTATAAAACAGGAAAAGAAAGAGAAATCGAGAAATTAACGAGTATATATGGCAAATCGCACCATCATGACATATTTAGAGATTGAAGAAACCTGGTTGAAGCAATGGGTTCTGCATCAAGATTCAAGCTTTGGCGGCCGATTGAGTTTATCTATGGCGGCTTGAAACTCCAAATTATTCATTTGATAGAAATTGGAACTTTATACACCACACAATTGATTCCGGTCAGAAATCCCTTATTTGTATGGACATAGAATCATATATATTTTTTTAAATATACTAATTGTTAAAGGGAAATTTGACGAAATAACCCTCATAAGAGGTTTATTTTCAAACTTAGCATAGGCCAAATAAAATTTTCAAATATAACATTTTGCCTATGTCAAAAGACTCCTTTGCCCTCAAATTAAAAAAATCAACCTTTTAGTTTCTTTTCTTCCCTCCCTCTCATCTTCCCTCATCCCCAGTTTCTTCCTCTTCCAAACACCCGACGACGACGACGACCACGATCCTCCCCCAAACACCACCTCTCCTCCGACGACTAACCAAGCCCACGACGACTAACCGAGCCCCCGACGACGATCCAAGAAGAATGAACGACTATCCAAGGCATCGAACGACTAGAACGAACTAAGGTTGCATATCGACTAGAACGAACGAACGACTATCCGAGGCATCGAACTCCCGAGGCATTGAAGGTGAGTTTTTCCCGTTTTCTATCGTTTACCTTCAATGAATGCTAAAATCGAACTATGGTTTAGGGTTTTAGTCATCTTAGTGTTTAGGTTTAGGTTTTGGGCTAACTAAATCGTTTTGGGTTTGAAATGGATCTATCGAAGGCTGTTGCAGGTTGTCGAAAGCTGTCACAGGCGACAGATGCGCATTCGTCTGCGACAGATGCGCATATGTCGCCTGCGACAGATGTGCATTCGTCTGCGACAGATGCGCATTCGTCTGCGACAGATGCGCATTCGTCTGCGACAGATGCGCATTCGTCTGCGACAGATGCGCATATGTCGCCTGCGACAAATGTGCATTCGTCTGCGACAGATGTGCATTCGTCTGCGACAGATGCGCATTCGTCTGCGACAGATGCGCATTCGTCTACGACAGATACGCAATCGTCTACGACGTTCGCGATATGTATCTCTCAATCTCCATTTTATGTTTTTGCTTACTGGTTTATGCATGTGTTATTTTGATGTCTATAATCAATGAATGAGCATAACTTCACTAGCCTGTACGTTTGAATGTTTTTGAGGCACACATAATGCGCCTCAAACTGCGACATATGCATTTTTCGCCAGATGCATTTTTCGTCTGCGACCTTTTGGTTACTTGGTTGTTTGTACAAACAATGTTAGTTTGCTTTCTGACATTGTGATTTACTTATCAGATAACTCAGCACAAGTGGGCATGACCCTTTATGCAGTATGTTGATATTGAAGGTCTTGGGTTTGATGACTACTATGAGTTAAGGTACTTTTTTCTTTTCTGGTTTACATTTCTATTGATTTTAATGTTGGAAAGTGTGTATAGGTTATTGACAGACCTATGTACTTCAGTACTATAAAGAATCAAATGGAGGCCAATGATGGAACTGGTTATAAGAATGTCCGTGACATTTTTGCTGATATGAGGCTAGTGTTCGACAATGCAATGCAGTATAACGATGAAAAGAGCGATGTTCATTTGATGGCGAAGACTTTGTCAGAAAAATAAAGATATTTTTACAATTGTTTAGAACATTCAAAGTAAGTGTTACAATAAATGATACATGGTGATAATTTAAATAATGATGAGAATGATTAAATCTTAGTACCCAGCTCCAATTGATTGTTTTCAAATAACACTCATTTTATGTACAAAACATCAATAATATAAATATTTTGATTAATGATTATTAGATTGGACATGATTATTATATTGGACAGTAAATTATTAATTATCAATATCATGACATGTCTGATTGGTTTAAATGAAACTTAATTTCTCAACACATATATCAACAATTAAACATCATTTCTAGTAATCTGATTTCAATAGAAATGATTATGACAAAAAAAACCGCAATAACAAACACACCACTTAGTGATGAAAATAAAACCCTTCTAATTCACAACATATCAATCAATCAAAATATCATTCTTTGGATTCAAATTTAGAATTGTTCCTCTTTTACTGAGCATTTAAATCAAACTCACCCTCTCCATCACGCCAATCGTTTTGCCCATTATAAGTCTCTTCGTCGTTTAAAAAATACTCTGAAGGTTCTCTCTGATCATCCCTTTGTGCATTCACCTCTCCACACTCATTGTTATTATTACCCATTTCATTCGGGCTCCCTCCATCCTCAACTCCCATTCTGTGTGCCCACTCAATGTTATTATAACACATTTCATTCGGACTCCATCCTCAACGCCTATTCTGTGTGCCTCAAAAACATTCAAACGTACAGGCTTATACTCATTCATTGATTATAGACATCAAAATAACACATGCATAGACCAGTAAGCAAAACATAAAATGGAGATTGAAAGATACATATCGCAAACGTCGTAGACGATTGCGCATCTGTCGCAGACGAATGCGCATCTGTCGCAGACGAATGCGCATCTGTCGCAGGCGACATATGCGCATCTGTCGCAGACGAATGCGCATCTGTCGCAGGCGACATATGCGCATCTGTCACAGGCGACATATGCGCATCTGTCGCAGGCGACATATGCGCATCTGTCGCAGACGAATGCGCATCTGTCGCCGACGAATGCGCATATGTCGTCTGCGACAGATGCGCATTCGCCTGCGACAAATGCATATTCGTCTGCGACAGCCTTCGACAACTTGCAACAGTCTTCGACAGATCCATTTCAAACCCAAAACGATTTAGTCAGCCCAAAACCTAAACCTAAACACTAAGATGACTAAAACCCTAAACCATAGTTCGATTTTAGCATGCATTGAAGGTAAACGATAGAAAACGGGAAAAACTCACCTTCAATGCCTCGGGAGTTCGATGCCTCGGATAGTCGTTCGTTCGTTCTAGTCGATATGCAACCTTAGTTCGTTCTAGTCGTTCGATGCCTTGGATAGTCGTTCATTCTTCTTGGATCGTCGTCGGGGGCTCGGTTAGTCGTCGTGGGCTTGGTTAGTCGTCGGAGGAGAGGTGGTGTTTGGGGGAGGATCGTGGTTGTCGTCGTCGGGTGTTTGGAAGAGGAAGAAACTGGGGATGAGGGAAGATGAGAGGGAGGGAAGAAAAGAAACTAAAAGGTTGATTTTTTTAATTTGAGGGCAAAGGAGTCTTTTGACATAGGCAAAAAGTTATATTTGAAAATTTTATTTGGCCTATGCTAAGTTTGAAAATAAACCTCTTATGAGGGTTATTTCGTCAAATTTCCCTTGTTAAAGGGGTTTTGTTTTAACTTGTTACATTTTTTTAATAATTTTTTTTTTTTTTTAATTATTTAGTATTTTAATTGAAAAGTGATTATTATTGTTTATTTACATTAATAACAAAAGAAAAATATAAAAGATCTCTTTTTTTTATATATAATTATTTTTATTAGGAGTAAGGGCAAGAGTTGTATATTTCAGTCTTGGATTCAAACTCGTTAAATGACAAGTTATGTGTTTAACCCGCAAAGATTAGTCGCATTATCTAAAAAAAAACGAAACCAATCATCTAAAAAATTAGGAATTTAAGAATCCTAGTAAACTTCTTAATATGGTATTTTTATTTTTATGTTTAAAAATCATAATTTTTTTTAGTAAATTAGTTACAAGCTTGTAAGATACTCAATAATAATGGTAATTTTAACTACTCATGTGATAGAAGTGCTATTTGACCATATGCAATAGCAATTGACAAATTTTGCATTATTATTATTTTCTAAAAACAACAAATCTCCATTATTAAGATTCTTTCACGTTCCACGTAGCATATCCCTCACCACATATTTTTAGAATACTTTTTTAAAATTTTGAATTTTAAAAGGTGAATTCTACCCAATTTCAATCTCATATTAGTTAGTAATAGTTAGTAAGGTTTTCGAATTATAATTAAAACTTGAGAAAATAAATAATGATTGATAATGATTTTGAGAAAGTACAAATATTTTTAGTAAAATGATTTAAAGAACGATGTATAATAAAAAAAATTAAAATAATAGAGATTTTAATATTTATGTAATAAATTGAGTGATATAATTTATAAAAGAATATCGAAATGATGTTTGAATGATTTGATCGAAAAAACCTAAATTAGTTTGATATGCATTTTTGTTTATTATTTAGATTTTATTTAGATTTTAATTTTTTTTATCAATCACGCCATTATTATTTTAAATATCAAATTATTAATTTTATTGATTAAAATATGTTTACATTATTTTTATTAAATTTAAATTTTAAATATTAAAGAATATTTTAATAAACTAATTTAAAACTTAAATAACTTACTTTATTTTATCAAATAATTTTTTTTTACAAAATCTAACAAAAACTAAGAAAAAAAAAACTAAGACCAAACAAACTCTAAACTTGCATAAAAAAATCTCATATATATAAATTCATAGCTTATGTTTAAATTAAAATGTTTAATAAAAAAATGAAAATAAGATTATTTGTCAATTATCTAACGAGTTTATAAAAAGTAATATATAAATCCTTTTTTCTTTTATATATATATATATAATTCAATTCTAATTTCAAACCTAGGGATTGAAATTGAACCTTCAAATTCAAATTCCTGGCTTACCATACACATCCATTTTATTTTATAAAAAAATATTATGTTAATTTAACTTTAAATAATTAGATACATCTTATATTTACTTGAGACACTGTCAAAGTCTACATTTACAATTTTCTAGTCAATATTGTACTGAAATTTTTTGACATCACCGTTTACAAACAGTTTGAGAGTCAAAGAATTACTCCTACGTTATATAATATGGTTTATAATAATATTAAAGTAATAATTATTTTTAATAAATTAAAAATAACCAGTGTACAACAAAATAAAATAATTATCGTGTATCAAAGTTTTCAAGAAAAACGATGACCTCCTCAATTAACTTGACAGACTTTTCAGAACGGATTTGAGATAGTACCTTAATATGACGTTATGAATTATACGCATTAATCGAGTACAATATTTGAATGTACATAAATTATTTTATAGACAAATAGTCCATCAAAATATAATAGAGATAATATCGTAACAATTCAGACCTGTTATATATAGGAATGACAATGAGTACTCGTATACCTGATATTTGTGGGTACCCGATAGTCAGGTTCGAATATTTTAAATCGGGTACAGAGTCGGATATGAGGAGGGGAGAATGTACCTAGTCGGGTACGGGATTAGGAATGGGTAGTGTGCGAAACCCAAACCCGATACCCGACTATATTAATATTAAAAGTAATTTTTTTATTATTAAAACTTAATGTGACTTTTCAAATGATTTATCGTTACAAATATCATCATAATACATTATTTAACTTGGTCTTATCCACACTTCACTCCAAATATCATCATAAATACACTCCACTCCATCTTTAAATTTTTTATATTTCCAAAAAAATATTTCTCTACGTAAATCTTAATCTTCAACTTTATTTTATTAACAAGATATCAATTTCTCTTATTATTCTTCGTCTATTTTTTTTTACTTTTTTTTAAACTTTTTTTTCACTCTAGTTTATCTTCTTCAAATTCTACTAAAAAATATGTAAATAAATAATATTTGTATTTGTATTTTTAACATTTTGATATTACTAATTTTAAAATTATTTATTATAATTATGTTTCTTTTTTATCAATTTTTATAATCTTATAATTACTTTTTTAATCAGGTAATGGGGTACTCGTCGGGATTGAATACTCGACAAATCAGGAATGAAGATAGAAGTAGAGATATTCATCGGGTTCAGGATCGAGTAGTAAAATGTAAATCAGATTTGGGGATAAGTACTTCACTACCCGCTAATCATATAGGTGAGACGCTGTTTCAACTTAAGGCAAATCCAATTACATACAACAATTTATCATGCATAAGTTATTCTTCAAAATTCCATCATAAATAAAATGTAGTGAATATATATATATATATATATATAGTTTAAATTATTTAAATAATATAAATTAATTCAACATTATTTACTCATTCTTTCGTTAATTATATCATATTATTCAAAATATTAAAATATTTTTTATTTTAAATTATTATTTTATTATTATATATTAATATTTTTAATTTTTTTATCACAAAAATTATACTTCCTTAAAATCATCTCTCATCATTACAATTTTTTCTATCCAAATTAAAAAAAAATATATATTCAAACGAGACCTAAGAGAATTAAGGAAGTAAAAGTTTATTCTTTTGAGTTATTTAAAACTAAAACTAATCAAACGTAAATTCATTTCTTTCTCATTATCACATCAATTAATTTATTCATCAAATAAATAAAATACTATTATTATTATTAATATATATTAAATTATGTAAGTATTTTTTATATAAAATCTCATTTCCTCAAAATCATTCTAAATTATTATCATTTTTTTCTTTATATATTTTAAAAAAATCGATTAAAGGCCAAAGTTAGTAAAATTCTTACACCATTTTACTTTATGTTTAATGTTTTTAACTTATCTTTTATCTAATACTTTTTAAAAATATTTTATATTTTGAAAAAATTAAATTATTAAAATATTTATTTGTATTTAAAATTTAATAAAAATAAAATAAAAATATTTTAATATTTTATTTATTAAATTAAATAAATTTAATAATTTGAATGATAATATATAATACAAGTATTTAAAAAATACAAAAGTAAAACTCTATATTTATTTTTGTTACTTCAACAAGGAGCAGGTTAACTAGGTACCAACTAACTGATCATAAGACAATATAAAAGAGAAAGAAGAAGATATGTTTGAGGGGCAAAATAAATAAAAAAATATATTTTTTTCACATTGATCGATAATATATTATTAACATTTGCAAACCGAGAGGATATATATGATAATGAATTTCCTGTATTTCAATTTTCAACCAAAAAGAGTTTATAATTTTTCTTTTAAGCCTGAGTTAAAAAAATAAAAAAATAAAAAATAAGAGTGAGAAATGATACTTTGGGAAAGAAAATAAAATGACATAAAATAATCTGAAAAAACAAAAAAATTGTATTTCTTCAATTTCTTCTCACACTTTTTTTTTGACTGTATCAATCCTTGTTTATTTTCCAAATCTTTTTCTTCGTCACTTTCAATACACACAAATAAAATTAAATCTAACCATAATTAAGTCCTTCATACCTATTCATCCACTAATATTATTAATCAATTTAATAAATAATGGTGGGCTATAATTCTAAAGAGGATGATTTTAAAGAAATGATTATTTTTAATAAAAAAACTTAAAAGATATTAATATATATAAATAAAATAAAAAATAATAATTTAAAATATAAAGCATTTGAATATTTTAATTAATGAAAAGAGTGATTTGATTATTAAAAATCGATTAATTAAAAAATTAATTTTGATTAAATTTTTATAAAAATTAAAAGAAAACAAGGCAAAAAGGGTTTGGCACAATGTACTAGAATCCCAAGATTATATTTTGTTATTTTAGGACACTTGTCAAGAAGAAACAAACAAACCTACATTTAATAATGGGCCAACTTATCCGGAAATAATTGTTTCCGGCCTATTGGTCATTAATAATAATTGTCTTTTTTTTTAATAGTAAGATTTATTTTTAAAGAATATTAGTTAATATACTTTTATATATAATTACTTTTTTTTATATTGACTATTTAATATATATATAATTACATATAAAATTAATTAAAAATAATATTATAAAGAAGATATATTTATAAAATTAATAAAATTAATTGATTTATTTAAATAAATAATAATTTATAAATATATATTTATCTACCTTTTATATATAAGATAATTATTTATAAACTAGTAAAATTATAAAATTTGAAAAAATACTAAATCGATTACCGCAAATATCAATGAATCATAAAATTAAAGTGTACCTTAACACTTTATATGATGAAATTGTTGAACCAATACGAATGTTAGAGTCGATGAGACTTCAACTATGGGGTTGGCAAAAAAAATAGGAATCAGGGGCAATCCTTTACTATCAACGCCATAATTTCAGACAAAGATTGAAACTTAGATGAAAAAACAAAGAAGGATTGAAGAATTAAAGGTTTATGTTATAATTGTGATGGAAAATTTTTAAGTTTTATGTCAAGTTTTTTGTTTATATTTTGACAATGAAGAAGATATAGAACAAACTACTTTAATACTTGAAGCAGAATTGAACTTGCGAGATTCTAAAGAAGATGTTGAAGGGTCATTGCATACTATCTCCGAAAATAATTTTTGAACCATGAGATTAACATTTTTATTGACAAGTTTCCTATTTTCATATTAGTTGACTCGGACAAAACACATAACTTCCTTGACCCAAAAATTCTTAAAAATATAACTGGCCATCTGGGCCATTATCACATTCAAAAGATATTGCTGTCACTCAGAGCCAGCCCCGAGGTTTGGGCTGCCCTAGAAAAAGTTTGATATACTTTTTGTTGTCCTAAGTCTAGTTTTAAAAATTAATAAAAAAAAATTCATTTTTTTTTTGAGATTTGAACTCATAACCACATTTTAAATGCATATCTTGAACCACCAAACTACAAACATTTATGTTTAAAATTACAATAAATATAATTAAATATTTTAATATTTTAAACAAATGGGTTGTCCTGGAGAGTGGGCTGCCCTAGCCCGAGGGCTTGCCGGGCTTACCCTAGGGCCGGCCCTGCAGTGTCACCATTGTAAACGATTCTCCCATTCACAGTAAATCAATATGTCACGTTCTAATTTGGAATATTAAAGGTGTGGAATTTTAAGAGAAATATGCGCAACCTTAACAATTTTGTGTTAAGGTATGATACTTGGTATTGAATTGCCTGACCAGTCTAGGGAAAATCTATTGGAAATTTGAAACTCTTACTATGATTTTCTCAAGAGAAATGACAACAACATAAACTACAAATCACCAACAATCCAACATAAAAGTAATAAACTATGAAATTTTTTAGATATTGCTACAAAAATGTGGGATGACATCAATGGTACAAGCAACGACAACACCAACCTCAACAATTTTTTTCAATCCAAGACTCAAACAACTGAAAAATTGAAGGAGGAATATTTAAATCAATTATTAAGACACTATAAAGACTTATTTTAAAAACCTACCATACTACCTCATTAAAATAAAGAAGATCATAAAATATCAGTCAAAGAAGGCACAAATCCAATTGGTCTATGACTCTATCGATATCCTTCACTAGAGAAAAATGAGATTGAGAAATTAATTGAAAAAATGTTGGATACAAGCATTATACGAGATAGTAATAGCGCATATTCCTCACCGGTGGTGTTAGTATAACAAAATATCAATTTGACGAATGTGTATTGATTATAGGAAATTAAACTTAACAACAATAAAAGACAAATATCCAATACCTTTGGTTGAAGATTTATTTGATGAACTTCATGGCAATTCATAATTTTCCAAGCTCGATTTACGATTGAGCTTTAATCAAATACGCATGAAACAAGAAGATATCCTTAAGACCGCCTAGCCATTATGAATTTGTGGTTATGCCATTCAGACTTACAAATGCGCCATCGACATTCCAAAATCAGATGAATATAAATACTTAAATTTATTGTTTTTTCGATGATATACTAATATATAGTAAATACATGGGCACACATTTAAAACATTTGCGTACTACCTTCAAAATGTTACGACATCATACACTCTTTCAAAATTCAAAGCAATTACAAATTGGAAGAGACAACAATGATAACAATTAAGGGGTTTCTTAGGTCATACCGGATACTATTGTAGATTTATTCACAATTATAAAGACGTGACCAATATTAACACAACTCCTAAAGAAAGACCAATTCACATGGACATCAGAAGCACAACGAGCCTTTAAAAATTTTAAAGGTATCACCACGACACAACCTGTTTTGGCTTTACCTAATTTCGAAGATGTGTTTGTTGTAGAAACAAATGTTTGCGATTATGATATGTTATCAATATTAATGCAGAAAGGCAAACCAATAGATTTTATTAGTAAATGTCTTTCTTCGAAGATTCAAGCCCTGCCAACATATGAAAAATAATTGTTAGCTTTAATTAATGTAGTAATCAAATGAAAACTGTATCTTCAATTCAAACCATTTGTTATAAAAACTGATCATGAACCATTGAAACATCTGTTGAACAAAAAATACATCATCCTGGTCAAAGAAAGATGGCTATACAAATTGATCAGATTTGATTATATTGTTTAATACAAGAAAAGATGTGAAAATAAGACAGCTGATTCATTATCTATGCAACAACAACCTAAATGTAACACCATTATATCTTTCACCTCAAAATTATTACAACAGGTAGCAAAATTATGGAATCAAGATCTAAACATATCATTCATCATCAAAGACTTAGAAAGTTCTCTCCAAAGTCATCCATGTTACACATGAAATTTGGATAGCTCTGAAAACACGATAAATTAGTGGTTGGATATGATATTACATTACACAATACGATTATTAACTTATTATATTACCAATTTACCAAAAACTCAAAATGACATATTTTTGAAATGAGATGAGGAAGGATGTTCGAAATTTTGTTCGTCAATGTTTAACCTGTCAATAAAACAAGTATGATAATACATGTCCAAGCTGCTTGATACAACCGCTTCCAATATCTCGATCAATATAGTCTTCAGTTTCCATGAATTTCATCGAAGCATCACCTAATTCGCGTAGGAAAACAATCATATTTGTTGTTGTTGATCGACTTTCCAAAATGACGCATTTCGCAGCAATGAGTCACTCTTTCATAATATCCATAGTGGTCTGTTGTTACAATGATTACATCTATAAATTACATAGGATGCCACTTACAATTGTAAGTGATCATGATAAAAATAATTTTAAAATTTTTTGGAAAGAATTTTTGAAATTGTAGAGTGTCGAACAATTCCTATCATTGGCCTACCATCCACAAATAGACAGACAAACAAAAGTGGTTAATCGTTGTTTACAACTTACTTACATTGTATGGTCGGTTAAAAACCCAAGGAATGGATGTTTTGGTTGTCCTTGGTAGAATGATGGTTTAACACATCTTTTCATTCAGGAACACAAATAACATCATTTATGGAAAATCACCTCCTGTCCATATTTCATACATAGCTGGTGTAGGAAAATCTTCCTTGATCAATTAAAGAACTGAGAAATTTAACAATTACAAGCAACCACAAAGCAAATGCAACAACACAAGATTTGTATCGGAGTTCGACCCAAAAATTGGTCTATGTCTCCGTCGAGCTCTATTAGGATTTCGATTCCACTATCATAATTAAACGTTTCAATTACACACTTGATCTTTATATATCACTCACATTTTTTCTCTATTTTTCTCTTGTGTGAATTACTTATCTATTTATATATAAACAACTTGTCTCAACTCTCTTAACAACTTAAGCCTTCAGATCTTCCTCACCGTTTGATCGTGCACTTCCACCGAGCTCATGACATGTGTAGGATTGAGCTTGGACACTTCATTTAAACTGGGCCTGACCCATCAACTCAATATCGACAATCTCCACCTTGGGTTGACGGGTCGTTCTTTTGTTCTAGTGGAATCAAATATGTTCATCACTTCATTGCTCGAAACTTTCATTGCAATATGTCTCTTGAACTTTAAGAAAATCCAAACAACGTCTGAATTTACTCAGAGGTAGGTAGTACATTAGTTTCAACATCAGTTGGGTTGTTTTCTGTTCCAACATTGCTGATTGAAACCACCCTTGTGTTATCTTCTCTCGAATGAAATGGTGCTTGATATCCATTGTTTTGTTAGTCATGAAACACGGGATTTTTGCACAAGTGTAGTGCACTTTGGATATCTGTGAACATTGTTGCAGATCCTTCGAACATCTTTAGTTTTTGCAGCAGACCCTGAATCCACATTGCTTCTTTTATAACTTCAGTTGTTGCGATATATTCGTCTTTTGTTGTTGATATAACCAATATAGATTGCAATTGACTTTTCCAACTGATACAGTTACCATTCATCAAAAAAAATCAAAAAAGCCGAAATTGATTTTCTTGAGTCTTTATCTCCCACATAGTTTGAGTCCACGTAACCAATTACACTAACCTTTGCAACACTTTTTTTCTTATAAAATATCCCCACATTAGTAGTTGAGGCTATGTATCTTAGTAACCACATAATTGTGAGCCAATGTTCACGGCCTGGACTCACCATAAACCTGCTCAAGACATTAATTGCATGTGCCAAGTCTGGCCTGGTACAGACCTTTGAGTACATCACAGACCCAACTGCACTCGAATACAGAACCTTGTCCATGTAAGTCTGATCTGACCTGATTTTTTTCGACTTCACAGACGACATCAAATACTGATTCGTGATCGACAACTTTGTTGGCTTGACTTCTCGAATCTCGAATTTTTCAATCACCTTCTCGAGATAGCCCTATTGGCTGAGAGTCATTACATCGTTCTTCCTGTCTCCACTAATCCTTATTCATAAAATCTTAACAGTTTTGCCTAAGTCCTTCGTATCAAACTCGGAACTTAGAATAGTTTTCAACTTCTTCACACTTAAAGTTTCTTTGCTGATTAGTACGTATCATATCATCTACATATAACAGAAGATAATCAATTTTAAGTATACTCTTCCCTCTAAAGTATAAACAAGTATCATAGTTCTCCTTATAAAGTCTTGTTGAGTAATAAACGAATCAAGCCGTAGGTATCACTGTCTCGGTGATTGTTTGAGTCCATACAATGACTTCCTAAGCAAACACACCATGTTCTTCTTTTGCTGAACTTTGAACCCTTCTGGCTGTTTCATGAAGATAGTTTCATTTAAATTTCAATAAAGAAATGCAGTTTTAACATCCATTTGTTCTAGCTCGAGATTGAAATGAGTTATCAGCGAGAGTATGATTCAAATGATTTTGTACTTGACAACTGGTGAGAATATCTCATTATAGTCTACTCCTTTTTTAGAGAACCCTTAACATCTAATCTTTCTTTGTACTTGACCCATTCCTGAATCAAAATACCTTTCTTGATCTTATATATCAATTTGCACTTGATCACATATTGTTTGACATGCCTCAGAACAATCTCCCAAGTTGAATTCTTATAAAGAGAATTCATTTCTTCCTTTATAGCTTCCATCCACTTGGATCTATCACTAGAACTTACAGCCTCTTTGAATTCTTCCGACTCAGTTATGTCTAATTCAACTGCTGTCATAAACGCATATATCAACATATCAATATAAGTCGAGAACCCATACCTCTGGGTGGTTTTGGTTGCCTCTTTTCCCTGTCCATTGTGAGTTGATAACTAGCTTCCAACTGATCTGTAACTTACTTGTATTGTGCTACAACATGTTCATCATCTTTACCAGTAAACTCTTCATGATTATCAACAACCATTTCAGTGTCTTGGTTTGAAACCAATAGCTCCACCTGACTATGATCCCCTGTATTACTCTCCTTTGATCAGTACCACCAACTTGCTGAAACATTAATGAAATTGAATCTGCATTTGTCCCTACTCATACATGAGTCACCATGATTAGTACTGTGTTTGTGAAAGAGACACACAAGATCCCCTTCATTGAACTCTACGTTATTCAACTACTAATTAGCTAAATTAAAACGGTTGTCGTTAAAATAATTTATTTGTAAAATAATTGACAACGATTATTACACTCATCAGCTTATTCTAGGATTTAGTGCTGAAATTCTTATCAGTCTTGCTTATGTTTTCTCGTCAATAGTCCTTTCATTTATGGTTTTGATCGCAACATGGCAGGTATGATGTGTTGTTAACTTTAAACCATGATTATAAATTTAAAAACACATTTTATGCATATTTCTAATTTACACATGGATCTAGATAAAATCACAATTTAAAAATTTTATATACATTAACAAGAACTTTTTTTTCAATTATGTTTTAACTTTTTGATGAGTGAATGATTTTGTGCATTGATTGTATTTGCAGATGATATTAAGAAAACTAAAATAAAAATTTCTGAATTATGAATACAAACTGTGTTTGTGCAGATTTTTAGTTATAAATCTTTTTAGTGTATTTCATGCTCGTATTTTAAACGAAAAATATAGCATCCATGTGACAATATTGCTTTCTTCTCATTTATTAGTAATCAAATATCTAACACAATATTTTAATCATTTGAATTTTGTTACCTGAATAGTAGAGCAAAGTCAAGCAAGGATATCCTGTTTTGCTGAATAGAGCGCCTACTGCTATCGGTCGTTCATACACAATGATTGGTTATCCGTTAGCATCAGAAACAAAAAAAATCTAAACACTTTTCGCGTGAAAAGATAAAAAATAATGTGCAAATTTGGTTTGAACCGTTATAATCATGAGACATGAATCATGTGACTACTATTAAAGGATAAAAATGATGTTGAAGCTTACATCCACATGTTTATGAAGATTCTTAATGTGTGTTCATACTTGTCTAGTAGTGAAAACTAGTTTAAATATATAAAAAAAAATGTTTTCTGTAGCGTTAAAGATAATGGAATTGACATGAGTGTTACCTTTTTATATTTAAAAATAGATTTTGCAACTTATTTATTTTATCACTAATTCGTGTTATCCTAGTCTGAAATAAAAAAAATGTCTGTTATATCAAACAAAAAAAACATAACTGTTATTAAAAATCGAACTTTACCCATTCTACAATGCTACTATGTGTTATAAACTCTTTGTTGTCTAAAGTTTACATAGACAAAATCTGGTTGAAACTGCAACCACTCTGGCAAAGTCTTTGATGGCTCAAACGGTTAAATATTCCATACTTAGAAATAAAACTCACATTAGTCATATGTTGGATCATAAGACAATACACAAATAAAGCAATGAACAAACATATACATACAATAGTCATTGATGATAATTATAACATGAGCTATAGATGAAATGATTTAGAATTATCAAAAACATTATTAGAAAACACACTATATGATCTCCATACAAAAGTAAATTGTATATTATATTGAAAATAAGTAGAAAACTTATAGGTAATATATACAATAGCAAAGATAAACCTGACTTGGTTGGCATCATGAAGTGCTTCAACCTCATATTATACTAGTATGGAAGAATGTCCTACATAGCTAAGTGGATGAACTCGAAAACACAATATGACAATAATTCCTAGACTCAAGAAACACAAATCGATAGAAAACGCATAGATCAATCCCACCATTATGCTAGTAGTAATCGTTTACTATGCCTTCATCAATCAAATACTTCGTCCCCTTGAGACCTCCTTTACAATTCTTGGAATAGAATGTAATCTTCATTCCATTTGTTATTTCCTACTTAAGCCCGGAGCTAATTCAAGTAATGAGATGACTATCTACGCTCTAAACAAAAACCCTAAAAAATTAAGGAGAAATTAAGTTTCAATTAGCTTGAAAGTCGTTCAAATTTTTTAGTTTTCGCTGTAGCAGTTTCCTTAAGCGTCGTAAAGAAAGACAAACAAGCGAACTTTAAGTTATAGGAACAAAAATGTAAAGAAATACGAATAGTAACCGGTTCTTTTTATCTAATCAGACCCACAAATTGACCCGAACTATCGTGAACTCATTTATTCTCACACCAAGATCCGATTTTCGATATAGTCGAGGACCCGACTATCTAGAATTAATGAATATTATATTATATTGATAGGTATAATTCTCATCCACGTATTCATATGATGTTTATACTACTAATATACCAATTTCTACCCAAAATCAGAACTGTAGACCTAATTGCAAAGAAATGGAGGATAGTGGAGAAGGGGAAGAAAGAAGGTCCAACTGGGCCGAGTTAACTAATGTTTGCCTCATCGACATCTTCTCGCGACTCACTCCTGAGAATCGATGGAACAGTGCCATGTCTGTATGCAAGTCATGGCTTGAAGCATGCAAGGACCCTACACTCAACACGGTCGTTAATCTCGAACCTCGCTTCGAATCGACCGAAGACTCGCCTGGATTGTGGACCCCTGAGTTCGAGCGTCGAGTTGATGCCATGCTGCGTTCCATCGTTGAATGGAGCGATGGTTCCCTGAAAGAGATCCGAGTCAGACACTGCTCTGATTTCTCCCTCTCTTTCGCAGCTGAGAGGTAAGTAGTTTTCTATCATAAACCATTTCTTTTTTGTTTGCTTGAATCCATAGAAACCTATTCTAGATCTGTACAGTCTTGATCAATTTAGTCAGAATGAATCAGCTTCCCCTGTTTGTTATCTTGATCGTTGGCTTCATATTTGAAAACACTTCTTATGTCAGATTTCTTGTGGGTCCAAATAGAATCACTCTTTGAATAAAGAAATAGTTATTTTTCATTTCACCTTGTTTGATCTAGGGTTCTTTGAATAATCAGCTGGTTATGTCTGAATAACCTCTTGTTTGATATAGGGTTCTTTAAATAATCAAGAGGTTATATTTCTAAATAACCTTGTTTGAAGGTTATTGAAAACCCTAATTGTTGATTGTATAATGGGTTATTTGAAAATTTTAAACTCACATAACCCACATCAAACAAGACCTTAGCATGACACTAATTCAAAAATATGTGGGTTGTTTTTTGTTTCTCATGTAGGTATAGGCTTAAATTCAGTTCTATTGTTTTTGTTATCTCAGGTGTACTGGTCTGGAGATTCTTTCGATTATGAGCAGTGCCCGAGTAACCGATGAATGCATGTCAAGAGTAGCCTTCAATTGTCCAAAGCTGACTGAGCTTGATGTTAGCTACTGTCATGAAATATCTCATGAATCCTTGGCTTTGATTGGGAAGAGTTGCCCTAATCTGAAAACTCTGAGAAGAAACTTAATGAACTGGTTAGATCCTTCTCAGTATACAGAAATAGTTCCCCTTGACTATCTGAATGCTTGTCCTCAAGATGGGGATTCTGAGGCTGCAGCAATAGGGAAGTATATGCCTAATCTCAAGCACCTTGAAATTAGGTTTTCAAAGATAACAGTTAATGGTATTAATTTTATATGTCAAGGATGTCCAAGCCTCGAGTATTTGGACGTTTCTGGGTGTGCTAATGTTACTGGTGGGGATATTGATATCGCGGTAGAAAACTTGAAGAACTTGGAGGTTATCAAGAAGGTTAACTACTATATCCCGAGAATGGCCGTCCATTTGGAAAGATATGGTCATTGGAGTTTGTATGATGCAAGGTTTCAAATGGATAATTTCCGTATTTAATCTCCTGAGTATCTCACCGCTACAATCAATGTGTGTTTTCAGTAGCAATAAGACGAAAGCTTGAACTTCTCTCTGGTTGGTTTCTGTTTGGAAGCTCAGCACAAACTTTGTATGATCAATGTGTATGTATGAATGTTTGGAGGATTAGTTATGCCGTCGTTTTGAGTCAATGATTTTCCAATTATGTTTTATGTGAAGATCTGAAAATAATCCTGTGATATATTCTACCCAACCCCCAAGAGAACCATAACAAGGCATTTTATGATATGTAACCGTAATTTTCTAGCAAAAGAAAAGAAAAAAAAAGTATAGGATTTAGAAGTTGAAAGGGGGAACTCACATTATACGAAGTTTTAAAACAAACGAGAGTTCAGAGAAAGAAAATAGGAACTTCATCAATCTCTAGTTGCGGTTTTATCAATACCTCTTCTTCAAAAGTTCAGTGACCTCACCGAATTCAAACATAATGTTTATTCTTATTTCCCCAAGCCACAAACGTCTCCGGGTGTTAAAGAATTAGTGCCACTGCATCTTCCCATGAATTATCTTCGATCTGACCATTTAATCAGCACCTGAAGACGTCCTCCGTCTTCTATGGTCACTTCCCTTTCCATCTAGAATGTCCTCCGGAATTCCATTAGGCAAATTCAAGCTTAGAATTTCTTCCACTCTACTCGGCTTTCCCTTGTACTTCTTCAGCTGAGAGATGTGAAAAGAGATTATGTATCTTTGCCTCTTGACCTAATTCCAATCGGTATGTCACTTCTCCAATTTGTTCTATAACACGAAAATGTCCAAAGTACAATTTGTGATATTTCTTTCAGATAGATAACTGACAGTAGAGGTGGAGCTTAACAAGAATCCAGTCATCCACTGCAAATTCCGCTTCTTTTCTATGTTTTTCTTGTACTTCATTCAAAATTGAGATATTGTCAAATGAAACTTGAGAAGTTGAAGTGTTTCCTCCCTCGATTGAAGAGTTTGGTTAATATATCTTCAACTCTCGAGTCACCACTAGTGGTTTATAATTATATATTACTTCAAAAGAGAAGTTTGGTTGGTGTTATGAGAGCATTTTAAGGGTAGGTTTTCTAACCCTTAATAAGTCGGTATGTTCTGTAATTTTGTTTTTAATAAGCTGTGCAAACAGCATGTTCTAGATTTGGAATAAGCTGGGTAACAACAAATAACAGTTCTTGTAGCAATTGATTAACTGCAACAGTTATAACAAAATGGGCAGAAATCATAAATTGTTGGCAAGAGGCCTTAAATACATGCTAAACAGGAATGGAAGAGACTACTGATAATTTGAAATCTCTTCGGGTAATTCTGAATCTCTCTCTACTCATATTTTAATTCTCTTCTAATTCAGTCTCATCTTTTTATCGATTGCAGGTCTTGCAATCTTTCTCATTCTCTACTCACCTAAACTCTCATCTCATATACTCTGCAGTTACTAAGGTACTGCCTAATATAGACTACATATTGTAACAGTATAATTCTCATTATATCATTGGTATCAGATCAACGCTCTTGGTATTATGGTGGAAACGCGAATGGAGTGAGAATTGAATGAGAGAGGCGATTATGACATCAATGAACGATGCACTTAGACGACTAATTCCAGCGTCCGGTAGCAATAATCCAGAACCAAGAGGCAAAAGTGGAGGTGACTACGGAGGTGAACGCCAACCTGATCGCAGACGTGGCGAGGGAAAAAGATACCGGGGTGAACATCCTGAAGATAGGGAACAACGTGATTATATCTATCAACCACCGACGAGACTGTCAAAAATGAATTTTCCAAATTTAATGGTGACGAGTGGATAACTAGATATATGAAGTGGATATGTTTTTTTAGGTGGATCACACGTTCGAAGAATAAAATCTAAAATATACTTGTGCACACTTAAAGGAGCGAGTCCGATGTTGGTTCAATTCATATCTATAACACAAGCTACTACTAGGAAAAGCTATGACCTGGCAAGAGTTAAAGGCGTTGGTACTAAAAGAGTTTGGCACGAGTGAATTTGATGATCCGCTAAACGAATAGAAATATCTTAAACAGTCAACATCGGTTAAGGAATTTGGTAAGAAGTATTTGGATATCATTTACAAGTTACCACACCTTACTTAAGAATATTCAATTAAAGGCTATTTAAACGGATTAAAAGAGGAGATTGCAAATCCAATCAGAATTCAAAAATCGGGGTCATTATCGAAGGTTATGGGACTAAATTGCAATAGAGGACAAATAATAAATTACATGAGACAGTGTGTGATTCGTTGGTATGAAGGGGTTATCTAGAAAATAAAAGAAGTTCACTACTGTCTAATCCTAAACAACTTGCATTTGGCAGCAGAAGCAACTACTCAGGAGGCTATAATCGATCAGGTATGAGTACTTTTACTAGTGCTGTTAATAATGGAATATTGCCGAAACTAGCAGTCACTAATCAGAGTTCTCGGAGATTTAATACCGACCAGAAAACTTTGGATGAGAGAAGAAGGAATTCAATGTTTTTATTGTGAAGAAAAAAGTGAAAATATGGGCATAAATGCAAGTCCGGGCCTGTGGTTATGATTATTGAATTGATAGAAGCTTCTTTACCCGAGACAGATATGCAGAACCAGAGAAGGGATCTGCTTTATCGAAGTTTAGCTATGATCACTGAATTTGTTTGAAGGAAGGAGCGCAGACCGTCAGCTTGAGACCTTACAGATATACTACTCTTCAATAATATGAAATAGAATGCATGATCAATGAAATATTGGAGGAAATGAGTGCTTAGAAAAGGTTATAGCATATTTCTTCCTCGGTGGCACTTGTCAAGAAGAAAGATCAGAGTTGGAGATTATGCATTTATTATCGAAGATTAAACGATGTAACCATTATGATAAACTTCTAATCATTTAATTGAAGAGTTGATGAATGAATTACATGATAGCTATATTTTTTAAAATTGGATCTGCGTGCGGGTTATCATCAAGTGAGAATGCATGAATGTGACATTTGTAAATCTGCATTTAAAACTCATGAGGGCATTATGGATTTGTAGTAATTTCATTTAAGTTAACCAACGCCCCTTCGACATTCCAAAGGCTGATGAATTAAATTTGAAACCTCACCTAAGAAAGTTTGTCTTAGTCTTCTTTGATGACATTTTAATCTATAATAGGAATTTGAATGAACAATTGAAGCATTTGAGGCTGGTTTTTGAACGGTTGGTTTTGAAATATTCAAAATGTGTTTTTATTTTTCGAGAGATTGACTATTTGGGCCATGTGATTTCACAAGAAGGGGTAGTTGTGGACATGTCTAAAATCGTAACAATTGAATTGTGGCCACAACCGAGTAATCTGAAACAAGTGAAGGTTTTTTTTGGGACTCACGAGTTATTACAAAAGGTTCATAAAGAATTATGAATACATTGTGGTCTCATTGACAGTTCTATTAAAAAAAGACAAGTTTGAATGGAATGAGGCAGCGACAAAGACCTTTAATTAGTTGAAAGGAGTAATGATGAGGCCATCGGTACTCAAGCTTCCAAATTTCGAGAAAAAATTCGTCATTGAGACAGATGCAAGTAAAACAGGGGTGGGACCATTTTAATACAGCAAGAACATTCTGCTTTATTCATTAGTAAAGGGTTAAGGTCAAGATTTCAAGTCTCATCAACATATGAACGGGAGATGTTGACAGTGTTACATGTGATTAAAAAATGAAGGAGTTACTTACATTTTAAGCCATTTGTGATTAAAACTTATCACAAATCGCTTAAGCATCTATTGGATCAGAAAGTTAAACACCCGAGTCAAGAGAAGTGGTTATACAAATTGGTGGGATTCGATTTTTCAATACAATATAAGAAGGGTAAAGAGAATGGGATAGCATATGCATTATCGAGACGTTTATGAGAGGGATCTTGCTCAGGAATATCAGAATTTTTATCAATTTTAATTAAAAAATTGAGAAATTGTGGAATCAAGATGTGAATTTAAAAAAGATCATTCCGACCTTGGGGACAGATCCGTTAGGGGTAAAAGCATCAAATGTCAGTTGCGTAAAGAAGAGCGTTTGTTGGTGGGTTGTGATAGAGATTTGAGAACTTATGTTATTTCAACAATGCATAATTCAATAGTAGGAGGACATTTAAGAGTAATGGTCACATATTAGAAACTGTGTGAAGCCTATTTTTGGAGAGGAATGGAATGAGATATTAAAGAATTTGTGAGAAACTGTGTGGTTTGTCAGCAACAGAAATGGGAGAATCAAGGGTATAAATGGTTGTTACAACCTTTGGCTATTCCTATATCAATTTGGAGTGATATTTTCATGGACTTCATTGAAGGTTTGCCTAAAGCCAATGGTTATTATGTTATTTTGTAGTGGTGGAAAGACTCTTCAAGATGGCTCATTTTGTTGGGTTGAAACACCCATTTTCTGCTAGTGATATTGCTCAAGTTTTCGTTCATGGATTCTATTTTATTTGCATGGAATGTCGTTAACCATTTGTAAATGATAGGAACAAAATCTTTGTGATTACTTTTTGAAAAGAATTGTGTAAATTGCAAAGTATTGAACAAACAATGTCATTAACATATCACCCACAAACAGATGGGCAGACATAAGTGGTTAATCGAAGCCTGAAAACTTATTTGCGATTTATGGTAGGTCAAAAACCTAAGTCATGGGTAAAGTGGTTTCCTATAGTTGAATGGTTATATAATACAAACTTCCACTCGGCAGCTTTATCTTCACCATATGAAATCGTGTATGGTCAACCTCCACCAGTTCATCATCCATACTTAGTACAGGATTCAAGGATCGAGGCAGTGGACTGTAGTTTGTCGGAAAGGGAAGAGGCATTGAAACTTTTGAAGTTTTATTTGTAACGTGCACAACATCGAATGAAGCAGCAATTAGACAAGAGAATGGTAGACTGTGTTTACCAAGTAGGGGTGTTTGTAAAGTTGTAACCGTACAGACAGTTTTCGGTGAGAGGAAAAATGCATAAACTCAGCCCTAAGTTTTATGGACCCTTTCAAATAATAGAACGAGTGGGGAATTTAGCTTACAAGATTGATATTCCGTCTACAACAAAGATGCACAATGTCATTCACGTGTCTCAACACAAGAAAAATATGGGAAATGCAATAGTCAATCCCCATATTTCTATCCTATAAGAGGAAAACATTGTAGAACTATTGACAATTCTAGATGAGAGAGTTGGTTGGAAGGATGTAATTAGTATTGGACAATTCTTGATCAGGTGGTCTAACGCTTCAAATGATGATGCTAATTGGGAAGAAGAGACATGGTTGATGACAAAGTTCCCTCAGTTTGTGTTGATAGTGCAAGACACAACTTCTTTCAATCAACTTTTTCGTGTGCGAACAAGTATTGATGGGGAGGCTAATGTTATGAGAGCATTTTAGGTTTAGGTTTTCTAACACTTAATAAGTCGACAAATTGTTAATGAAGTCAGCATGTTTTGTAATTTTGTTTTTAATAAGTTGTGCAAACAACAAATTCTAAATTTGGAATAAACTGGGTAACAAAAGATAATAGTTCTTGTAGTAGTTGTTTTGTAGCAGTTGATTAACTACAACAGTTATAACAAAATAGGCATAAAGTAGAAACTACAGAGGGGTGAAATAATAATAAAGGCAGGAGCCCTTAAATACCTGCTAAATAAAAATGGAAGAGACTACTGATCATTTGAAAACTCTTCAGGTAATTCTGAATCTCTCTCTATACTCATACTCTAATTCTCTTCTAATCCAGTCTCATATTCCTATCAATTGTAGGTCTTGCAATCCTTCTCATTCTCTACTCACCTAAACATTTATCTACTCTAAAGTTACTAAAAAAAATGGGACAACGGATTAAGTATGTATCCCGCAAACACACTTAATCATTTAATAAGGCGCAGAACTTGTCGTCTGACGGGCTCGAAAATGTGAATATTCACCTCGCCGCTAGGCTAGAAGAGGTGGATACTCTACAGTTACTAAGGTACTGCCTAATCTAGACTAATATTATAATAGTATAATTGTAACTATATCAAATGGCTGAGTGGAAGTTGGTGTTATACCACTATTCCACAAAAGGAAGACATACATTTATCACATTGATGTGGACGTTGTTTTGCCATACACCTTAAATAAGTTCTCAAACAGCGGGTTACTACTTTAATTTATTCGTTAGTTTGCGGATGATAACTAGAAGACAAAGCTTGATGCACACCTTGCAATTTTAAAAATTCATGTCAAAAGGTGTTGAAAAAGATTCTGTCCGGTCACTTACAACAGATATTGACATACCATGGAGTTTGAAGATGTTTTCAATGAACACTTCCACCTCTTTTTTGTTGTGAAGGAAGGTTAAAACCAACAAAGTGACCCATATTTGATAGACGATCAACCACAATTAGAAAACTTGTTTTTCCTCCCACTTTAGGTAAGTGATAAATGAAATACATTGATATGGATTCCCAAAATTTATTCGAAATGGGAAGGGGTTGGAGAAGACCTTTCTGACAATGTCTGCTTTGTTCTATTGACATACATCATATGTACATATGAATTTTCAAACATCTCTCGCGAGACCTATCCAAAATATACTAGTTGTAGTTTCTTTAATGTAATTGACAGAGTCGAATGACCTCGAGTGGGACTAGAGTGCATCGAAACAATAAGAATTATTCTCAACTCTAGATCATAGTTAACCAGCAATGAATGTGAGTCTCATTATCCTTCTTTATCTCATGAATTAGTTGATAAGGTGAGATTAGAATTCCAAGTCAAGTTGATCATTTTTATGATAAGTACCGAAATTACAAGCTAACCCAACACTAACACAGATAAAGAATCACAAGGAGAAGTAGATAAGGAAGTCGAATGCAAGGACTACTTTGTTTGTTGCTGTGTCAACTAAGATTTTCATTAGGATAATGACCATAAAGTCAGTATTCAAGGTCTGTAATTTTCTAAAAAAAAGAGTATGAATGAAATGAAAAGATTAAGAGTATCGATTTAATTACGGAATTCGAGATGGTGAAGATGAATGATTCAACTACCATTAATGAGTACTCTAAAAAATTACTCACAGTTGCAATAAGGTAAGGTTGGTTCAAAAAGTACTGGTAATTGTTCCTGAAATGTTTAAGGTTGTCATTTCTTCATTGGAGAACACTAAGAACCTATCAAAAGTCAGTTTTGCAAAAATCTTGAGTGCCTTGTAGGCACAAAAACATAGAAGATTGATGAGGAATAAGGGATTTATAGAAGAAGCATTGCTAGCAAAAGTTCAATTAAGTCAAAGTGAAAAAGGGAATAAGAATTGGAAAAACAAAAAGAAAAATGCATGTTCAAATTCTCTAAGCATAAGCAAAAGTTCCAAACATAATTTTCCTCTTTGTAAGTACTATGAGAATAAAGGTCATGCACTTTTTAGATGATGAATACTGCCAGATGTGCGGTGTAAGAAGTGTCATACAATGGGTTATCACTAGAAGATTTGAAAAAGTAATTTGCAATAAAAAATGTGACTCGAGTGAACTTTCAGCAAACAAATGTGGCTCAAATTGCAGATCAGGAGGAGCAGCTCTTTATGGCAACTTGTTTTACAGCAAATAAATCAAAGATAACTGACTTGTGGGAAATGTTTGCACCAATCACAGGACATTTGATTAAGGCCTCTTCAAGGAACTGAACACATCATTCAACTCCAAAGTTAAGATTGGCAATGTAGAGTACCTTGTAGTAAAAGGAAAAGGGACTGTGGCAGTAGGCAGTTCCTCGGGTACAAAGTTGATTAAAGATGTGTTATTTATACTTGAGAAACTCACATCTTTGAAAGCCTAAAATAGATAAACACAGATCTTACTGAGCCTCACATAACTCCTTCACTAAATGAGAGTAAGTGTTACATAGTTTTCATTAATGACTATACAAGAATGTGTTGGATCTATTTTCTCAAGTTCAAGTTTGAAGTTGCTAGTGTGTTTTTGAGTTTTAAACAATGGATAAAAGCTCAAAGTTACTACAAGATTCAAGCCTTGAGATCTGATAATGACAAAGAGTACACCTCCGAACAATTCAATCAATTCTGTGAAAATTCTTCAGGATGTATGGAATGTGATGATTAATTGTACAAAGGTGTTTAGGGTGTGTAAGAATTCTTATCGTCTGAAAGTCTTGACCTTTAAAGATTTAGTAACATCTCTAAGAGGGTTGAGATTTTTAGAGTGGAGCTGGAAATCATTCACCCCAATAGGAAGGAGGGCGAAGGCTTTTTGAAAAAGTGTGGTCAACTTTTGAGTATGCAGTTTTCGAATTAGGTACAAGAAGAGGAAAATATCGCATTGTCTAGGTTTAGAGACCTTAGTACTAAAGAATAGAGTTTTGTCAAGTAGAAATCTAGAGAAAATTGACTATCCTTTGGAGATAAGATCGCGTCAATTTCTTCAGAAGGTGTTCCTTTATAAATTTCCAAAATCAAGTGCTTAGGCTTACTAATGATCTTGGTGAAATTGTTCATGGTTAGAAAGTTCTTCATGAAGAAACTATTAAGTACTACAAGGAATTGATTGACGTTGGCTGTGGTCATGGAGGAGGTGATGGTAGTTTGATGATTCTTTGTCAGATTGTGCAAAGAATGGTTAGTCTTGAAAACAACAAGGAGGTGAAACATGTGTTGTTTGTTATGAAATGAGATAAGAGTATGGGGCCCGATGGGTTTAATGTTTCTTTTTCAAAGAAAATTGTGATGTTGTTGGTCAGAATGTGAGTGATGGAGTACTAGAATTCTTCATAAATCAGAGGATGCTAAAGTAGTTAAATGTAAATGTCTTGAATTTGATTTTCAAAATTTTCATACCCATAAGGATCCAGGATTTTTGTCAAATATCATGCTATAATGTTATTTTCAAAATTATTTCTCTTTTTAAAAGTTATTTCTAATTTTGTGGGGTGTTGGATAATCATCATTTATCTCGGGTCGCTCTATTTATCATATCATTCTCCTTGTTCAGAATTTGTTAAAAGAATGCGATAGATGTTCTATTTCACCATGCATGGTTTTTAAAATTGAAATTAGAAAAACATTTGATTCGATAAGATGTGACACAATTCATGAATTCTTTATGTTTTGGATTCCCGATTATTTTCATTAATTGGATTATCCAATGTGTTTCTACCCCTCACTTTATTGTTAGTGTTAATGATATTAATGGAAGTTCTTTTAAAGGTGAAAGGGGTGTGAGACAAAGATACCCCCTCTCTATTTTACCTGTTTGTTTTTATCATGTAGATTTATTTATTGTATTTTTAAAATGTTATTGAAAAATCGTTCATACATCTTTCACCCACATTGTAGGGAGAAAACCATTACACACATATGATTTGCAGATGATCTTTTTTTGGTGGCTCAAGATGATGTGGAATCTGTCACTACCTATAAAATAAACAATAACTATTTTCTCTAGTATTACATGTTTATTCATCAATTAAGACAAAAGTTTAATGTTCTATAAGGAAACAAAAAGAAGTCATATTCAATATCACGTGAATCAAGGACTTCTAGTCAAATATCTCGGCGTTCCTTTTTCGTCAAAGTAGTTACATTATTTTCACTATAGGTCTAGTTGATAATGTTAAAAATTAGGATTCTGGTTGGGCAACTAAGAAGCTCTCTTTGCTGGAAAGATCGAGTTGATCAGAAAAGTCAATTTGGGCATCATTGGTTACTAGGCTCAACAATTATTATTGCAAATAAGGTGATGACATAGTTGGATCGAATCATGTGTGACTATATTTGAGACAGTAAGGTAATGGTGGAAAAAAGTTAGGAGGGAGAATGTGTCCTAAAGAAGAGGGAGGTCTAGATTTAAAAAAACGTATTGAATTGAATAGAGCTCTCACTCTTCGTAATTTATGGGCTCTAAAGAAAAAAGGCTAATTTCTTATGGGTATGATGGGTACATACAAGATTAAATGAAAGGTAAATATAGTGTCTATACTTACAGAATTAAATAGCACATGTCATGGTCTTTTAAAAAAATCATTAGACTGCATATCAAATGATTTATAGTATTCTTGATAATGGGCGAGACACTTTATTCTGGCATGGTCATTGGGTTGATAGCTCACTTATCATTATTAAGGATGATTTTGAGAGATTTAGAATCAGAAGAGATTACATGATGGTTACGGTTTAGAATGACACTAAGTATTTTTTTTTAAAATATGGCCTTCGCTATATTCAGGTAAAAAAATCTCACACCCCAAGTCTGTCAAAATTGAGAGTTTACGTAAAATCGTTGGTCAGTTCTAAACTTGTATAATCTAGAATTTACTTAAAATCGTAAAAGTTTAATTTAAAAATATTATAGTTATATGTTATTATTATTATTTATATATAATTAAGTATTTTATACTTAGATAATTTTAAAAATTATATATTTAAATATAAAATTAATTAACAAATAATAATGAGTAAATAACTCTATAAAATGTTATATTTATAAAATTAATTATATTAATTAATTTATTTGAATAAATAATAATTTTATTTTTAAAATTTAAAATATAAATTTATTTTCTTAAAACTTAAAATCGTAAAATCAAAATTATTTATATGCTCGTAAAATTTTATTATCGTAAATTTAAAATTGTAAGAGTTTATTTAAAATCGAACTTGTTAATTTTCTATAAAATCATAAAAATCAACTTAAAATTTTAATAGTATTAGCATTCCATTATATATATTTGCTATATATATTGGGAATAGGTGAAAGGGGAAATTTGAGGAAATGACCCCAAAATAGGGCCAAATAGCCGATGGTGCGGGCCACTAATTTTTATAGCGTTGGTGACCCCCAAATTTTTTAATGACCATTTTACCCATGCGTGACGCACCCTCCAGGTGCGTGACGCACCCTGAACCCTATAAAGACTTAATTTTTTTTCATTTTCGTTTCAGTTTCTCTCTCATCCGTCTTCTCCGCCGTGAAATCCTAATGGTGGCGGAGAAGATTTTCTCTTCTTTTTCAGCGATGAAGAACGAATCGAAGAGGCACCGTCGACCATGGCAACATATTCAACGGCCTATAGCTTCGAAGAACATCCAATGGAGACGAGTTTGCACAGCGCTGAGGATTTCGAACAAATTGACATTTCATTCGACCATTCCACTATATTTTGTGTTTATTTCGTTATTGTTTGTTTCGATTTCCTATTCAGTTCGTGTATATTTCATTTACAGAACGTTCCTCATTGATTCGCTGATTCGTTGAATGCAGGTTGTTTATTTGGTAGGATGCGTCAAGATGGATGCGTCAAGATGGATGCGTCAACATGGATGCGTCAAGATGGATGCGTCAACTCCGATGTGTCAACATGGATGCGTCAACTCCGATGCGTCAAGATGGATGCGTCAACTCCGATGCGTCAACTCGGATGCGTCAACTCCGATGCGTCAACTCGGATGCGTCAAGTAGGATACGATGCGTCACATTTATTTTTATTTTATATAAAAACCCAAATAAGCCTCGACCACTATTCATGCTCTCTCTCTCTCTCGCACCCGACGACGCACCTGCCTCGACGTCTCTTCCTGCTCGTCTTCGTCTTCATCTTCTCGTTCATTCATTGACTTCATGAGGTTAGTTTTAGTTATGTTTGTTTATGTTCATGTTAGGTTTTAGGGTTGGTTGCTTCTTGTTTGCAAATAGTTCATGCATGTTTTATGTTATGTTTAGGGTTGCTTCTTACTTTCAAATAGTTCATGCATGTTTTATGTTAGGGTTTTAGGGTAGGTTGCTTCCTGCTTTCAAACGGTTCATGCATGTTTTATGTTAGGAATTAGGGTAGGATGCTTCTTGATTTCAAATGGTTCATGCACGGTTTATGGGTTGGGTTGCGTCAAGCAGCTGCGTCAAGCAGCTGCTTGACGCATCTGACAGTTGTTTCTAGCTATTTTGACGGTTGCTTTTCTTCTCGTTTGTTTATATTTGTTGTGAAATGTTTTCACAAACATTGTTGTTTTTCTTTTCCCTTTTGTAGATGGCAGACTTCACGGTTTATGATTTTCCTGGTAGGATTTCATTGAAATCTGTCCTAGCCTTGAAAAAAGTATCTGATAGGTTTGAAGCGCTGGGTCTTATGGAGAGGGCTCTAAATTCTCAATTTCAGTATTTATTGAGAGGAGTCCCAGACTTGTTGTTCTTAGGGACCATTTTACATCAGTTGCTGGTTCGGAAGGTGAAGGCCAATTTGAATAGGATGATTTTCAACTTTAATGGGGAGGAATATACTTTTGGTCTGAAAGAGTACGCATTGATTACAGGCCTCAACTTCGACAGATTGCCTGAATACAAAGATGAATGCCGAGGTTGTCCACCCTTGCTGATAAAATATTTCAAAAGGAATACGTCAATTCGAATGATGGATTTGGAATCTATTTTCATGAAATGCACCGATAAGGAAGACGCATGGAAGATCGGGTTGATCTGCTTGATTAACCAGTACCTCTTCTCATATGACCCAAAACGGCTTTTAAATCTCAAAATCATCCATATGGTTGAAGATGTTGAAGATTTCCTCCGATTTCCATGGGGGAAGGTGTCCTTTAGATTCACCATGAGGGGTCTTGACCAGGACATGAAACACCACAGGTCCGTATATATGTCCAAGAAAGGGAGTGGAGTTACTAATTCTTTTGCTTATAACGTGTATGGGTTTGTACTAGCACTACAAGTGTGGAGCTATGAGATCATTCAAAACTTGGTCCCTAAATTCGCCACAAGGAAAGACGTTGATGGCCCTTTTCGCCCAAGGATACTGTTGTATCAATCGAAAAGGAAGAATACATTTCAGGAGATGCAATCTGCCTTTAACAGCGTTGTGTTTTCTAAGATGGAAGAGTCCTCCGAGGAGACGAGTTTGTACAGTGGGGAGGATTTTGAACACATTAACAATTCATACGATGATTTGTTTGAGGGAGTTACTGATGGGGGAAAAAAGAGAAAGGCTGATGAAGATGTTGCTGAAGATGATGATGATGAAGATGTTGATGAAGAACCTACTACTGTCCAACCTTCCAAGAGGAAGAGGAATGTTGAATATGATGATATATCCCCCCAGCAAAGCAGCCATCAAGCGTCGTAGCCTGCGTAACATGAGTCCCCCATCCGCAACTTCAACAACTCCATCATCACCTGCACGTGAACCGGCACCGGCATCTCATGTTCAGATAAAGGATGCCGAAGTGATAAAGAAGGATGTCGAAGAGATAAAGAAAGATGTCGAAGAAATCAAGAGAGACATAAGAGACATCAAATTGAATCAACAAAACTACTTTACGAGGTTTGAAAAGATGATTCTCAGTCTAAGCAACCAGTTCGCCAGCCATGTCACCAACCAGGTAATTCTGTTAAAGCTTTCTATTTTTTACTACTTTATGTCTTTGACGCCGCTGCTTGACGCAGCTGCTTGCTTGACGCAGCTGCTTGACGCATTCTTAATTTAAATTCTTTTCACTTTTGTAGCAGGAGCAGAAGGAGAATGACATCGGTCTGAATGACAATCGTGACGAAGAAGAGGAAGAAAAGCATAATGATATTCGTATTGAAGAAGAGGAAGAAAAGCAGAATGACATTCGTGACGAAGAAGAGGAGAATGCCATTGGTCTGAATGACATTCTCGATGAAGAAGATGAGCAAAAGGAGAATGAGAAGGTTAATAATGGAGCCATTTTGCAAGACAATGTTGAATTGGAGCAGAAGAAGATTGAGAATGAGAATGTTGAGGATCCGCCGAATGAGAATGTTGTCGAGAAAGAGGTCGTTGTCGAAAAAGAGGTCGTTGTCGAGAAAGAGGTCGTTGTCGAGAAAAGAGGCTGTTGTTGAGAATGAGAAAGAAGAAGTGGAGATTGAAGAAGGGGAGAAGAAAGAAGAAGTGGAGATTGAAGAAGGGGAGATTGAAGTAGAAGGGGAGAAGAAAGAGGTCGTTGTCGAGAAAGAGGCTGTTGTTGAGAATGAGAAAGAAGAAGTGGAGATTGAAGAAGGGGAGAAGAAAGAAGAAGTGGAGATTGAAGAAGGGGAGATTGAAGTAGAAGGGGAGAAGAAAGAAGAAGTGGAGAAGAAAGAAGAAGTGAAGAGAAAACCTATACAAAAGACTTTTCAGAAAAAGGTGGGGAAGAAGGTTGGGAAGAAGAAAGACGAAAATGACGAAGATGAACTGGAAATAGTGAATACTCCTCCTCCTCTTCCTAAGAAAGTCATATTGGTCACGAGAAGGAATAGGAGGCCGAAGAATGATCCAGATTTCACCGACCCCAATCTGAAACAGCCCAAGTTAAAAGATCCTATCACCGTCAATCCACTTCTAAAATATGACGATCAACTTCTTCATCAATTGCAAACATGGCTTAAAGATCCAAAAACTGATAACACAAAAATTGAGCTCCATACTATATTAGGTGATAAGGCATTATTTCGCCGAATGCTAAAAAGGTTCACCTGGCTGACTGATGATGTAAGTAATATTTATGTTAGAATAATTTTAGATTTGCAGATTGTATTTTAAATGTGTTTCTCTTGTGTAGGAAATCGATGCAGGTTGCTTCATTCTGAGAAGAAGAGCTTGGGTATATCCAAAGACATATAAGAAGAACTTCTTTATTGGAGATTGTTGGCTCCACACCAGGTTCACTGCTGAGTACGCTGCGTTTAAGAAAAGTCGTATTGAGTTTGACATTGAAAACTTTTTCGAATACTTCTTGGGCGATGAAAGCAACTATAGGAATAGTTGGAAAGTATGCGATGATATATATATTCCTTTGAACATCAAAGACGTCCACTGGATACTTTGTGTTGTCCGTCTACAGCAATGGCGCGTAGACGTATATGACTGCAATCCTGGATGTTATGCTAATCTTGATGAGTTTGTGCTACCGATGTGCCAAATGATTCCGGTTATATTTGACAAGGCATTGCCTCTTGAAGATAAACAAAGATTTCCTCTGCTCAACCCTGATTCCGTTTTGCCATACACAAGACTTCCAGAGTCAGAAGTTCCCAAAGCAACTAAGAGTGGAGATTGTGGTGTATTTGTACTAATGTATATTGAGTACTTGACTGCAGGTCTGAATCTAGCAGAAGTGACCTCAAATGAGATGAAAGCTTGGAGAGAAAAGTGGGCAGTGAGGTTATTTCATGGACTTGTAGATCCATAGGTTATTTATGAAACTTTTGTACTGTACTGATATCAAATTTTTGTAATGTTAATCTCAAACCTTTGTAATATGGTTGATTTAATGATATCAAATGTTGTTAATGATATATATGTTATTGTAATTAATTTAATGCCTGAAGTACACATTTATATAAACCATGTCTAATGTAATAGGTTCTGCACTAATGTAAACCATGTTTCGTCAAGCAGCTGCGTCAAGCAGTTTCGTCAAGCAGCTGCGTCAAGCAGTTTCGTCAAGCAGCTGCGTCAAGCAGTTTCGTCAAGCAGCTGCGTCAAGCAGTTTCGTCAAGCAGCTGCGTCAAGCGGCTGCGTCTACAAAAACACTTGGTACAAAAACCCTGTCCCTGTATTACATTCACCAGAAAACTACAAAAACACCAGAAAACAACATTCAATGAATCTTTGTTACAATACAATACACTTTACTGAATCCTTGAATCCTTGATGCAAAAATAACATTAACACCTCCACACAAGACATTTGGTAATAAGTCTACAAAAACAACATTAACACCACAACACAACACTGACAAGTTCATTCTAAGCTAATGGCTCGTAAGATTGAGATGATGGCTCGTAGAGCTGAGATGAGGGCTCGTACAGTTGAGATGATGATGGTTCATTCTGCTGAGATGATGAGGGCACATGCTGCTGAGATGATGAGGGCTCATGCTGCTGAGATGATGCTCTTGCTCTTGCGGTAGACGGTGCAGGCATCACTTCTTTGCATGTTGCTCTATTATGTCCTAGACCTGCACATGAACTGCATCGTCTCGGGACCTTACGGACCTCACCTTGGGATGTCCTACGTTTAGTTTGTGGCCGACCTTTCTTAACCTTCACAGGTGGTTTTAGACACACGCGTTGTTTGATAATATCGGGAAGATCCCAATTCTCTTCATCACCAACCGGATAACATGTCTCCGCATATGCATTCAACCAAGATACAGTTGTATAATACCTATGAGAAGGAAAATAAAACGATTAAAAATAGGTTAAATAAATAAGTTCAAAACGATTAAATACCTTGAGCATAAGTCGTAAGGAACCACATTCCTGTGACGGGCAGCAGCCAGTGCATGTGTACAAGGAAGACCGGAGACTTCAAATACCCTACAAGTGCAGTCCTTGTCCTTCAAATTGACTTTATAATGTGCCTCATTATCATGCACATACAACTCAAATCGGTTAAGGGATGATACGGTATAGAATCTTGCTTTCTCAAAACCATCACATAATAACTTTTCATACGTTGGAGATAAAAATTCTTGGTGGTTGGACGCTTTTTCTTTTCTATCATTAAACCACCCTTGTAATGTTGTTCTTAAAGACTCAAGCATTGCTGAAATTGGATACTTTCTGGCTTCCCTGCATTGACTATTCAAACTCTCTGCATAATTGCTTGTGAGTTGATTGTATCGCTTACCGGGGAAATATGCTCTACTCCATCTTTGAAACTCAATCTCTTCCAAATAGGCAGCAATCCTATGATCTTTAACCCTGATCTTGTCAAAAAACCGATTAAATTGGGGGATAGTGTACGCACGAGAAGCCAAATCAAACTCGACATGACAATTATCAGTTTTGAATTTGGCATTAATATTCATCTTTATGTGATATGTGCACGCACCGTGGTCTGCTTCTAGAAAAACAGCACACAAGGCATTGGCTATACTTGGGTGTCTATCGAATACGAAGACGAGATCATCAACTAATCCAATTGCTTCTCTAAGTTTTTGCATGAAATAAGTCCACGAGTTATTATTCTCTGAATCAACAACGCCGAATGCAACAGGATACAGTTGCTCATTGGCATCCAATGCAACAGCCACCAATAGTTGACCTCCCACCTTGTGCTTGAGAAAACTTGCATCAACACACAATACGGGACGACAGAAGGCTTTGAAACCCCTAATTGAGAGGCCTAGAGACATGAACATATATTTGAAGTGTCCGTGCTCGTCTGTCTGAATATCTGTTATGGTACCCGGATTATTCTTCTCCAACATGTATAGGTATGAAGGCAATTTTCCATAGGAATCCTCTACCGTTCCTCGCACCGCCGTTAAAGCTGTTTCCCTTGCCCTCCAAGCCTTATTATAAGTCAAAAACATCCCATAATCTGACTGCATGTCTTCAATTATTTTTTTAGGCAAGTGGTTATGGTGATGGTCCATGTACTTACCCTTCATGCACTGCCCAATAACCCATGCCGGTGTTTGCATTTTTTTTTCCGGCCTCGACAAAACTGAGCATGAGTGTTGTCGATTGAATTTCCGAATCTCAAACATCTCGGAAAACTTACCTTTCACAGCACGTAAGCTCCACTTGCATGTCTCATCCATACATTTCACATACCAAAGATGTTTTCGAGAATTTTTCACTTTGAATTCAAAATGATAAGTCATCGCATATTTATATAGCGTCAGTTGAAGTTCTTTTTTAGTATCAAATAACGTACCGACTTCCAATACGGTTTCACTAGTTAACGCCAATGCAAATGAAGGGTCTGTCGGTGATACGTCTGTAGGGTCTGTCGATGGTGTACCCATTGACGCTCTTGCACTAGATGGTGTACCCATTGACGCTCTTGCACTAGATGGTGTACCCATTGACGCTCTTGCACTAGATGGTGTACCCATTGACGCTCTTGCACTAGATGGTGTACCCATTGGTGTAGGTATTGACCGGTGCGGCGTGCGTGCAACTGCTGATGCAGGACTAGTAGTAGCTTGGAAATCACTAACCCGTTCATAATTAAAGTCAATAACGCGTTCATGATTAATCAGTTCATGATGAGCCCGTTCATCTTCTTCTCCTCCTCCTTCATTATCACTTTCAAATAAAATCTGTTGAGAAACAACTCGAGAAACAACGCCGGGTATACTTTTTTGAGTAATGATTGGTAGTGTAGTATCTTGACTTGGGTACTTCTCTACTAATGAGACACAAAGTGGTGACGAAGATGACGAACTTCGACCCGATATCAACCGTGATAAATACATGCCCACATCTTTATCTCCCTCAATAACAACAGGGGGAAGTTTTGCAGAAGGATCATACATGACTTTAATCACTAAATCATATGCAGACTTTTGCACGTTAATCGTCTCATAGATTGTATCAACTAATTCAGCAAATGTAGTACATTGAGGTATATCCATGGTTTTGCATGATTGTGCAGAGAAAGACCTGGTACCATTGGCTGCAATTTGCCACTCTCCATTGTACACAACAAATACGTCAGTAAATACTTCAGCTGCAATTGAAAAAATGATAGTATCAATCGAGAGACACCGTAACAATGAAATGCAAGTAAAGTGTATGGGGTGCGTTACGCATCTGCGTAACGCAACTACGTGACGCAACTGCGTTACGCACCCAGTTTCCGCCGCGACGGTGGCATTTTACCTACTCATTCCCTAATCACTACACCCTAACAAACAAAGCGTGGAAAGAGAAAAATGAAGAAGGAGAAGAATACATGTAGCAGCAGAAAGAGACATTGTGAAGGAAGAGAATGGATTCCGCCGTCGTCTTCGTCGGTCGGTGGTTGGGTTTTTTAGAGAGAAGGAGGAGAAGGGAAGTGAAGAAAGAGAAGAAGAAAGAATGAATGAAAAGAACTGAGATTTTTTTTATTATATAGTAAGGGCATTGTGGACTTTTCACAATGCCCTCAGGTGCGTCACGCAACGGGAGGGTGCGTGACGCAACGGGGGTATTTTCGGCAGAAAATTGTTTGGGGGTCACCAGAGCTATAAAAATTAGTAGCCTGCACCGATCATAATTTGACCCCTCCATTATATATATTTGCTACATATATTGGGAATAGGTGAAAGAGGACGTATAAATGACCACTTGTCAATAATTTTTTATAAGCAGCTTATTGCATCATGAGAATTGGATTGTCCATTGGAGTAAAAAAAAAATTTAAAAATATTAAATGCCTTAATTTTAGTTTAAGAAAATATATTATTAGTGTTAAATTTGAACCTATGTTAAATTTTAATTTATTTTTCAGCTACACCGTTTTATGTTAAAACATCTATTTTTTTTAACTAAATTTTTTTTTTTAAACTAAAATGAAGAAGTGACCTAACAAACAGGGCCAAAACAAAAAAAAAAAAGAGTTTAGAGATTTTGGGGAATTTGATAAAATGACCCTAAAGATCAGCTTATTTGACTTGTTGGCTAGCGCATAATAAATGCGCTGGTGACACTTTTTTTTGGACGAAAATGCCCCGTTGCGAGACGCAACCGGATACTGTGTGAAATTTTTTATTTTTTTAAAAAAAAAAAATCGTCTCGCGAATGCCGGTTGCGTCTCGCAAGTGTCGGTTGCGTCTCGCTAGTGCCGGTTGCATCTCGTATGTGCCGGTTGTGTCTCGCGAGTGCCGATTGCGTCTCGCGATTAAGGACGTCTCGTGACAGGAGAAAAATCGTCCAAAAAAAGTGTCACCCGCGTTTTTTATTTTAAGCGCAGGTCAAAAAGTCAAAATAAGTGAATATTATGGTCATTTCGTCAAATTTCCCAAAGATTTCAACATCAACAGAAAAAAGGAAAAACAGAAATAAGAACCTACAATTAAAACTAAAAGAAAATAGGAACTTCATATTGTTGGATCCTCTTCCCACCCATTAGATCAATTTCTAGTTCCCGTTGTATCAGTTTTGTTGGTTAGATAAACAACTTATCCAAAACATTAGGGTTGAGCTTTTGGAATGCGAAAGTATGACTCACTTGTTTAGCCATGTTCCCTATAACTCGATCCATGTATATCATATACAGAGAATTTCGACTTTCCAAAATCTCTAGTCGCTTTCTTGCATGAAGAACTGATGTTACCCAGTCCTCAAACAACCCTGCATGTCAATTGGAATATTCATTTCTTTGGCTAAGAAGATTTCATACAAGATGTGATGGAAACTATGAGAAAATGAGAAGGATACCTATATCGATATCTTCAGAATCACACCAAGCCCGTTGATAATCTGATACAAGAAACTCAATGAGCTGAATCCTACCTTGCACATGTAAGAAATGGATAAATCAGAACCAGTGAAAACATCTAGATGGAAAAGAAACCAGGCAAAAAATGGTAAGAACATCACCTACATTGTATACATAGAACAATGAATCCTAGGAAATGCATCATCAAAAGGATCCATGAGCAGCAAACTTTCCACTAAGACAGAAATTCTCTGGGAAACTGAAAATATCACGCGTTGTCCAATATATGGCTCTCTCCCAAGTTTGCGAATCACATGTTGAACATAGTGGTGAAGATCATTTTCTGCAAGAGGAAATCGAATCAAATAAGAAAAATGAATTGTAACTTGCAAGTAGCATACTTACCATCTGTTTTAGGTGTGCACATTCTTGTAAGCAAACGCGTGATTAAACTGCAGATTATTCCTTCAACACGATCCGTTTTCTTTGCAGTTGATAAATTTTGTACCAAAGCTGATAGATAGATGAGAATGGAAAAGGAAACATGAATTCAGAAGGTGTAGACAGTGATTCATGATGCTCAAAAACAGATGAGGTTAGAATCACTACCTAAAATAAAATCAACAGCTTGGTGTGACCAGCTGGAAAACCTAGATGATTTAACCTGAAAAATTGAATGGAGCTTGATCCGATTATCCTAATATGATTCTAGCATATTTAAATATTGAAACAACAAACTAACAGGAAAATCTGTTCCACAAATTTCCACTAGAAAATCCACCGAAGCCCTAAGCTGTTCAATTTCATCTTCACTATTACAATCTGCCATGGTTAGAGATGATACAGATGATTTAGAGACTGTCTCCAATGGTTAATGATAAGTATAGAAGCAAATATATACCAGAGTAGCACAGTCTTCGTGTCGTCGAATCATCTCTTCTTCTTTTTCTTTCACGTGATTGAACTGTGGATCCAAAGCATTTACAATCATGTAAATAAATGAACATCAAGTTTGAAGATCGTGAATCAGGATGATAACATATAGTAGCTTCCACCTTGTCTGAGAAATCTCCGCCGAAGAACATCACAGTACCTCTCACGACAATCATCTTCAAGCCTATCAGTGGTTAACTTCCCGAAATTATCAAAGAAATAGCACTTGCAAGTGGCATTAGGTGGAAATAAATCATACGTCGAATCATCTGCAAAGGTAGATATACAATACAAAACAGATTCAATAAACGGAGAGATTATGATACTCTGCGTGTGAGCGAGCGCATCTTGCACAGACCTTGAGCCTCCTTGATGTCATTTTTCAGTCTAAGGAGCTCTTGTTTTCGTTCCTTCGCCTGTAAGGAAACCAGCATATCCTAATTACGTTTCAACACTCGATTACTGTAAGTCTCGATTAGCTAGAATAGGTTAGACAGAGAGAGAACCTTCCGTTTCCATTTTTCAGCGTCGGATTTAGAGGTTGAAGGAAGCTGATCGACTGGAGGATGTGACGGCGGCGTCGCCTTGTGAAGCTTTGATCGTATTAATGCGATTGCTAGCGCAATTTTCATAGACGTGTCTACATTAGCAGTCTGCTCCGGCTGCTGTTCCGATGACATCTCTCTGCGGCCAAAGGTTTTGGCGGGAATGTGGATATTTCTCTTTCCGATCACTTCAAAACTGAAAATTGAAAGACATGAGTCACTTAAATACCAACTAAATAGATCAATTTGTTAACACTTTAAGTTAACTTTTAATCTCTCTACTCTTATTCTAATCTCTTTTATTCAATTCTAGTATCTTTTATAGGATTGCAGTTCATGAAAGCGATTTCTTTTTCTCTACTAATCTAAACTCTAACTTATATGCGGTTACTATGGTACTGCCCTATTCTTTCTATATATATATATTATAGAAGTATAATTCACTATATCATTAGTATTAAAGCAACTTTCTAGGTATTATTGTGGAAACACGAATGAAAAGGGAATTGAATGAGATGCGTGGTCGTAGGCAGACACAGGAAGAATGAAGGCAAGCGCAAGGGATCGTTTTGATCGAATGATAACTTCAATGAACTATACACTTAAACGACCAAATCTAGTGTGTAGTAGCAATAATCAGGAATAAAGAGGCGATAATGGAGGAGACTACAGAGATGAACAACAACAAGTCGAATGCATGGTGAAAAAGGTGATATCGTGGTGAACAACGTGATCATATGTATCAACCACTCAAAAATGAAGTTTTCGGAATTTAATGGTGAAGTGATAGACGACCGGATATATGGAGTGGAGATGTTCTTTAAGGTGGATCACACGTTGGAATAATCAAAGTTTGTGTTAACCGTGGTAGACACAACTTTTTTCAATTAGATATTTGTGGGTGAACAAGTGTTAATAGAGAAGCTAATGATATGAGAATATTTTAGGGTTAGGATTTCTAGCACTTAGTAAGTTGAGGAATTGTTAATGAAGTCGACATGTTCAATAATTTGGGATAACGGTGTTTTTTTATACCAAAAATATGAGTAATTTTCTTAACTTTACACAATTTGAGTCATTTAAATAATTATTTAGATAGAAAAATGACAAGGAACGAAAAATAATTAACAACCAAATATCTCTATTTTTCATCTCTATATAATTTCTCTATTTCAATATCTTAAATTATATATATATAATTTATATTAAAATATATAAAAATCAAATACAAATAAAAAAATAAAATAAACTTTCTTGAAATTTAAACATAAAAATTTATTTAATAAATTTATAAAAAAAAATTCTTCCAAAGTATCTATAATTTTAAAAGAAGGCAAGAACAACCAATATGATGAACAATCTAGAAAGAACAATAATTACATTTTATATAAAATATTAACAATTTCTTCCAACACTCCAATAAAAAGATGAAAAATCATACATTTTATTTTTGTTGTCCTCTTGTCTTACCTACACATTCATAAACTTTCTAGGATCCAAAAACATTTTACAAAAATAAAACTATCCAAATTAATTTGAAAAACAAAATCAGACAACCAAAACACCTTTGCTCAAAAGATAAATCAATAAATAGTCTATAAAATCATGCATCAAAGGAAACAATGAATACAAAAACACCAGTAGCCGCAAGGAAGAAGAACAAGAATCCTTCCCGTCGAGCTACCAACTGGTCGGCACAAATTCGGCCACAGTTTTCCGGACAAAATTACCCAAGTTCATAAACAACCAACACAATTACCTGCTTTGTCTCAAAGTCTTCAATTTTAAAAAAGAAAACAGACTTCTAAAACAAAAGAAACAAAAACAAGGCAAAATTTCTGATAAACCTCAACTAAAACAGTTTCTGACAAGCCTCGATCTCTGTCGACTGCAATTCCAAAACCTTTTGTCCAGAAGGATCCGAACCAACTACCCTAATAGTAGCCCCACATATAACTTTCCGAAACATATCATCCTCCATCTTGCTCAAAACTTCCTTCACTAGTTTAAAATCGACAGCCCCACTTAAAACAAGCTTCCCCATAACCTCTCCAAAATTATTAGGAGCTTTAGGCAAATCGATACCAATATCATCCATCATCATTCCATAAAGCCAACATCCAGTCCCAATATCACTACCTGTAAAAACCTTCTTACCGAATAAATATTGCAACAGTTTCGCCACAGGTTCAACGCATGGCGGGTTTTTTTCCAAAGCAAGTGCGATGGCTTCTTTAACCACCTCAGGATGGAAAGAAACTGAGTTCAGCTCCTCCACACATTGTAAAGCTTCATCCAATATGCATATACTAAAATACTCTTCCAGAAGAGATACAGTCTTCTTCTTAAGCACGTCAAGATTTTGTTTTTCAATTGGCTTTTCCAAAACCGGAGGCGGAGATACATGGGCAGTTACAACTGGCTCAACAGGGGTTGTTGGGCGGTTAGGAGTGGCGGCACCACCACTTCCTTGCAAAAGAGCACTGCTTCTGCCAGCTACTAAACCGCCACTACCTTGGGGGAGAAATTTAGAGTTCATTGATGGTGTCTTTCCGATCAATTGTGGAGGCTGAAAACGATTAACATTCTGATTCGTTGAACGAGATCTAGGAAGTTCCCAGTTGTCATTATCGAGATTAGGGGCACCGGGCATCTTTCTGGCTCCAGGCATTCCAGGCATCATTCCACCAGTGCCCGGGCGGCCGATGGAAAAGTTTCCCGGATTTATGTTTCCTTGGCCACCAGAAGCAATGTTACGATTGTTTCTGATGCTTGCTGTAGCACCGGGGCGTAACCCAAGATTCTTTTCTGCCTCGGAGTGAATTTCAGTGATTGTTTTTGCCTTGATCTAAAAATGAGATGAAAACAAAATGGATTGGTTCAAAACTTCCACCATACAGCAAAGTTGGAAAAATATGAAGACTTGATTGTTGTAGGCTTGTTTGGAAATAATCTAGGCCTTGTTCGAATTCGGTTTATCTGGATAACATGTGGATTTTATTCAAATAGCTTTGTCCGTGGTAAATTATAGAAAACTGGGTTATTTGGTCAAAAGAAATAAAGTGTAAAGTATATAATGTGTTTTTTAAAATAAGGGTATTTTGGTGGATGGCACGAATGATGTGATTGATTAAAGATCGTGAGTTTATTTAAAATAACACAAACAGAGCTAGGCCTAGGTTAGTTGGAAAAAGAAAAACCTTGTTTGATGTAAAAAATGGGTTATTTGGGTAAGATAATAATATTTTAAAAGGTTATAAAAATAAAGTAAGGGTATATTTACCTTTCATCAAACAAGGTCGAAGTGATTATTTCCAAATAACCTTGTTTGATATAGGCTATTGAAAATCAAGTTATATAGGGTAAAAAAATATAAGGATAAATATATTATTTACTTATTTTTTAATTAGAGGGTATTCTAGTTGATAATTGATGATTCGATAGTGAATTATTTGAAATTAATCTGAAAAAAACCCTCATCAACAAGGAATACGAAAGGTTACCTCTTCTCGTCTAGGAATCCAGTTATTTGAACGCAAATCAATAACATTGCGAACCATGAACCTCATTCGCGGAGCCAGCTGAGAGTTGGTTGATAGTTCTTTCAATCTGGCGAAGTAGGCATCATTAATGCGTCTGGATTTGAGAACTTCATCGAGTTGTTTCCCTATTGTGTTGAAGAACTGGCATATAGCCTCCACATTTTCCTCGTCGGGGCATATCTTATTGTCCAATCCTAGAAGCTCCTGTGTAATTGTGATAGTTACAGCAAAGAAAAGAAAATTCTTAAGCTGAATAGGAAAAAAAGAGAGATTCAAGAAATCCAACCTGGACAATATGATGAACAATCTTTTCAGGAACCATCTTCAGCTTCAATAGCTCACCAATAAGACGAATATTACCAAGAGTTCGAAGCTTTATCATTCTCTCCTTATCTCTACGTTCCATCTCTTGCTCGGGAGCAGTCATTTGACTTGCTTCTGTTCTAAGCTTGTCAGCACCCTCAAATGCCTCCTGACAATTGTCCAGTAGCACCCTCCTGAATGTGATTTCTTTGCCGCCAGTTACTTCAGACGGGAATGGAGGAAGTTTTTCATTTAGATCAGAACACAGTTGGGAATACATTGGACAAAATGTTGGTTCAAGAACAGCTTTGTCAAATATCAAGGAAATAACTCCCTGCAAAGTCAACAGAGATTGCATTAGTTTTAAGAAAAGGTCGCAAATTAAATAATAAAGGGAGCGAAGCGAATATGAACCTTCAAAATATCAGCAGTTGTGATGCCTGAATCAATTAGCTGCCCTTTAAGAATATCAAATTTCTCTGGAGTCAACTTATTCAGAATCCTTCATAAGAAACCCAAATGTATTCATTCATCAGTAAAGTATTACGAGTTCTAAAGGAAAATAACATATCATTCACATGCATCAAACAATTCAGGATGAAGATTTGGAGTTGTTTGATTCAGATAAAAACTTGTTTGATGAAAAAGTTGTTATTTAAGGTTATTTGGGTTATACAACTAAAATATCATATACTTTTAATATTATAAAATGTTATAGAAAATATAAAGTAAGGTTTAGTATTTTAGTTGATGATTAGATTGATGATGGGATAAGGGGTTATTTGGATTAATCATTTATCAAACAAGGTCTTGCTGCATTTCATGAACAAATTACCCTTTCACTGTCTTCAAAACACGATCCTTGTCTGTTAGAGTCTGCCTTCTAGAAGACCATGGAGCATCAGCCTTAATTAGAGCAGGAGCTGGTCCCATCTGAGGAACAAACAAAACACAAATGAATTTCATATCAATTTTGTTTTTTCTAACGAGGCCTCCACTTAAATCAGAGCAATTTTAGTGGAATCAAAACTGAGATTTTTGATCTCTTAAATAAGATTTTTTTTGCTTAAGCTACTCTGGTGGGTTAATTTCATATCAAATGTGCACGAAAATGATTCAGTTATAAACAAAATTACACCTACATTAGGACCTTGCCCCCTTTGAAACTGAGAGTTGGGCTGATCTTGGCGGTTAGAGTCAAAACGGCCACCAACCTCTCTATTTTCTCGATTTGCATCCCAAGATCGATCCTGATCATTCGATGGAGGAGGACCTTGTGCTGATCGTCCACGCCAATCGCGAGTGTCAGGTTCAGAGTACCTGTTTGCTTGTTGAACTGGAACCTATTCATACGAAATAAACAAGGAGGGAAAATTTGTTATGTCAAAATCAAATGCATATATATTATATAGTCACTCTATCTTACACTGGCTTCTCTAGCCCAGTTTTGGTCATCCCCAAAAAGTTCTATTTCAACTTCTTGCTTCACTCTCTGTATCTCTTCTGGAACCTTAACAACCTTCTGGAGAAACAAAAGAAGAAAAAAAATCAAATTGATCAATAATGGTTTTCCAACGTAAATTCTTTAAACTATATGAAAACAAAACATAGGATAAACAAGTTAATTACCTCCCTAAGCTGCAATAGCTGGTCCCTGGTGAAACGGATTCGCTCACGAGTCTCGAATCTTGAGTCTCCACTCTACAAAATACAAAAAATATTAATCAATGAATTGAATTGGCCCAACAAATAACATATAAACATAGCCAGATCCAAAATGAATCCCATTAATTTCCTATCTAAAGACCTTTATCTTAATCTACATCCATAATCACAATGTCATTCTTTAGTATCCGAATACAGATCCATACGATAAACAATCAATAAACTTCTGAATTTGAACTAATTTAAGTATCCAAACATAATCATATCATAATCTTTGTATCTAGTAGAACATGGTTGATATGCAGACCAATCTCTATAGATAGATATATGAAGATCTCTTTAGAGCATTGATATATTTGAATATGGAACTGTTTCACAGAAATCTGATATATATGTAAACCATGTAATAGAACTCCATGCAGTAACTCATAAGAAGAAATCAAATCAAATCAAATCAAATCTGGAAGAAAATTAGACAAGCGATGCAAGCATAATAGACATAGAAATCGTAGATCCAAGAAATAAGTTACAAAGATTGAACCTTGATAGAGATAGATTGATGAGCGCCGCCATGAGGACGAAGAAGAGGAAGATCAGAAGAACCCAAAGAAGAAGATTCAAAACGAGGGCCAAGGACTCTGTTTCCCCGATTTCCTCCGCCGCCACCACCAGGTCTCAAGCTTAGCACAGTCGGATCAGCCTGCATAACTCAGTCGCTGTGCGTTGGATCGAATGGGAGAAACAACAAAAACCCAGTTGGAAATCAGACAGGAAGAATCCCAAAATCGTGTCTTTAACTTGTAAAAAGTAAAGATTTAGTTACCTGAAGAGAAGAACTTGATAGAAAAAGATAAGGAAGTCTGAAGGTGAGATTGAAGGGAAGGAGGAGGAGAGTTCTTGGATTTTCTCTCTCCTCTTCCACGAGGAGCAAAAGAGAAAAAGAGTTGTTTTGAAGAGAAGGAGGCTATCTAAACGAAAGGATGATGGTAGATGAGAGAGAAAAACCCTTACTAGCTCTGTGTCTATATATTATAAAAGATTTATAAGTGACCTTTTTTATTTTCTAGAATTCCATAAATTTATTTCTTTTTAAATTCTCTCATATTTTAATTTAATATCATAAAATATTTTAATAAATAAATTATATTAGTTTGCATCTAGTTCCAATGTAAATATTAATCAAATATAATATATATATATATATATAAATCAAGTTTCTTTTTTATAAAAAAAAACTTTGAAAATAAATAATATATATTTAAAATTAAATAAAATTAATAAAGATAATATTTGTTAAAATTATATAATTTTACATATACTAAAATAATATTAGTTAAAATTATATAATTTTACATATATTAAAATAATATTAATTATTAAATTTTGCAAATTATATAAAATATTTTTTAACTTCAATATTGTAACAAATTAAGTGTTTTTAAATAAACTTATAAATAAATTAGTAAACTTGATTTATAACTATTTTATAAATGTGATTTTAAATTTAAAAGCGAACACTAATACCAAAAATCTATTTCAAAATAAAATCTAAATTATATAATTACCATGTGAATATTATCTTAATAAAAGTTACCATGATTGGAAGATTTATTTAATTTATTGATTTTCTATTAATGAATTAATAATATATTTTTTTTATAATGTTTTTTTAGAATATTTACGAAGCACTTTTATATCATATTATCTAAAAGTAAATAAAATTTTATAAATAGATATTTTAATATTATATATATTATAATATATTACAAAATTATATAATTATATTATTATAAAAAAATAAATTTAAAATACGAAGAATAAATAAATATATTGATATAATCAATTATCTATGTATATATATAATGATGCTTAATTTTAAAAGTGTCTAGATTACCGCCGGTGAAGAGTTGTGGTTAATTTGGATATATAAGTTAGAGTAAATGGATACTTAGGTCGAATTTTTAGTCGATCCGCCCATAAATTTAAAACGATTAAAAATAAAATTAAAAATGTTATATATATTTTCATACTTGCAACCTAACAAAATAAGTACAACCTTTCAATCAACTAGACTAATAATACTTTATAAGTTCAACTTTTTAACTAATATAATGATCCTTAATTTTAAGTGTTCGAATTGTCATGTTTATATATATATATATATAATGATGCTTAATTTTAAAAGTGTCTGGATTGTCGGGTCGAGAGTTTTGGTTAATTTGGATATATATGTGAGAGTAAATGAATATTTGGGTCGAATCGCTCATAAATTTAAAACAGTTAAAAATAAAATTAAAAATTCTATAGGTATGTTTCGAACTCGCAACCTAACAAAACAAATATAACATTTTAACCAACTAGGTTAATAACACTTTATATTTTAAATTTAACACCAAATTTAATGAACGCGGAACGTTGTAAAAATATAAGTTCAACTTTTTAACCAACTAATATATATATATATATATATATATATATATATATATATATATATATATATATATAATATGATGCTTAATTTTAAAAATAAATATGTTATATGTATGTTTCGAACTTGCAACCTAACAAAAACAAGTACAACATTTTAACCAACTATGTTAATAAAACTTTATATTTTAAATTCAACATCAAATTTAATGAACGCGGGATATTTATAAAATATAAGTTATTTTTTTAACTAACTAATATATATATATATATATAAAATATGATGTTTAATTTTAAAACTATCTGGATTGTCGGGTCGATAGTTGTGGTTAATTTGGATATATATGTAAGAGTAAATGGATACTTGAGTCGAATTTTGGGTCGAATTTTGGGTGTACCCGCCCATAAACTTAAAACGGTTAAAAATAATATTAAAAATTTTATATATATGTTTCGAATTTGCAACATAACAAAACAAATACAATTCTTTAACAAAATGTGATTTGGATGTGGTTTGCCGAGAAATAATAGGCCGATATCAATTGAAAGTGGTTAAAAAATATGAATCAAATATTTTATTTACCAAAGTGTGAAGGTCACAATGTTAAATGTTAATAACATAATATGAATTAAATATTTGATTGACCAAAGTGAAAAGGTAAGGTTATGAGATAAGGAGTTTATTCGGAAAAAAATGTGACAAAATAAATTGTTTTACCGAAATGAATAAAATGTAAAATTGAAAGTGTTTTATTTTAATATATTATTCGATGAATTATTAGGGATTTTAAACATTGAATACATATTATTATTATTTTTTATTTATATTTTTATCTTGGGTGGAGGACAAGAGAATTTAAAAAAAAAAAAAAAAAAGTGAGACTAATCGGGTCAAAATTTGTGCTAAGGATTATAATTATTACATTTTCAACTTAAATAATTCATTTTTATAGTAAATAAAATTAAAGAGATTATTTTTTTGTTTGGTAAACGTTATCTATATATATATAATGATGCTTAATTTTTAAAGTGTCCGGATTGCCGGGTCGAGAGCTGTGGTTAATTTGGATACTTGGGTCGGATTGTGGGTTGACCATTTTTAAATTTAAAACGGTTAAAAATAAAATTAAAAATGCTAGAGGTATGTTTCGAACTTGCAACCTATCAAAACAAGTACAACTCTTTAACCAACTAGGCTACAAAGATTTTATATTTTAAATTCAACACCAAATTTGATAAACGCGGGTCGTTTTAATATTAATATAAGTTCAACTTTTTAATTAACTAATCTATATATATATAATGATGCTTAATTTTTAAAGTGTCCGGATTGCCGGGTCGAGAGCTGTGGTTAATTTGGATACTTGGGTCGGATTGTGGGTTGACCCGTTTTTAAATTTAAAACGGTTAAAAATAAAATTAAAAATGCTAGAGGTATGTTTCGAACTTGCAACCTATCAAAACAAATACAACTCTTTAACCAACTAGGCTACACAGATTTTATATTTTAAATTCAACACCAAATTTGATAAACGCGGGACGTTTTAATATTAATATAAGTTCAACTTTTTAACTAACTAATCTATATATATATAATGATGCTTAATTTTTAAAGTGTCCGGATTGCCGGGTCGAGAGCTGTGGTTAATTTGGATACTTGGGTCGGATTGTGGGTTGACCCGTTTTTAAATTTAAAACGGTTAAAAATAAAATTAAAAATGCTAGAAGTATGTTTCGAACTTGCAACCTAACAAAAACAAGTACAACTCTTTAACTTTATATTTTAAATTCAACACCAAATTTGATAAATGCGGGACGTTTTAATATTAATATAAGTTTAACTTTTTAACTAACTAATATATAATGATGTTGAATAAATGAATACTTGGGTCGGATTGTGGGTTGACCCACCCATAAATTTAAAACGGTTAAAAATAAAATTAAAAATGTTATCCGTAATTTTTTTTTATGTTTTTATATATTATTACTCGTGCAAAGGCACGGGCTAAATGCTAGTAAAACTAAAACCCAATAAAAACCTCTTACCTTATCTTTCGATTCTACTACTTGTCTGCAGGGGAGAGCTCCATCTTCCGTAGCGGATTCCTTCCATTTCCAGTTTCAGCTATGTCAATGGCTTTAGAACTATCATCCCTACTCTTCTCGCTCCCAAAACCCAACCCCAATTCCCCATTTCGTTACCATCCCCAAAACCTAAGAATCCGATGTGCCAAGAAATCCAAGCGAACCGGAAAATTCAGGTACCCATCTGAGAAGAGGAAGCTAAAGCTCAAACAAGAAACTCAAGATGACGTCGATTCCAAATTTGACGGTATTTGGCGTCTATCAAAACTTAACATTTCTGTCCATTTAGACCCTGGCAAAGATTTCCTACAAGTTTCTGATGCTTTACTCGAAGAAATCGCTAAAGTTCTCGAATTCCCAGTAAGTGGATTCAATTAAAGTTTTGTGAAAACATTAAATGTTCAATTTTTGTGTTGTTAAACTGGGTTTTTCTTCTTTTATCATTTCAGGTTGCATCAATGTTGCCAATAGAAGCATTCACTGTTGTTCGCAAATCTTTTGATGCACGAAAGGTTTCCCCTTGTAATTTTATTCATATCCATGTCATGTTAAACATTCCTCTGATTACTTCCATTGCTTTGATTTTTTTTTTTTTACAGTTTGTAAAGGAGCCCAAATTTGTATACTCTGTCGATATGGATGTAAAAAAACTCTTGGATCTAGAACCTCGAACTTGGGACTTCATTTCCAGAATGGAACCCAAAACTGGTATAATCGAGCACATGCCATATGAGAAAGTTAATGGTGACATAATGAATATGATACATGATTATAAGAAGAAAGATGAAGGTGGGGAGGATTCATACAAGTATGCATCGAGTAAAAGACCAAAAGTAGCCGTTGTTGGTAGTGGTCCTTCTGGTTTGTTTGCTTCACTCATTCTTGCTGAACTTGGAGCAGAGGTTTCGCTAATAGAAAGAGGCCAACCTGTTGAACAAAGAGGGCGTGATATCGGTGCTTTGATTGTTAGACGAATACTACAATTGGAAAGCAATTTTTGCTTTGGGGAGGTTATACTTGAATCCTTATAGCGATTTTTCCCAATATTTGAATGTTGGGTTTTTTATGGTGAGGACTTATCCATGACAGGGTGGTGCAGGTACTTGGAGCGATGGAAAACTAGTGACTAGAATTGGGAGGAATAGTAACAGTGTTTTAGCGGTAAAGGATCATTTCTTTATCGTAATTTCTTTCAATTCTTGTTGAAATTTAGACAGTTTAATTAATTATCATTGTGTTTATCTAGATTATGAACACATTGATTCACTTTGGGGCTCCAAAGAACATATTGGTTGATGGAAAGCCTCATTTAGGAACCGACAAATTAGTTCCACTGCTTCGGAACTTCCGACATCATCTACAAAATCTTGGTGTGAGTTAATTCGATGGTTGAAACTTGAATCCATGTGTTTTTTTGTTTTTTTCTTTAAATTGTAGTTTTTGGGATTTTGTTTTACCCAGGTTGATATCAGATTTGGAACAAGGGTTGATGATTTACTTGTAAAGAATGGAAGCATTCATGGGATTCAGGTTTCTGATTCAAGAAACAACTTGCAGCTAGACAGCAGTAAGTTGGAATTTGATGCAGTTGTTCTTGCGGTTGGTCATTCTGCCCGCGATATATACCAAATGCTTGTTTCACACGACGTCGATCTTGTTCCAAAAGATTTTGCGGTTAGATTTTCCTCTTGGATGTTTTTTTTTCTTCGAAATTCTATGTTTTTAAGCTGGAGTTATTTGTTTGAGCAGATTGGTCTGCGGATAGAGCATCCGCAACAGCTAATAAATGAAATCCAGGTTGGTTTTTTTTGTTGGAAACTTGTTTGAATCCTACTGATTGTCTGTTATCTTTAACCTGTTATTTGACAATTGACAGTACTCAGAAATGGCAGCAGCTGTTCAAAATGGACGTGGTAAAATTCCTGTAGCTGATTACAAGATTGTCAAGTCAATTGATGAATTATATAGTGAGAACACGACTTCTTCTAGCCGTGGGATCAGGAAACGCGGTTGTTATTCGTTCTGCATGTGCCCTGGCGGTCAGGTTTGTTTCATATGATCAGAGATAAAACTGAAAATTAAGTGTTAAGAATATTGAATACTGAATATAAATGAATCATTAAGTTTCTGTATCTGGATCAATTTTTAGAACTTATTCAGAAATTATTTTTTTTGAAAACAGATCCAGATACATAAGCTAAATAAACAGTTATCATATGTAGAACGATTGAATGAAACCAAATGCTAAATAGATAGAAACTTGCAGGTTGTTCTAACCAGCACAAATCCTTCGGAGATATGTACAAATGGAATGTCGTTCTCGAGGCGTGGATCCAAATGGGCAAATGCAGCACTTGTTGTGACAGTATCCCCTGAGGATTTCGCTGATTTCAATTTCCATGGACCTCTAGCAGGAGTTGAATTTCAGGTTTTTTTATTGCAGTAATTTTTTTTAATTTTTTTTGAGAATGCTGGATTCCGCTTCTCTTTCGGAGTGCGACTAATCCCCGCGGATTAAGCACATAGCCCGCAAATTGGATTGGATTGGATTTTAACGACTGTTTGTTTGGTTACTCTCCAGAGGGAGTTGGAGCAGAGGGCGGCTAGATTGGGAGGGGGCGATTTCGTCGTTCCTGCCCAAAGAGTTACCGATTTTCTAGAAAACAATTTGTCAGGTATCTAGAAATTGGTATTTTTCAATTGTATGTTTTCCATCTCGATCTGATCCAGATAATTGTGTGATACTTCTTCAGGAGGTTCTTTACCATCATCTAGCTATCGTCTTGGAGTTAAGGAAGCCAATCTTAATCAATTATTTCCAGATCATATTACCGATGCTTTGAAGAATTCACTTCTTATGTTTGACAAAGAGGTCCGTTATTTTAGTTTTCATTTCTCTTACTTTAGTTTTCTTAATTCACGAACTTTGGGATTTCAGTTACCTGGATTCATTTCGAGTGAAGGTCTTCTTCATGGAGTTGAGGTAATAAGTAGTAGTAGTTTTGTTTGACTAAGTTCAGTTTTTGAAAATATTATTGAAATCTAACAGAAAAAGTGTATTTTTCATTGGCAGACGAGAACCAGTGCTCCTTTGCAAATAACTCGAAGTTCTGATACTTACGAAAGCACAACCTTAAAAGGGCTCTTTCCGGTTGGTGAAGGGGCGGGTTATGCGGGTGGTATTGTAAGTGCTGCAGTTGATGGAATGCTCGCGGGTTTTGCTGTTTCGAAAAAATTGGGTCTTTATGATGGTTCTTTGGACTTGGTTTTAGGCGGCAAGGCTTTGAATGGTGGAATTTTTAAGTACTGAGAAAACATATCATCATCATCAAAGATTTTTGAATGGTGAAGGGGTTGAATATTCAGATGATTAAATTTTGGTGATATTATAATATCAGTAGTCAGTTTTATTTTGATAAATTTAAATCCGTAACTATACTCTATTTATCGTGACTCATTACCCAGAAACTTCAACTACGTTTTAATTGAGAATCGAACCGTGATATTTCTTATGGATTGAGCTACGTTTATTTTAAACAATAATCTCGGTTTAGAAATAAAAAACTTATAGTAAAAAATTTGACAATAAAATAGGGCGCGAAAACGTTCCCCTGAATTGTAGCCTTCAGTTGTCTCTCTCCCTCCCATTCTCTAATCTCTATCTCCTCAATTTCAATCGCTTTTTGGTGATATGATTTTGGAGTCATATTTCTATTTACCTCACCGACTAAGGAATTCATCGCCATTTCATAAGAGGTCATCCATCTGGTATTGTAACCACAGATCTGGTACGGTTTCATCCATTAGGTCTCTTTTCAATTTATTTTCTTTTTTTTTGTTTTCGAAAAAGGTTTTGTTTTCAATCATTGACAATAAAGAATGTGTAAAACAAAACCTTTAGTAGTTCAAGCTATAGATGCTTCAGAAAATTGAATTGTGTCATATTGTGATATGGGCATATGTGTTTATACTGTAGATTCATGGTAATAGACAATGATCTTTCTTGCACATGGTCCGCATTGTTCATAACCCTAGATTTTACTATACTGTATTAAGTTATGTTATTGCTAAGTGTCGTCTGTAAAGAGCTAATTCACTGCCAGACCATTTTGTAGTTTCCTATTACATGAAAGCAGTTAATAATCTAGGTTAATTCACTGCAATCAATTGCATATGGGTAATTCCCCTCGTTCTCTTTAATGGGTGGAAACTTATTTTTTCCTTGTGATTTTTACAGCAGATTTGTCATCATTTTCTTGAGAAAAGCTTGAACATGAATCAGAAATATGAAACATGTATACATGTGGTATAACTAGGACAGTTGTGGATGGATGTAAATAAACCAGAGAAACCATTAAAGAAACATTCTGCAGCGGAAACTTCAAGTCTTTCTTCGGCTACAGATAATAAGAATGATGGAGGAATACGACAGACTCGAACAAAGGAAGTTCGTTCTAGGAAACGTTTCCCTTCACCCAGCATCAGCAAGGCAGTTAATGCAATATCACATTTGGTGCCTAAGAAAACTAAATCAGCTGATAGAAAGCGTTCATCTACACCATCATCACCTAAAAGACCATCAACCCCTGTACAGGATACACTAAATGATATAGAATCAAGAAAAGAAACAGGAATTCGAATGCAGAATCTCAGTGTTTCCATACAATCCGATAACATTCATCCTCCCTTCATTCAAAAGGAAATGCCTGCTGCTCAATTGCTTTCTGATGATGCTTTGATGCCATCATCAAATGTTACACTGGAAACACTTGTCACAGAGCCTACTCCAGAGAGGAAGAGCACTCTTGAAGGGAAGAGTTCCTCTGATTGGTCTGAGAATTCTATACCAGTTGATGGATTGGATGCTCGTCCAGTGGATCAGCATCGATGGCCAAGCAGTACCGGTGGAAAGATATTGTCCAAAACTCTAGCTAGAACTGCCAATATTATTAGTGACAATGTGGTAAAACACTCAGGGTTATCCTCCTTGCGAAGAACGTCTCTTCCTGATGGATTTGGAAAAGATTTACAGAAATCTGCTAGTGATGATGCGAGCCTAGTATCATTTGAGGACCTCGAGACCTTGGAACATGATGCACATTCAGTTGGTGATAACATGCATACATCTTCTCATTCGTCAAAACAATCAAGAATAGTGACTCCTGCATCCCCAAAGAAGATACCCTTTCTACCATCATCTTTCTCTAGAGGTCTGAGTCCATCTCGGTCAAGGGTATCAAATGCTCCTCCTTCGAGAGGTGTTAGTCCAACTCCAATTTTTTCCAAAGGTTTTAATCCTAGTCCAATTCTATCTAGAGGTGTTAGTCCAACTCCATTTCCTTCTAAAGGTATTAGTTCCACTCAAATTCCTTCAACAGGTGTTAGTTCAACCTTGATTCCTTCTGGAGATGTTAGTCCAACTCCAATTCCTTCTAGAGATGTTAATCCCAGTCCAATTCCATCAAGAGGTGTTAGTCCAACTCCATTTCCATCTAGAAGTGTTAGTTCCACTCCAATTCCTTTAAGAGGTGCTAGTTCCATTCCAATTTCTTCTAGAGATGTTAGTCCAACTCCAATTTCTTCAAGAGATGTTAGTCCAACTCCAATGCCTTCTAGAGGTGTTAGTCCAACTCCAATGCCTTCTAGAGGTGTTAGTCCAACTCCAATTCCATCTAGAGGTGTTAGTCCAACTCCAATGCCTTCTAGAGGTGTTAGTCCAACTCCAATGCCTTCTAGAGGTCTTAGTTCAACTTCAATTCTTTCCAAAAGTGTTAGTCCAAGTCCAATTCTATCCAGAGGTGTTAGTCCAACTCCATTTCCTTCTAGAGGTGTTATTCCAACTCCATTTCCTTCTAGAGGTAATAGTTCCACTCCATTTCCTTCCAGAGGCGTTACATCCACTCTAATTCCTGTCAAAGATATTAGTCCGGCTCCAATACCTTCCACAGATGTCAGTCCAACTCCAATTCCTTCCATAGGTGTTATATCTATTCCAATTCCTTCCAAAGATGTTGGTCCAACTCCAATACCTTCCACAGATGTCAGTCCAACTCCAATTCCTTCCATAGGTGTTATATCTAATCCAATTCCTTCCAAAGATGTTAGTCCAACTCCAATACCTTCCACATGTGTTACCTCCACTCCAATTCCTTCCATAGGTGTTTCATCCACTCCAATTCCTTCCAAAGATGTTAGTCCGACTCCAATGCCTTCCGTGTGTGTTACCTCCACTCCAATTCCTTCCATAGGTGTTTCATCCACTCTAAGTCCTTCCAAAGATGTTAGTCCAACTCCAATTCCTTCCAGAGATGTAAGTCCCACTCCAATTCCTTCCAGAGATGTAAGTCCCACTCCAATTCCTTCCAAAGATATTAGTTCAACTCCAATTCTTTCCAAAGATGTTAGTCACACTCCAATTTTAAGAGGTGTTAGTTCCACTACAATTCCTTCCCGAGGTGTTAGCCCAACTCCAGTTCCTTCTATAGATAGTCCAACTCCAATTTCTTCAAGAGATGTTAGTCCAACTCCAAATTCTTCCAGAGATGTAAGTCCCACTCCAATTTCTTTCAAAGATGTTAGTCCAACTCCAATTCCTTCCAGAGATGTAAGTCCCACTTCAATTCCTTTCAAAGATGTTAGTCCAACACCAATTCCTTCCAGAGATGTAAGTCCAACTCCAATTCCTTCCAGAGATGTAAGTCCCACTCCAATTCCTTCCAAAGATATTAGTTCAACTCCAATTCTTTCCAAAGATGTTAGTCACACTCCAATTTCTTTAGGTGTTAGTTCCACTACAATTCCTTCCCGAGGTGTTAGCCCAACTCCAGTTCCTTCTATAGATAGTCCAACTCCAATTTCTTCAAGAGATGTTAGTCCAACTCCAATTCCTTCCCGAGGTGTTAGCCCAACTCCAGTTCCTTCTATAGATAGTCCAACTCCAATTTCTTCAAGAGATGTTAGTCCAACTCCAATTCCTTCTAGTGATGTTAGTCCAACTCCAATTCCTTCCAGAACTGTTAGTCCCACTCCCATTCCTTCGAGAGGTGTTAGTCCAACTCCAATTCTTTCTAGTAGTGTTAGTTCCTCTCCAATTCCTTCCATGAATGTTAGTCCCACTCCTATTCCTTCCATAGATGTTAGTCTAACTCTCATTCCTTCTAGAACTGTTAGTCCAGATCCAATTCCTTCTAGTGGTGTTATTCCAAGTCCAATTCCTATCAGAGGTGTTAGTCCTACTTCAACTCTTTCTACAGATGTTAGTCTCACTTCAATTCCTTCCATAGATGTTAGTCCAACTCTCATTCCTTCTAGAGGTGTTAGTCCCACTCCAATTCCTTCCATAGATGTTAGTTCAACTCTCATTCCTTCTAGAAGTGTTAGTCCCCCTCCAATTCCTTCTAGAAGTGTTAGTCCCACTCCAATTCCTATCAGTGGTGTTAGTCCAACTCCAATTCCTTTTACAGGGGTTAGTCCAACTCCGATTTCTAGTAGTAGCGTTAGTTCATCTAGTTCAACAATACAAGAATCCACTAGTTCAACAGAATTTGTACTCAACTTCATTGGTGACAATAGAGAAGGTAAAGACATCTATAAGCACATAGAAGATGTACATCAGCTTCAGTTACTGTACAATCAACATTTGCAATGGCGATATGTCAATGCCCAGTCTGATGCTGTTCTGCAGAGACAAAAAACTGAAGTAGAGGTATTTTTTCTCTTTTCATTTCCTATTGTGAAGGAAGGTTATAGGGATAATAGAATAAATTTTGACTATTTGATTGAAGCCTTGTTTTGAATCAAAATTACCTTGGGGTTGGTTTCCTACTTTAAAATTGCTGGGGCTTAATGTTTCCCCCACTCCTTGCAATCAGCTCACTTCTGTTTTTGCTATACACATTATCTATTCTTATTGCCAGGCTTATTACTTTAAATGTTGTAAACCATTGTAGGTAGCGTAAATTATTAGGATTGGCGAAGTGAACTCGTACTGCTGGAGGATAAGTTTTATAGAAATATTTACATTTCTTTAATACTACCATAAATCAAAATGATATTGTAGAAATCCTTGTGCGATGTGTCGAATGCAACAATAGAATTGAGGGATCTGGCGATCGAGAAGAGGACTGATCTCCATCAACTAAAGATGAAGTTGAAGTGGCACTCTGTTTTGAAAGAACAGGTCTTTCTTCAAAACTGTTATTTGTCATATAGTTATTATGGCTTGTACCCTATCCATCACATATCAAACAATTTGGTTTCTGAATGGATGAGAAATTTGACCAAAATGGTGTTTCCAAATGCAATACCCATTTATTATTATTTAAAACAAAAAAAAAAAGATACAGGGAAATCCGTTTTTCAGCATATTAAGAATAATTTTCTTTGTGAGGTCCAGATTGTGTTTCTTGATGACTGGGCTTCAATTGAGGGAGATCTTTCTACCTTATCTTGGGCAATTGAAGATCTTGAATCGCGTACTCTTCGTGTTCCCCTTACTGCAGGGGCTAGAGTATGTCTGTCTGTTGACAAACTTTGCATTTGAATTCACTTGATAAATAAGACTAAACTGAACAATTAATTGTTCCTGTTTTCAAGGGGGAAATTGAAACTGTCAATGCAGCCATTTGTTCTGCTCTTCATGTTATCGAGTTGATGGGATCGGCCATTAATGCAAATCTGTCTAGGGTGGGTATTATTTGGCTTTTCATCTTTCTCAATAGTGTTGGTCATCCTATATAGACTTTGTGGTGTGCATGATGCTTGATACAGGTGCATGGATTGAGCTCTATGGTTGCAGAAATGGCTCATATGGCTATACAGGAAAGACTCATGCTTGATGAATGTGGGTCACTACTCACTTCAGTTGCAGCTATGCAGGTGGGTGACCACAATAATACACATACATAATTTCCCCTCATTTTTGTTTGGAAATACCCATATCTGGAGCTGGATCTAGGTTTAAACAAATAAAACACTTTCAAATATTGATTTAGATAAGATAATATTCTAAAACATACGGTACATACCTTAATTATACATATATTTAATAACGTTTTTCTGTTCAAACTCATCTCAAGCTTCAAGTATTTCTAAACTGGGCAGGGTCTTCATGACCATTTAAAAAATAATTGTATCAGGAATCATTTCAAGATCCAAAATACAAACAAAATTAAGTATCATTTACTCTGTACCCTAGGTCTAGTAGATAATGCATCTATTTTCTTGTCATGTGTACAGGTACAAGAATATAGCCTTAGAGGTCATCTTATACAATTGAAAGAAGCATTAAAGCCAAGGTAAATGAGGGCATGCATGTCAAATGAATTCGTGACATTTGATCTATTAGTCATGACTCTTGCCACTTGAACTATTCTAGTGGGTTACGATATGATAAAAAAAAAATCGTATATTATCTTAACTGTACTTTCAAAAATTTCGATAAATATTTATACAACAAGGCAATGACACATTTAGATCCATGACATTTTTGTATGCAGGTATCATATTCGACATCTTGAGTTAAGGAGTAAGTGATTTTTTTATTATCTAACCTCAATATTAACTATTTCATTAACTAGTTTTTATATATTATGTATTATTTTTATAGTGGACATATGACTTTCATATTTGTTGCAGTCTTTTTAGTTTAGAAAATTAGCAGACTATTGGTCCTTTTAGGTAATATTATTTTTACTTAGAACTATCTTGTGCTTTATTGCAGTTTTAATTAAAGTTATACTATTTTCACTTTTTCATTTTTATTAATAATGTGACAAGTGATTTACCTTAAGATGTGAAATATATATTTTGAAATACCTATAAAGCCTGATACAATTATTGCCCAACTAAAACATGAAAATTGACAACCAATAGTATGTTTGTTAAAATTAAATTAACATTTTGAGGTGTTTTTGTTAATACTATAAAAAATTCACGGTCACAACAATTGTGCACCTACTTTAAACGGTTTTATTTTAAATTTAGCTTTTAATATATTTATTTGTTTTTAAAAAAGATTTAAGATATATAATATTATACGATTAAAAGTTATAAAAATACAGTTTTGGTTAATTTAATTAGATAGCTTTTGAATATAAGTGTAAACTATAAATATTTTCTATAAGTTTAATTATTATCAACTATATAATTTATTCAAACCATCATGGACGAATCCAGGATTTCGAATTAGGGTGGACTTAAATTAATAACGAGAAAATTTTGAAAAAAATAAGCATATAAAAGTAACGTTTTATCATTTTTTTAATAATTAAATAAAAAAAATGAATTATATTAATTTTTTTTAAGAAATTAAGGATAATGTCATATTTTTACTATAAAAAAGAAAAAAATTTCGAGATGGGCTTCAGCCCACCCGATTCCGTACATAGATTCGTCCCTGCAAACCATTGAAGTAATTGAAATATTCGTAATTATAAATGAAATTAAATGATAAATGATAGTTAAACCAAGTCTTATTATAAAATTATAAGTCATGAAGGGTAGTTTAACTTGATAGCCAATGGTTAATATAAAAAAAATAATTATTTATGTATATTAAAAATATAAAAAAAATCAATTAACCAAAACGACAAAGCATAACATTAAAAAAAAATGGTAGTAAATAAGTTATCGAACTTGTAAATCCTCGAAAAAACCGATTAACTCCCAAGACAGTCTGGAACAATCTAAGATAAAGAAAAATAGTAAATTAAGTTAATATAACAGTTAAAAAATTAGTTTGATAAGTTAAGAACCTCACTGGTACCTAACCTATTTAATACTCCTTTTTTATTATTATTATTAGTTGATCTTACATATCTTCCTTTTTATGGTAAAAATAACAAAAATGGAGAATAATAGTTTTAACCATTTCCCATCCAACAATAATATTATAGATGATATATAAACCTATAATTAAGAACATTTTGTGATTTTAATGAAATTTAAAATAAAAAATAAAAGAAGAAACAAAATGATACCAAATTCATGGAATTGAAAATTTTCCTCCTCTGTCAAAACAAGTAAGATCATCATGAAAGCAAGTTTAAGCTTTAACATTCATTACATTTTAGGAGAACTCTGTCAAATCATCCAAAAAAAAGCCAAATTAAATTAAGTAGGATGCAGCTTCTTCTTTTCAACTATTTCTATGGGACAGACACAATTGAATAACTATCACAAACAGTGAATCATTACCAGTTTGTCTGTCTTTCTTTCTTTCTTTCTCACCAATTTGCACCACCCTCAATTTCGCGATTTGGGTAGAAGTCATCTGGTCTAACAATGTCTACATCTTCAAATTCATTGTTATCTTCAAGAAAGGAAGAGTGTCAATGTCATATACACAACAAGATATCCTATTTGAAAACACTTATTGTTTATGTTTCTTGATCTGTTTCGCAGTCAGAATCTGTCTCTGGCTGGCTGAATTTGGAAACATATCCAGATACAAAAACATAAATAATAAGTGTCTCCAAATAGGGCTTATAATCTGCATTTTCAACCCAAACAAATAAACCAACAAATGTTGCTAACAATAAAGAAATCATTGCAGATAAATGAATCAAATCCAAAGACATGTAGATAAAGAAGAAGAGAATGACCTCTTCTAAGAGTCAGTGCAACAATAGCATCATTTTCAACCTGAGAGTAGAATGGCATGAAGAATTTGCTAAGCATGATGGAATATAAAACAGGAGAAAACAGGAATAGGGTTAGGGTTATGGTTAAAAACCAACCTTCTGTTCAGCCAATGACTTTGAATCTTCCAACACTTCACCAGTTGTTGGTAGAATCAATCGTTGATCATTAACTGGATGATCAATAAGAACATGCAACTTCTTTTTGATGTCTTCAATAGTCTCAGTTGGTTCACATTGTAAAAAATATGTTGTTTTATTACGCTTTACTCGAATATACATAGCCTGCAATAGTAAACAAACATCAATCTGGGTCAAATTCACATATACCAGTAACAGAGTTCAATCAAGTCTCGAATCACCAACAACTGATTCTAATGATACTGAGTCTAGGTAAAGGGCGTTCATGATTTCTAATGAAAGGCATCACATCTTCAATTCAATGACCTAATTTCTCACCATCGATGAGAATATACCACCTTAGCCTATAATCAGGATTGTTTTCTAGGGTTTTAAGCGCAATTGAACAAATTATGAAACTTTAGATATACCCAAAATCAATGATCTTGCCTATTTCTACTGAAGATAAGAAATTCACAATCAATTCGCCGGCTGCACAGAAAACTCACCATTGACGGCGACTGGAAATTGCTGCTTTGACGACGTTAACTAACCGATCTCAGCCTATCAATCTCACAAGCAGCTGAAGAGAGGAGAAGAGAGAGAGAGAGAGAGAGAGAGAGAGAGAGAGAGAAAAGCTGAAGAGGAAGAGAAGGAGAGAGAGAGAGAGAGAGACATCAGAAATGACCGGAAGTCTGAAGACATGTACAACAACAATTTTCTTTTCTTTCGAAGAAATAGGCCCTTAAACTTTTATTAAGTATAACTAAGCTTCTAAACTTTAAACATAATACATATACATAATCCATCAAATATTTAGAAGGTATATTAAAGACTTATTTAAAATAATTATATTTGATAACAAATAAATAATAATAAAAATATCATAAAAAAATCATTTTATCCTTTTAAATTTAATAAAATTACAGCAATATATATAAAGAAGCCGGTAAATTTGGCGTACTACTATTTATCACTGTCTGAGAATATTCTTTTGAGTTTGGAAATGAGTTTTTGGATTGAAGATGGATTGTGATGTTTACTGCATTTTGGAGTTGAAAATAGTGTTCAGGGTTGGAGATGGTCTTACTCACCTTTTCTTTCTCATCACAAGTATAACTTTTTTCTCTTTTTTTCTATCATTATTATTATTTTTAAATGATTATTTTCAAATATCATAAAATATAAAATAATGAATTAATATTATATATACAAAGTCACATTATTTTTCCATTTTTTTCTCATTACAAGTATAACTTTTCTTATTATTTTTTTATCATAATTTATCTGATTATTTTTTAAAAATTATTAAGACATAGAGAATTAGTACTATATATAAAGTCATATTATTTTTTTCATATTTTTCTCATTACAAGTAAAATAAATTTTCATTCTTTTTTATCATAAATAATCTGATTATTTTTAAAATAATATTTTTAAATATCTTAAAATAAAAATATAATTATATATAAACTAATTATAAAATAAAAAATAATGAAGTATATATTTTTTATTATCTCTAGTTAAGTCACATTTATTTATATCTAATCAATATCTACCGTTTATATATATTTAAAATTATCTTTGGTTATCAAGTAGTCACACTTCTACGTTATTAAATCTCTTTTATATATATATATATATTATTTTATCATTAATTTTATATTTATATAATTATTAAAAAAAATTAAATTTGTACGTACATAAAATATATTTTTTGTTTTTATTTATATATATTATCTTTAATCACTAATTTATATATTTATATATAAATTAGATTTCTCTAATTTATATATTTATATATAAATTAGATTTCTTATAAAATAAACAAGAACTATTTGATTGAGTTCTTGAAGAGAAAGATTGAAAATAATATTATTGATTGAATGAATAATCTTTACAATACAATAGTTTATCTATTTATAATATTTATAATAGTAATAGAGAAATAACTAAATTGAGAAAATATAGGAATTGGTTATTATATTTAGCCTAATTAATAGGAGATAAATAAATAATTTCTCTTATTTATTTAATACTTTATCATCCCCTTCAAGCGATCCCCTTCAAGCGAAAAGGTGAGGCACAAACCGTGAGCTTGCTACGTAAAAGAGCAAATCGATGAGAAGAAAGACCTTTGGTGAAGATATCAGCCACTTGATCTTCACTAGGAATATACTGAATGAGTAGTTGTTTACGAGCAATTTTTTTTTTTTTTTCCGAACAAAGTGAAAATCGATTTCAATATGTTTTGTGCGAGCATGAAATACCGGGTGTGCTGATAAGAATGCGGCACCAATATTATCACACCATAGAACCGGAGAAGAAGAAAGTGAAACTCGAAGTTCACTAATCACACCATAGAGATTAAAACCAACAAAGATCAGCAGTTGTATATGCAAGAGCACAATATTCAGATTCAGTACTAGATATGTGGTTGTTTCAAAAGCTTCACTCCAATAATGTAGTGGCATAGATGCATGAGTCAATAAAGTGAGACCAGTTTCCGTAATATGACGAATTTTTCGTTCAGCAATGCCATTTTGCTCACTAGTATGTGGGCAAGATAAACGATGTAAAATACCATGATTATCTGTTAATGATTTGAAATTTCTATATTTTCCTCCCCAATCAGTTTGCAATATTTTGATTTTACGACTAAATAAATTTTCAATAAGTCGAAGAAAGTTGATAAACGTATTCAAGACATCCGACTTTTTCTTTAGCGGATATATCCACGTGAATTTGCTAAAATCATCCACAAAATGTACGAAATAACGACCATTAAATGAAAATTCAGGAGCAGGTCCCCAAACATCTAAATGAATTAGGTCTAAAGGAGCCATAAATGTAGATTTTGAAGCTAAAAAAAGGAGTTTATGTGCTTTCCCATATTGACATGATCCACAAAAAGAAATAGTATTACTACCTGAAACTGGTAATTTAAAGTGTGATATAACTAAAGATGTAGTAGCGCTAGAATGATGTCCAAGTCGTGAATGCCAAATTTGAGCCGGAGATCTAATACCAATAAATGCTTGTTTATTAGAACATGTTGAAAACAAACTTTCAGTAGGTTCAATGCAATAAAGTCCGTCCTTGAGTAATCCCTTAAGAAGCACTATCTTCGTATCTCGGTCGTTTCCGACTTTGATAGTTTGAGTGTCTGTATAAGGAGCATGTACATGTAGATTATTAAGATCGGAAGTAATATGGTCAGTAGCACCTGAATCTGGACACAAAGTGGGATCTACAATAGTAGACGATGTAACTAACATTGTCGTAGGATTTGTACAAGGATTAAAACGAGGGCACTCGAGAGCACTATGTCCTTGTACATTACATATTTGACAAGATGGATTATAAAAACAACTTTTGGAGCGATGACCAATTTTATGACAAAAATTACATTGCGGACGATTATTGTCTCGATTCTGTCTTTGGTTTACAATAGTAGACGATGTAACTAACATTGTCGTAGAATTTGTAGAAGGATTAAAACGAGGGCACTCGAGAGCACTATGTCCTTGTACATTACATATTTGACAAGATGGATTATAAAAACAACTTTCGGAGCGATGACCAATTTTATGACAAAAATTACATTGCGGACGATTATTGTCTCGGTTCTGTCTTTGGTTCTTTCCGCCTCCATGCCTATAAATATAAGCAACATTCGCCGAAACGTTTGAGCGCGAAATATTTTCATAATGGAATTTTCTTTTCTTGAATATGAGTCGTTGTTCATAATTTAGAAGGATGTCTGTCATCTCATTAAACAATAGATCTTGTCCGGAAGTTAGAGCACATATCATTGGCTCAAACTCGTCTCCAAGCCCGTTGAGTAGAGTTAGTTGCAGATCTTGATCAGAAACATATTGTCCGGCAGCGATAAGTGCATCTGATAGGTTTTTGATGTGTTGAATGAAGTTAAGAAGAGAACCACTACCTTTGTGTGCGTTTAGGAGTTGACTCCGTAACTCAAATAGTCGGCTCTTTGATTGAGAAACATAGATTTTCTCTAAGGTTTTCCAAAGTTCTTGTGCCGAAGATGATTTTGAGACTTGTTGACGAATCTCGTCGGTCAATGTTGAAAAGAGCCATGCAAGTACCCTTTGATCTTGGATACGCCATTATTTAAACTTTGGATTCTTGATTTGAATTGTATTATTTTGACCATCTGTTTCTTGAAGAAATTTGGGAGGAGTTTCAAGATTTCCTTTTACTATATCCATAAAATCATAACCTATCATGATTGGAGTAACTTGTGATTTCCAATAGATATAATTATATTTATCAAGCTTTACACTTCCAGATATTATTGGTAGAATTGAGGAGTGATATTGTTCTTCCATTGAAATCGTTTTCGGGAGTTTTCCCTTATACGCTCTGATACCAAATTAGATTTCTTGAATTGATAAAATAAACAAGAACTATTTGATTGAGTTCTTGAAGAGAAAGATTGAAAATAATATTATTGATTGAATGAATAATCTTTACAATAGTTTATCTATTTATAATATTTATAATAGTAATAGAGAAATAACTAAATTGAGAAAATATAGGAATTGGTTATTATATTTAGCCTAATTAATAATAGGAGATAAATAAATAATTTCTCTTATTTATTTAATACTTTATCAATATATAATTATTAAATTATATATATATATATATTATTTAAAAAAATATTTTAAAGGTTAAAAGTAAGTGAATAATTAGGAGATCACCCTAATATTTTTGTAAATGTATAGATAAAATAAATAATATATAAATATGATATATATATAAGAGATTTAATAACTTTATAGATAAATATATAATTATCTATAAAGTTATATATATTAAAGATAATATATATATATATATATATATTTATATATATATATATATATATATATATATATATTTATATATTATTATTTTTAAGTTGAGCGGTTAAACATCATATAAACAATTGACATAAAAGTGATTTGTGATCTTTTCTAAAAGTTTAAGAGATTATTTGTTTTAAAAAATAATTAAAAAGTTAAAAGTATGCTATTAAAATAATTGAAATCAAAATAATTGAAGGAGTACTCAAGTAACTTTTTCTAAAGAATATATATATATGAACCGTGAGCAAAATTAACATGTGTAGTAATTCATAGATAAATCAAGTTGAGGGGTTGGTTTAGTAATTCATGTCAAAAAATCTAAAATGAACTTAACCTGCCCGAATTCAACTCGATTTCATCAATCGACCCAATTCGAATCAACTCGATGTAATTAATACCATGTCTTTCTATTCCAAATTAAAATGACATTAACAAAAAAAAAAAAAAATGAAGTTAAATCACAAATGAGTTTTATTTCAAATAAGTAAGAAAGAACAAACACAAACCTTGTAAAAGAAAATTATAAACTGATTGACGAATCTACTTTGGGTCATTTCATGTCAACTTAATTTCGACTCGAACCCAAAAATACATACATGAACTAAATTAATTTTTTTTCATGTTCAGATCGTATTTTCGTGTAAGGTCAAAAATTGTCATCTTTATCCTTAGATAAATATATAAGTTGTGAATCTTTTTATTATGTAATTGGTAGTATTAATTTTTCATAATTTTATATAATAAAATTAACTCATTTCTAAGTAGATCAATGGTTACCTTATTAAATTCCAACTTAAAGAGAATCATTTTATGATATGAGCTATAATTTTGAAACTCGACCCGGTCATCAATTTAGTGAAGGGACACCGGATCACTAGGTTACTAGTTTAACCGGTATGTCAACTTGTTCAACGAGTGAGTTTCATAAGTTGATGACAATAAGTTAAAAGAAGTTGAAATAAAATAGACTTAACTAGATTATGTGAGAGACAATGTTTCAAATCAAACTATATCCTGGGTGATCCAGGAATTTTCCTATTTTTTTTTCAACTGATATTTCGATATAGAAAGATTTTCTTATTTCTTCACCGCGAGTTCTCGCATCATTTGATTGAAAAGATATTATATCACCGTGATAAATATGTTTTTATATGGAGAAGAAACTATATTTAAGTTATGATTTAAAATATCACCTTAAATCGTTCAGGTAGGAAGTGGAGCTTGAGGTGAATGAAAGAATTTGTCAATTTCGGTGTCTAGAACTAGAAATCGATAATCTATTCACATGAAACTAGAAATAGGTAAACCCAATAAGAATAAAAAAACGGGGAAAGGAGAACTGAGAGAGTAATAAATGAGAAAAAAAAGTGTTTCTTTAAAAATGTTAAGATAAACCCGCTAGGTTAATTCGAGCTGCCGAATTTCCGGTCTAACTGTCGAGTTTAACTGGGATGATTGCATTTCTAATTTTTTCATCAACCCAGCTCGGTTTGACCACCGGTTCACCACATTTATCGGTCCGACCGGAAAACTAGGTCGAATTTTAAAACTATGATTATTAACGACAATATCAACTATTATATGTGTATAGTCTAATTCTATTCTAGAAGTATATTGTTGTATGTTTATGTTGAAGTTGTTAATGTTATGTGTTTCAAAGCCTTGGGGGCAAGCTTATCAAAGCTTAAGGGATCGAGAAAAAGAAATTGATTATATTTGAGTTAATTTTAGGGTTAAGAAAAATGAGTGGCTTGAATTTAATTTGTTGAGATCTTATTGAGTAAAGGGTCGCGAACCATGCAATTAAAATCAAAGAAAAGAAAAAAAGAATCCAAATAACATTACTCCCTCTCCGCAATCCTAGGTTTATCAACTATGATCAATGTCTCTGTTCCAGATTCTCTTCACAACCCAAATCACCATTCTTAAAAACAACCCATGCATGTCTGTTCTTCAATTTTGTAAAATCAAACAATATCAATCGATCAACATCTCCCATTTCAAAAAGCTCACACCTTTCAATTAAGAAATCTCAATTATTCATTTCATGGCAGAATTCAACAGCCCAAGGTACCGTTCTGGAGCAGCAGAAAAGGAGATAAAAGAAACCCTTTACGCCCAACAAAAGCTTCTCAAAAATATTTCCAATGATTTGGAAGTTGAAAGAGAAGCGGCTTCAAGCGCCGCGAGCGAAGCCCTTTCGATGATATTAAAACTTCAAGGAGAGAAAGCAGCCTTAATGATGGAGGCTAATCAATACAAAAGGTTAGCCGAAGAAAAAATGTGTCATGCAGAAGAAGCAATTGCCATTTTTGAAGATATCATTTATCAGAAAGAAATGGAGATTGTTTCTTTAGAATATCAACTTCAAGCTTACCGTTATAAACTCGTTAGCATGGGTTGTAATGATATCGGAGTATATGAATCCAGTTTTCCAGAACATCTGTTACAGAGAAACGACAGGTCTGGAGACAATATCGGAGGAGATCAGGGGAGTTTAAGAAGAAACTCAATGCCTACATTTTCTTCGTTCAAATCCTTCGACCAGAAAAGGGTTTTAAACGATTCTTCTGATTTGATCCCGGAAATAGAGGAGGAGTTAGAAATTTTTAAGGATGCAGATGATTCTGTCGACGACGGGGAAAACAAATCTATGGATGATGTTATGGTTGGAAACGACATGAACATGTATTGGGATCAAATTCAAAAGCTAAACCAACGATTAAAGGGAATAACAGGTTCTTTCTTCTAAGATCTCTATCTCGATTTGTTTGTTTGTTTAAGAAATGTTTTCTTAAGAAAAACATAAACAGGGTGGGGAGGAGACAACCCTTTTGCATCAAACTCAAAGGGAGATCAAGAACAAGAACAAGACCAAGAACAAGATCACAATCGGGGAAAAGAACAAGAACAAGATCACAATTGGGGAAAAGAACGAGAACAAGAAGAAGAACGCAAAGAACAACCGGTTTCCTCTGTATTGCGTTCGATTTCTTTGGCACCAATTATAACTAACCATAAGCGCACATCTCCATCCAAAGTCCATGACGTGTTTGAAGTTCCACAGAGTGAAGGAAACGAAATACCAAGAACAACAGGACCCCTTGCGCGAATGGCAACTGAAAATGTAAAAAAGATGATGAATTTGCATACAGGTAAGAGGTTGTTAACAAGGCCAACCGACATTAGTATGTTGGCTTCGGATCATCCGTATTCGATAGAGATTGGTGAATCTCAAACTTCGATTCAGCCACCAATTAGACCTACCAAAGTTAAAGGGTGTAAAAAATGTGGTCATTTGGGTGATTTTGGAGGGTTGATGATTTTGAAGGACATACAAGAAAAAGTTAATTCAATCCAGTTAGATATTAGAACCTTAAAGGATGATCATCAGAATAATAGATCATCATCTTCTTCAACTAGATCACATGATCAACCCAACCTAAACAATCTAAGTGAGGTATATCTATATGAAATCTTTCATTATTTTCTCATTCTTCATCAAAAACTAAATGAATGTTAATCTTGGTTGGTTTAATTTGCAGTTAATGCTACACTTTTGGCTGTGAAAGCTTAATGGATTCTATCAACCTGAGCATCTATTCTCCTCCACGCCTTCTCTATCGCAAGAATATAGCGAGAGAAGAGCTATCGCTCAGCGACTTCATTTCAGATTCAGTTTTGTTTTTCAAACTATATGTACATAATTGATCATGTCTTTTTAGAAGTTCTTATGTTAGTTCTAGTTTTGTTACCATCGAAAGTGATTAACATTAATTACTTTAGTTGTATAACATATATGAACTATAGTAGCTATGAACTATAGTAGCTAGAGCTTCTCCAATTCCATATATATGCGTTCTTAATATGTCACCTTAAATACCATTTAATTCTTCTTCGTGAAAGGGTCACCTTGTTTGAAATCGTTGAACTAAATCTATTTAATGGTTTTCGATAAATGATGGAAAATTAACTCGAAATACCTCATAGCCCACGCAAATGAGACACATAATTGTAACATTAATCATAATTTACCTCGCTTGATAATTGATATCTAGTTTCAACATATCCTATTGTCTCATGAATCTAAAGGATTTTAACAATGTAATATAGAGGAGACCGGTTGATAGATTGTAATAGATCAATCTTCCATTAACTCACAACCCTCATTATTGATATTAACAATGGGAAATGATTTTTTAGCGACAAGATTTTTCCTTGATCAATAATGCTCTAGCTTTTACTAGTACTTACTATGTACTAAAATATTAATGTGGAATTTAATTATTAACATTTATAATAAATAATTTCAAAGAAGGAGAATTCACCATTACATACTTGACACATCCATTTTATCAATATGGAAAAATAAGATATTTATTTTATTATTGGGCACCAACTCACTAATATGAGATCATAGTGAAGATCAATTATTGCATCAACTCATATTTTTTTTTATAAATTGTTAAAGACAAAAATCATTTTAGTAAGTGAGTTTGGTATTATAAAACCTTCCACTAACTTGCTTACTCAAATCAATATTTAATCACCAAAAGATTTGAAATGGATAGTTGGCCTAAAAAAAATAATAATAGTGCCAATTGATTATGCAAAGCACCATCTTTTTTTGTTTTTGTTACATAACTACTAGAACTCAATAGAATGTTGGATTATAAAAGGCAAAGATATTGGGTGGATAAAATATTAGTACTATATGAAGGTCATTAACTTAATTTAAAGCTAAATGAGTTGTTTGATTGGATCTAAGTTGATGGCAATCCAAAGTTGAAAGTGGAGAATAAAATAGAGAAAACCCATCAAAATAAAAATAAAGTTTATTGTCTTATTCATACATTTTCTCAATTAGTACACTATAGCTCAATTATTAATACATTAAGTGAGGTCATAAGTCTTAACTATGAAATCTTACTATTTTCCTGAAAAACAAAATACACCACATACCAACTTCTTATTAATATTCATTTTCTTTACAAAATGTCCATCTATACATAATGAAAGAATTTATCTTAAAAAATGTAAAGGTGTCACAAACTTAACTCAATAAACATTATGAAACGAATCACAAATCCAACAATAAACATTTTGGAACAAATGTTTTAAGATGAAAATCTATGAATTCTATATATTTTAACCATTTTTACGAAAAATAGAGTTTCAACCGCATCATTTCTTGAGCCACGTCTAACATAGTTGGTCTCGTTGAAGAGTTATATTGCGTGCACATCAAACCGAGCTCAATCAACTCCAACACGACTCCACGCCACGTCTCGATGTCATATGTAATTTGATTGTGACATGGACCCTGCCTAATTTTGAGTGCTTCTTCCACCAAAGGCTCGAGCTTATGAGGGTAGTGACCCTTCACCCAATCATGCATTGTTAGGCCTTCGTGAAAAAGAACATCGGTTGGCCTTTTCCCCGTTATTATCTCGAGAATAAGAATTCCAAAACTATATACATCGCCTTGTATAGATGCCTTCCTCCCCAAGCCATACTCTACCATTAGTGTAAAAAGAAAGTTAAAGATAACAGTATTTTGAATATGTTTCACATTAAATTTAGTTTTCAACCGTTTATTTAAAATACCTGGTGCAATGTAGCCAACCGAACCACAAAGCAGGCCATCGGTAGAGCCATAAGAAGTCAAGTCATCCACTAAAGAATTAACCTTATCTTCACCACCTTTAACCAACCTCGAAATACCGAAATCGGTTACCAAAGCTGTCAAATCATCGTCGAGAAGAATGTTGCTCGGTTTAAGATCACAATGAACGACTCTAACCGGAGAATGATGATGCAAATAGGCCACCCCTTCAGCAACATCACTACAAATGCTAACCAATTGAGCCAAGTCCAAGTCCAACACTCGAACCACCCCGAATTTCGGGTACAAATGGTTCTCGAGGCTTCCATTCGACATTAAAGGAAAAACCAAAGCTTTGAAATCCGGCCTGCTGCAAATTGTGAGAATTCTCACCAAATTCCTATGCCTTGTCCTCTTAAGAACTTGACATTCTCTTCGAAAACTCCCCGAAATCTCTTTCGCAGTCGAATCCAACACCTTCACCGCTATTCTCGTGTTGTCTCTCAGAATTCCCTTATAAACGTGACCAAATCTACCCGAACCGATCAGGTTCGAGCTGCTAAAACCGTTAGTCGCTTCGATAAGTTGTCTACGTGAGATTCTCGGGTATTTAATCTCCCCCGGTTCTTCTTCTTCTACTTGCTTGTCTTGATTATCGAATCCTCGTTTACTAAACTTCGACTTTAGTACAAAATGGTAGCCGATTAGCAAACACAATATAAGTAAAAACACAAGTGAGACTACAACCGGTAAAAACAGAGCACGACGAAGTCTCAATCTCTTCTTACATCTTTTCAATCCTAATTTGATGGATCCACATAACCCAGGATTACCCGCAAAGGAATCAAACCCCATCTTCGAAAAAGCTCCCTTATTCGAAACATTCCCATGGAAACCATTAAAGGAAAGATTTAGTTTACTAAGAGTAGAGGATGTTTGAAGAGACGACGGTATTTCCCCTGTTAACCGGTTAAAGGATATATCGAGCTCCTTAAGGTAAGGAAGTCGACCTACCGATTCAGGAACAGAACCTTGAAACATATTATTCGACAAATTTAAATGTTCCAACGCAATGCAACTTCCAATCTGAGGTGGGATTGATCCAGATAGTTTATTAAACGATAAATCAATCGAAAGAACCATATCCATTTTACTTAGCTCCAATGGTATAGAACCTTCAAGTTCATTGTTGGATAGATTCAAATATATCTTCAAGTTGTTCAATCCAACAACTAATTCACTTGGTATTTGACCTGAAATTCTATTGTAGCTAAGATCAAGAATCTCCAAGTTAATACATTTTCCCAAACTTGGTGGTATTGTTCCAGAAATCTGATTTTCATGAAGCAATAATCTCCTTAATTGAGAAAGATTGTAGAAACTATCTGGGATTGAACCCGAAAGCTTGTTCTTCGATAAATCAAGAAGACCCAGATGAAGAACTTCACCAAAAGCCGAAGGAATCTCACCGGATAATGAATTATTCGACAAGTAAAGTCTTTCAAGCTTCTCCATTCCCCGGAATTCAGATGGGATTGTTCCGTTTAAGAAATTGCTCGATAAATTCAACAGGGTGAGATTAACAAGGTTCGATATTTGAGGAGGAATCGAGCCGTAGATTAGATTGTCGTCAAGATGAATCTCGACAAGATTCGATGAGAGAAATCCTATAACATGAGGAATCTCACCCCCGAGATTGTTTCCCGCCAATTCGAGTTCTTGAAGATTTGAAGAATTAGTTAAAGAAGAGAAAAACGGTTGGAGATCATCGTTTTCGTTGTGGCTTACGAAGTTATTGTATGAAAGATATAAGAACTGTAAATGTGGCATCTTGATAATAACTTCGGCCGGTAACTCGCCGGAGATGAAATTCGATTCCAAATCAAGCCATTGTAATTTCGTCGAATTCGAAAGTGATTTTGGAAATCGACCGGTGAGATGATTAGACCAAAGAAGAAGAAACCTTAACTGTTTAAGCTCACATTGATTCTTCAATGGTATTTCTCCACTAAGTGAATTATTTGAAAGATCTAAATATTGTAAATAAGAAGATCCATTGCATAAAAGTTTCTCCGGTATCTCCCCACTTAGTTTATTACTTCCAATCGAAAGATAAACCAATTGATCAAGATTTCCAAGTTGTATTGGAACATTCCCTTCTAGAAGATTCGATGAAAGACTTAGCTGCGTTAGTGAAGATAAAGAACCAATCTCGGGTGGGATTTCACCATATAAGAAGTTACCGGACAAATCGAGAATAGTTAAAGAAGAAAGTTTTCCGATCGCCGGAGAGATTGTTCCGGCAAGGTCTCTTCCACTCAAATCAAGCTCCACCACTCGAACTCCACGCTCATCGCATTTTACCCCGGCCCATTTGCATAATTGAACTCCCGAGGAGTTCCAATTATTTAAATTATGTCTGGTATCGAGAACAATACCAGACATAAACGAGAGGAGAGATGCCCGATCCTGAAAAATTGGATCGGTTGACAATCCTCTCGTGAATTCTACTAAGAATAAGAAGATAAGACTAAAACTAGGAAAAAGACCCATTGATTTAGGTGGTTGTTGTTTAGGGTGGAAGTGTTTTTTTGAATGAGGGAAGGAGGGATGGTGGGATTGAACAGGAGAAATGGAAATAGGGTTTTTATAAGGATTAGAAAAGTCAAAATTGAAATTAAATAAGGATAGTAAAAATTAATGTGCCTAATTTTAACTTAAACATAAACCAGAAAGTCAACCAATGAGAATTCAGAATATGTGACACGTCAGAAATGTTACATGTTCATGAAGTAGGCCTAACTGTGGATGGATGTAAATATAAAATAAAATAAAATAAAATAAATGAAGTATACATTGCTTGTGGGTAATGTATTTGTAATATTATGATTTAGTGGATGATGAGTTGTTAAATTGAAAAATAAATATTAAGTTAATTTGCACGCTTAGAAAGATAGATTTTGAGGATTTTTAACATAACTTAGTTTATTGTTGGGTTATTTTTAAAATTTTAATTAGTTAAATTGTTATAGTATTTAAAATTTAATTTGATCAAAGTAGGAGTATTCTGAAAATTTGAGTTATTAAGATGAATGAAAGAAAATAAGATGTGATAAAAAAAAATTGTTATAAAATTCTAACATTAAATGAGTTTTAAGAGCTTTGATTATGTTTATTTAACAATATTATATTTTTTACAAATGTATTATAGATATTTTTAAAAAACTTTATAATTAATTAATTTATAGGGATTATATGTTTTGGTGAGATAAAGAGAGTGGCTGACATTCATTTATAAGAATTATTGTAATATTAATTTTATTTTTAAGTGTATAATTTTGTAATAAATAATAATTCATTAAAGTATTTTTATCTAAAATATAAATAAATAAAAATCTAAAGTTTATTTTTCATTCAAAACTCCCTACCCTATTTGACAACTTGATATATATATATATATATATATATAATTTTTATTTCATAATATATCATTGTGCTTAAATTTTGTTAATATATATAGGTCATTTAAAAAAAAATACTCAATTATAAAAATAAATTAAATTGAAATGTGGCTACTTAATATATTTTAAATTTTAAAATAAAAAAATAACCTTAAAATGAAGAAAATATTTCTCTTTTGTATTATTTTTTCTTAATTTATTTTGTTTTTATTTATTTAAGTAACTTTTTTTATTAAAATAAAATGAATATTTGTAAAAGAAATAGAGAGTTTGTGGATATGATGACGTGGCAGTCATTTATTTTGGTGTGATTCTGGTACGTTTGTCTGCTTGAGATCATCTTCATTAGCTGTCTTATCTCATCATATGCCCATTATTCAAAATTTAAAATTAAATTTATGGTTATAATATTGAAATTATTAATTAAAATATTATATTTATTTTATTTTTAATAATTAAAATATTTAAATCATTTTATGAAAATAATTCAATATTATTTTAAAATAATCAGTTCTTAATTGTTATTCAAATAACTCCATATCAATAAAGAGCTAAGCTTTTTATTTTATTTAATTTTTCTAAACAAAGTAAGTAATAATTTAAAAACTCTCTGTCCCCTTTTAAAAATTTAACTTCTTTCTCAAATCATTTATTATTTACATCATTTAAATTATTAATTAAGATATTTTTAAAATAATCTCAAAAATCACACAAAGATTTATTCTTTATAAATTTATTTTAACATGTTTTGAATTTTTTTTAAAATCTTGATTAATTAATTTTGATTGAGTTAATTTTTTTTTATATAATGTTTTAATATATAATGCCATTTTTTTAAGAAATAATAATATTTGTTATATTCTCTTATTTTAAAATATTTAATTTAAAGAAAAACTAATATTTTTTTAATAATTGAGTTGAAATCTTGGGTGTTATTAAAAAATAAACATTTCAGATTATTAATTAAAAAAAATGTATTATTCTTGCACAATATTACATATGATTTTATTATTATTTTTTAAATTTAATCATAATCAAATATATTTATTTTCTCATAAATTAATTAACTCAAATTATTAATACAACTATTTAATTTGATATTAAATTGAGAAATATAGGTAATGAAAATATTTTGAATGTCATGTTTTTTTTTTTTTTTTAGTGAATTTTAAATCTTGAAAACTCTCAATTCTATTATATTAAGTACCGACACATTATTATTGTCTAAGTTTTTTTGTCAAATTATTATCGTTTTATCATTTATTTTACTTTAAACAAATTTATTTTATCATTACTCAATCAACACCGATAATTTTTCTTTAATAATCATGAATTATTTAAAAACCTTGATACCAAACAAGAGTTTAGTGATTAAGGGATTAATAACTATCTTCCCAATTGTACTTAATCAAATGAATTTTAACAACCAAAAAAGGGTTAATTAACAATATAATTGCACTAATTATCCACCTGATAGGTGTGTCTCCACAACCTATATAATTAAGCTACTTAGGAGGATTAATTAATTATGAAGTAATTAATCATAATCATGACTTGACTAATCCATTAATTAGTGATTATAATCCGTTTTATTTTATTTTATTTTATCATAGCGGCTAATAACAAGTATTGTGTTCATAGACTTAATTAACCGAAAGTGCACAAACATTGGCTGGGGACATAACAAAGTAAAATCATTTCTTCTGTCGACAATTATTTTAATATGAAAATCTATCCATCTATCTATCTATCATATAACTAATTTATTTAATTAATTCAACATTAATACTAATTATTAATTAGTGTTTTCCATGAGTTTAAATGCCACGAGGCGGCCGGTTATCTTAATTTACTTACATTTGTATTTAGTGGACTATTCATATTAATTAATTAATGGCATAAACTTTGTTTAAGTCATTTTAACTTCACAAGTTGTAATATTATATATACATATAATATGGATTAAATAGTGGATGATGAGTCTTACACTTCTGTAACAAGTATTTTTATAAGGATAACATCAATGAACATGTTTTTTTCAATAAAGATTATTGAAAAATGAGAAAAATAAAATAATAACTAACTGTTCTAATCAATATACTTAAAATGTCAATTTAACTTTTAAAATCTTAGCATTATAAACAAACTTAATAATTCTAATTTTAAGTAAACTAGTTAAATTCTTACAACTAAATTATTGATTTAAAAAAATTTCAACTTTAAATTCATAATCTTAATATTTAAGAGTGTATTAATTTTATATTTAATTATATATATAAAATAATAAATAACTTATTTTATATATATATTCAAGTAAAAAAATTGAATTTACAAATACAATTTAGATCAGATTTTACCTAAATTTTTCTGGTTCACCCCAACAATCCCTACTTGTCTGATTAAGAAAAGGCATTTTAAGAGTCGTGAAAGTGACAAACCTCATTGCCTATTTATATAAGGGTTTTCCTATACTTGACTCTTTCGGAGTGTTTTTTTGCTAAAAAATGGTAGAAAAGTATAAATTGTTTAATGTTTTTCGCAATCTTTAAATCAGTTCTAATAAAGAAGTTAAGTGCCGAATGGGATGTGTATCAATTCAAGGACTCCACAATTATGATATTCACTCAAGTTAACTTAAGGTTCTATATTTATTTATTTTTTAAGATAAACTCTTAACTACCTTGATTCTAATAACTAATTTGAGTCTTTTGAAAAATAAAAAATTAATATTAGATCCCTGTATTAACATACCTCAAACACAATAAACATATTAAGTACCATTTGATGAAAATGCATACAGTCGAAATCTAATAACAAGTTCCTTAAATGTTCCTAAACCACCTTCCCATTCAACAACAAGTTGATCAATTATCTCAAAAACATTTTTCTTGAACTTACTGCCCAGATTACAAGATGAATCTTACAAACAATGCGAGTGTAAATGAAAGTCGGGGCAGAGGATACCAGACCTTCATACTCTTTAAGTTTTGCTTTCAAAAAAACTATACCCTTCATTCTTTGCAAAGGGTATAGAAATCCGGTCAAATCCAGATGCTACTCATAGCCTCTTCAAGAGTCCTCTTCTTGCTTAACTCAACGCTCCATCCTCCTGCCCTACCGCCCCTTTCTGCCCGGAGTTTCCTAGTCTCTTCATCATCATCGTATCCAAACATCTCTCCAATTAGGTTAGGTTGCACTCCAGTGGGTCGAGGCTGTAATCCACCAGCAACTGCCGGAGCATACTGCCCTGGTTGTGTACCAGTCTCATTTCCTACTTGAGAACTGGTTGACTGCAGAATACATACAGACAATTGTTCATTCAAAAGCGAAAAACTACTAAGAACATCCACTAACTTGTTTGGATCAAACAAACAAGGGTTTAATTCCAAATAACCCATCAACAAATTGCTCATCAATCACACCATTCAAGTAAATTACTAAAACACCTTCTATTTCAAACAAAGAAAAATTATTCATCATATATTTATATTTGGTATGGGGCAAAAACATTGTTGGGATAATAGTATAAGCTATCCAATGTAGTATAAAACTCATATACCTTATATTTTAATTGAAAGGGAAATAAATGTCTTTTTATCCTTCTTATACTCCATAACCAAATACACAATTATAAAATATGTATAACTTATACCATTTCCTATACTTCTAATCAAACAACAATAATCTATACACCCTTACCGTTTTTTTTATCCTAATAACCGATTCTTTATAATTTAAATCGAAAATGCAAATAACAAATTGATTAACAAATAATCCCAGATCAAACAGGGCCCAAGTCAGACTTGGTTAAACCAATAGCATATAAGTAAAGATCGACAATACTTGGTGTAGAAAAAAAAGGAATAAATAGAAGATATGTAGACAACTTTCAAACATTTGCAAACTGTACTCGTTCAATCAATATGGAGCGAATTGTTGACGATGCAAGAAATGATAAAGACAGTGTATCATTTGAAACTGTACTCTTACCACATCAATATCAGTTTGTGCAATATGTCCCTTGCTTGCAGCCAATGCTGCTGCAAATTCTTCAGCCTGTTTTACAAACATATGTTCAGAAATCAAATCAACTACAATCAAATTGCAAAAAAAGAATAAAAAAAATGAACTACAAGAAACAGACCTTACGAGCTTGAGCAATCATTATTTGTTCTGCATTTTCAATCTGGTAATTTGCAATGTGTGCTTCGATTGCAGGTACATTGATTCCTTCAATCAAGTTGAATGCTTCAAAGAAGACAACTTCCATCAATATAACAAGCCTTCGACTTCAATAAACATCAGGCATAAGTATTTCATACAAACAACTTACTCATATCCTCCACTTCTTCCAAATAATCATTGAATTCTTTCAAAGATGAGAAATCGTCTTCCCGTTTATTAAATCTGTTTCAGAGTTTCAAGCAAGTTAAATAACCTCATTTTGAAACAAATTCAAGACAAGATTGAGATCTCCATATTCATCATATCATTCTTTCTGTCAATTCTCCAAACAACACATACATTCAATTAAACACTATCAATTTTAAGAGAGAATACAATACATGCTGGCTATCCGTTTTCTGATGGTCATCTCTTTGGCAAAGGTAGTTCCAGAAGCAACCACCATGACTGCTCTCTCTTTTATGTGGAAGCTTTTTCTTATTTAATTGTATACTCTGAAAAATCCTGTAAGATCATTAAACAAATTAGTGAGTTCTAAGTCTACAAATGGTTAATTATAAGATTGATAAACAGAGGAATTGGATCTTCTTCACCTTCAAACATTCACAGTAATCCAGGTGATTGAGGACTCGTTGTCGCTACCATCAAACTAGAAGAGAGACATTACCTCCGTTCAGACGTCTCTTTCCGCGACGCTAGTTCAGTGAGCAATAGAAACGATCGTTTGATATCCAGAGAAGAAGGAAGAAAGTCATACCATTTTCATTAAATTCCGGCTGAAGAAGGGAGAAGAGATCGATTTCAGTTTGCAGCACTGATCTGGTAATAGACGATTTAGGTTATTACACCATAAGAAATGATCATGATGATGATGAAGAAGAGGTTCTAGATTTTAGATTAGGGTTTATTATTTGTAAAGGTTCTGTTTGTTTAGACAAATATTTTTCTTATTTTACAAAAAACCAAAAAATAAATAAAAGTGATTTCCCAAGAGAATACGTCATAATCTTACGAAATCATACAAGATTTATGGACGAACTTATCCTATTCTCCGGATGATATTTATAATTTGTCTCGCAACTTTTTTTGAATTGAACGTTTTTTTTCTCAACTTAAACTTATAGTTGATTGAAAATGAGGCGGTGATGATTTTTGTATCATTCACCTTGAACACTATTATACACAAATAAATATATAGCATCATCATATTAAAAATTCTCAAAACTAAACAAGACAGAAATGATAGTAAAAAGGAATCCATAACGATGTAAAATGAGTCGAGATAATAAATTCACTATCACCCATTGTCATCCCTACTAGTAGGTCGATGATTTCATCTAAGAATAAAAACTTAACTCAACCATGGTAGATGAATTCACGTGGACTTGTGAAACAAAATTGGTTGATTTGTCAAAAATGAGCATTGCATATTAGAAAATCGTAATTACTTCTGATTTTAAGTAGCTTTAAACTTCGTTGTTTGTTTTTCTTCACTTTTGTTCTCATTTTGATTGTATGTCCCATAAAAGGTCTAATTCTTCTACCCTTTTCCGGAGTCGATGACTGTTTATAGCTATTACCTTGACACCAAAGAAGAGTCGGGCTAGCTACTAGGCACTATGCTTCCCTCGTCCGGGCGAATTTCCCCTCTCTCTATACCGGCGCTATTGTCTTTTCTAGTCTTGCCATTGCCGTATATATTAAATGTAATATAAATTATTATTTTCGATGCGAAAAATAGCGTAGTCAAGTACCCAAAGGAATGAACTCTCCTTATCAGATGCGGCCTAGAGAATGAATGTGGCGATCGATCAAGTCTATGCTACGAGTAGATTTGTACATGAGAAGGAGACACTACAGACCTGTATAGACACCTCAACGAACTCATGTGGACACTCCTCGAGGACCAGACGACACTGTGCAAAATCGAGAATTTCGGGTTATACAGACAGAAGAAAAAAGATTGTTTTTTCTGTTTTCTGTCTGAACTCTTGTAATTTTTTACCCTTTTCAAGTATTTTATTTATAATGATATTCAGTCATTTTCTTAAAAAAAAAAAAAAAAAACTTAACTCAACCAATGAAGGTAAAAAATAATGTCATAATCATATGAATCAAATTGAATTAACATGAGTAAAGTTATCTAGCAGGTCCATGATAAGTAAGAAATGAGGTCATAATCATAAGAAATCAGTCTAGATTTTCCACAATTTTGATTACAAGAAGAAGAAAATGAAAAAAATATAATATATGACACAAGGTAAAAGTTGAAGTTTATGTTTCCCAAATACAAGATCAGTAAATATTGATGTAAATTATTTTCATTAAAAAAACCCTACAATGATTAAAACCCAAAATAGGAGAAAACCAGCAAAATCAACATACTGAAAAGTAAGACTTTTTCAACTAAAGGAATTCACAATTTGTTATGTTAATCCTAGAACTCCCCCATGACCAAAAGAATATCTTATCATCAAATCCAAACCAAGAAGAAAGGAATAAAATAAAATAAATACACCATAATTTTCTCAGTTTAAGCCTCTCCTACCCACACTAGACTTCCAATCTACCATAAACTGTTGTCCTCATCATCACTTTCAAATATATTGAACAAGAACTTAGGGAGAGATGATATCCTAGGAAGGTTAAAAACCAGATCGCCGTATGAGTCCCTCCTGGACATACCTGGTGCCTGTTTGTTTTCAGCAACATCAGTGGGCAAACCGCCCTCAAGTTGCTGAGTTGCCTGTTCTTGAGGCTTGGGAACATTAGGCGGGTCATCATCCAAGAGACAACAAAATGAATTGATCCTTGACATTAGGGTTTTCTCATCAGAAGGTGCTATGGAATGTGTGTCGCTCATTAGGATCTGAGTGAGGTTCTCCAGAATGTTATCACATTCAACTTCCTTCTTCGAGTCCATGGGGTTTCCTGATGAAACCCTCTTTTCAGAGATCTTATGTCCAATGTGGTTCACTAGATCCGTTATGGACATTGATCGATGGACTCCTATGCCTTTCAATTTATCCCAGTCCGAGACATCCACTGCAGAAGAGTCTTGCTGTTGCCCTTGGGTTGCATTCCCTTCAGTTGCACACAAATTTATCAGTAAATATTCCTAAATGAATGTCAGTATAACCTGTACTTGACGATGGCAAATAGAAAAACAAAATCACCCATTATCGAATGAACAATCTACTCATAAATCAAGTCATTCAAATTATCAGCTAAAATACAAAACTACCATTATTTCATTTATTAATAATGTCTAACAATATTAATAAGGACAATTTAGTCATTTTACCCAAATAACTTACTTTTTACATAATGTTTGTTTCAAACAACCCAAGATCAAACAAGCCTTCATTGATTTGACAGTTACTCACTTTTTTCATCAAAAAATTTTATTTTTTTAAGTTACTTACCAGCCTAGAGATCTAAGATTTGTAGAAGAATTATAGATGAGACAAGAATGGTTCAAGGCTTTAGAGGAGATTTCATCAATTCCTCCAATAATACATAATCTACTAGGATTTTGGGAGTTTGGTTGTTTTGTTTGGATAGAACCTCATGTAAGGGATCTTGGTTTTGGAATGTAAAATTGTTTTTGTTGTTATGCATAATCGACGAAATATTAACATGTAAGCATATATTATTTCAGACGAACAACTCTGAAATAATTGTTTAAAAGAAAACTATTTATAAACTACTAATTACCATACTAGCGTTTTACTACTAGGGTTACACAATATAGAGATAAGATTGCATAGAAAAAGCCAAACAGATGGACTTCAGTAAATTTTGGTTACCTAAAATGGGAGAGTAATTTTCCGCAGACACCACAATCCCAGAAGAATTTGGTTCGTCAGTTTTAAAGGATAATGATTCAGTAGATCCTGATGCAGTATCATGTAAACAAGAGCTAGACGAATCTTCAGTAGCTTCCGTCTTCTGAATGCTGGAAGTATCTGATCCATCTAGACTCACCACTGCACAACTAGTTTGTTTTTCAAATAATGGCGATTCTATAATAATATCTAGCTTCCGGCTCAAAAGGTCCAACTGTGCGTCATATTTTATCAACTTTTCGTAATGTTTGTTTAGTACTCCAGTAGAGAACTGCAGAAAATGTTGCCTACAAAATCGGAACCTGTGTAAGAGCTAAAAATACAGAAGCACTTTACACAAGATAAAGCATACCAACACTTTTACCTGTGAGAACTAGCCTGCCCATCGGTAAAATCTGTTGTTGTTTGCCATAAGGTGTGCTTTCTAGGCTGTGGATTGCTCTCCTTGAAGAATAGTGGTTGCCTAGCCAGCTGCAACAATGAAGAGTTAACTAACCAAGGCCTTGTTTCATTAAATAAACAAGCCATCATTCAATCAAATCCTCAACCAAAATACTAGCATTCCCTCTTATCTTTTAAAAAAATATTATTTCTGGAATAACCTGCTTACATGTTAAAAGAATTTACTGTCGTTTATGGATAACGACAAAAGCATGTACACGGTCCCTAAAACTTTTATACCCTTACAAACCAATCATTTCCCCTTTAAACCCAAAATTCCCCAATCATTTTCCCTTTAAACCCAAAATTCCCCAATCATATCCAATGTTCCAAAATGTCTTATTTATGTCCAAATACATCCAAAACACATCCAGCTGTTTTTCAATAATCTATATCAAACAAGGTTATTTGGAAATAACCACTCAATAATTCAAATAACCCTAGATCAAACACGGCCCAAGGCTGTAAAGTATTGTTTGCATGATAAAACAATTCAGAACAAATTTTCTAAAAAAAACATGTAGAAGATAGCTAAAAGGTTACCACAACAGTCAAGGAACCAGGACCCTTATCAGGGCAATGTGCTTTCAAATCCAGAATGTTCGACCACTGGATCTCTATCTTACTCTTGAGACCATCGTCAAGGATCTCCCACACAAGCTTATTCTTTGCGAAATAACATTTTGCAACTAAATCACCTTCAAATTTTGAAGAATACTGACACAGAAGATAGATTTTCAATTACATGTCCAAAATTTCAAATGTCAAGCAAAAGGAAAGACAAGTTTTCATCATTATTATTACCTCCCAGCTTCCAATTCTCAGCAGTAAAGCAGGGAAATTTGAGGCCTTTTGCTTGTCTAAGGAACCAGTTGCATTCGCGCCTTTGACATCCTTCTTTATTATAGATGCCTTGTTTTGACTTGATGGAGCAGCAGCAGCAGCGGGAGTAGAAACATTGCCTTGGGAGAGCCTCATTTGTATCAAATCTAACAATGAAGGGGTTTTCCTCAGTCGCAATCCTAATGGACTTGGTTCATCAAGCGGGTTGTATTGTGAAGGTGAGGGCTCATTAACCGGCATTTTCATCTGTAGAAACCATTTTTTTTGATAAATCTAAAGAACTTCAAATGATAGGCATCAAAATCACATCCTAAAAAACCTCAGATCAAGATAACGATTGACTATAATATACTACACTAACAAAATCTACAAGAAATAGTCTGTTTTCAACCATTTCCTGCCATGATCGGCAACCTAAAGTAAAATTACCCACATCAAAATCGTATCAAAGACATTAAAACACCGAAATACAAAAGAAAATTCACAAGTTCTGGCATTTGTATAATCCCAGCTTAAATCAGTCTAACATGCATCTCTCCCAGGCGAGTTTTCCTCGGGAATATCGTCTTAAGAATACAAACCTGATCAGAAGAAAAAGAAGACGACTTGGATCGCTTGTTGAGTGGCCCATACCGATCTTCCAATGAATCTTCGATCTCCTGCTTAGGCGAGACTCCGACGGAAAATGTTACAGCTCCCCTGAAATCAATGTCTGATCGCTTCATCCGTTGTACCATGAACTCAAATTCCCGAATCGATATATAGAAAACAAAACCCTTGATGAATTTAGGGCTTGAATTGTAGAATGAGAAATGGTTTGGTCCGAAGAAGAGGGAGATGTCAAATTGGTAAAACCCTAGGAAAATCCCTTTTTAGAAATGTATCAAGAATTGGTGTAAGATTTTAAGGAGATGTCTGTAATCTAAATATACATAATAAATGTACATCTGTCAAAGGTTGTTGTCTTTCATTGAATAGAAAATCTTTTTCATTGCCAAACTTTGACAACATTTATTAAATTATTATTATTTTTTTAAAGAAACATTTGTTTATTTGCTTCATGTAATTTAGTGAAAGATATATTTTTTTATTATTTTTTTTAATAAAGGTAGCAAATTTTAATATTCTCACCCATTTACATTTTTATTATATTCATAGTTAATATATTTAAGAACATTCTCTAGTTTTTAGTTATTTTTTATATTTTCCATCTTGAAAAAATAACTCTGATTTATTTATATATATATATATATATATATATATTTTCATATAAAATTTGTCATTTAGGTAACTGAACAATCGTATTTTCCTTTTTGTTTAGAATAATTTTACTCAGTCGACTTTAAAGTTAATCGATACATATGGTCATTTCTCAAGTCGAGGAGAATTGTAATCAAACAATAATGCCCATTGAAAACTTTCTTAATTTGTTACATGTGTCTCAATATATTTTATCTCAACATAAATTTATATTATTTTGTTTGATTATTTTAAATTTAAAAATAAATTTGTTCAATTATTAATATTGAGAAAGATTATTGTTTACTTATAATTCAACTCATTGTTGTAATTGGATTTGTAAATTGTGTGTATTCTTCTTTGTTTGGATTATAATTTTTTTTTCTTTATAATAAGAATTTTTTTATTGAGTTTTTCGTGTACTTAAACTAATTTGTAAAGGTTAGGAATTTAATATATTAATATGACATCTCACCTTAATTCGAATGATTCACCTGAGTAAAACATAAACTTAAAGAGATTGTAGCATGTATTCCAAATTGATGTTCCAATATCATTTTGTCATTTTTTCTACTTACCCTTTTACAGAAAAGAGAACCAGTGTACCCAGAAAAATAAAGTCTCTTCTATAATAGATCGGTCGTAAATACATGACTAAGTCATTGTTCCTTTCTATTAGTTATTTATCTAATAAAAATACCGAACTAAATACAGCTAGTTAAAATAATTAATTTGCTCTTAAAAATTATTTAAAATTTAACCTAATTCTAGCAAGTGTATAAATCACACTACAAGTATTGTTATCACAATTATTTCAGCTATTTTGGAATGATTAACTAATGACAAAGTAATTAAGCAATTTTGTGAGAATTGAAAGAAAAAAAAAACAAAAAAAGATGAAAAAAAAATAAAGTGAAATTTATTTGCTATTCAAAATCAGATTAATTGTGCCAGATATTTTTAAGTCATTTAGATATAAGATTCACTTTAAAAAAAATTCTCGTATTTAAATGAGAGATAACCACGAGTCCCAAAGAGAAAAAAAAATGATGGGGGAATTCAAATAAAATAAAAAAATAAATAAATATAAACTTATTCCTTGTGACCAATAAATTATTGTTAAAAAAAATTCAAAAATAGTTTAAGATATTTGTTGATTCTACCAAAGTTAAATAGTTAACAGAAGATGATATGAATTTAGAAAATATATAACATAATTTTTTTTTTAAAAAATGGGATAGCGAGTTAATACAAAACTCGCAAACACACTTACTCAGATGCAGAATTTATCATCAGACTCGAACTCGAGATTTCAGGAAGTTAAGAATACCCAATTTTTTTTTGTGGCATAGGCTAGAAGAGGGGATAACATATATAATTATTTCAAATAAATATATAAACATAAATGTTGGCTCCAAATAATAGAGGAGATTTAGAGAGACAATAAATTATTAATGGTGAAAAGGATTGCCATATGAATGTCTGATAATCAGAAGATCAAGCAATGGAATAAATTATTAGCCCTAGCTCCCTTTATTCTATATTTACAAAAGAATGCCCCTGTTAATTGCTTACTCCTTCTGGTGAACATATAGATATGATGAAATAAAATAAAATAGTAAATTATGTTTTGGTCTCCCAACCTTATTTTTATCCCTACACAATTGAAATGTTACTCCTTTTTCTCAACAACCCAATCCTCGATTTTTTTGAGGACTCTTAAGCATCGAACATAAAAGAATTGAGATCTCCAAAGATAGCGTCGTCTCCTTGACTATAAGTTCCGAAATCCTGATCAATCTGAAAGCATGATTCGATGTCACCAACAAAGGTGCATGGACCATGCGAGCTAGGGCTAGAATCAGAGAATGTAGTGTTTGTAGGGCACTCATCCGTTATAGACGTCATTTCCATCATCTCCTTGAATTTTGAAGATTGAAGAAGAAGACCGAGGGCAGATGTGGCTGTTGTTGGTTTGACCTGGCTCGAACCAACTTCCCACGTATTAGTTAAGGTTTGATGGTTATCGGGTTCAAAGGTTATGCTAGATGGGTCCTGTTTTATTGGAGAGTTCAATATGTTTTTGGTTTCGATAACATCTGGATTAGGTTGAATAGTATTGTTATTGGGCCTCAACCATTTTATGTATCGGCTAAGGTCAAAGTTTGTAACCGCATTGAGACCACGATACTCTATAGCCGCCATGTCGTATGCAATTGCGGCCTCCTCTTGTGTAGCTGCCATGGAAATATTTTATATGAAATGTTAATAAATTATCAATCAATATTGATATGGTTTAGAAATAAAAATAAAAGATGTTACCGTAAGTCCCAAGATAAAGATATTTATTGCCAAATACTCTACCAATCCTTGCTTCCCATCTTCCATTGTGATGATGTCTACAATTATGTATCCATAATCAAATGTGAAAGAATATTCTAATTAGAAATATATATAATATTTAAAAACAAAAATTATTAAAAATATATTGTTTCAATCATAAGATAACAACTCTATGATTCACACTTTAATTAGTTGAAGTAGGCCATTGTTGGTTGTGTTAATTAGCTTATATTTTTAAAATAATAAATAAAATGATTGTTTTCAAATTAGATTATTATTATTATTTGTTGAATTATCAATCTCACAACAAAACATACTAATCCATGTGAAGAACTATTCAAACAAAATACCATAAATATTTATATATAAATATAACATGTTTATATAACTTTTCAAATATTAATATCAATGTCAACCAAAAAAAATAAAATAATTACCTAGCAACACCTCTATATTTGGAAACTCCTCTTGAAAAACCACTACTTTTCCTGCAAAGTTTAAAAACACGTCATGTTAATTTAATTTCTTGAAATATATTCTATAAGTTTATGGCTTGATTGTCATTTTACTAATTTCTGGTATTAATAATCATTTTGAGCCTATCTAAAAAGAGATATTTCTCACATTGATCTTAATCTAAATTAAATTAAGTTTAGGATAATTATATCACAATTAAGTAACCAAATACAATAATTTTCACTATTAAATATATATTTTACCTTCTCAGCGAACCAATATATTCTTCCCTCGACTGACCTTCCATTTCTTTTAATTCCGTCTCATAAGTCAATAACTACATACAATATATAATATAATTCATTAATAAACGAGTATTATTCATCAAAACTTATATGGTATTGATTTGAATAAATAATTCAATAATACACAATGCTATAAATTAATAATCCATGAATTGTAATATTATACCAAACTTATTATAATACTTTTTAAAAATTGCAGTTTTTTTTATTAAGAGAAATAGCGACGCTTTTAGCGTCGCTATTTACCCAAACCGTCGCTAATTTAAACTTACTGGAAAATTGAGAATAGTTTCAGGTCCCCAGTACTTAAGTGCTGCTAAATCATAAGCTCTAGCTGCAGCATCTTCATCATCATAAGCACCTAATAATAACCATTATAATATTAGTTAATTATTTTAATTATATTTACCAGATAAAACTTAATTAATTAATTAATTAACCAGATAATTAATTAAACTTTACCCAGATAGACTGCATGCATATCCCCACATATTAGTAGCGAATCAAACAGTCCATAAGCATGCAGCAACAAGAAAATGAATAATAATAGTAATTAGCATCACAATTAGAGATAATTAAAATGAATTTTATTTTCCAAAAAAAAAAATAAAAAATCAATCTTGTACCTTGCCTTCCTTTCTTGTTCTGGGATTCATTCCAGCAATGTTTATCCCATAGATGAGCTTCATATCTTCCTGTCCATCGGTGTCTAATTAAACCCAAAAGAAAAAAAGTTTAATTAATTAACTTAGGCATAATTAATTAATTAAAAGTAGAAGATAGATTAATATTAATATTAATTAACCTTGTGACGCCGCGATAAATAGAGCTGCGCTGGGGCGGGGAGTCTCTTGGGACAGTTTTTCGTGTTCTTTTAGCCTTGAGGATAATTCCATTATTATTACTTCCATTAATAACAAGGTTTTTGCCACCATTTGAAACATTATTATTGTTGTTGTTGTTGTTCTTCATCCTTTGCTGTGAAAGCTTGGTCATGATGATCAAATAATTAATGGATGGATAATGAAAATATGACCTGGTCTTCCAATTAGCTGCCTTTTAAAGAAGATGAGTTCATCCAAATTCCAATGGCCGGCTTCTTAGAGGATGTTATGGCCGGCTTTTTATGGTTTAATTTTTTCTTAATTGTCCATTTGTACTTTTGATTGCATTACCAATAATGACATTATTATTATTTTATAATTAAAAAACTATGTTCCTATACAAAACTTTGAGCTGAAATATTCAAACCACTATCATGAATATAAGTATATAACCATTTTATTAATATATATTTGTAGATCATTAATGATGAATATCAGTAGTAACAAGTGATATAATCGAGACTACTATTAAACTCACAAGTTATGATATTTTATTCAAACCACTATGATGAATAAAACCATTTTAAAATCATTTGGCTCACTAATGTTTTTTTTAGCTAAGTAATTTGAGAGATTTTAAAATAGTAGACTATCACAAAGTGAGACACATGAAAAAAAAAAAAAAAACCATTAGTGAGCAAAATAATAGTGGTTTTTAAAATTGGACATTATTGATTCGGTTTGAATAAAATGATCTAACTTGTGTTTAATAGTAATTTTCATTCTCTCGAACCACAGATTATTAATCTTTCAGTAATACAACCATCGTATACTCAAAACACAAGTGAGCTAGGACCTAGGAGAGTCAACATTCGCATCTATATAGACTCGTCTACTTACCATTAGTTGGACTAAAATGAGGTCACTAAGATTTTGTAAGTTTCACTTTCTATACACAACCTTTCTAGTTTTTTTTTATCTTTTCGATAATTTGAATTACTTATTAGTCAACATAATATGCGCTACATTCGGATTCCACATTGTGATCAAGATTCCAAGTATTTTAGTTTGCCGGCTTTAGCATCCAAGTAAATTTCCATACAGAATAAAATGTATAGTTTTGTAAAATAAATTTGTTTCTTAGTGAAATGCAACTATAACTCCAATTTTATTTAAGATAAATAAATGTTATTTACCAATGTAAGTTAAATTATTGGGTTACTGTAGGCTATACAAAACAAAAATGTATGATCTATCAAAAACTCATCAAAATTTGTTTCCCATGCAGTTAACAATGTTTTTGGTTTATTTGCAGCTAGCTAGCTGTTTTGATTAATGTTTTTAATCTTTAGTATACCTTTTCTTTTACTTCAAAATGTAAACAAAAATACAGAAAAATGTATAATTCATCAATAAATTCACAATTTTCAGTTTAGTATACAAGTTATTTTTTTATAAAAAATAAACGTATTCAACCCACGATTGTACGTAGTTCAAGTGTCAAAAATATTGTCAAATGGATAAAAAAAAATCTAGGAATATTCCATTTCATGACTTGGGAAAGTATCACCAAATTTTAAAATTTGAACTTCCAACTTGAAACAAACTGTCACTTGAATCTAGCATGTATTATGAATCTTTAATTATGCTTTAGATCTGTTAGATAATCTAAATTATTAACATTTAAAAAATTATTTTGGACAATACTAATTAACTTATCTCTAATAATCAATTTACAAAAAGAAAATAAGATTTTAAATTATGTTCTTTCAATTCAATTTATTTGATCTATTAGATAAAAAAAAAAATTGATTGGATGCATGAGGATAAGAGTAATTAAAAGACCTGATGGCTACATTGGAGATGTCGACGTATTATTATTAAGTATTTAAATAATTTAATAAGACTATATATTAATTCTCATGCTATTAATTAATAATAGAAAGGAAGACAGATATCAATCTTTAATTGATGGTATCTACAATCAAATTATGTTGATTTATCTACTGTCTTATTATTAATGGAATCATTAACTTATTAATCCGTTATACGACTCTAAAGTTAAAAATTCATTTTAGTTTAGAGTGTTCTTGATTAACCGGTAAAAAAATAAATTTATATAAAAATTTAATTATTTTGAAATTTCAGATTCATATGAATTTATAATATAATTATAGTTCACTAATCTTACATTTAATTATTTGATTATGATTATTAATTTTTATACAACCAAATTATTTTGTTAATTACATATTAAATTGAACCTTGTCTATGTATATGTGATGCACCTATCTATGTTGTATGTTTCTCTTTATTTGTTAGGGTAAATCGCAAATTTGATACTTATAGAACATTTTGATATTATAATTAATTGAGTTATTATAACCACTATTTTTGTTTTCTTAAGTGGTAATGTTACTTTGAATAAAAATAAGTCATTATTTTTTATTGTTGAATATATTAAGACAAAAATTGTTGTCGCTTGTGTAATGTCAATAATAACTATATATATTGAATAAAAATTCATTTTTTTTATTGAGAGTAATAACCCGGAGAAGAATATAAAGGTATAGAAAATTAATAATTTACTTAAAATTGTTAATATTTATAAATTTTAAAAACCAAGAGTTTATTTTGAATCGGAAGAAATTATTAATTAAAAGAGTAATAATTATATTATATTATATATATATATATATATATATAATTAAATAAAAAATTAATTTGAAAACTAAAAAAACAAATAACACTAAAATAAGTTTATAATTATAAGGGTTAATTTATTTAAATGCATAAATAAATTTATGTAAAATCGTAAAATTTGTAAAATCCAAATAATTAATTTATTAATTTATAAACTCATACAATCTCAAAATGATAAAGTAAAATCTTGATAGGTTAACTAGTTAAAAAAAATTATTTAAACCAAACTCATCATCATTCTTTACTATTATAAAATCCTAAATTTTAAAAATTAAGGTTAGATTTTAATTATCTTGATCTAAACTACTTTGTTAAGAAATATTTAATTATCAGTGAATATTTTATTTTTTATATTGAGAATTATTATTAGGAAACTTATCATACTGACAATTTTATTTTCTATATTGATTTTTTTTTATGTAAATGATTTTTTTATTGTTAAAGAAATATTATGAAAATTATAATAATTATTTGCGTTTAGGGTTAGAAAATTCAAGGATGGGCTTGTAAAGAATTGGGCTGTTGATTAAAAATAAATAATTGATCTGTTGGGCTTTGTCATGATGCTTATAATCTCTTTTATTTATTTGCTACATTCTTTGATTTTATTAAAAACAAAATTAAAAACAAAATTGTTATTTAGTTACTACTTATAAGAACAAGAACATTTTATTCAACTTTAATTAATTATTCAATTAGAAACTTATTAACAAAAGAATTAAATATAAATTACTAAATAAATTTATATTTGATGTAGGATAGATTATGAATATTAATTTTAGTATAACTTATTATTATTATTATCTTTTTACATCTTCTCATTAAACTAAAAATAAAATAAATAATGTCACTCTCTACCTGACATATAAGTTATAAATAATTGTGATTAGATATTCTGTAGTTTTATTTATTTATTTATTTAATGATCAGTGTAATATTAGAAAATGAGAATCAATTAGGCCAACCAAAAAACATTCACAAAATTAAAAAAATATAATAAGAGGGAAAAATAAAAAATCTATGCCAAAAACACCCAAAAAATTAACGTTTACGAAAGTCTTTAATAATAATCACATGAAAACAATCCATATATTGTCACTGCATAACATCATGTATGGTCGATTTAACCTCACCATTACCAAACTCTAGAATAAGAAGAATTCCAATGTTAAATCTCTTTTCTATATATATGATGCAACTAACCAAATCACTAAATAGTTTTGTTAGTACAATAAAATAATATATGATCTCTTCTTCTAGCCTAACGACATTAAAAGGTGAATACTAACCCTAAGTTACTGAGTTCAATCCCGTCAGATGACAAGTTCTGCGCCTGGTTAAATGGTTAAGTGTGTTTGTAGGCTACATACTTAATTCGTTGTCCCATTTTTCTCACCAAGGTAGCCTAGTGGTAAGAGTCGGTTTAAGAGACAAAAATGTCATGAGTTTGATTCCATCTGGAAGCGTTTTGAATTTAAGCGGGAATCATGACTGTGGGGTATCATGCTAGTTCTTCTTTAATTCCCAAAAAAAATATTTGATATTGAATTATATAACAATTGAGACAAAATTTATTAAGAGAGTTATTAATTTTATTCATGTAATGATTCTTAACCAAGTATGTTTAAAAGAAAAATAAATAAATAAATAAAATTAAACTAATTTTTTATTTGAAAGCTATTATTTTTTAACATATTTTTCACAATTAAAATCTTATTAAACAAATGGGATCCTCTGCTACCGAATTTTAGATGTTTCGGTGTTCTCCACACAAATTTTGATATTTTAAAAAATAAAAGCAGTATTTACTGATTTGCCCATTTCCCTTGTGAGAGACTAATAAGGGAACATGAAACATTAGTAAAGAGGAACTCATCTACTTATTAAGTCAAATTTAAATTCATAAAGTGTTTTTCTTCTTCTATTGGTATAATTATTCTTGGATGATAACATTTATAAATTATTATATAAATTATAGTGTAATTATTTCCATTTCATTAAGTATACAAATTATCTAAAATTATGGTATATAATTTTTGTTTTGATTTCATTTAGTATAGATATATTTTTCATTCTATCATGATCAGATAACAATTATATCTTTAAATAAATTGTATTCAATTATTATAATTTCTAATAAATATAATTTATTTAAATAATGGGTCCAATATATTTCAAGCAAAATGAAGATGATAAAATAGACCAGCAAAAAAAAGATTTCTTTTGTCTTAAAGAAGACTCTCCAACAATTTATCAAATGTCCTTTAGTGTTTATTTGTATTATGTCTTCTTTAAAACTCTTCTTCCTTTATCGTTTTGGATTTGCCCAATATTCTGAAGATGTATTATTTATTCATGATTTAATTTTTAGTTATTATTTGCCTAGTTTACTTTCTATTTTGCACTTATAAGATCTTTATTTACTTTTAGTCATGTATAAATGTTTTTTTTTTTTGTAGGATGAATGAGTCATATTGATCTTGGTAGATGTAACTACTTCTTGTCCCAAAATATAATATATGTTTTTGCTTATTTTCATTGGGACATGTCTTTGAAAAGTTGATGCAAGTCTACTTTTTTTTTTCTACCTAACTTTCTCTTCTTTACTCTCTTTTCAATCTATATAATTAAAGTTATTTTTTATTTCTTCTTTTTCTTCTAAGAATGTCGGTTTTCACAGCTTTTTCGGTATATATATATGACTAATTACTACGAGTTTAACACACTTAATTAATTTAACTAGACGAACGTACCGCATGACAAGCTTAACCTACGACGTACAAGGTACTTTTTATTGTTAGGACAGGAAAAGATATTTAGTTAAGATTATTCTACTTTCATGTTTTACAACAAATCTCATTTATTAGAATCGAAAAAGAAGAAGGATCAGAGGAAGGAAAGAATCAGATAATGAAAATAAAATAAAATTAGAGGAAGAAAATGATAAGAATGTAGTGTAGGAAAGTGAAGAGAAAACTTTAAAAGTAGACTGAAATAAATCAGGCAAAAATGAAGCAACGAAATGTACATGTAAATGTGAAATTCCTAAAATACTTAAACAAAATTACATTTATCAGATTAGTGTTGACTCCTCTAAAACGAAACTAATGCAAAGAGAAGGAGGTTCATGCTTACAAACAGTCATTATCAAATGCAACAGTTAAATCACCAATAATGAAGCATAGAGTCAAACAAGTGATTAGGCAAAATAGGTGGGCTGCGAGAGCAATAGATTGGAATCCGAAAGTACAGGAAATGGTATTGGCTAAATTGAACAATAATGTTAAGTAATAGGATTTGTATGTTTTAGTTGTCTGTAATCTCTGTTTTTTGTTTTTTTCTAATCAAATATTTTAGAGTCGTTTGAATCTTTTAATCATAGTTATGGTTTGTCTAACTTTGATAATTGACCATTTCTCTCACTTTTGAGTTATTAATGAAATGGTGTTAAACTGTTTAAAAAAAAATTCGTTTATCAAAGTTTGATGATTAAAATAAAGCATAGAAGGAAGAACTTAATAATCCATTCTTGGATATGTTTAATCTGTTTTAATTTGTATGATTGATCAAATGAATGAGATTGGTAATCTATTATTTGTTTATATAACTCTTAAATAAATCTAAATTAAACTAACTAGAAAAAGAAAAATAACAAACAATCTTAACAAATATATAACTAACTAAGTTAATATATATATATATATATATATATATATATATATATATATCTTAGTTCAGTACTATTAACAATATATATTGTAAATATGGATTAAAAATAACCAGTTAATATGTATACGGTGAAAGCTAATTAATTTAATGTAAATATAAATATAATAACCCCTAATCTTTATTTTTGAGATAAATATTTATTTATTTTACATATAAAAAAATAATAAAAAAATCATTAAGTAACTCAAATGATAAGAATACTTAGGATATCAAAATTTTATGAATTTGAAAATAAGATACATGGATGCACATCAAAAAAGTGATTTTTTATTAAAACAATTTGAATTATTTAAAATGTAATAATTGGTGACTTAAAAATTATTTGGTAAATGACTTAAAAATTATTAATATATAATGATAATAATTTAAAATAAAGAGTATTTTGATATTTTGATTAATGAATGGAGTGATGTTTATGAAATAGAAACGTAATAAAATGAGGTTTAATTAGCTACAATCGAACATGTTACAACTTACCATTGTTCTCTTAGTAACTATTTTTGTCACTTTAACTTTCTTAAAACGCTTTAAATAAAAATAAAAGTTGAGATAAAATGTCATGTTAGGTTTTTAAATTATATTTAAAAATAATAATCATAAATAAATTAAATAGTAAGTAAAGAGGAAAAAGGAGGAAAGAAAGAAAGTTATTACATATTTAACTAAGTTAAATTTATTTGTTTGAAAATGACTTATTTATACTTTTGAAAGAAAATTCCAAGAGATCCATATTTTAACCTTATTTTCAAATATGAGTTCATAGTTACCAACTTTTAAGTATATATCATATAAAAAGTTGGCTAGTCAACCATGTTTAGACATATTTAAAATAATGTTTAACAAATTAAAGTGAAGAAAATGGAAAGAAGCAGATTTAATGTTTATTTTTGTTTAATTTCAAAGTCCTAATTGATTTGCAAATTGTCTAATACTACCTACTAGCATTAAGAATAAACGGGGGGGCTCTGTTTGGAATTACAGTTAATAATTGGTGCATCTTCTATACATGAAAACAGCTATATTCCATTAATTAATTGATTCCATTAGTTATAGGTGTTACTTCAATCTATTTTTTAAAAAAATGTTTTTATTTTATGATAACTTAAAAGTATGTTAATTATATTATAATTGAATATGTGACCTTTTTGTATATAAGGTATGACTCATTATCATTTCAATTACATTTAGTTTTTCATTTAATAATTTGACTTTTGATCTGTTAATAAATAATTTTTTAAATTTGAATTATCCTAATAACATATTATATACATTAATTTTATGAAATTATGAGACCTTACTTAATACTATATTTTACCTTTATTCAAGTCGTTTTCAACAAAATAATTCATGTGACTTTAATAATTCAAATTTAATTTAAAAATAATTGTAGTGCCAACCACTTTCAAACACTAGCAACACTAGCAATAGATGATAAGTTTTTGTGGACCATTTAACCTCAAATTTACATACACGTTCACAACATGTTTTTAATTCAAATATTTATTTATTGATATCTTTTTATATTTATAATATTGTAATTGTGGGATTTTATTTTATTTTATTTTATTTTAAAAAAAAGAGAGACTATGAATATATAATTATAAAATAAAATATAATATAATAATTTATAATAATTAGTATTTTAGTTTATAAATTAAGTGTTGTAATAAATGAAAATCCAAACGAACAAAGTTTATAATTCTTAAAAATGTTAGGAAAAAGTCGGTGAAATATAAAAACAGATATTTTTCATCTTTGTTTCTAGACCAATCAATTATTTTTTAGATTGGAATAGAAGGGTTTATTTTTATTATTAAATTTGAATTCTTTATTCAAAGTGTCATCCATTATTGTTTAATCTAGTTGTATTAAGAAAAACAAAAAAAAAACATATATATTGACATAGAAATTCAGAAGCCAAAATAATGTACAAGATTTTTTTTTTTAATTACACCCATCGTGACAACCTTAAACCCTAGTATCCTATCTCGATCAAAGAACAATATCAATAGTACGGGATAATGTTGTTCTGAATCCACGACTTAAAATGAAAATATCCTTATGATAAAAAAATCTTAGAAGATATTCTTTGAGCGGATCTTAATCCATTAAAACTTGTGATGCTCAACTAAATGATTGAATAATAGCATAGAATAGACAGATGCTAAAAAGATCTCAAAAGCAATTAGGACAAATTCTCAATAAATTTGTAATTCCTTGAATGTGTCGTGTCTTTGTAGATTGCAATAGAGGCTTAGTCGGGAAAAGCGAGACGATGTTAAATGTTATAATCAATGGATGAGGTATCTTCTAGGATTTTTTTTATTAATTGGGTTTATTATTTAGAAAATAAACTAACAGTAAAAAATTAAATTGCAAAGAAATTAAATTTAGTAGCAGTAGGCTCCCAAATACTAATTTATGGTAAATTGTCAATTCAAATGTGAAAATATTTGAGAATAAATGGATTTTTGTAAAAAATTTAAAGTAACTTTGTCAATATGTGATTATTTTTTTTTTTGTATACTAATGTTTATTTTATACAATTTACATTATTGTTTAAATAATGCATATGTACTTTTATGAAATAAAAATAATATTTATAAAAAAAATGTGAGCATAAAAAGTGCTCTTGAAAAGGATATATATATATATATCATAATTCTTAATTCATTTAGTATAAAAATTATTTTTGACAATGAATAAAGTTAAATTATTATTATTATTATATTTTATTAAATTTCCGAATCAAATCAAAGATAATAGATATACTCAATTCCATATATAGGTTCATATCACATGGTTCAAATTTTGAATCTTTATTGCTCGATCAGATGTGTACGTATTTAATATGGACCTTGTATTTTATTTTATCATTTTGATTCTCCATTCCTTTTATTTTTAAAATAATTTAAATATAATAAAATAACTCAGTGAAACAAATTATGGTAGAATAAAACCATGACTCGAATTTTGATTCTCATGTTGTTAGTTTTTTTTTTTTACATTGATTTTGATTTTGGATGATAATATTCTTGTTTTTTTTTTTTTATGTTTTTCTAACTTTTAACAAATTTTGTCATATTTTAAATTTTATTACTTTTAATGAGTTCTATCATATCTTTAAAATTTTTGCAAATATACATTAATGAAAAATGTTTTAACATAACACATTCTCTCTTCTTAAAACCATATTCATCATAAGAAATAGTCTAACACCTCACGGTAATAACTCCCCAACTTCAACTTAAAGCGCTTTCAGATAAAATCGAACTATTGACATTTTTATTTTTTAAGTCGACTCTTACGCTCGAAACATTAACATTGGCCGCGTATGATACGATTTTCATTAATAAAGATTATACAATGTTACTTAATAATCAAACAAATTAGTAATTACATCATCTCCTTTAAGAAAAAGATTACAAATCTTGACCCAATACATTCTATCCGGCTCTGTGGTTTCCAACTGTAACCTAACAGCTTCAGCAAAACTTTCCTGCATTCAATTAACAATTAGTGTTTAGTCATTAATTAATTAATTAATTAAATCCATATAAAATATATATATTGACCTGAATACAGTTATTAGATAGAAGTCGGTCAATTAGATTATGAAGTATATCAATTGTATATTCTGGATGTCCTTGAATTCCTAAAACATGTCTCTCTTTCCTGAAAATCTCAACTCCGGTCTTGTCCGAAACTCCGACCACTTCTACTCCCATCGGAATTTCCAAAATCTCATCTTGGTGACATTCAATGATCGAAAGCTCCGGCAACGGCATCGGCATCGAGTCATCGGACCCACATGAAATCTTAACCTTTCGAACCCCAATGTCCCAACCACTGCTCGATTTTCCAACTTTCCCACCCAATGCTCTACACAACACCTGCAAATGTAACCAATATTAAATAAAGTGTCGCTATAGATGTTTTAATACGTCGCTAAATGTATAATTACTTGGTGGCCGAAGCAAATGCCGAGGACTTTCTTTTTCATTGAATCTAAAGTATTCAAGAGAAAGCAAAGCTTGAGAATCCAGTAATCGTTAGCATAAGCGTCGTGAGGGCTGCCGCTGACAACAAACCCGTCGTATTTATGAATGTCGGACATGTCGGGAAACTCGCCGTCGACAACTCTGAACAGATCCCATGTTTCTCCTTCTTCACCAAATGTTGTCACGAAAACGTTCATGTAACCTCCATACATTTTCATCACATATTCTGAGTCTTTGCATGCTAGTAATAGACAATATCTTCCCTTCATCCTCCTCTGTTGTTCTTCATCTAAACCCATCTTTTTTAGAGAGAGAAAGTGAAGATGAATTTTGGATATGGCAAGAGGGGTCCTAATTCATCTTTTTATAGTGGCAAACACAAAAAGGAAGAAGAAGAAGATACCTATAAAATAATAATTATACTATTATACTATTATTTTTTTCATATATTTAAGGGAATAAAATATTTGACTTTCTACCCATATGTTTAAAATTTTATATGGGAATTTGTCCTTATTACCCAAAATACCGTTTAACATTAACAAAAGGAAAATATATTGGACCAAAAATTAAATTATATATATATGTGTGTAACTTAACTCATCCTAATTGTTTCTTGAAGCTAGTTTCATTTTTAAATTAAAATGTAACTAGGTAGGCAGGACATAAAAACTAAAATTAAAATGTCAAATTCATTTTTCCTCTAATTACTCTAATTGCTTATTTTTAATTTTTAATTTATTTGGGAAAATAAATTGCCCCCTCATACTTTTAGAAAAGTCACAAATTATTCTTTCTGTAAAAATATTTTGTTAAAGACTTTTCTACTTCTCAAACTATTTTGATCGTTGATTTTAACTCTTGACTCTTCAACTATTCTGATCATTTTCTTTTAATCCTTGAATTGTTTGTTTCACGCAAATTCACGCTCATGTACTTTTTAATAGATGCATCAATACCTCCACCCTCATCACCAATTTCCTCATATATATATCACATTATCGTTGTTCTCTGAAGTCATTTCCCTCTCATTTTCTTACCAACTCTGTCTAAGACCATTTCCAACGGGCACCCATAATGGTGTATTTGGGGTGCCTTTTTTTTCTCCAACTCTACTGCAAAAAAAAACTCAAAATGAGTTTTTGTACCCTCTCTTCCAACCAAACACATATATGCGTTTGGACGGTACATCCTGCATTTTGGTCATTTAAAAAAATTTAAAATAGCCTTAGGTTATATATATATTTTTTTATAACTTTTAATTTTTTACATTTAAATTAATCCTTCAACTTTTTTTTATTTTTTTTATTTGTAAGATAAAAAGTTAAATTGTTTTCTAAATATATAATTAAATCATTAAATTTATTATATTTGAAATTTAATCTAATTTATTTTTTATTTTATATTTTTAACTTATATTTTATAATTTTAATTTTATAAATTATCTTATAATATATTAACAATGATTGTTTTAATATAATATGTTTGTTTATTTAAATGTATTAGAATTATTTTGTTGTTTATGAATTATTGATATATAATTAATTTTATTTTAATTTTATTAAATGAAAGAGAAAAAATTGAGGTTAAATATGTAAAGTTGATAAATATATAGATAATATTAATAAGGTTAAAAAGTTAGTGTAAGAAAGAAATATTCTAAGAATATTATTTTGGGTTTAAGAATGAGTTTTTTGGTTGAAGATGAATTACTGTTTGTTTGATGGGATGTTATTGCATTTTGAGTTTAAGAATGAGTTTATAGGTTGGAAATGGTCTAAGGGGTGAACCAATGTTATGGAATTCGAATCTCTATTAATTTTCCCAATTTCTTGCAAACAAGTTAAAAATATTATTTGTTCTTATTAGGTTTACTAGCTAAACAATTTTTCATGCACAGCTAAACATTGGATTATTAGTCATTTTTTTTTCAAATAAAAGTCTCAAAATAACAAAATTATAAACATTTTAAGAATTGAAATAAGAGAGTTTTTTTTATATATAAAATAAAAATCACATCACTACACCAAATACCCACTAAAACAAAGTAAAATAAAGATATATATAAATTAAGTGAAGAAAGTTTGTTAAAAGAGTGTCGGTTGGGAGCAATTTTATCATCTTCCTTCTGTCCAAACAAACATCAAAAAGGCAAAAATTAAAAAATAAAATTAAAATAATTGGAGGTATAAGTCCGTTTGATCATTCATATAAGAAGAGGTATCAACTATTAATATTAATTTTACAGTTAGGGATAATCAATCCGTAGTGACCGGAAAATTGGTGTTAGCTTGAGGTTGTTTTAAGTCCCATCTTGATGTCTTAGATGTAATTAGGGCTAGATGTAGCACATTAGAGAGTCATTTCCTTGTCTACCATACTCATACTCATACTCACGTTTCAATTTATTTTTCCCATAATATTCATATTTTCACTTTCTTTTTCAAAATACTCACATTATTTTTCTAAACTAATTAATAATCTATTAATTGTTCTTTTTTTTTCTTTAATCTTACTAATTATACCCTCTCTTAATTTAAACCAATTAATTACTTAATTTTATAAATATAAAATATATATAATTAAAATTAATAATACTTAAATAAATAATTAAAATAAAATAAAATTTAAATATTATATTAAAATAAAATACATTATATAAATATTAAAATAATATATATATTTACTTTTATATCTATAAGTAGCGTTTGATATGAGTTATTACTTATATAAGTATAAGTTGTATGATGTATAAATTGTAAGAAGGTGTTACGAGGTATAAATTATATAAGTTATTAGTGTTTGGTAGAGAGTATAAAATATGTATAAATTATATAAATTTTATTATTTTGTGTTTGGTTAGTGGTATAAGAAAGGAGTACAAAGTTTAAAAAGACTATTTTACCCTTATATTTATATAAATTATTTTTTATTTTTATTATAATATTTATCATATAGGTATTTTATATTATTAATTATATTAAAATTAATATAAAAATAATATATAATTATCATATCAATGCATTTTTAATATAAATAATACGGTTTATATTATTTTATATGTAATTAATTCTAAATATCATTTATTAATAATCTAATAAAATTTTATTTTATAAATTAATTGTATATATGACTATTATTTTTAATTAACATTATTAGTTAAAATAATTATAATATTTTATTAGATATAAAATTGTCCCATTTAATTTTTTTTTAGAATAATTTTTATTTACAAATATAATATATATATATATAAATTTATAAATCAAATAAAAAATAAGTAATTAAGTATTTAAGTATTTATTATTATTATTATTTAAATTGTAAAATTAAACCTAGTTAAATATATATAAAAATTTAGTTATAATTTATTATTATTATATTTTAAAATATAATAAATAAATTATAATTTTATAAAATGAGAGGGTTAAAAAGGAATTAAATTTTATTAAAGTTTATACAACTTTTGTAACAGGTTAAAATAGGTACAACCTTATACATAAATAATACTTAAATATTATTATAAATATAAAAATTATCTAACCAAACACTCAATTTAATTTACTGTATATATAATTATGTAATATCTACATTATTGTCCTATATACCAAAACAAAGATATAATTAAAACTACACCTACTAAATTAAATGATTCAAATAAATATTATAAACTAAAATAAAATAATATACACCAAATAAAATATATTACATAAACAATAAAACAAATACGTTTATATAAAAAATAAAATATATAATAAATATTAAATAAAATAAAATGTCATTATTTTGCAAAAATTCTCATTTTAAAAAGTTTCAATTTCAGTTAAAATACGTAAACTTTTACCCTTTTCATCACGTTTTTTTTTCATTTCTTAATGAACAATGAGAACACCATACATTTCCTAATTATTTAAGAGGGTGAAACATCAAATATACATGACTAAGAATCGGGTTAAACTCGTATTTCTAAATTCACAAAATGTTTGATAAATTGTGGCATAATTCAATATATTGTTTCTAATTGAAGTAGAATATAAACAAATAACACAATATGTAAAAATAAAAATTTATATGCACTCTATTTAAAAAAAATAAAAATCTCTATATATATTTTTATTTTCTATATACTGTATTTTGTTTTAATTTTTATATATTTTATTTATTAAATATATTATTTTTAAATAAAGTATTTTGTTTTAATTTTTATTTAATGTATTTTCTTTTAAAATTTATGTAATATATATTTTTATTTTAGTGTATAATATTTTATTTTAATTTATAATATTTAGTTGAATTATTTAATTTAATATGATTAGTTTTAATTATATGTATTATATTAATAAGATTAAGTAAAAATAAAATAGGTGTGTTATTTTAATATATTTTATTTTAATTATTTAATTAGTATTATTATTTTTAATTGTATATATATTATATTTATAAAATAAAGTAATTAGTTTTTTTAAATAAAAAGAAAGGGATATAATTAATAGAATTAGAGAAGGAGATAAATAATTAGTGAGGTTATTAAGAGGTTTAGAGGGAGAAGTTGAGGATTTTGGGAGAGTGAATGAAAATACATGTATTATGGGAAAAATGAATTAAAACATGGGTAGAGAAGGAATTGATTCCTAGATCCTCTAGAACCGAAATCAAATCACTTATAGGTATTATGGGAAAAATGAATTAAAACATGGGTAGAGAAGGAATTGATTCCTAGATCCTCTAGAACCGAAATCAAATCACTGATGTGCCTCTTATATGTAGGGATAAAATTGTAATTTAAATTGTTGTTTTAATCCTTACACCACTTTGTTTGGGGGCATCATGAGAATCTTGGATAACTTAATTAATTTCACACTTATTTGATTTTAGGTTTTTTTTTATCAATCAAAATTATTATTATTTTATTTTTTTTATTTTGAGAAGGCACCTAATTGTTTAGAGGTAATTAAGGATAAAGAGAATGTATTTGTATTTAGTTACCTAGTTACTGTGCCATAATTTTAAGGAATCAATTGAGCACATGTTTTGCAAGTGTGGATTTTCAATTCAAATCTAGTGCCTTGTTGGATTATTTAAATAATTTTTAAATTATCCAACATAATTTCACATATTCCTACTTTAATTCAATATATTTTATATTATATTTTAAAAATGTTAATACATTTTAATTATTTTCTCTTGATAATCCAATTTATCATAACTATGGACCAAATCAGTTTTGTTATTTAAATAATTCAAATTGAAATAAGGTATAGAATTGAGATAAGACTCACATATCCAATGGGACCATGTTTTTAGAATCTAATACTTGGGAATTCTTCATATTTTATTATTAATAACTAATTTGAATTATTTAAATAATTTTATTTAATTTGGTATGAGTTATAAAAAAATTAATATTATATACCTTAAATTTTTATCCATACTAAAAGTTTCGGTATAAAAAAATTCATATATTTACCTTATTTTGATGTCGGTATACCTTAATTTTGGTATCGACATTATACATTTGATACTTAAACATTATATTAACTTAAACAATAAAACCAATTTAATATGATTACTATTAGAGCCGGCCCCGAAGTTTGGGCTGCCCTAGCCTCGGTAGAAAAAGTTCGATATATTTTTTGTTGCCCTAAGTCTAGTTTTAAAAATCAATAATTTTTTTTTGTTTTTGACAAGACTTGAACACATAACCACATTGTAACTTTAAATGTATAACTTGAACCACTAAGCTACTACCATTTATGTTTAAAAATATAATAAATATATCTAAATATTTTGATATTTTTAACAAATGGGTTGCTCTGGTGAGTGGGCTGCCCTAGCCCGAGGACTTGCCGGGTTTACCCAATGTTACACAAAACTAAAAACTACATATATTTATTACAAAATAAAATATTTTTTTAAAATTTAACATTCTTAGAAACTGCAAATATTAATTAATAATTAAATTTAGTTAAAAACGATTTAGTAAGCAAAAATAAACATAAGTATAATCTTTAAGTAGTGGAGAAAGTATTATGTATTTGAGATTAACTTGGTAACATATTTAAGACAATTAGGTTTATTTTAAAAAAATAAAAAAAATGTTTTATAGTGAAATAAAATTAGTTTTATATCTAGTAAAAGAATGTCTAATATTGCATATATATTGAATAATATTATAGTATAACTATATTTTGATTTTATTTTTAAAAATAATATTTTATAATTAAATTAATATCATATCTATTTATTTTCTTATAAGTATTATATATATATATATATATATATATATATATATATATATATATATATATATATATATATATATATATATATATATATATATATATTTTATAAAAATTATTTCAGTATTTCGAAATATCCCGAAATACCTAAATTTTAAAAATCTTATACTTTTATCTTACAAATAATTTCAGTATCAATATCAAATCTTACATTTTTTTGATATACCAACAAAATCAATATATTGGGAACCATATTTTAGATATCAATCATTTTTCTAATCTATATATATGATTGAAAATTTGAATCATTTAATTGATGAATGACCAATAGATTTGGGAGAATATGTATAATATCTTAGCCCATTTAACTTGAAAGTTTTAAATATTTCTTTTATATATTTTTCAAGTTATTCCTTATATATTTTATTTTTGAATTTATCTTAAAATTTAAAATCATTTAAAATATTATAAATCAATAATTTGAGTAGAAAATATGCACAATCTTTTTTATACGTTGTATATCTACATTTTTTTTCCTAAGTCATACTGCGAAAAACTTTCTCCTCCATATTTAAACGATAATGTATCTATTATGTTTTATTTTCAAATAACGATGTTAAAGACTAAGGCGACGAAGTTGTTGTTATTCATTCGTCTCCTCCATATTTAGATATTGTGTGTTTGTAATGTACCAACAAAATTATCACCAGCAATAAGAAATATTGATGTTGAAGGAGAAAATGATTTCCGATAGTCATATAGTTATAATATAAACAATATGATAGAGATTACAAAATATAATATAATAAATACAAAACCCGTAATATGTTTGAATCAGCTAGCTAGAGTCTAGACAAAATTTATACCCAAAAGATGACTTTTCTTTAATGAGAATGAATTATAGTGAGAATGAATGTGATTTGATTTTAAAATAAAATGAGTTATATTAGTCAAAATAACTCATGGATGCATGCAGAGACATGTAGACCGAGCACGTCGATTAGAAAAGGAGGTAATCCAAATATAAAAAGCACAACTTAGTTAGAACTTTAAGTGATCGATCGACAATTTTAAATTAGTTATCAAGATGGTTCAAATTTTGATCATAGAATAAAAGTTATGTTCTTTGTTTTCTACTATTTGAAAATTTCTAATTATTTCAAACAAAAATAAATATATAATTAATATAATTAAAAAAAATAAATGTATTAAGAACAATTTCAAACAAATCATGTATATAGGGAGATATTTAAAAACTTAATTAAATATACGGAAAGCATCATTAATGTATTTTACCTACTCTCGATTAATAACATATTTTTAATAATGTTAAGGATGCTCCTTGGGTGGTATGGTCCCATACAAAGAATGTCCTACTTCGTGAAATATATATCAATGTACTAATATAAGTAATGAAATAATTTGTAATAAGTTAAAACACGTGAACAACAAATTAAGCATAAAACATATAAAAGCTAACTCAAATACAACTCATGTTACAAGGTCCGAATTCTCATAAGACTTAATTCCATTTGGATTAGAGACTTATGAAAGAAGTGTGCATGTTTCTGTTAAATATTTGGATGGTTCATGTTAAAGATATGTTGAATATGTTGAATAGGAATCCAATTCACCTCGTCAATTTATCACTTGGGATTTCCTTACAATTTTTATTTAAATATTCGAGCTAGCTTACTAAGTGAGGAGATTCTATGCCCGACTTTCCGAGAGAGGCGGAGAGAAGGGGCCACCAACACTTTAGTTTGGTTTGAGCTGAAATTACTTAGAAGATTATTCATTTGGTGAAGGATGCTTATAGAATATGAATGTGAATATTTGTATACAAAAATAAGAATTTTAATGAAATGACACCAACATGTATTTGTACAAAATTTGTTAGAGGTGTCACATATCATATAAGTATATTATAAATGGAACATTCTTTTTGGATCATATGTTCCAATTAAGTTTAATATTCTGTTCTAGACCCAAATAGAGGAATCTTTTGGGCCGCCAATTCTAATGAGTAGATAAATTAAAGAAAAGAATACATACCCTCATCTAGTTGTTCCCATACTTTTCTTTATCTTTTTCTAAATAAACAAATTATATAAATAGAACTAAAACATCAAACAAATACATTTACAAAAGAAAACAAGATATTTTTCATTATAAAGTCACACAAATAGACTAAAATATGATAACGTATGATCACTTAAAACCAAAACCAAGAGTAGACTAATAAACTATAAATACCTTTATCATGAGTACATTTTGATGGAAATGCACCACAACGGTAAACAACAAAATGCGGAATTTATCCTTTGTTTGACAACACTTTTCCAAATCGTTTAAACCTGTGAGGAAGCTAACAAATAGGTATGCAAAATGCAATCAACACAACCCTAAAACAGTGAGTAACACACCAAGCAAGCACACACAAACAACACAGAATTTTAGCGTGGAAAACCCCTCAATGGGTAAAAACCACGGGACAACTAGTGCCGCTTAAAATCTACTATCACCAGTAAGAGAGCAATACAAAAGTATTCTCTAGACAATACTAGAGGCATACAAATTCATAATACCCTTGGAAACATGCACATCAAGGATATTGAAACAATCAAAGAACAAGAAAGGAAGAATATCACCAAAAACAACTGCTACTGTTCCGGCAACGAAACTCCGACCTCCAGACCTCAGAATCCGATCTCCACCGTCCAAAATGTTGGCCCAGAAGTTGTGAAGCTGCTGTCCAAAAATTAGGACGATCCAACGGTGCAAACTCCGGAAATAATCAAAATACTAATGTTGCTGAAACTTGAAGTTTTTCCCTCTTTTCTTTCTTGATTTTCTCTCTCTTTCTTTTGCTCTTATTTCTTGCAAAAGAAGCTTTCTCCCTTTTTATATTGCTCCCAAATAAGTGAATCAAGTGGGGCCCAAGATGGGCCTATTTTCTGGGCTTTTCCTCATGGACTAAGGAAACAAAAAAACCAACAAATCTCCCACTTTTCCTGACTATGAGGAAGAGTTCGCCATCCCGACGATCGAACAATACACCTTCAACTTTTCCCTTGTCAATGCCTTTGTCAACATATCAGAACTATTATCATTAGTGTGAACTTTATCAACTTCAAACAACCCATCTTCAAGAGATTCTCTAATCCAATGATATCGCACATCAATATGTTTCGTTCTCTTATGAAACATGGAATTCTTAGCAAGGTGTATTGCACTTTGATTATCACATAGAACCACGTAGCGCTATTTCTTGAAGCCAAGCTCCTGCAGAAATCTTTTCAACCACAATAGTTCTTTGCAAGCTTCCGTTGCTGCCATATACTCAGCCTCTGTTGTCGATAAGGCCACACACTTTTGCAATCTTGATTGCCATGAAACAGCCCCCCTGCAAATGTCATCAAATATCCAGAAGTGGATTTCATGTTATCCTTATTTCCAGCCATATCAGAATCTGTGTATCCCATAAGCACCGGATTTTCATTTCCAAATGTGATACCCAATTTGGAAGTACCGCGCAGATATCTGAGAATCCATTTAACTGCTTCCCAATACTTCATACCAGGATTTGACAGAAACCGACTAACAACACCAACTGCATGAGCTAAATCCGGCCTTGTACATACCATAACATACATCAAGCTACCAACCGCTGATGCATATGGAACCTTATCCATATCTTCAATGTCCTCCTTTGAAGTAGGACAATCTTTATCTGTTAGCTTAAAGTTGGTAGTAAGAGGAGAACTAACCACTTTAGCTTTGTCCATGTTGAACTTACAAAGCACCTTCTCAATGTATCGCTCTTGTGACATGTGCAACTTCTTGGCAACTCTATCTCGAGTGATCCGTACCCCAAGAATTTGTTTCACTGGCCCCAAGTCTTTCATTGTAAAAGACTTGCTCAACTGCTGTTTCAACTTAACAATTCTTTCTGCATTCTTGCCAACGATAAGCATGTCATCAACATAAAGCAATAAAATGATGAAATCATCATCACTAAACCTCTAAAAGAAAATGCAATGATCTGAAGTAGTCTTTCGGTAGCCTTGCTCCCCCATAACAGACTCAAACTTCTTTTACCACTGTCTCGGTGCCTGCTTTAGCCCATATAGACTTTTCTGAAGTCTACACACATAGTCTTCTTTACCTTCTACCTGAAACCCTTCAGGCTGCTCAATGTAGATTTCCTTATCCAATTCACCGTGAAGAAAAGCAGTCTTGACATCCATCTGCTCAACCTCAAGATCAAGACTGACCGCTAAACCGAGAACCACCCGAATAGAACCCATCTTCACAACCGGAGAGAAAATCTCATCGAAATCAATACCTTTTTTCTGGCTGAATCCTTTGACCACCAATCTAGCTTTGTATCTGGGTTGTGAGGTAAACTCATCGGTCTTCACCTTATAAACCCACTTGTTCTTCAATGCTCTCTTGCCTTTAGGCAACTTCACCAACTCATAAGTATTGTTCTTATACAAGGAATCCATCTCATCTTGCATAGCTTCAACCCATTCTTTCTTGTGCTCATCTTCTAAGATTCTACATAACACTCAGGCTCCCCTTCATTAGTGAGAAGAACATACTCATTTGCAGAATAACGTATAGAAGGATGACGATCTCTCGTAGACCGTCTAAGTGGAACACATGGTGGCATGTCTGGAACTGGTAACTCTGGATGAACAAATTCATCTACATCTTGCTCTTGAGCATCAACATCATCAGTACCATGGTCATTAATAGGAACATCATCTCCAACCTGTGTGTCAACATGTTGTAGAGGAACTGGACCCAAATCAATAAAATCATCACTATGTCGAGGAACTGTCTCTATCTTCTAAACATCCTTCAAAATCTAATCTTCAATAAACACAATATCCCGACTTCGAACAAGCTTCTTCTGAACTGGATCATAAAGCCTGTATCCAAACTCATCATCGCTATAGCCGAGGAACGCGCAAAGCTTAAACTTCACATCAAGCTTTGACCTTTCATCTTTGGGAATATGCACAAATGCCTTGCATCCAAAGACTCGCAAGTGACTGTAAGAAACATCTTTGCCGCTCCAAACCCTATTAGGAACATCAAACTGTAAAGGAACACAAGGTGTTAGATTAATAACATGTACCGCCGTGTTCAATGCTTCACCCCAAAAGGAACGCGGCAACCCTGAATGTGAAAGCAAACATCTGACTCTCTCAACTAGTATTCTGTTCATCCGCTCTGCTAAGCCATTCAACTGTGGTGTCTTTGGAGGAGTCTTTTGATGCCGAATACCATGCTCTCTACAGTAAGCATTAAATGGCCCAATGTATTCACCACCATTGTCTGTCCGAATACACTTGAGCTTTTTTCCAGTCTCTCTCTCAACTAAGGCATGAAACTGCTTGAACACATCTAAAACTTGATCTTTAGACTTCAAAGTATAAAGCCATACCTTCCGGGAATGATCATCAATGAATGTGACAAAATATGAGCAACCACCAAGTGTTTTTGTCTTCATAGGACCACAAACATCGGAATGAACAATATCAAGTATGTTCTCTCTTCTGTAGGGAGGATGGCTCTTGAAGGAAACTCTGTTTTGTTTACCTGCAAGACAATGAGAACACCTCTTCAACTGGACATCATTTACACCTGATAACACTTCCTTCTTTGACAACAAAGCCATGCCTTTTTGACTCATATGACCAATTCTCTTATGCCATATCTCAGTCATGTCAGCATTTTCCACAGCATTAACAATGCTCTTGGAGATCTTCGGTTGTACCACATACAACTTTCAGCACCTTTTACCTCTTGCCACGATCAAAGAACCACGAGTGAGTTTCCACAAACCATTACCAAAGTAGTTGTTGTACCCATCATCAAGTAAACCTGTAGAAAGCAAATTTAATCTCATATCCGGGACATGTTTTATATTTTGTAAAACCAACTCCATCCCAGTATCAAATTTCAAACAGACTTCTCTAATGCCAACAACCTTTGATAGCCCACTATTACTCATCTTGACATCCCCAAAATCACCTGGAGTGTAAGATGAATAAAAATATCTTCGTGATGTAACATGACACGAAGCTCCACTGTCAATAACCCAACTCGCCTCATCATGTGCAAAGTTCACCAAATTATCATCACAACAAACAAAGAAATCATTAGTGATAGTATTCACTTCAACCTTGTCACTGCCATCGTCATCTTTCCTTTGATTGTTGTTTTGGTTGTTGTAGTTTTTCTTATTGTTCTCTTTCTTTGCCTGTCTGCAGAACTTTATTGTGTGCCACTTTTTACCACAATAGTAACACTCAACATTAGCATACTTACCTTTACCAGAGTTGCTAGTACCACGTTGATTTCCTTTGTTATCCGGACCTCTACTCTGACTTCTCCACCGCTTTTCAAAGACCAAGACATCTGACTGTGAAGAGGAACCCTGTGACTTTCTTCTCATCTCTTCATTCATAACACTGCCCTTAGCCAATTCCATAGTGATAATACCATCCGGTGCAGAGTTGGACAAGGATGCCCTAAAAGTCTCCTAAGAATCCGGTAATGTACTAAGTAGCCAAAGACCTTGAATCTCATCATCAAACTTGATACCCATTCCTGAAAGCTGATTCACAATGCCCTGAAATGCATTTAAGTGATCTGTAATAGGAGTGCAATATTTGTACTATAACTTAATCAATTGCTTAATCAAGAACAATTTATTGTTCCTAGTCTTCCGAGCATATAACTGTTCAAGCTTGTTCCACAAAGTACGAGCATGTGTCTCTCCAATAATATGATTCAGCACATTATCCTCCACCCATTGCCGAATATATCCACAAACCTGTCTATACAAAATAGTCCATTCTGCATCAGTTTTATTCTTAGGTTTATCAGTAGCAAAAACAGGTAAGTAATAATCTTTCACATATAAGAAATCTTCCATATTTGCCTTCCAAACATGATAATTAGAACCATTCAAATTAATCATCCTACTTGTATTAGTTTCCATCGTTCAAACAGTTCAATTCACAAATAAGCAACCAAGGCTCTGATACCACTTTGATGGAAATGCACCATAACGGTAAACAACAAAATGCGGAATTTATCCTTCGTTTGGCAACACTTTTCCAAACCGTTTAAACCTGTGAGGAAACTAACAAATAGGTATGCAAAATGCAATCAACACAACCCTAAAACAGTGAGTAACACACCAAGCAAGCACACACAAACAACACAGAATTTTAGCGTGGAAAACCCCTCAATGGGTAAAAACTACGGGACACCTACTGTCGCTTAAAATCCACTATCACCAGTAAGAGAGCAATACAAAAGTCTTCTCTAGACAATACTAGAGGCATACAAATTCATAATACCCTTGGAAACATGCACATCAAGGATATTGAAACAATCAAAGAACAAGAAAGGAAGAATATCACCAAAAACAACTGCTACTGTTCCGACAACGAAACCCCGACCTCCAGACCTCAGAATCCGATCTTCATCGTCCAGAATGTTGGTCCAGAAGTTGTGAAGCTGCTGTCCAAAAATTAGGACGATCCAACGGTGCAAACTCCGAAAATCATCAAAATACTAAGGCTGCTGAAACTTGAATTTTTCCCTCTTTTCTTTCTTGATTTTCTCTCTCTTTCTTTTGCTCTTATTTCTTGCAAAAGAAGCTTTCTCCCCTTTTATATTGCTCCCAAATAAGTGAATCAAGTGGGGGCCCAAGATGGGCCTATTTGCTGTGCTTTTCCTCATGGACTAAGGAAACAAAAAACCCAACACATTTTGAGTATAGAATGTGGTGACCCAAAGATTTGTTGGAAGGTTTTTGTATCTATTTCTCACGATAATGATATCTGAGTTCGGTGCGTTACAGATGATATTAGAACTGACATGGCAGTAGAAATAAAGTGTCAAGAGAAGCTACTTTTGAATAGAGTCCTAACCAATGGAGCCTGGCATCATGACAACATCGCGTGGCGAAATTTAGGAGATTGTGATGTCTCGCATCGGAAATATAAACTCATTATAAGAATGAGGCTAATATCTTCATTGATACAAAGTGTCAAGAGGAGCATCTTTTGAATCCTAGAGTCCTAACCGATGGAGTCTGGCATCATGATGACACCGCGTGACGAAATTGGGGAGATTGTAATGTCTCACATTAGAAAATCACAAAATCACATTAAATATAAACTCATTATAAGAGTGAGGCTAATATATTCAGTGATACCTTTGAAACTTGAATTGTGCTCTTAGCAGGACGGACCTATAAGAGATTGTGATGTCTCATATTAGAATTAAATTTTATTTTTATTTTTTTTAAGGTAAAAATGTGACATCCCTTTTTTATTTTTTTTATAAATTTTTAATATAATTAATTGTTTGTTTATCTAATTATTAATTTTTTTTTATAAAACTTATTTTGTCCCCTCGTTTTATCTAAAGTTTTCTTGTTATTTTAGTTCACCCAAATTTTTTTAAAGCTCTCCCCAACTCTAAATTCTAGATCCGTCCTTACTCGAAAGTGGATGCTTTATGATTTGATGTTTTAGTTGTAAATATAAATTTATTTTTAAGTGTCTATAAGTTCAAATCATGAACACTCCACGGAATATTACTGTAATTGCATGCTTTTTCATGATCATTCAGGCTAGGCTATGCTAGGCTGGCCGATGCATGATCTTCTCTGTGTTATATATATATATATATATATATATAATAATAATAATAATAATATCATTGTTGTTGTTTAAAAAGAAACAAGTGCGGGTTGTCGCTTGTGTTTGTCTGCTAATTAAGATGCTGTATAATAATAATAATAATAATAAAAATAAATAATAATAATAATAATAATAAAAATAAATAATAATAATAATAATAATAATTTGTGATAACAGTTTGGTACGTACTTACGTACAGTTGTTCGATCCGATTCCTTTGTACTAGAGCCAACTGAGCTTTCATTCTGCCTATCCTCCTTCCCCAAAATAGAAATTGTTTAGATAAATATTAATAAGTTATTTTGTTTATAAATAAGGAATACATTTTCAATTTTAGGGTTTCCTCAATTCGATCGTGATAATATCTTCACCCTAAATTTCAATAAAATAAAATAAGAGTAGATTAAAAATAACCAAACAAAGAATATCATTAAAAAAAATTGAAATTCATGAAATACAAACAATGTAGAAAACGTAGGCCACGAACACCTTCACGGACTTTTTTTTACAAATCTGAGATAGTGTCTATAGCCTTTTATATAATTGATTATATATTAGTAAACTATTGCCAATGGTGAAATATTTTTTTTTAATTTTTTTTTGAAGAGTGAGAGTACAGATAGGTGGATGGAATCATACATAAATTTTTTTAGAGTGAAAATAAAGGGAAGGATATATGTTATATAATTTATTATAAAAATAATAAAACAGTACACCATTACATGATATATAACTAATAATAAAAACTTCTTATAGCACACCATTAAAAGGTATAAAATTAATTTATAATTAAAAAATATTTATACAATAACCCAAATAGGGAGCCCTAATTATAAAAAATTATATTTACTCTAACACTAATAGATTATTCTAATTTTAGAAATTGAAATTAATTCTCTCAAATATCTGTATAATTTTTAAATTAAAAGATATTAATTTGTTTGAAAATACGATAAGGTGAAGTTGAATTTGAACGAACAAATATTAGTAAAATTTTAATATAAATATAACTAAAATATATTCTAAAATATTATTTCAACTAAATTAATAACTTAATAAAATATTTAAAAAAAATAATTAAATTAAAAAAAATTGCCCAAACATAATTTTAGTTGGGAGTTTTTAAAAAAAAATTATTAGATTTTAAATTTTGACTCCGCCCTATTCGTGTTTAAAAACACTGAAAAAATACACGGTTCAAACTAAATTTCCGTAACTAGTGTTGTGTTAGGTTGCTTCATTATTTTATTTTTATTTTTTTAAGTTAGTATCATTAAATTTCCTTTTTGAGGAACCGATTCAAGTGGATGATAACCAAATTATATTGAATCATAATTGTGGATTTTGTCATTAGATTATTTATTGTAAGCTGTTTACTTGAATTTAATAAACCGTCCTTTGATGTACTCTAATATCTTATTATTTATTTTTTTAAATGTTTATTCATAAAATATAAGATTTCAAATGTCAATATCTCTAACAAATAATGTTTTTTTATATTTAATTTAAATTAGATAATATCCTTAATTATATTTATTAACAAAAATAAATAAATAAAAAAGGAGATGATATGCATGGGTCCATCACCGATAGTCATCATAATACCAAAGTACGTAAAATCCGGTGCAGCAAAAAGGAATGGGTGTGCCTTTATAAAGGAAATGACGAAAATACCCCCAAAGAATTGAGACATAAATCAAATGAATTTAAAGTAAGGTGAGTTGAGTGGGAAGGATTTTTTTGGTCAAAGCAATTTATTGATTAGAGCAGCTAGAAAGAGACTGCTCAGCTCTCTCTACAGAGAAAAAGCCCATACAAATAAATAATTTTTTAATTTATTTATAAATTATTTTTATATATTAATGTTAGGCCCGAGTTGCTCTGTCAAATTTCCATGGGTGAAACGAGTGACGACAGTCGAGAAGTCTCGGAATTGGAGATTTTTTTATTTATTCAATCAATTTCTTCTTTTTTACATTATAAAATAATCCTATAAGTCTATTAGTCTCAATAATGTCTACATTTCTTCTTATGTAGCATTTCAATCCCTCTTTGTTTTTATTTATTTATTTATGATTTATTGTAGTGATTTTCTTATAAGTCATTTCTTTTTAGATACAAGTATTTTTTTTTATTAAAATTGATCTTATCTTCTCTGATAGTATTATTGTTTATTTCAAACATTTACTTTTTTTTTTTAAAATATAAATCAAGTTCCAAAGATAATGGCATGATCTTTATTAACAATTTCATATATATATATATATATTTAATTAAAGGTAGAAAAATAATATGATTTTTATTTTAACTTAAGGCGTTTTAAGTTATAAATAATATAAATAGATTATTTTTTAATAAGTCATTTATTATAATACCGGTGCATAATAATACTTCATTTATATAAAGAGTTTCAAATATTAGTTTACAATTTGGAACAAATATGAACCCTAGTATCTCGATTCACATTCAAAATGTCTTGAAGGAAATTTTATTTTATTTTTGAATTTTACTTTCACATTTAAAGTATTTTAAGTGAAAATCGAACTTGTGAACTTTAATCTCTGTCATTCTTGTTACTCGAAATATCATATCTTAATGTGAGATCGAAACATAACTATGTGTTAAAAATAAAATAAAAAGTATTAAACAAACAAGGTAAATTGTAGCTCAAACATTAGTATCTTTGGGAAAAGTTGTAAAAAACCAAAAGTAAAAACATTTGTCTTGGGCTTTCCGTTGTTAATTTTAAGGTGGGGACAAGACATACCCATTTATGCCTTTGAAAGAAGAGAAGCAAGCCGAAAACTCTCTTCACATTATAGGGCACGATCTCTCTTTTGTGTCTCGTTTTCCTCCCCTCCCCTCCCCTCTTCTCTGTTCATCCATCACATTATATGTATCAATCAACTTCTGACCCTTCAAATGAGATCCCACCCATCAAATCTTCTAATGATCTTTACTTGATGATGGAAATGTGAGATTGAAACAATCAAACCAAAAAAAAAGCTCATTTTTGTCTCACTGTTTGGTTTCCTGCTCTATCTACCCCTGCCCTTTTCCATCCACTGTCGATTTCTTTCTTCAATCGTTTCCCTTTCCACATTTCTTGATCCAAATGGGTTTCTTTCACTTATTTGATAAACCCATTTCTTTTGACCGCCGACCTGCTCTTCTTTTACTCCTCCTATCGCTAGATTTCACTTAGTGTTAGTGGTGGTGACGGAATCGGTGAAGGCGAAGGCGGCAATGGTGGTGGTGGTGATATTGGCGGGACGGCTCAATCTACTGTATTATTGTTATTATTATTGTCAATTATGAAATGGTTGTGAACAGGGTTTTTAATCTCCATAGCAGATTGACATTATTTGATCTCTCTTTTTTTTTTTTTTATATATATATATCTTTGTGGTTTCTTCCTCATAATGTAATGTAAACCCAAGTGGAAGAAAAGAGATTATTGGAATATCTTATGACAGAAAAACAAATTGTTTTCATCTGCAATTTTTACAGTAACAATGATATGATGTTTTTGTATCCTGCTCGATTGGGTTTGTTTTTGTGTATTAGAAAAACAGAGAAACAAGATTAGAACTTTGTGTTCAAGTACATTGATGTCCATTTTCAATTTTGGCTGGAGCTAGATGAAGAAGAAGAAGAAGGAGGAGAAATGAGGTCATTCCTTAATGCGCATGCATTTAATGCAGCTACTGTGCATTTTAGTACAAAGTTTACAACTCTTGAATTTAATGTCTGTTAACTGTTCATTAGCACAATAGAAGGAGTGAAATTTGTGGACATGGATGGCTGCCATAGATTCAGCTGGTTTTATGGGTTATTTTCTTTTGTGGGGACAGTGAAGATATATGGTGGGGGGGTAAAAACATCTCTGAAATATATGATAGCTACCTGCAATTCAACATTTCTCTCCATGTCTTCTTCTTCTTCTTCATCTTTCTTTCTTCATTCTATTCTATGATAATGATGAATGAATGAAACAATGCAACTACCTAATGTTGATAATTTGTTTCTTACTTGCTCTTTTTAGATGTATTATTATCCCCCTTTTGCCTGTCCTCTTCTGAATCTGGATTTGGATCTGGATTTGTCAGATTATGTTGTTTGGTAATCTATTAAGGAGATGTTCCTTCTAATATCCTGCTTTTTTGTTTGTAAAACTATTTGAAGTAGGAAAAGAAGAAAGGAAACAAGAGTATTAATTGTTGGGTATTGATGATGCAGTAAGTAGTAAATATTTGGGTTGAAACTTTTTTACCCTTGGTTGGGTGAATTTCTTTAGGCTTTCATTTTGCAATAATGGCCTGAAGTGTATGAACATGGGCTGACTGGATAGGATCAATCAATTTTGAGGACCAGTCTTTATCATTATCATATATATATACACCTCATACATACAAACAAGAAACAAAGACAGAAAATGGTGAATGCAGTTTATATATAGGAAGAAGAAGAAGTTTGGACTCATATTGGTTATTGTTTGAGCTTGATTGATGTTGGGTTATTTAGGATTTTTGTTGGTTTTGTTTGAAAAACAAAATTATTGTTTAATAAAAAAATTGTTTATTTAAGTTTTTAATTAGTTGGAATCTTTAATGTCTTTTTATATTTAAAGTAGTAAATGTGATTGAAAAGAAAAAAAATGTAATAGCAAGATATTTTGGTAAAAAATAATTCAAAAACCCAACATCAAATGAGTTCTAAAATCATCTAGGATGATATTTTAGGCCTTGTTCGGATTGGGGTTTTTAAAAAAACCTAGAGAGGAAAAAATGTAATGATTGGTGACGATTTTGAGAAGGTGATGATTATTTTTGGTAAAAAGACTTAAAGGGTATTGATATATATGAATAAAATAAAAAATAATAATTTAAAATAGAGGGTATTTTAGTATTTTGATTAATGAATTGAGTGATGTGATTGTTGAGAAGTAATTGATTGGAAAATTGATTTTGAATGGGTTTTTTAAAAAACCCAAAGAGAACAAGACCTAAGTTTTTGTTTTTATTTTTTCTCTTTTTCTTTCTATCTTTGTGTATGTATTGAATGAAATTAGTTCTATATGATTCGATGAAAAAGAAGAAAATCCATAGGCATGAAATATTTTTGAGTATTTACTATGTAAAATCTCCTACTCAAATTTTGTTCAACTTTAAATTCATATTATTATATTCTAGATTCTAATATAATTTTAATTTGTGATTTAATAAAATCAAAACAAATGGTTTTTGATCTCACTCGTGATTCAAATTATGTGTAATTTTTTTCTTAATTTTGTATGTAAATTATTTTATCAATCGAAAATAAAATTGTAGTGTGTTTTTTTACCTTTTATCTGGTGCAAATTTAACATTTTTTCAATATTAATTAAGATTACTATTGAGACAAAAAAAAAAAAAATTCTTTCTAATGTTAACTAATAAAGTAGCTTAAGTTATTCTGTATCAAGTTAATTTTCACTTAGAAGATGATGTTCTAACTTACCATAACATTTTCTACAAATAAATCATTATTCCCAAAAAAATAATCATTAAAATAAATTCCTAAGATTTAGAAGAAAATAAATTATAAGAAATATAATAATTGGGTCCATTTGTTTCATCTGGGTTATCGTTTTTGGTATTTAGTGTATGTTAGTTAGCCCATTAATTGGGCCCATAATTTTAAAATGGGCTGGACTCAAGTTGGTTCACCATAGTCAGATTCAGACTTCAGAGTTCTCAAATGTTTCAAAAAAAAATTTAAGTGAAAAAAAATATATTTTATTTTGTTTTACTGCTATAACAAGAAAGAATTATTTGAATTCAAATATAAAGAAACTTTTAAATTTGTCTCTGATAATTTTTGTAATCATTTTTTTTTTGTTTGAATTCAAATAAAAATATAATATATAAGAAGATCTGAAGACTCACAATATAATACATAAAATATGTGTAACTGTCATGTCTTCATATTTTTCAAATTTTTTTTTATAATATATAAATGTTATAATATGTATTGACCGGAAAAAAGTAATACTGTAGTCTGTCGAGCAATAATAACGTTTGATTAAAGTTTTTGTTATTATATTATTATGAGTATAGTCCTTTTCATTCTTTTTTTTATATTATTAAAATTCAATTTTTACTTTCTAACATGTTGCCCACATTGAAATTTACACAACCTATTTTAATTTTTTTTAAGAGCTTAAAAAAAGAAAGATAAAAGACAATGTGGGGTTGTGAATGAAGAGACAATATTTGTTCTGTTATGGGAATAAATGTCTCTCCAAAGATATATCAAAAAAAAATTATATATATATTTTAAAGGTTGACAAAAACACTAATAATAGTAATAATTCAATAATGTCTATTCAGGAACATTCTATAATAATAATAATAATAATACAATGTGGCTATGTATGTCTAGAATTACATAATGTCAAAAACAAACCGACACTAGCTTTAGGACCATATATATATATATAACCAATTATATCATGTATTATTTTCAAGCTATCTAATTTATATAAATAGTCCTTTCCATTATATATGTCCTTAGTTTACAATTTTTTACCTTTCAAAAAGGGTGTATTGTAGTTTTTAGCCTTTTGATTAATTCGTTTCATTCTTTTTATTCGTAGCAGAACGACATTTAGTTCAATGCCAAAGCTTGTTTGATGTCGGTTATTTGAGGGTTTTAATGATTTTTTTTATAAAAATATTTATTTGATGAAAAAATAATGTTATTTAAGTTTTTAATTGATTAAATTATAATAATATTTGTTTTTTAATTTTATAAAGATTAATTAAATATATATTAGTATTTTGATTGATAAATTAAATAATTTGATAAATAAAAATAATAAAATGATGAGATAGTTAAATTTTAGATAAAATTCTAAAAAAAACTCAAATCAAACAATTCTAAGTAATCTCCTCTAGGTAATGTTAAGCATTTTAGTTTTTATTATTTTTAAATTTAAAATACTAGCATTATCCTCCAAAATTATTATTTTCACTTCAACCTAAAACAAACTAAGATTCACTAATCAAAAGAAAAAATAATTGTGGATTTTGTTGAGAAAAAATATTGATAATTTATTAATTCAATAAGAAAAACTATCTCTAACGAAAATAAAAGTTTCATATTACCTCTATAATGTAATAATTCAATATTTTTTTAAGAAAAAAGTGGGACTTTTTTTTTATCATTTCATTGTTATATGTATAATTTGTAGGGTAATTTAAATGAAAAAAAATAGTTATTAAAAAACAAAAATAAAATTAAGTTATATTTTCACTTAAATATTTTAAATTAAAGCGATAATAAACATTTTTAATTTATTACAAATGAATAAATTATTTTTTGTTTTTCATAATATATTAGACTTTAAATGCATTCATTTACACCCCTAGATATAATTATCGATTGTTTGTTGGATTTAAATTTATACAAATTTTGCTTTGGATCTTGTTTTTAATTTACACATAAAGCATTCTGTTTGTATTGCTTTTATTATGAGTTTACTTTATTTTAATACAAAAACATGTAACAGTATATTAAAACTATTCCACTAAAAGATAAAGTAGGAAGGAAAAGGAACAAATATATTTAAATAAGTAGACGACAGGTTGGAAGAATGAATTCCACTTTGAAGTAGAATATATCATAAAAAAGCACTCACTCCAACAAAGATTTGGCTTTGGCCCTTATCTAATTTCCTACCAATTATTTTATACTTTTTAGACTATTCAAAATGTTTTTCTAATCATGAACTCACTCACCATAGTTATATTTAGTAATTACTAGTTATAATTGAAAAATAACTTTATATATTACTTATAATCATATCTAAGTTCACCATTACCCTAAAAAGTTGTTTCATCCTAGTTTTTTCTTAAACTCTTCATCGTATTTATCGTTTTAATTATTAAATCACTTATTTTATTGACTAAAATATCAAAATACTTATTAAATTTAAATTTTAAATAAAAAAAAACATTTTAAATTTAGAAAAAATTCCATAAAATACCTAATATCAAATGAGCCCTAAGAGCTTGTTTTATTTTGGGTTATTTGTGATTTTTATTAGATTTTTGATGAAGATGTAGGTTATTTGTGTTTTTAATAGGTTAAATGTCTATAATTTACCATTTAAAATTTATAAAAATAAAATAAGAATATATTTTTTATGATATAATGATATTCATTCAAGCATAACGACACAAACAATAAATAAAAAAACACGAGTGTTCAATTTGTCACAAAATACAACGAGATTAGCTATTTGAGATCAACAATGAAAACGTAAACAAAAAATACTCAACACATAATCTGAAATCTAACGTTAATCAACTAAAAAATCCTAAAAAAATCAACAAATTCACCTATCATAATTGAAAAAATAATTATAATATATACTATGGAAACATTTGATGTAAAATCCGCTCCACTAGCTATATAAGAGTAATTAAATATTCCAGAAGAATAATATATGTCATATAAGCCTTGATTAACAACAACAAAATGAAAAAAAGAAAAAGATAACAAGATAGTAAGAAAAGAATGATTAAATACAAAATAACAAACGGTAAACAAAGAAAAAAAATACCAAGTAATGTATCATGAGCTTGTCAAGAAAATTGAAAATTAAAAAGTTTCACATGTTTTCAAAACATGCATTATAAACTGATTGATTGATGACAACATAAAGCAAACATAGTAGTGAGACTTTAACCACTAAAGCAATTTCATGCAACATGGGTGGCCAGGTGGGTGCTTATGTATGTCACATGCACTATCTCCATGCCTTTAATTTATTTTATTTGATTTTGTTTATTTCAGGGTTTTAATGGGTTTAATTTTTTTTTATAAGTAATAAAGTATTAAATAAATAAGTCTTATTAATTACACTAAATATAATAATTAATTTCTAAATTGTTTATAAATAGATAAACTATTGTGAAGATTAGTCATTAAATCATAATATTATTTCAATTTTTTTCTTTCATTAACTCAATCAAAATAGTATTTATTTATTTTATTAATTCTAGAAATCAAACTTGGTATTAGAGCTTATAAGGGAAAATTCTCGAAAACGATTTCATTAATAGAAGAAAAATATCAGTTGTCAGTTCTACCAATAATACCAGGAAGCGTAAAACTTGATAAACATAACTATATCTATTGGAAATCACAAGTTACTCCAATCATGATAAGTTATCATTTTATGAATATAGTTGAAGAGAATCTTGAAGTTCCTCCGAAATTTCTTCAAGAAAAAGATGATCAAAATAATATAATTCAAATCAAGAATCCAAAATTTAAACAATGACGTATTCAAGATCAAAGGGTACTTGCATGACTCTTTTCAACATTGACTGACGAGATTCATCAACAACTCTCAAAATAATCTTCGGTGCAAGAACTTTGGGAAACCCTAAAGAAAATCAATGTTTCTCAATCAAAGAGTCGACTATTTCAGTTACGGAGTCAACTCTTAAACGCACACAAAGGAAGTGACTCTCTTCTTAACTTCATTCAACATATCAAAAATCTGTCAGAAGCACTTAGCCAAACAATATGTTTCTAATGAAGATCTACAACTAACTCTACTCAACGGGCTTGGAGACGAGTTCGAGTCGATGATATGTGCTCCAACTTTTAGAAAAGATCTATCGTTTAATGAGATGACAAACATCCTTCTAAATCATGAAGGATGACTCATATTCAAGAAAATAAAATTCCATTATGAAAATATTTCGCCCTCAAACATTTCAGCGAATATTGCTTATATTTATGGGCATGGAGGTGGAAAGAACCAAAGACAATAATCGTCCGCAATGTAATTTTTATCATAAAATTGGTCATCGCTCCGAAAGTTGTTTTTATAATCCATCTTGTCAAATATGTAATGTATAAGGACGTAGTTCTCTCAAGTGCCCTCGTTTTAATCCTTCTATAAATTCTACGACAATGTTAGTTACATCTTTTACTATTGTAGATCCCACTTGGTGTTGAAATTTAGGTGCTACCGACCATATTACTTCCGATCTTAATAATCTACACGTACATTCTCCTTATATAGGTACTTAAACTATTAAAGTTGGAAACGGTATGACTCTGAATATTTATAATATTGGTACCACTAAAATTTTAAATCAACAAAAATCTCCCTACTTACGTAATATCTTACATGTTATGAATATTACTAAAAACTTTGATGAGTGTCGCGAGATTTTCATCAGATAATAGCGTATTTTTTGAATTCCACCTGAATGTTTGTCTTATTAAAGACTGAGATACAAAGATAGTGCTTTTTAAAGGATTACTCAAGGACGGACTTTATTGCATTGAACCTACTAAAAGTTCGTTTTCAACATGTTCTAATAAACAAGTGTTTATTGATATTCGATCTCCGACTCAAATTTGGCATTCACGACTTGGACATCCTTCTAGCGCAACTACATCTTTAGTTATATCACACTTTAAATTACCAATTTCAGGTAGTAATACTATTTCTTTTTGTGAATCATGTCAATATGGGAAAGCACATAAACTACTTTTTTTCGGCTTCAAAATCTACATCTATGGCTCCTTTAGACCTAATTCATTCGGATGTTTGGGGACCTGCTCTTAAATTTTTGTCTACTAGTTGTCGTTAATTTGTACATTTTGTGGATGATTTTAGTAAGTTCACATTAATATATCCACTAAAGAAAAAGTTGGATGTTTTGAATACGTTTATCAACTTTCTTCGACTTGTTGAAAATTTATTTAGTCGTAAAATCATAATATTGTAAACGGAAATTAGTCTCGCTTTATTGGCTCATGCATCTATGCCACTACATTATGGTAGTGAAGCTTTTGAAAAGTCACATATCTTATCAATCGTTTTCCTATTTCGACATTACATCAACGTTCACCATTCTAGACTATATTTAACTCTTCTCCTGACTATGGTTTTTTGACGACATTTGGGTGTTCTTATTATCCACTCACACGACCGTACAATTAACATAAACTTGATTTTCATATTACTGAATGTAGTTTCCTTGGTTACAGATCATTTCACAAAGGTTATAAGTGTCTTCACATTCTGTTTGGACGAATATTTATCTCTCGACATGTCATTTTTGACGAACTCACTTTTCCTTTCAAAAGTAAGGACCTTGTGCACTTGTCTAAAACACAAGAAGATAATGAGACATCTCTTCCAACAACTATACTTAATTCATCAATACCACCTCTATTATCTCATATCACTTCATAGTCTCCACCATCACCCTCTTCGACCTCCACATCATCACCAAACATTATATTATCTTCTTCTACTATTATTACTGTTTCTTCAACACAATCAATTATCATAACATTAATGCACATAAATCTTCTACTCATCAGATGATCACACGCAATAAAACACGATCTATGTCCTCATCAGCTCTCACTGCTACTTCTTCCGCTACTACACCTACATGTTTTACAAAAGCTAATAAGGATCCACAATGACATCTTGCTATGACAAATGAATATAATGTTCTTATTCAGAATAAAACATGGTCTCTTATTCCCCGCACGACATCTCATAATCTTGTTGGATGTAAATGGGTTTTCAAACCCAAGCATAAAGTTGACGGGTCTTTTGATCGACATAAAGCACGTCTTGTGGCTAAAGGATTCCATCAACAACAAGGTATTGATTATGAAGAGACATTCAGTCTTGTGGCAAAACCACTACTATTCATGTTATTCTTTCTTTGACAATATCTTATCAATGATTCATTCATCAACTTGATATTAGTAATGCATTTCTTCATGTGTCTCTACAAGAAGAAGTTTATATGGCACAACCACCTGATTTTATCCATCCAATTTTTCCTAATCATATATGCAAACTTCATAAAGCAATCTACGTTCTTAAACAGTTTCCTCGTGCTTGGTATGCTACCCTCCGGACTACTCTACTATCTCTCGATTTCATAAAATCAAAATCTGACACGACTCTCTTCACGTATCATGCACCTCAAATAACCGCATATTTTTTAGTATACGTGGACGATATTATTCTCACAGGCAACTCTAAAATGTTTCTAAAAAAAATTATATTTCAATTAAATAAATTATTTTTTGTTAAAGATTTAGGTCAATTACATTACTTTCTTGGAATGGAAGCCACTCGTACCAAAGATGACTTATTTCTTTCTCAATCCAAGTATATTGACGATATTCTCACTCGGGCTGATATGCTTCAAGCAAAGCCATTACACACTCCCGTCTCTGCTGTCTCATCTCTTTCTAAACATGATGGTGACTCTTTATCTGATTCATTTATCTATCAGAGTATAATAGAGGCTCTACAATATCTTACACTAACTCGTCCTGAGTTAGCCTTTGATGTCAATCGAGCTTATCAATTCATGCAAATTCCCACATCTCACTAGGGAGCGATTAAACGTATTCTTCAATATCTTCGTCATACTCCTCTTCATGGGATCTTTCTTCGTCCAAATTCTCAATTCACTCTTGTTGTCTACTCTGATGCTGACTGAGCATGATGTCCTGATGATCGTCGTTTAACAACTGAATTTTGTATTTTTCTAGGTGACAACCTCATTTCTTGGAATTCTAAGAAACAATGAGTAGTTGCTCGCTCTAGTACAACTGCTGATCTTTGTTGAATTCAATCTCTACTTAGTGAACTTCGAGTTTCACTTTCTTCTTCCCTAGTTCTATGGTGTGATAATATTGATGCCGCATTCTTATCAGCAAACCCAATATTTCATGCTCGCATAAACCATATTGAAATTGATTTTCACTTTATTCGAGAAAAAGTTGCTATAAACAACTACTCATCCAGTACTTTCATACTGAAAATCAAGTGGCTGATATCTTCACCAAAGGTCTTTATTCTCATCAATTTGCTCTTTTACGTAGTAAGCTCACAGTTTGTGCCTTATCTTTTCACTTGAAGGGATGATAAAGTATTAAATAAATAAGAAAAATTATTTATTTATCTCCTATTAATTAGGCTAAATAGAATAACTAATTCATAAGTTTCCTCAAATTAATTATATTTTCTATTACTATTGTAAATAGATAAATTATTTTAAAAATTACTTATTCAATCATAATATTATTTTAATCTTTCTCTTTAATAACTTAATTAAATAATTTTTATTTATTTTCTCAATTGTAAAAATCAAACAGACAAAATTTACTGATATATATATATAATTTCAAATAATTCATAATATATAAATGAAGCTCCAAGATTAGCTAGTCTCAAATCCCAATGCCAAGCAAGCACATCATTAGAAGTCTCATTCATATAACAAGAAAGGAGACATCCCGTTCACATCACATGTATGTTCTTTGTACTAATCGAGGCACAATGCCACTATTCAATTGAGATAGTGACCCATCTCACACACAGACAGACATACAGGGTTATTTGAAAATTAAAACTTCTTTTGGTAAAAAATACATTAATATGAGAGTAAAAGAAATGAATTTATAATAACAAGCAACAGGCAAGAGAGGGTCCATGACAAGTCATTGTTGGATGGATCTTTCCTATAAATCTAGATAGATAGATAAATAGGCTGTTAAAAATGGAAACCATTAAAATGGATAGCTAGCTTTGATCTGTCTCAACTTCAGACACAGGCATCTCAAATCGAATCAATTCACTCCCCAGTCCCTACTCAATGTAATCATTGTAAATATCAAACCTACCCCATGCATTTATCTATTTCATTTTCATACTTTACATACTCAGACCTTGTTTGATATTGTTTTTTATTTTTATTTTATTAGTTGGGTAAAATCTTTGTTAGACTTGATTTTATGAATTTTTTTTTTGTAAAGTTTAATGACAATTCCACATTCAAGATAGATTAAATTGATAGATGAGAGGAAGATATTAAATAAAATAATATTTTAGTATTTTGTGAATAAAATGAATGATACGATATATTAGTGAAAGAAGTGAAAATATTAGTATTTTTGTTTTAAATCTCAAAAGAAAAAAATTATTATAAAAGAAAACTCTTAATTTCATCAAATATTAGATGTGTTTGATTCTTATTTAAATAACTCAATTTAATTAAATGATATTCATTTTCTATCTTTTATCACATCACTAAATAATTAACAAAAATACTAAAATATCATATATTTAAAAAAATATTTTATATATATTAACAATTTATAAGTTTTTATCAAAAAAAAATATACATTTTCTCAAAATCATCACAAATAATTATTTTTTACATAATACAAATTATTTAAATAACCTAAATCCAAAACTTCATTGTTAATGTTAGGTTAATTGAGTATTTATTTTTAATATTTTTTATTAAATAAATAAATAAGTTTTTTTTTAATAAAAATTAAACAATGATATTTTTATATTTTATTTAATAAATTAATAAATTGAAAATAAATGAAATGTGATATGTGAGTTTTTGAATGATATAATATATATAATAAAAAAACTCAACATTCAAAATTTGTTTGGATGTAAAGGAAGTTGGAAGATATCTTGGCCTCCAACGAAAGGTTGTTTTTGTTCGGTCTGACATTTATAAAGAATAGAAACTGAAATAAATATATAATCAACACTAACTGTCTAAAATCGTAGCAGTATCTCCCCTCCAAATATTCGTCGTCCTCGATGAAGAGACCTTGGGCCTGGTTAGCCTTCAATGCTCATCCTCCAATCTCTAAAGAGAACTCTTTTCTCTTACTGTTCTACAACTGTTTAATGCGGTTTTGAGATATTTTAAGTAAGGTCGGGCTATGGAATCGTAACATTTGACAAACCTTCGATAACATCTTTTCAATTATTTTACTAATTACAGAACTGGTCATTTCCTCATTGTCTTTAGCTTTTTCGAGTCATTAATCACTCCATTTTCATTTGATATATGTCTCATGTGGAAGATTTATTTGCACCCTAAGTTACATTTTCTTTTGTTGAGAAATAACCTTTGTTGTTGCAATGTTGTCGGGATTTGGTGTAGATATAAAATAAAAACTCCTTCCAGCTCCGACTATACGCTAGGGTGTCATCGAAAATCCAGGACAAGTCCTTCTTCCGGATCAGCACCACAAGAGCAACAAAAGAACCATGGCTTCTAATTACTCCCCCTGTACAGAAAATTATTGACTAATTGCTCAATTTTTGTCTTTCGCAAGGTAGGGTACTAGTATGAGAACATGCACACAACTTTTGTTTCTTCTTTTAATGGGATTCGATGATGTTGTTCCCTGACTGGTGGTAGGCCTTCGAGTTACTAGAATAGAGTGTTGAAGTCTTCGAGCAGTCGCTGGAGATCCTCATGAATCTATTCTAATATCATTGTGGTAAGTGAAACAAATTATCCTTCATGCTTACTTCTTATTTGCACCATGGCAGCAATACTACATTTCTTTAATAACTTCTCATTTCCTTGTATCAGGTTGATCAGTGCACGAGATATACCCTACAAAACCGTGGTTCTCCCTTGTTTTTCATAAGAGAGGGTTAGTTTTTCAAAATTCCAAGATGAACGACTTAAAGTAAACATCCACTCGATGCCTAACACAATATCGTACACTTCCATGGTAAACACCTTCATATTTGTTTGGTAATTCTTTCCCTTCATTGACCATTTCAGGTCTTGAGAAATGATGGAGAATAATATGTTGGAACCATCTACCACTCGAATCGACAATACCTGAGTGGGCATGGTATTATGGCTTATTTTCTTCATAATCATGTTATTTATGAAGTTATGGGTGCTGCCTATATCAATTAGAATCATCGTCGACATGCTCTCGATCTTGCCGAGGATCTGGAGTGTCTGAAAATTATTAGCTCAATGCATGCAAGGAAATGACAATCTCTTCCACTACATTAGGATACAAAGGAAGATCATCAAAAACCGGCTCTGAAGTGGGTTCTTGGAAATATGGTAAGACTTCTTGGTCATTAGCCGAAACCATGAATAACTTTGATTTACACATGTGGTTGGGTTCCCGCTTTTCACTACAAGTGTAACATAGGCCTTTCCTCCTCTTTTCATCCATTACAGTCAGGTCTATTTGGCCCTGGTTTATACTGGAAGAAGATGCATGACAAGAATGCTTGAGGTCGGTAGTTCGGTTGGTGCTTTGCCAGATCGTGTTAACATTGAATGGCTTGGGTAGTAGTGGCGGTTCAACGCTGTACAAGTAGGGGTGGACACACCTATCGATCCGATATGATCTGGTATTTCGGATCGGATATCTGCCTTTATTTTAAAAAAAATTGCGATCCGTATCCGACCACTATCTGAATCGAAAACACCGGATCGGATCGGCCAGCCGGATACCTGTTGATCCGATTTTTTTCACATTTTAAATTTTTTTCATATGCTAGAAAATAGAAACTCTTCTATTAAGGATATCAGTTATAAATTCAACTCATAATTGAAAAACATATAAAAAAGGAAGGGAGATTAGCTAGGTCTTGTTTGATAATTAATTATTTAATAATTGTTTTGTTTGGGTAAACATAAAATTATTTTAATTGACGAATGTTATTCGTTGAAAATTACCAAAATACTATTTGAAACAAATAATAAAAATAGATTAACTATTGTTCAGGCCCTTAGGGTTTGTAATTTATATAATATGTTATTTTATTTTTAAATTTTAAAACTCACTAGATCGGCTTTGGTTATCCGATTTTTTTTTGTCCGATTTGGAAATTCAGTAAAAATATCGGATTCGGATTTTTTCGGATCGGATCGACCGGATCAATGGATCGAGCCTTTCAGATCGGTTTTTTTTGGCAAACCTTATGTACAAGTGCCCACTTCTCAACATGGACATGTATGTCGCTTCTTGGACCTTGGCCATCAACATGACTTTATTTACGAATCCGGGAACCGTAGCCTGATATAATTTGCAATTTCCATCCTCAACCTAGACAGGTAGCAATCTATAACATACTCCATTGGCATAAGGTTCATCAATTGTCTCATGAGGATGTCATGTATGGAAGTTCCGACTACAGCAAAAGGTCTCTCATAATTTTAATTATCACTCAGAATTTTTGATAGAGATTATCTCGACATTGTTTTATTGGTTCGTTTAGTTTGCACTACTTTAAGAATTATCGTTCAAGAACTGAAATGAGTTCGTCTTTAAAGAAATCCTCAACAAACGCATTATCATTGAATATTTTCAATTTGTGTTTTATTTTTATAAAATTGTTTGTGAAATTTAATATATAAATAATTTATTATTGATTTTGATTTGTAGATATTATTTTGTATTATTACTAGTTAATTTCTGATGTGTAACTTTAATGGAATTAATTATTTTTAAAAAATAAATAAAATATATTTGATTTTGGATTATTTTTTAAATAAGTTTTGGGTTATGCAGAACTTTATTATTTTGTAAAACGCTTAAAATGTATTAATATTTAGTCAAATATAATTATAAAAATATTTTAATTATTTTCAAACTCATTATTCTTCCACATATCTTTGTTAATATATTGTATTTTAAAAAAATTTCATAAAAACTTTAAATATTTTTTGTAAAAGAATTTGAAAGATATAAATCAAATTATTAGAAAACTGAAAGTTGTTTATTTAGAATTATTTTATTTAAAAACTTATTAATAATAAAGTAAAACAACTTAATATTTTAAATTATTTAACAGTAAAAAAAAATATTGAAAAAAAAGAAATTTTTTAAAGCAAATGATAATAAATTAAGTGATTTATGAAATCTTTTCATTTTTTTATTTTCTTCATATTTTGTTATTTGTTGTAATTCGTGTAGGTTGTGATCATGGTCTACTTTTTTTTTTCCAGTATTCCAGTTGTGCTCCTATTTATTATTATTATTATTATTATTATTATTATTATTATTATTATTATTATTTATTATTATTATTATTATTATTATTATAAAGTCCTTAGATAAATCTACAATAATTATTAAAGTGAATGAATAAAATAGCTTGTTCCTCTTCTTGTTTTTTTTTCTAAGAAACTTTATTTGATAAAAGTATATTATTTAAAATTTTAATTAATTTAATTATTATTTTTTTAGTATTTAAATTTTAAATTTAATAAAATATAAAATTAGAGTATTTTAGTTACAAAATAAATAATTTTATAATTAGAATGTTATTAATGTGATAGAAGAAAATTTAAAAAAAATGTGATAAGAAAAAAGAAAAATTCAAAAATTCTCATATCAAACGAATTTGGTTTGGTTCAGATTGAAATTAAAAGAAAATTAATTATTCAAAAAGTAATGATCGGTGATGATTTTAAAAAGGTTAAATTGATAAAATATTTAAATATTTAATATATAATGATAAAATAAAATAATTTAAAATAAATGTTATTTTAGTATTTTAGTTAATAAATTAAATAATATGATAGATGAGTATGGAGAATGAAAGAATATTATTTAATTGAGTTATTTAAATAACCAAAATCAAATAACCCATATTATTTGAATAATTAATATAATTATTTAAATATATTCTTTTCATTGATTTTACTAAAATTAAGTTCATAAGCATAAAAAAAATTTGACATACCCCAATATTATTAATTTATAATAATATTAAAATAATATTTTGAATTTTTTAATTTAAAATAATAAAATATATATATATTAAAACTAAATTAGGGTTAATTATTGTGATAATTAAACCATAATTAAAAACATTAAATAAAAATAAAAAATTTGAGATTAAACTTAAAATATTGTATTTGTTTTACCGAAATTAATTCCAAAAAAGATTAAAATAATTTAATTATGATTTTACACAATTTAATGTATAATTTATGGCTTAAGAAAATTAAATAAATACCCCAAAATACACAAAAATATCTAAAATAAAATAAATTAATATAATTTTTATTATGTTTCCAAAAATATTTTTGTGTATTAATTTGGTGAAGAAAAACGCAAGAATGAGTTAAAAATTCAATTTCAAATAACTCTTTTATTAAAAATATAAACCGATAATCCTATGTGACAGAAATTATGTTTAAACTTTGCAGCAGGATCTGTGGCCATCGGAAGAGCGCCTGGATTTCATACACCGCCCAGGAACACGCCCTGTAGCCGGTTGTAACCAAAACGACGTGCGCCTGGGTCCACACCAAATCAGCTAACGGAGATGCTAACTCCGTTAGCCTAGATGCCCAAACGCTAGACAGAACACCCGGCGATGGACGAAACACCAACGAAGCGTTCATTTAAACAAAATGACATCGTTTTGTTTTTCTTCTTCGCGAACGCCGGAGGCCCGCACTTTACGCCAACGACATTCCAAAAGCTCTATACTCTTCATCCTTCATCATTATCATTCGAGATTTCACCCACGAGCACGTGTCTTCCTCGCAATCATTACCCCTAAGGTTTGAATTCAAAACATATACTAGATCTAGACGGCCAAGGACAAAATAGAACGAAGAAGAATCAATTTTAGAAGCCAAATTCGATATGAATTCATCTATGAAACCGACTTAGCTCGGTTATAAATAGTCTATAGAGTCCTTCCAATCCATCGAACAAACATCACAAATTACAGCCTGATTCAAGAATTTCAAAGAACTCCGGCGACTGTCTTTTTGAAGAAATAATTCCGACGGTCTAAGCTTTGATCTAGGGGTTAGGAAAGCTTCTTACAGATCATTGGAGTGTTCTCCAATCACTAGTAAGCTTCCAGACCTACTATAATTCGAATTGTGATTAAAAATTGAATTTTTTCAAGTTTGATCGGGTTGATCTTGTTTAGGACTCAATTTTATTCTTTGTATATTCAAAATCCATCTGATAGGATCGGCTTTATCAATAGAGACGGAGGTCTGTCTAATGATGAAGGCTTATGAAAAACGGTTTGATAGAAATCCTGTTAGGGATTAATATCTCTTTCTATTCTACTCAAACTTGTATAAACACTTGAAACAGATTCAAGGCGGAATTGTTTACTTGGGTTTGAAGCACAAGATGAAATATGAAAAGATGACAGAAAATGAAGAACACAACAGTTTGTTTATGGATGTTCGGAGAAAATCTCCTACGTCACCCCTTCTTCCAACCACCGGAAGGATTCACTATATGATAAGAATCGAATACAGTTTACACACACACTTAGCTCACTATTGAACAGAACACTTTCTGTTCAATTACAAGAAAATGAAGAATATCACTCAGCTAATGGTGTTTTGATTCTAGCTCTCTCTCTCGATTCACACACAGTACAATCAGAAAGAAGCTTCACAAAATAAGTTCAGTAAGCAAGATGATTGAGTAGTCTCTCTCTCTGCAAAATCAGAATGCTTGTTCGTAAGATTGGTTGAGGCTGATAAAGTCGCTGCTTCGTTCGTTGCTCTAAGGATTGATTAAATACTGAGCAGGAGCTAACGGTCGAATCTTAAAGAATGATACGTGGCGCTCTTCCATTGGAAAGCCTCCATTGTACACAACAGGTTCTGAGCACAAGGATCGTGGCCGTACCGAACTGGTAGTGCGCCGAATATTCCATCAAAGATGTACCTGCAAAACGGGTAATGTGAGGAAAATTCTCTTATGTGGCATTCCTTGATTGGATGCATATAGCTGTTGTACTAATCTTCACAGGAAAATGGAGCAGAAGTAGGGTACAACTATAGCACGTGGGTATGAGAAATGCTAGATTCAAGCGTACTGCTTAAACAGAGCATCAGACGTATTTCAGTTAGACGGATTTGGGAAAATCAGTCTACTGAAATAAGTCAACTCCTTCTCAAGAAAAACGTCTATTAGACCGCTTGGTCTAATATAATTAGACTCGCGTCTAATTTCAATAACCATTAGACGGGTACATCTAACTCCACTGAGTTAGACTACACGTCTAATTCCGGTTCTACCTCAGACTAATCTGAAGGAGTTAGACCCACGTCTAACTTTCAATTAATTAGACAACCCGTCTAATTATAATAACCATTAGACCGGCACGTCTAACTCCACTGAGTTAGACTGCCCCGTCTAATTCCGGTTCTACCTCAGACTAATCTGAAGGAGTTAGACCCACGTCTAACTTTCAATTAGTTAGACAACCCGTCTAATTATTACATAACTATTAGACCGGCACGTCTAACTCCACTGAGTTAGACTGCCCCGTTTAATTCTAGTTCTACTTCAGACTAATCTGAAGGAGTTAGACCCACGTCTAACTTTCAATTAATTAGACAACCCGTCTAATTATTACATAACCATTAGACCGACACGTCTAACTCCACTGAGTTAGACTGTCCCGTCTAATTCCGGTTCTACTTCAGACTAATCTGAAGGAGTTAGACCCACGTCTAACTTTCAATTAATTAGACAACCCGTCTAATTATTACATAACCATTAGACCGACACGTCTAACTCCACTAAGTTAGACTGCCCCGTCTAATTCCGGTTCTACTTCAGACTAATCTGAAGGAGTTAGACTCACGTCTAACTTTCACTAATTAGACAACCCGTCTAATTATTACATCTATTAGACTTACACGTCTAATTCCGCGTATTCATTAGACTACCCGTCTAATTCTTTACGTCTATTAGACTTACACATCTAATTCCGCGTATTCATTAGACTACCCGTCTAATTCTTTACACATCTATTAGACTCACGTCTAATTCCATTAGACTTTCGTCTAATTCATGCGCCTATTAGACTGCCCCGTCTAACTCCGTTGAGTTAAACTGTGCGTCTGATTCCATTAGACTTGCGTCTAATTTTATGCGAATGGAGATCAAAATCGGTCTAATGACCCTCATTAGATCCAAGTCTAATAACATATTGTCTTAATACACCTGTATCAAAACTCATAAATTATTTCATCATCAAAATATTAGTGGGTAAATTATTTCAACACTTAGTCAAAATAATTTGACCCAACACCATCCCTAAATGATTTCTATTTTATCGAAAGAGATTTTATCAATTAAACTTAAATCAAAAAACCTAATTTGAAAATCTAGAAAATTTGAATTTTGTGCTCTTGAGCTTTTCAACTTGAATTTTGATTCAAATAGTTGCCCAACATATTGTAAACATGTTAGGATGATGTTCAAACCATAAATCATACATCTTGATCATGTTTGATCGATCTGGAATTTTTGAAATAAAAAGTTTTAAATTTAAGTTTTGAATTTTGTTACAGAGCTTGATTGATGTTCTTGTTTTAATCGTGTTCGGTTGTAAACATTATTTTGAAGCTGTTGGAACAAGAATTAGGCCATGAGATGGTCTAAATCAAAAGTTCCCAATTTTTGCCATAGAAATAGGGTTGAAAAATTAATCATCTTAGAGCTCAATTGATGAGATTTATGATTATGGATTATGATCCCAACATTCATATGAGTTGTTTATAACTTAAAGATTATGTTTTCATGATCTGTATCAAAAGTTCCCAATTTTTGCCATAAAAATAGGGTTGAAAAATTAATCATCTTAGAGCTCAATTTATCGAATTTTTGATTAGGGATTATGATCCCTACATTCATATGAGTTGTTTGTAACTTAAAAATCATGTTTTCATGATCTGTATCAAAAGTTATAAACTTGTATTCTTCATCTCAAATGAAGGACACTCGGTCTTCTTGGACCGAGTCTTGTAGGACCGAGGACCAAGAAGTATGAACGAGAATCCTTGGTCTTGACCGAGACCGAGAACTGAGACCAAGGACTAGTGTTCTTGAGTTTGAATCGAGCCCTAGGACCGGTGTTCTTGAGCAAGGACCAAGAAATCAGACTGAGGATTCTCACATATGACCGAGAGATTTGACTTAGGATCGAGCCTCCCAAGTTCTACGACCGAGAAATCTAGATCTGGGACCGAGACTCCTAGACCTAGGACCGAACAACCCGAGTTCAGGACCGAGCCTCCTAAACCCAAGGGATGAACCCTCCAGTCCCCTGACCGAGTGTTCTGAGCCCTGATCCAGACCACCCTCGGTCTAGACTGAGCCCATCCGGTCCTAAACCGGTAAAAATGGACCCAGGCCTTAGGACTCCGGTCCTAAGCTTGTTTGGTTCCACTTTTAGAAATAAAAATAATTTCAGAACTCGAATCCATTTTTAAATAATTATGAAAGGTCAGGAAAATATTTTTTTTAAAATATTTTTGGAATATTTACCAAACAATTATTTTGGCTAAGGCCCTGTTTGGAATATATTTTTAAATTCTAATACTTTTATGATATTTTTCAAGTATTGTACTCAATCATATATCAACGCAATCACATGTACGCACTTTTAAATAATTTTGTTAATTATTCACGTAATTTAAATTTATCCTTGTTTAGGACCTCCGGACTATTAATTAAATAAAATAAACGTTATAAATAAATCTTTTGATTGTGAGACTTTTACAAAATAAAATCGTCTTTGACGGACGTGGAGGAAATGGCGCGAAAGTCCTTTCCCGAGCGTAACTAAATACCGAACCCCTTATGGAAACTCTGGCGACTCTGTTTTTCAAATAAATAATGTTTTCTTAAATTAATTATGTTTAATTAATTTATATTGGATTTTTTGAAATTGTAATTTGATTGAAACAAATTCCTAGATTATTAAACTTTGAATATAATTAATAATTTTACGTAGTTAATTCTAAAAGCTGCAATGTATTATCAAAATCTTTAAAAATAATGTTTTATTTTAAAAAGATGTCTTGCACGCAAACTAAACTTGAAACGTATTGAACCTTGAGTCACCCCGAATCTCCTGTATTGCCACCTTTCATCCGACACATGCTAAGCTGCGAGAGGGACATTTTCGGGGTTACAAAGTCATTGTCTGATTGTGTTTAAAAAAAACAACAATCAAACATTACTTCATCAACTTTTTTTTTATCAATTAAATAACTTAATTCATTAACTAAAATACTCTATATTTTAAAATTATTATTATATATTAATACATTTTAAGTATTTTTTAAAAAAAATAAAAAAAATTAACCTCCTCAAACTCACAATCATAAATCTTTTTTAAATAAACCTTAATAAGCTCAAATTTAGTAAAAATATTTTAATTATTTTAATTTATAATGATAAAATATTTTTATTTAATTTTTTAACTATAAAATTTTTTAATTAATAAATGAGATTAATTAGAATAATATTAAATTTGGTAAAGTTATTAAAAGAAATAAAACGAAAAAAGGGTGAATGAGAAAACCACTATAGTAGAAAATGGTTCCAATGATAAATCCCACTACACTAATACTCTATTTTGCTCACAAAAAGAACATTTTGCTATTATTTCTGTTACCAATTAGTGTGGTCATAAGTAGAAAGGTTTCTAATTATTTTAATCAAATATGATATTTATTTCAAATCAAACAATGCACTGTATGATTATAAAATCCTGTAACATTTAAAAAAAAAAAAATCTCTATTCTAAAGCTAATGACTATAACATTCTTAATCAATCCGCATCGAGTGTACTTAGGAGTGTTCAATCGGTCGGTTAACCGGTTAAACAGTTCCGATTAAGTCCGATTTTACCTCTTATTTTATAAACCGGTTAACCAACCAGTATTGATATCGGTTTTACAGAATTTGGAACCATTAATTCCAGTAAGTGATAATTCAATTTTTTTAATTAAGTATTAAACTTATAAAATGATTTTTTTTCAATTTTTTTTTTCACTTTTATGTTATTCTTCATTTTTTTATATTATAATATAATCTAATATATTATATTATATTATTGTTATAATATAATATATTATAATAATATTTAGAATATTTTATAATATATTATATTATTTTAACAATATAATATATTTTAAAAGTATTATTTTTAAATTACTTCTAAACTAATAACTATATAATTTATTTAAAAAAAAAAACAGTTCTATATAAATTATAATTTAAAATTAAAAGAAAAACTAATATATATATATTATTAAATATTATTTATAATATATCTAACATTTAAAAAAAACTAATATAAATATATATGATTAAATTATTAGCGATTTACCGGTTAAACCGTTAGAAAAATAATTCAACCGAAAACTGAATCGTTTAACCGTTAAAAAACTGGTTAATCGGAACCGTTAAAACCGGTTAACTAATAAATCGATAAAATGAAACCGATAAGCTATCGGTTCGGTTGAGTTATCGATTTTCCGATTTTTTTGCATAACCCTAAGTGTACTCCTTGCAACATATTTTTTATTAGCATAAGAAAAATAATATAATCAAAATCACGTCACTATTTTCTCACCTCAAAACACAAGTATAGTCTACTAACTTACAAGATTATACCTTTTGTGCTTAATTGATGAGTTGTCTAAATACTTTAATCAAATACATACCACCATCCAAAAAAAGACTATAACAATTTCTTATTAGAATATTTTTATGTCAATGTTCCCTTCATGTCAAGACTTAAACTTTTCATTTTAAGAAATTTGATGTTGACCTAGGAATCACTAAAGTGCTGTAGTGAATTAAAAAGAGTGATGAATCATATGGATGCATTATGTTTATATCAAAAATATTTTTTCCATTTTTTCATTATACTCTTTTTTTTTTTCTTTCATATTTTCAAATTATGATTTTTTTCTCTAAATTTACAAATCATTTAATTATAATTATAATATATAAATAATTAGAATTAAACTTGCTAAATTAAATAATTAAAATAAAAAATTAATTAAATTTTATATATTAAAATAAAATATACTATATAAAAACATTAAAATAAAATTCATTAAATAAAAATTAAAATGAAATGCATTACATGTAATATATAAAATACATTGAATATTAATCATGAAAATCTTGAAGGCATGACTAAGATTAACTAAGTTTTGTAGGTACACAAGAATACCTTAAAATGCTTGTCATTAATATTTAATGTCTATTAATATATTTTACTTTCTAAGTAATGTATTTTATTTAATTTTATTATTTATATAATGTATTTAATTTTAATATATAATATTTAGAAATTTGGAGAGGACAAAAATAGTTGGAGAATATGAATTAAATAAAATAGTGAATGAGAATGTTGAATATAATTGAAATGCATTCCATAACTTAACGGTAGAGTAATAACTCTTTTTTTTTTAATTTTCACATCTACGCCATTTAAAAAAAAAACTTAATAGCATTAAATAATTTAAGATTAGAGCTTATTTAATATTGGATATTTTAGATATGGTAAAGTTTTGTTTAAACAGGTATACTCTAACAATTAAATTACTTAATTTATTAATTAAATTATTAATTATTTTATTTTTATTAAATTTAAATTTTAAATACAAAATAATATTTTAATAAATTCTCTTTAATAACCAAAAATAAAATTTATACAAAAAAATAAAAACACAAGATGAAACAATTGAAAATGCGCATTTTAGTAAAATGTTGATTAGAATGCGCACAATACCAACTTCTGTCACTCTCAAATTCTGTGCTTTCCCACCCTCACTGACACTCGTATCATCCGCCTGATTCGCTCGTCGTCTCTACTTCCTTTCCCTTCTCTCTTTCTTCTCTCTATCTCTGCACTTGCTCCTTCCTTCTTTCTTTCCTGAGAACTACAATTTGTATTCATTCTTCTTTCCTCCCACAAAATATGGTGATACCTGTAGTAGGCCCCTAGAACACCAAACTAAACAAACAATCATTCCCATTGCTTCAATAATTCATCATGTACATTAATCCCCACATAATTCTTCTTCTTCTTCTCATGCTAATCGCCTCTTCTTTTCCAGCTTCTTTCTCCTATGAGCCCAGAAATCATGAAGGTATTATTATTCTCCATCCTTTTTCTTTCTTTCTTGTCTCTGTGTGTGTTTGTTTGTTTACCCTCAAACCATCATTCATTCTGGAACTGTGCAGTTTTAGCTCTTATAGAAATCAGAATTTCTCTAAACGACCCTCATGGAGCTTTAAACAACTGGGATGAAGATTCTGTCGATCCTTGTAGCTGGGCTATGATCACCTGTTCCCCTGATAATCTTGTCACTGGCTTGTAAGTTCTTCAAAATATGACTTATTTATATATACAATGTTTACTGATTTCAGTTTTTCTTGGTGGGTAATGTTTATAGTGGAGCTCCAAGCCAAGGATTGTCAGGAACCTTATCAGGAAAGATAGGAAATCTGACAAATCTCAAACAAGTGTAAGAAATTTCTTCTTCTGTTTTCCCAATCTCGTTTCCCTCTGTTTTCTTACCTATATGTTTTTTTTTTTTCCGCAGGTTACTGCAGAACAATAATATCTCCGGCGACATTCCACCGGAGCTGGGTAATATTCCGAATCTTCAGACGTTGGATCTGTCTAACAACCGGTTCTCCGGTCACGTGCCGGAGACTTTTGGTATGATGAAGGGTCTTCAATATCTGTGAGTACTTTTCTGATAGTTTTGATTTACTCTGTTTTGGATTTCTTCTTTTTTTGTCTTGTAATGGTTCATTGTTTGTAGGAGGCTAAACAACAATAGCTTGTCTGGTCCTATTCTTCTGTCTTTATCTAAAGACCCCCAGCTTGCTTTCTTGTGAGTATATGATTATATGTCTGGTTTTTTAGACCTTATTTTCAAAATGTAATCGATTTTGGTTCCTATCTCTCAGGGACCTGTCTTTCAACAATCTTAGTGGGCCTATACCTAAATTTCCAGCAAGAACATTCAAGTATGTATCAAGTTATAAACCCTCTTTCTCTTTCTCTCTCGATTCCTATGATTGTTAATCGTCGTCATGTGGAATTCTCTTTACCAGTTTGGTCGGAAATCCACTTATCTGTAAAGGAGAGAAATCTGAAGGTTGTTCTATTACAACCATTCCAATGCCTCTTTCCTTCCCGCTTGGTTCATCATCCTCGGGTAAATTATTAATTTTCTAATGAATCTCTCATCTTTCTGTAAATCAACTTTCTTTTCTGTAAATTTGTAGGAAAACCCAAATCAAGGAAATTGGCTATTGCACTTGGGATCACTCTAACTGTCGTCTCCTTCACTGTTCTTGCAATTTCGTGGCTGTTTTGGAAGAAGAGAAACAACAGGGAGAAGCAAAGTATTTTGAATATTACTGGTAAACAGTTTACTTTGATTCTTTTTTCAGAAATGAAATTGTACCCATCTTGCTAGATTGTGAAAATGTTGATAATTGATTCAGATATACAAGAAGAGGGTCTAATAAGCCTTGGAAATCTGAGAATCTTTACGTTTAGAGAGCTTCAAGCATCGACGGATCACTTTAGCTCGAAGAATATATTAGGAACAGGTGGATTTGGTAATGTGTACAAGGGTAAATTGGGAAACGGAAATATGGTGGCCGTGAAACGATTGAAGGACGTTTCTGGTACCGCCGGAGAATCTCAATTCAGAACTGAGCTAGAAATGATTAGCCTGGCTGTTCATCGGAATTTGCTCCGGTTAATCGGTTATTGTGCTACCGCGAATGAACGGCTATTGGTTTATACTTATATGTCTAATGGAAGTGTTGCTTCCAGGCTTAGAGGTATGTATAAATTATGATGAGTGTTCATAAAACCAAATATTTTCAAAAAAGATCAACTTTTGTAAGGTTAATTTTGTGTTTTTTGTGACAGAAAAACCGACGAAACTAGATTGGAACACGAGGAAGAGAATAGCGGTTGGAGCTGCAAGAGGGCTTCTATATTTGCATGAACAATGCAATCCAAAGATTATTCATAGGGATGTGAAGGCGGCGAATATATTACTAGATGAATTCTTTGAAGCTGTTGTTGGTGATTTTGGACTTGCGAAGCTCCTTGATCATGCTGATTCGCATGTTACAACCGCGGTTCGTGGAACCGTGGGACATATTGCACCGGAGTATCTATCGACTGGTCAATCTTCGGAGAAAACAGATGTTTTTGGATTTGGAATACTCTTGTTGGAGCTTATAACTGGGATGAGAGCACTTGAATTTGGAAAAACAATTAATCAAAAAGGTGCCATTCTTGAGTGGGTAAGTATAATTGCTATTTTTCAAACCAATTTCAATCAAGGCTTGTTTAATGGTGTGACAAATTGAGTTGTTTCTTTGTTTTTGTAAGGTAAAGAAGGTTCTAGAAGAAAAGACGGTGGAATTATTGGTCGATAGAGAATTGGGAAGCAACTACGATAGAATAGAAGTGGCGGAAATGTTGCAAGTTGCTTTTCTCTGCACTCAATATCTTCCGGCTCATCGTCCTAAGATGTCGGAGATTGTCCACATGTTAGAAGGAGATGGTCTAGCTGAAAAATGGGCGTTGACACATAACCATTCGAATCCCAACTTAAACGTAAACGAAAAGAATGGTAAAGTTGTAGTTAGAACTACGAGTGTTAAACACGAAACAAATGATTACGAAGAATCGAGCACGATTGGATTGATGGATGGTGATCATGATGCTCACTATGCAATGGAACTCTCTGGTCCAAGATAGTGTTATTGAAGTAGATTAATTAATTAATTACATTATTTTGGTTAATTCAAGAAATGGTTAGATTTGTATGGTCTAAAGGGGTTTATTCTATTTTACTACAGTAAATTAAATTTGACAGCATGAGCAGATGGGAAAGTGAAAAAAGGAAACATCTTGTAATTTGACCGTTTGACCGATGAGGTCAAATCAGGACCATTTGTTTGTGTGGAGAGTGGGGTGTCAAATTATGTTTATTTTTACAGTTTTGGTTTCTTTATGCAGGTTCATGCATTCTCTTTTCACTTTTACTTTTTTAACTTTCTAAAAAGAAGTTTTTAAACTATTTCTTAAATCTTGATATTACTTTCACATTTTGAATTTCATATTAAATAGTTTATGATTTTTTATTTATTAAAAGCTCAATCTCACAAGTCTTTATTTTTTTAACAATCCAATCACTAAAGTCCTAATCAAAACACACAAATATTCTTATTTTATTTTATAATTTTAAAAATAAATACTCCTACTTTATTTTTAAAATTTAAATTATAAAAATACATTATAATAATTAAATATATTAAAAATCCAAATAACATATAACTTTATCAAACAATTTTGTTCTTTATAAATCAAATAAAAACATGAAATAATCCAACATTCAAACAAGTTATTAAATAGTTTTTTTTAGTTTTTCATCAAAAACCTCCATATGACATTTTATTTATTTAACAATTCAGTTTATCAATTCATACATTAAAATATCAAAATATTCTTACTTTATTTTTATAAAACTTAAATAAAAAAAATCATTGATTAAAAATCTAAATAACTTACTTTTCCCTATCAAATAATTTTTAAACAAAATCAATAAAAATTTCCAAATAACCAAATATCAAACAAGCATTTGATGTTGGATTTTTATGATTTTTTTCACTAAAAACTCTTTATCAGATCTCATTTTTTTCAATCATCAAATCACTTAATTAATCAATTAAAATATCAAAGTATTCATATTTTTTTCTTATAAAATTTAAATACAAAAATATTATGGCAATTCAAACAATTAAAAATTAAATAACCATTTTTTTCCCTAACAAAACTTAATAAAATTTTCAAATAACCCAACATCTAACAAGCTCCTAAGTTAATATTTGCTTTTTTTTTTATTTTTTTTTATTTTTTATCTTTTGATGACTTATTGATTTTTGTTGCTTTCTCAATGATCATTTTTATTGTCAATTTGTTGAAAAAACAATCATGTTCAAGTGATTTATCTAATTTAGGTGAATAATTAATTTTCTATAGTTTTTGTTTATGATTTTATGAAAAAAAACTATGGATTTATCACAATAATTAGGAATTCTACCAACTATTGTATTGATTGAGAACATGTTTTTATTAATTTATATTTATTTTTAATATGAAAGAATTGGCAGCAGAATTTTGGTGGATCAACTAGTACATTAAAGTACTGGAAATGCCGTTTCATATAAAGACAAGGCTTTGTCTCATTGATAAGGGACACCAACACGTCATTTTTATTTTTTATTTTACCAAATGTATAAAATTGACCTAATTTTTGTTGTTGTTGGTGAATTATTTTTTTACCAAATGTATAAATAATTCAATTTAGAGAAAAAAATAAATACAAATACATATTTCTAAAAAAACAAAACAAATATCTACTAGGTACCCCTACCACATATCTTAACCCTGTTATGATCTAAGGATAAACCAATTTGTATAATAATCAAGTTATGTTCTATTAAAAAACTCATAATTTGATTTATTTTAAAAAAAAGTTAATACAATTATAAGAGTTATTTAAGTACACCGATACAAATAATACAATAACACAACGAGTGTATTATATCGTAACTTGTTTAAATGAATTTCATAATTTGGTTAAGATTTTATGTTGAAATCTATATATATATAATGATGCTTAATTTTTAAAGTGTCCGGATTGGCGGGTCGAGAGATGTGGTTAATTTGGATACTTGGGTCGGATTGTGGGTTGACCCGTTTTTAAATTTAAAACGGTTAAAAATAAAATTAAAAATGCTAGAGGTATGTTTCGAACTTGCAACCTAACAAAACAAGTACAACTCTTTAACCAACTAGGCTACAAAGACTTTATATTTTAAATTCAACACCAAATTTGATAAACGCGGGACGTTTTAATATTAATATAAGTTCAACTTTTTAACTAACTAATCTATATATATATAATGATGCTTAATTTTTAAAGTGTCCGGATTGGCGGGTCGAGAGCTGTGGTTAATTTGGATACTTGGGTCGGATTGTGGGTTGACCCGTTTTTAAATTTAAAACGGTTAAAAATAAAATTTAAAATGCTAGAGGTATGTTTCGAACTTGCAACCTAACAAAACAAGTACAATTCTTTAACCAACTAGGCTACAAAAACTTTATATTTTAAATTCAACACCAAATTTGATAAACGCGGGACGTTTTAATATTAATATAAGTTCAACTTTTTAACTAACTAATCTATATATATATAATGATGCTTAATTTTTAAAGTGTCCGGATTGGCGGGTCGAGAGCTGTGGTTAATTTGGATACTTGGGTCGGATTGTGGGTTGACCCGTTTTTAAATTTAAAACGGTTAAAAATAAAATTAAAAATGCTAGAGGTATGTTTCGAATTTGCAACCTAACAAAACAAGTACAACTCTTTAACCAACTAGGCTACAAAGACTTTATATTTTAAATTCAACACCAAATTTGATAAACGCGGGACGTTTTAATATTAATATAAGTTCAACTTTTTAACTAACTAATCTATATATATATAATGATGCTTAATTTTTAAAGTGTCCGGATTGGCGGGTCGAGAGCTGTGGTTAATTTGGATACTTGGGTCGGATTGTGGGTTGACCCGTTTTTAAATTTAAAACGGTTAAAAATAAAATTTAAAATGCTAGAGGTATGTTTCGAACTTGCAACCTAACAAAACAAGTACAACTCTTTAACCAACTAGGCTACAAAGACTTTATATTTTAAATTCAACACCAAATTTGATAAACGCGGGACGTTTTAATATTAATATAAGTTCAACTTTTTAACTAACTAATCTATATATATATAATGATGCTTAATTTTTAAAGTGTCCGGATGGGCGGGTCGAGAGCTGTGGTTAATTTGGATACTTGGGTCGGATTGTGGGTTGACCCGTTTTTAAATTTAAAACGGTTAAAAATAAAATTAAAAATGCTAGAGGTATGTTTCGAACTTGCAACCTAACAAAACAAGTACAACTCTTTAACCAACTAGGCTACAAAGACTTTATATTTTAAATTCAACACCAAATTTGATAAACGCGGGACGTTTTAATATTAATATAAGTTCAACTTTTTAACTAACTAATCTATATAGGTGTTGAGTAAATGGATACTTGGGTCGAATTGTGGGTTGACCCACCCATAAACTTAAAACGGTTAAAAAAAAATAAAAAATATTATCCGTAATTTTTTTTCACGGTTTTATATTAATATTACTCGTGCAAATGCACGGGCTAAATGCTAGTGTCTTTAATTTCTTGTATTTGGTTGATTACTTAGATTATGTTAAAGAATAAATTTTGAAAAAGTAACTTTATATTACTATATTGAAGTTAATACTAAAGAAAACACAATAAAACAAGTACAAAGTTCAATCACACATACAAGACAAGGTGAAGATTCACCATTTATTCTACACATGGGTAAAATGAGAAGGGTATAAGTTTTTTCTGGCCGCCTATTTTCCTTTTCAATGGTGCCCTGATCCTGACCCGGCTCTGGATCCTGCAGATGACCCGGCACTTGATCCTGCCTCTGAGCCACTTTCGCCTGAGCCTGAGCCCGAACTTGTTGATGAAGAGGATGAGCTAGATGATGAACTAGAGCTAGAACCAGAACTAGAACCAGATCCAGCTCCAGCCCCAGAGCCAGAGCCACTCCCACCAACCCCAATGCCTATACCAATACCAAGGCCCACCCCTAAACCTCCCAGGTCCAAACCCAAGTCCTTTCGAGCCACTCGACTTTCCGACACCATAAACGACGTCGATAGCAACAAGGCTATAAGAAACAATACTAGTGTAGAGTTGACACCAGCCATTGATGGTTGTGAGAACTAGAAATTAATGATGATGATATTAATTCAAAGTTGTTGTAAACTTGTAATGGTATTGGCTAAGAGTTAGCAAGGTATTTATAGGCTATAGTAGAGAAATAAAGATAAATTGAAATAATTATTGGAAGTGCACGTTTTGATTAATAAAATATTTATTTAATTTGTGAATGAGGATTTGTGGACAGCTGACTATATATATATATATATATATATATATATATATATATTATCAATTAAATTATTACTTTATGGAGTGATAATATAATAATTAATCATGAAATATTGGAGGCCACAGGTTTGCCACCTTGGATGGATTTAGCCATGAATTCCACTAAACCTTTTACTGTAGCTAGTGGAGTAGATAGTTGTTTCTTTCACTCACTCCATTTAATTCGAAGACACGTGTCGGCTCTAAAATGAAGGAAAAATTTATTATAATGATATATTAAAAGTATGAAATTTAATAAAAATTGTACATTCAACTTGTGAATTTCAAAGTTTTAAAGTTTTCTTTCCTATTGTCTTCCGTCCTTAACATTCTAGAACGAATGTCAATAGACCTCTTAATCTATTTCACCAACATTCATTTTATATTAGTAGACGTTATAATAATAACATTACGAATGATACGTATTATATGTCTACGAAAATTAAAAGTTTGACGATTACTTTCAAATTAGATAGTTGACCAGAAAATAATCGGAATGATAACCCAAATATGTATTTATGCCATTAGTAAAATATGTACAATTATCTAGAATTGTCGCCGAGAGAGAAAAAATGCTCTTGGAAATATTAATATCACCCAGAGTAAAGGGTTGCCCTCGTAGATAGTTGTTAATATTATTGAGATCAAAGGGTTGTCGTCGATGATAATTATTATTACTGAGAGCAATTGAATACAACTCTCGGCGATATTCATTTAATATTATCACTGAGAGCACCCGACAACGTCCTCGGTAAAAGTATTCTTATTTTTTTTCTAATTTCGCGACCACCTATTTCTTATTCCTCTCTCCTTTCTCTCCCCCACTGGCTCTCTTAGGAAATTGAACGGCAACCCATTACCCATTAACTTCAATCTTTCAGCGAGATAGACACTTGAACTGATTATTATAGGCTTTTCACTTACTAAGTGTCAAGCTTGGAACTTTCTTCAATCAGAACTTGAATAAGAGAGAAAGACGATATTCAATTTTGCAGCAGCAAGTTATTCCAACAAGTAAGTTGTTAATCCTTAAACTATGCATAGTCTTTTCTTTGAGAATCATACTATACTATGTGAAGATTCATTTGATAGGGGAAGGCCATACCATTTATTTGCTTACATGTTAATTAAATTGAAATCAATATATGGCTTGTGAATAATCTTGAGTTGAATTTGAACAATAGGAATGATTCACTATAGTAGTTTTTGAATGCTTAGTTTTGTTAATTTGGTGTTTCTTTCGTCGCTCGTGTTTGATCCCTCGGATATTTAGAGCTTGCCTGCAGACTTGAGTTTGAAGTTTGATATTTTAGGTTTATGATATGTTTATGTTTATAATTGATTTTTAATTTTAGGTTTATTTTAGGGTTATCTTATATATGTTTGATATCTAAAGTTAACTCTTAATTATGATATTATGAAAGGTTTATGCAATTGTGCGAAACCTTCAATCTGATTACAAAAGGCTTATGCGATTGTGTTAGAGATGACTTAGCGAAAGTTAGGTGGAAATTAGATGAGTTAGTGCATATAAATTGCATATTTTTTTCTTAATATTGTTATAATACTAGCAGCTAGATCTACTATTGATAGAGATTATATATTTATTGTGTTAGAGACATTACAATGGAAAATGGAAATTCTAGACAAAAGTTAGATGTTCCTACGCCCAGATCATCCACAATATATGAAAGACGTTGAACAATTTCTAAACTTTTCTCAATGCGCTACTGGAAGGGAAAAGATTGTGTGTCATTGCGTTAAATATGCAAATCGACACTATGAGAGTGTTAGTATTGTGAAAACACATCTTATTATACACTGTATAAGAATGGACTACGACTTTTGGTGTTTTCACGGTGAAAGAAGGTCCACAAATGATATTGTTGATGATGGCGTTGATGCTGTTGATAATGATGACGAATTAAATAACGAAGATAATGTTAACGAGAATATTATAGAAGAAGAGAATATAGTGTTTACGAAGAAATTGTTAACTGTGATGATGACCGGTATGTGGAAGATATTCTCAATAATTTGTATACCAACATTCAACACTCTAGTTCTGAAGATCCGGTTGACGATAATAAAATATTCTACAAATTGTTGGAGGATTCAAAACTGCCTTTGTATGAAGGATATTGAATTTCAAAGATTTCAACATTATTGAAGTGACTTTATATTAAGAATGCTGGTCAATGGACAAATACATCATTTGACATATTGCTAAATTTGCTCAATGATGAGATTTTACTAGTAAATTCTCATTTATCTAATTCTTATTATGAGTGTAAAAAATTTATTACAGATATTTATCTTACATATGAAAATATCGACGTTTGTAATAATAATTATAAACTTTATCATAAGTAAGATAATGATCTGCAACGTTGGAAGGTGTGTGGCATCTTGAGATGAAAGATTGATAAGTCAACTGGTGAAGTTTGGAAAAAATAAAATGAAAAACACATTCCAGCTAAGGTGCTACATTATTTTCCATTGACACCAAAGCTATAAAAGTTATACATGTATTCAGAAACGGCTCCACTAATGAGATGACATAAAGATAATTGAGTAGACGACGAAGTCTTAAGGCATCCCGCAGATTCTATGACCGATAAGTCGTTTGATGAACACTACACTGATTTCTCTTTAGAGCCCCGAAACGTAAGACTTTGTTTAGCTAGTGATGTGTTTCAGTCATTTATTAATGGAAAACAATCGTACAATATTTGGCCAGCTGTTATAATACCTTACAATGTACCACCGACAATATGCATGGACTCAAGTAACTTCAAGTTATCCATGTTGATTCCTGAACCTAAGAGTTCTGGTGATGCGATTAATATTTTTCCGCAACCGTTGATTGAGGAATTGCAAGCCTTATGACATGCAGGTACTCGAACGTTTGATGCATCCACTTTAAAGTATTTTAACTTGTGTGCTGTATTGTTTTGGAAAATTAACGACTTCCTTGCATATGTAAATTTATCCGGTTGAAGTACTTAGAGAAAATTTGTTTGATAGTGTTGTAATAAGGGTACCACTTCAATGCGATTGATAAATTTGCAGAAAAATTGTTATATGTGTCACATGCGTTTTCTTCCATTAACCACATATTTTGGAAAAAATGTGAAGCCTCCTATGGTAATACAAAATATGAAATATTAAAATTGGTTAAGATTTTATCTTGAAATGTATTTAATTTTTTTGGTTGATTACTTAAATTATTTTAAAAGAATAAATTTTGACAAGTAACTATAGTCTATATATATTACTTTATAGATGTTAATCCTATAGAAAACACAATCAAACAAGTACAAAGATCAAAACACACATACAAGACAAGGTGAAGATTCACCATTTATTCTACACATGGGTAAAATGAGAAGGGTATAAGTTTTCCTGGCCGCCTATTTTCCTTTTCAATGGTGTCCCGATCCTGACCCGGCTCTGGATCCTGCAAATGACCCAGCACTTGATCCTGCCTCTGAGCCGCCTTCGCCTTCGCCCGAGCCCGAACTTGATGATGAAGAGGATGAGCTAGATGATGAACTAGAGCTAGAACCAGAACCAGATCCAGCTCCAGCCCCAGAGCCAGAGCCACTCCCACCAACTCCAATGCCTGTACCAATACCAAGGCCCACCCCTAAACCTCCCAGGTCCAAACCCAAGTCCTTTCGAGCCACTCGACTTTCCGACACCATAAAAGACGTCGATATCAACAAGGCTATAAGAAACAATACTAGTGTAGAGTTGACACCAGCCATTGATGGTCGTGAAAACTAGAAATTAAAGATGATGTTGATGATATTAATTCAAAGTTGTTGTAAACTTGTAATGGTACTGGCTAAGAGTTAGCAAGGTATTTATAGGCTATAGTTGAGAAATAGGATAAATCCAAATAATTATTGGAAGTGCACGTTTTAATTAATAAAATATTTATTTAATTTGTAAATGAGGATTTGTGGACAGTTGACTATATATTATCAATTAAATTATTACTTTATGGAGTGATAATATAATAATTAATCATGAAATATTGGAGGCCACAAGTTTGCCACCTTGGATGGATTTAGCCATGAATTCCACTAAATCTTTTACTGTAGCTAGTGGATTCGATAGTAGTTTCTTTCACTCACTACACTTAATTCGAAGACACGTGTCATCTGTAAAATGAAGGATTTCTATTATTATAATGATATATATGAATAATATGAAATTTATGAAAAATTAGTACATTCAACTTGTGAACCTGTATTTTTTTTTTTAAATCGTTTAAACATAACTATGATATTAAAAAAATTAAAAAAAATATAAACACGTTACTTAATAAATTATCGAACTCATAAATCTTTAAAAAAAAATTAATAATTCCCCACATATTTTACAAACATTTCAGAACAAATATCAGAAAAAGTCGTAATAATAACATTATGAATGATCGATAGTTGAAAGTTTAACGATTTTTCTTCAAGTAGATATTGCACCAGAAAATAATCGGGATGATAACTAAAATATGTATTAATGTCATATTATTTGTCTCAATCCAAACTTCACAGTAACTACCAAAAACTCGGACATCACATAATTATTCTCAATCATACTTCACAAAAAGACTATATATGACAATACAAAAGTAGGTGAGTCGCCGATTAAATAATATATTTACAATTATTCTTAATAAAAAATTAAATCTATATTTTTTCAATTCTCGATATATAGAGTTTTTGAAAAATAAAACACTCTTGTTGAGGTAAGAGTGATGTTTCAATTTATTCTTATAGTAAGTACTAATTTTTTTTTTAAAGAAAATCTATTATTATTATTATAGCAACACTTCAAAATGAAGTAATGATCATTTGAGGCAATTTCATTGTGGCAATGTCTAAGTCATGATTATGAATATTGGGTATTTTGGAGATGAATTATTATGGCAAAACAAATTGGCCATTTCTTTTGATTTTATTTTATTATATATATATTTTTGGTTCTCTATATTTGTAAATTTGTTGTAAGTTTGTATAATTGGAAACTTTACTTTATCTAAAAGGAAAAAAATATAAGAGAAATAAATGATCCACGTACATAATAAAAAAAAATTCTTTGAAAATAGTCAAATTTTGATAGTCATTTAAACTCAACGCCAAAATATTATAAAATTGAAAGAAAAACATTTAAAAAAAAATAAAAGGAAAAAAATCATAACACAAAATAGTGTTATAATAATCAAACAAAAAGAATAAATTTTAACCGGCACATAGATTTTAAAGAAGGTTGATGAGTTCTTCAACCGCCTCAACTAGGAGTGTAGAGAAAAAACTAGTGCCTCAACACAAAATAGTGCCCCAATAATCCATCAAAAAGAACCAATTTTAACGAGCACATAGATTTTAAAAAAGATTAATGAGTTCTCAAACTACCTCAACTGGGAATGTAAAAAAAAAACACTAGATGTTTCTAATTTGAATAATCAATCCATCCTATATAGATTTTTTGTCCATTGATAATGTGATATCATTTGTCATGTGTGATTAAGGTTTATAAGTTTATTTGGAGAATTTTGAGAACTATGAACTGGTTGGACAAACCAAATTCAATAAGAATTCAAAAATGTCACGATTGCACTATAGTAGTGGCACAATAAACGTGATGATATCAATGTCGATGTAATGATTAATAATTTGTCGTTTTTTGTTTTATCACAACTTTTTTTTTTGTGTTTTTTTATATTGCACAAGGGTGTTTTCTTAGGGGTATGGAAGTAACTTTAGTTAGGGTTGTGATCAAATGTAGGATGTTCTTACAATATTTATTAATAGTAAAATGATAAAGAATCAAAACAACATGTCATTTAAGAATAGCAACAATGTTTTTTTTTGTCACTATTATATATCTTCTTTTTATTAATATTTTCCTTTATCTGTGTTTTACTAGTGAAATAGAAATAGCGATGAATAATGAAACCATCCAATTTCATGCATTTCAACTATATCTATATACTTACTTTTATTTAAAAAAAATATGTAATTTATTCTACAATATTTTTATGTGTAAGATAAAAAAATATGATTTCTTTTGACTTAAAAGGAAAGAATGCTTATGCTTTTTGCGCGTGCATGTGTGACAGTACTGGGACCGGCCGGTCCAATGCATTATTATTTTTACAGCCACCAAACATGTCCCAAGAATATATACTTTCTTTTCCCTCAACTCAAGCAAAGAATTTTAGCAAAAAGAAAAAGAAAATTCAGTTGGTCCAAAAATCCATATCAATTATATTCATATTAAAGACAATAAGTTTAAGAACTTAAGAACCAGTTTGATTCAACTTATTTGATAAAAATATGATATTAATATTTAACTTATACGAAATGCTAATATTGAGTGTGTTTAATACGCCTTATACTTAAATATTCTTGTTTTTATTTATATGTGGTAAATAGATGATGTCGGATTCCTTGGCTAGTAATAGGGGATGCCAAGATCTAACGTCGAAACAAACCAATTGGGTGATTTATATTCGATTATAACTTATAAGGAAATCACGAAGAATTGGAGATTTCGATGATGGTAACTTTCAAGTCTTTATTGTTTTGATAAACATTTAAATATATAAAATTATAACTCATAATTTATTCAGAATATTTATTAAACAAAGAAGTTTGATTAAAACCTTAATTCGGTCTAATACAAACTAACTAAGCAAACTATGATGACATAGTCACTTTGGGAATATTCGTAGGGCTTGAACTTCCAAAGGCATTGTTAGAAACCGATGTAACTGGATCTTTTAAGCTGGCTGAACCACTTATCTTAATATTATCTAATTTAATGTTCATACATGGTACTCCCGAACTACAATCTAATTTTACCGCAACATTAGATGTAGTCGTTCCTTTGAATCCGGTGAATGTCACATCACTTATTTTCACTTTCGACATCTGCATAAAAAAGAAGTAATTTATTATTCTAAGCACCCTCAAATATTAATTTATAAATGTTTTTTCGATCAATCTTACATTGTTAGAACAATTTTGTCTAGGACAATAGTTTTGGTCAATTAGGATAGGATTTTCGGTATCGATCAGGATGATATCTTCGTATGAGATCATCTTAGCAGATCCACTTTCACCCTAAAAGGATGGTTAATTAATTCCATATTAAATTATATTTAAGAAAAATAAGATTATTAATTAACTTTTAACTTATGTACAAATTACATACATTTGCTGTTTTTATTCTAGCAGCATTTGTGGTTTTTGTAAATGTGCAATTTTTGACGTGTACATTTTCAACGTTTTCAATTCTACCTTCAAATCTTCCTAAGCTTCCAACACTGAAAAAAAAGACATATAAGGGTTAAAATGAGACGAAGTAATAAGTTGATTAATTATATTAGAAAAAAAAAATTATGAATTTAATTAAATACGGAAAACAACCTTATTCCATGGCCTGGGCCGCAATTGATACGTGTTATATTGATTTTTGCACTTCCACCATTAATAGCAACACAATCGTCGCCTACATATATACCGGTCTTGTTATATTTTTTAAAATTAAAATAGTTCAAGCAGCTTGACTAAATAAATTAACTCACCTGTTTGTACTTTGCTGTCACTAAAATTTATGTCACTAGAGTCGGAAATATCGATACCATCAGTGTTTGGACTATTTTCTGGCGCGTTTATTTGAATGTTTGAGATAGTCACATTGTTGCAACCATTTATATTAATATGAGCTTTTGGTGGCCGGAAGAATGATGGGCCATTAAGTCTTAGGTTTGAGCACGAAGATAAGTATAATACCTAGTTAATCAAAATGAATTAATTATATTTTATGAGTACAAGATTTGTTGAGTTTTTTTGTGAAAAATTTAAGGGTTGCTAACCCGTAAACCAATTATTTCAGACAAATAAATTTGATTATTAAAAAAAAAAGAGTTTGATATAGTTTAAAAGTCGAAAATTTAGTTACTCACTATTGGCCCAGTCGCGATACTTGAACCTTTCCACCAATCGTTCATAGTCGCCGAACCATCGAAGCTTCCATTTCCATTGATAACTAGCCCATTAACTTTTGAGAAAAGTAACCATTTTTCCGAAGGATTCTTGAAATTACTTTTACTTGGCGCGATAATAGTGCCCAAAAGCTGATGAATTAATTCATCAAATGTACAATAACAATTAAAATGTGCATAAGTAAAATCATTAGTTTTTTTTTTTTTTTTTAAATCCAAGATATTAACATAATTACCTGAAATGTGATTGATGAAGATGAACACGGACCATTAAATACGAGGGCTTGCGTCAAGAAACTCTTACCAGCAGGCACCACCATTGTTGAATTTGGTCCCTTATCACCGCACACAGCCGTCCATGCTTTGTTGAATGCCTTTCGATATTATAAGATATTTCGTAAATTCATCTTTCGATTAAAATCAATGATACCATATATACTAATGTAATTGTACGTAAATTCAATTTTATTTCCAAAAATCTAAAGAATTAATCACAATGCAGCTAATTTTCGGTAAAGCTAGATTAGGTTGTTGGAAATTCTTTTTGAATTGAGAAAGCTAACACGAACTAATCTAAAGTGTTCTTAATTAAATCGAACATAAACATTTAATTTCTTAGACGAAACTCTATAACTTACTTGAGTATTATCAGTTTTTCCATCTCCAACTGCTCCAAAGGTAGTAATATCAAATGCAGCTTGAGTTAAAATACATTTTAACAGGAATATGCATAATAATATAATTATGGGAAGATCCTGTCAACAAGATTAATAAGAAACAATTATGTCAAAATTAGTGTTAAACTAAATCATATAAAGAAGGAAATTTAATTAAATAAGAAGAGTAAATTAATTAACCATTCTGATAATCTGGGTTGTTCTTGTGTAGTTTGAGAGATTAGAGTTTGTTTCTCTTTGAATATATAATCCATAAAGTAGAATGAAATTTCTCATTTAAGAAAATGATATCAATCTAATTAAAGAACTCACTATCCAAATAGATAATTGGAAAATTAAGATGAGAATTAATGGTTAATCCAAATTAAATGGTAATGCATCTTGTGATATGTATATTTTTTTGTATGTAAAAGTATTTACTAATATAATATACATGCATGTGTTCTTTATGTAAAAACTCAATTTTCTTCATAAATTGAGATTCTGAAATGGAATGGAAGAGCTCCATGTGACACGATTTTAATTCCACCATAATTATTGTTAAAATATTTAAAATTATGTTTGTAAGTGAAATCCACAAGAAAATAATGGCGGTCCAAATGTACAATATCTTGTACCATAGCCACAAATGCATTATTTTTTGTGATTAGAATCAACTTTTTCTATGAAGACTAATTTAATTGAACATTATATTACAAAACTAGCTAGTTATGAGTCGGATCATTTGAAATAGAACTACATTTTTCAGTTGGATCGACTTAATTATAGTAGTGATAATACAATCCCAACAAAATAAATAGTTCGCAACATCTCCAAATCAAATCCATTTTATTCCAAAATTTTATTCAATTGGGATACATCATCAAATCACCAATTATTTAAATAAATAAATAAAGTTAACTCACATTTTTTGGGTGGATTTTCTACTATCTATCCAACAAATAACTTAAAAGGTTATACAAAATGTTGGGTATTGGTTGGCCCAACATTGTGGCTCAATCTCTAGTAATTCATTTACTGGACTTGACCTAATAATATAAATAGATATTATTCTCTTGGTGGGAGGCAAACGTCAAATTCCTTTGTGATGTTTTGAGACTAGATAAAAAGTTGTCGCCTTTGGTGAGGTAGTGGTGCAACAGAATCGATAAACAAGAGAAACTGAGCCAAACTTCAATCGCATTCACACCCAACAGTGATATCAAAGCTAGAGTTTAGGGTTTGTAATTGGAGTTTGAGATTGGATTGGAGGATATGAGTTATCTTCACCAATAAGCGCAGATTTGTTTATTCTTTCATCCTACTACTTTTATTTTCTACTTCTGCTGCTACTAGAGGAAGAAGAAAATCGTCGCCTCTAGAGAAGAAGCCATTGCTATCTTATTCAACCGTTGTCGATGTCGCGTTTGTCGCGACCGCTGAGAATCAAAGTCGCCGCCGTGCCGCTGCTGAGAAGACTAAGCAGCAAATCCCTGAGCGGGGTGGGTAAGTCGAAACTTTATTTGAGTTTCGCAATGTATCATAACTTAAACCCTCCTATTAATTTCTGCCAATTGATTGTTGATTTCTTTTAATTTATTTGATAGCATGTCTAGTGTTAATCAATATGATATGGTTTCTTTTGATGGAAAAACTGATTTTAGCATTTGGAAACAAAAAAATAAAATGTGTTTTGATTTAGAAAAAATGTTTTAAAGCTGTTAGTTAGATTTATGCTGTTATTGATACCGTTGAGAAAATAGTGAAATGAATGAAAATGCTTGTGCCTCTATTTACTTGAATTTATTTGATTCTATGATGAGAAAAATTGGTAATTTAGAGTGCAAAAACCTTGTGGGATAAATTGTCTGAACTTTATACTAAAACTTCTCTGCCTAATAAAATATTCTTACTTGAAAAGTTTTTCAAATTTAGATTGGATATATCCAAGGACATTGAAGATAATTTAGATGTTTTCACTAAACTTATTTATGATATTAAGTTGTGTGGTGATAAGAACATTGATGAGTATGCCCCCATTGTCTTGTTGAATGCTGATGTGAAGTCTACCATTAAGTATGGTAGAGACAATGTCACTCTTGATATTGTTGTCAATGGTCTTTAGAGTAAGGAGTTAGATTTGAGACACTCAAAGAGGGGTAAACAGTCTGGTGGGGAAGTCATGCATGTGAGGGGTAGATCTCAGGGTAGATCGAGTGCCCAAAAGAATGTCAGTAATGGGAGTTCTGGTAAGAAATCTAATCATGCTAGTAAAAATAGATCTAAGTCTAGGTCTAGTGCTAGAAAGTGTTAAAATTGTCATGAGTCTGGTCATTTTATCAAGGACTGTCCTAAGCCTAAGATAAATCAGCATGTTGAAAATGCTAATGTGACTGTTTGTGAGGGCAATATGGGTGATATTTTTATGATTAATAATTTATGTGATTATGCTAGCTTGAACTCTGTATTATTTGATCCTTTGTGCAAATCTGATTGGCTAGTTGACTATAGTTGTACTTTCCATGTGACTCCATTTAGAGATTTGTTTGCTAACTATAAAGAGATTGAACATGGTTTTGTGTCTATGAAAAATTCGAAAAATTGCAATGTGTTAGGAATAGGTGATGTATGCCTAAGGTTCTCTTGTAGTTCTGTGTTTATTTTGAAGAATGTGAGGCATGTTCCTGATTTGCGTTATAATTTGTTGTCTTGTGCATCTCTTAAGAATGATGGTTTGGAGGAAAAGTGGGGGAAATGTGTTATGAAAATTTTATGTGGGTCTCTTATTATCTTTACTGCTAAAAAGATGAACAATCTGTATGTGTGTCATGCTGAGACTACTTGTGACTCTATGAACTCTGTGATTAGTGATAAATATGTTCTTTGGCATAATAGATTAGGTCACATGAGTAACAAAGGTCAAGAAATTTTGTATAAAGGTGGTCACTTTGGTAATGATACATTATCCCCATCCCCTTCTGTGAATCATGTGTGCTAGGAAAACAACATAAGGTGAGTTTTCCCATCACCTCCTACCCAAACGTGTCTAAGTGTACTGATATCCTTGAATATTTGCATGCTGATGTGTGGGGTCCCTCTAGTGTTTCTACATATGGGGGGAACCAATATTTTTTGTCCATCATTGATGATTATTCTAAGAAAGTTTGGGTGTTACTTTTAAAACATAAGTCTGATGTTTCTGAAAATTTTAAGGAGTGGAAGATTTTGATTGAGAATCAAACAGGTAAGAGAATCAAAACTCTAAGGACAGATAATGCTCTTGAGTTCTGTAATAAACAAATATATGATTTATGTATTACCTGGGGTATTAAAAGATATAAGTCCGTGCCGTACACACCACAACAGAATGGTGTTGCTGAGAGGATGAATAAGACACTTCTAGAGAGGGTGAGAGCTATGTTAGCGTCATCTGGGTTGTCTAAGAAGTTTTGGGGGGATGTTTTGCATACTAGTGCTTATTTAATAAATAGGTCCCCTGGTGTTCCCTTAGGAGGGAAATGCCATGAATCTGTAATTTCAGGTAAACCTCTTGATTTGAGCAACTTGAAAGTTTTTGGCCGTGTTGGCTATGTGCATTAGAAGGTTGACAAGTTGGAGTTTAGGTCCAAGAAATGTGTGTTCTTAGACTTACCCTGAAGGGGTAAAAGGTTATAGGACTTAGGATAAGAGTGAACATGGGCTTAGGATTATGATAAGTAGAGATGTTGTCTTTAATGAGAATGATTTTCCTTGCTTGCATATGTCCTCCACTCCTGTTAATGATGCTTCTAATAAGGTGGAGCATGTGCCTGTAGTTTTTGATCAACATGCTAAACATGATGTGAATGTTCTCAATGAGGTGGAGCATGATAATGTGCATGATATTGATGATTTGCATGATTCAAATGTTTTGTCTAATTCACATTATTTTCTTGATGATTTGAATGATTCAAATGTGTTGTCTGATTCACATGATTTATCTGATGATTTGCATGACTATCAACTTGCTAGGGATAGAAGTAGAAGAACTATTAGAATGCCTGCTAAATTTAGGGATGATAATTTGAATAATTGTAATATGTCTGAATTTTCTTTTAACATGTTTGAATCCCTAGTCTATAATGAGCCTAGCTCTTATAAAGAAGCTTTGAGGTCTAAGTTTTCTATTGAATGGATTGTTTCTATGAATAATGAGATGAATTTCCTAAGAATCAATGATACTTGGAAACTTGTTCCTAAACCTCATAATTGCTCCTTAGTGGATTATAAGTGGTTGTATAAGGTGAAGCAAGAGTATGAAAAAGTTAGATTCAAGGCTAGGTTAGTAGCCAAGGGATTTACTCAAAAAGAGGGAATAGATTATGCTGAAATTTTCGCTCCTCTTGTCAAATTCACTACTATTAGAATTATGATTGCTTTTGTTGCTCACTTTGATTGGAAATTTAAGCAAATGGATGTTACTATTGCTTTCTTACATGGTGAACTTGATAAGAATATTTATATGCATCAACCTGAGGGATTTGTTGACCCCAAGTTTCCTGATCATGTTTGTTTGTTAAAAAAAGCCTTGTATGGTTTAAAACAATCTCCTAGGCAATGGAATATTAAGTTCGATAAGTGCATGTAATCTTTGATGTTTAAAAGAAGTTCTTCTGATCATTGTCTTTATTTCAAGAATATAGACTCTGTGCCAGTATTTCTTTTGTTGTATGTGGATGACATGTTGATTGTTAGCCCATGTCTGAAGTCTGTTATGCATGTGTAAAAATCGTTTTGTGAAAATTTTGACATGAAAGACTTAGGTGATGCTAAGAAGATTTTAGGCTTGAATATCATTAGAGATATAACACAATTTTCTCTTGTGTTGAATCAAAGTGTATATGTTGCTAAAATTTTAAGTAAATTTTCTATGTCTGATGCTAAATTTGTGAATGTGCCTCTTGCTTCCCACTTTGTGTTAAGTAAGGATCAGTCTCCTAAGACTGAAACTGAAATAACTGAAATGAAGAATGTGCCTTATTTCAATGCTATATGATCTGTTATGTATCTCATGATTAGTACTAGGCCTCATATATCATATGTAGTTAGTTGATTGAGTAGATTTATGTCTAACTCTGGTATGCCTCATTGGAATGCTTTGAAATAGCTTTTGAGATATCAAAAAAACACTCTTAATTTTGGCTTGACTTTCTCAAAGTGTTCTATAGGTACTGTTAGAATAAAGTGAGAAATTGTATTGAATGTTATATATTGAATTACATAAGTAATGTCTATTATATAGACATTACATTGAGCTTATAAGGAAACTAATAATATAATATAATATAATATTGATATAATATAATATACTAATGATATTATCACAATTTATAATATTGTGATAATATCTTACATTATATAATATTTTATATTCTAACATCCCTCCTCAAACTCAAGATGGAAAACGCTTGATCAACTTTAGGTTGAAGACGAGATGATGAAATGTTGATGTTGTATTCTTCAAACTTCAAAAATTCGTGAGCTCCATCCAGTTAAAGGATGGCAGTGTGTTGACGGATAAACCAACGAAGATGTAGAATCTCATGGGAATAGAATTCTGGGGATGAAACAACAACTGAATGAACTCCGAAGTTATTCGCGAGTCTCGAAATCCATCCAACGACGGGATGGCAGTGTGTTGAATTAAAGAAAAACCAGCGAAGAAGGTATGTAGAATCTCATGGGAATAGAATGTTGGAGTGAATCAACACCTGTAAAACCCATTCTAACGAGAGAATGACAGTGTGTTGACTAAATAACCAGTAAAGGAACACATATGATTGGATTAACACCAAAAAATATGGCATTAACTACTGGGATAAAGCAACAACTGAAAACAAACTCAGAGAATATGATTGTCAAAAAAAATAAGAATATCAACATAATTATTTGAAAGAAGAAAACATTATTATGAGATAGTAATAATGGTTAATAAAAAATTATTAGAGTCCTCCATCAATGGCTAAAGTAACCATTGATGGAGGCAACGGAAGATTATCAATTGATTGACTCAAGAACGATAATAATGCTCTGATACCATGTTAGAATAAAGAGAGAAATTGTATTGAATGTTATATATTGAATTACATAAGTAATGTCTATTATATAGACATTACATTGAGCTTATAAGGAAACTAATAATATAATATTGATATAATATAATATACTAATGATATTATCAAAATTTATAATATTGTGATAATATCTTACATTATATAATATCTTATATTCTAATATACATTGACTTTCTCAAAGTGTTCTATAGGTACTAAGTTAGTTGGTTATGTGGATTCCAATTATGCTAATGATAGGGATAATAGAAAGTCTACTACTTTCTATTTGTTTACTTTGTGTGGCTCTTGCATAAGTTGGAAGTCTCAACTTCAACCCATTGTTGTTTTATCTACTATAGAATCTGAGTATGTAGTTGTCATTGAAGCTTTTAAGGATGCAATTTGGCTTAGGGCTGTTTTGTCTGAAATTGGTTTTCTTGACAAAAATGTGGTTGTGTTTTCTGATAGTCAATCTGCTATTCAACTGTGTAAAAATCCTATTTTTCATGATAAAACTAAACACATTGATGTTAAGTTTCATCACATTCGAGATATTGTTGTAAAGGGCATTGTTAAGTTAGAGAAAATTCATTCGGAATTTAATCATGCTAATATGGGTACTAAGTGTTTACCTGCCGAAAAATTTATTTCATGTCAACGGATTTTAAACTTTGACTTAGAGAAAGCTCTTTGAGGTTCGTCCTTTGTGGGCATGGCATGCTTTGTGATTTTGCCTTTAATCCTTGTGATTTTCCCATACTTTGTGCTCTTGCGTTTGATCTTTGTGATTTTCGCATGTTTTGTGCTCTTGCATTTGATCTTTGTGATTTTCGCATGCTTTGTGCTATTGCGTTTGATTTTTGTGATTTTCTCATGCTTTGTGCTCTTGCATTTGATCTTAGTGGTTTTCGCATGCTTTGTGCTCTTGCGTTTGATCTTTGTGATTTTCGCATGTTTTGTGCTCTTGCGTTTGATCTTTGTGATTTTCGCATGCTTTGTGCTCTTGCGTTTGATCTTTATGATTTTCGCATGGTTTGTGCTCTTGTCATTGGTCTTTGTGACACAAGTTTACCTTGGGTATTCTCTTTGTTGACTTGGTGGTAATAAATTGGCGATGATGTGTCTTGTGATTCCGTGATTTTGTTTTGCACTGTTTTCGGACAAAGGTGGAGATTGTTGGTATTGGTTGTCCCAACATTGTGGCCCAATCTCTAATAACTCACTTACTGGACTTGACATAATAATATAAATAGATACTACTCTCTTGGTGGGAGACAGACGTCAAATTTCTTTGTGGTGTTTGGAGACTAGAGAAAGGGTTGCCGCCTTTAGTGAGGTAGTGGTGCAACAAAATCGATAAACAAGAGGAACTGAGCCAAACTTCAATCGCATTTACACCCAACACAAAACTTTAATTCCGTAACACAATTTAACTAATTTATAAACATTTTGCTTTGGGAACATTGAAAAGGTTTGCGATTCCACGTGCATTGACGCATCTCAAAAATATTGTTTGCCTTAATCTCTCTGAAGTAGTTATATTGATATTATCTACTCTAATATTTCAGCATGGTGCTAACGCAGTGCAATCTAGGTTTATTGTTTTTGCCATCATCGTTGTTCCCTTTAACCCTTTGAACGTTACAATATCACTTATTTTGACTTTGGAAGTCTACATAATAAAAATGAAAAATCATGTACGTCATGAATATATCACATAAAAAGGGGTCTATAAATATATGGTAACTTCATTTAGATGTGTCCTGAAATATGATTTTGATTTCTTTAATGCATAAAATCGATTAAAAATGTTTTAAGTTAGGTATGCATCAATATGAAACGAACCTAGGATTATTTATGACAAAAGTATAAGTGTAGAGACAAATTTTTTTAAAATACAGATCCCAACCTTCACTTCTTCAGTTTAGGTTAGATCAAAATCTTTAAAAATTCGACCTCACTATATCGGTTTTGCCGGTTCCTGTTTTAATTTTTGGGATTATTATTGGCCATGATAAAAATATGTGATTGAGTTTGATTATCTAGACAACATTTATATATAATATCCTTAATTTAATAGAAAATGTTAAGATTTAAATAAATTAATAGGTTTTTTTGGAAATTTTTGTTAGGGATTGAATTGCTTGAGGGAATGCTTGCTTTATCATGGAAGAGCAAGTTTTATAAAAAAAATTCTATGTTGAAGCTTTACCCATGATTTTAAGCACATGAGATCTTCTGTAACAGTTTTTATGTACTCAAGTGTTCCATAGCCTCATCCTCCCTCTTGAATTATTCTTTAAAACGTCATCGTTTTATCTTTAGGCAGTGTTCTCTCTGGGTTATTTAAAAAACACATTCAAAATCAATTTCCAATCAATCACTTCTCAACAATCACCTCATTCATTTCATTAACCAAAATACCAAAATATCCTTTATTTTAAATTATTATTTTTTATTTTATTCATATATATCAATACCCTTTAAGTCTTTTTATTAAAAATAATCATCACATTCTCAAAATCATCACCAATCATTACTTTTTTTCCTATGTAGATTTTTTCAAAAACCCCAATCCGAACAAGGCCTTAGAACACATTGGTACATGAAAATTGAGACAAAGAATTTAATCCCGGTTTTAAAGGCATACGATTTTAACCGTTTTTGCTTATTTTCATATTTCTCATTTTAATGTCACGGTTGATTTACCAAAAATCCTAAAAAAAAATATGAAATATTTGAAAATAAAATTTTCAACAAAAACCAAAAACATATTTTTCTTATGACTTGTTTGATTCATTTCTTTATTTTTTCATTATATTTATATTTATTACTTGTATTTAAAAATCTTAAAATATAAAACATTTGAAAATAGTATTTAAAAAAAAAAACTAAAAACATGTCTTAATTAGGACCGGTTTGATTCATTTCATTATTTTTTTTATTATATTTATAATTATTACTTGTAAATAAAAATCCAAAAAAAAAATTATAAAACACTTTAAAATAATATTTTCAACAAAAAATCGAAAACATATTTTTTTTCTTAGGACATGTTTAATTTATTTCTCTATTTTCTCATTATATTTGTATTTATTATTTGCATTTACAAAAATTAAAAATAAAAATCATTTTTCATAATTCCATTATAGAATCCACTTATTCAAATTTTGATTTTTTGGAATCCTTTTAGGTTTATCTAATTTATATCAATACACATGTATGCTATTTAAACTTGGTCTTTTTTATATCGTACAATGACAAATGTAGACACATGTATGTGAACACATGAGATCAATCCAGCTCTAGGATAAGAATTAGGCTAGAACCTTAAACATGGATTAGACTGGTATAATTTCAATAATAATTGTTTATTTGAAAATGTCCAAATATTTATAATAGAGATTATCTAACGAACACGTAAGACATAACACAAAAGCTTATTTCACGTGTTTTTAAGAGGTTTATTGAAGTCAATAAATTGTACCGTCATTTTCTTAAATGAAAATAAACATATATTTTTCTTAGTAATGGTTCATTAATGGTTAGATACCATGACCAAAACAAAGAAAATAATTTATATATTTTGGAGTTGTTTAAAAAAAATTGAATATATAATATAATGCTCAACTATGCGGTTTCTTATTTATTAAATTAATTATTTCACACTCACACTTATAATCTAAATAGAATCTAACTAGCCCTTAATCTCACATATATACTAATAATATACAATAAGTAAGTGAGGTGGATGTCATTACACAATTTTTGCAGGCAAATAATCGATGATATCGGATTCCCTGGCTAGTAATCGGAGATGCCAAGATCTAGTGTTGAAACAAATCAAATGGGTGATATACTTTCGGTTATAACTTATAAAGAAATCACAAAATTAAAGATTTCGATGATTGTAACTTTCACGTCTTGATTGTTTTGATCAACCATTTAAATATATCAAATTATAACTCATAATTTATTCTGAATATTTATTAAACAAATAAGTTTGATTAAAACCTTAATTCTGTCTAATACAAACTACCTAAGCAAAGTATTCGATGAAATAGTCACTTTGGGAATATTCAAAGGACTTGAACTTCCAAAGGCATTGTTGGAAACCGATATAACTGGATCCTTTAAGCTGGTTGAACCACTTATCTTAATATCATCTAATTTAATGTTCTCACATGGTGTTCCCGAACTACAATCTAATTTTATTGCAACATTACTTATAGTCGTTCCTTTGAATCCGGTGAATGTCACATTACTTACTTTCACTTTCGATGGCTGCATGAAAAAGAATTAAAATTATTATCCTAAGCAACCTCAAATATTAATTTGTAAATGTTTTGTCGATCAATCTTACATTATTAGCACAATTCTTGTTAGGACAATACTTTTGGTCAATTACAATAGGATTCTTGGTATCGATCAGAATGATATCTTCGTATGAGATCATTTTAGCAGATCCACCTCCAACCTAAAAGAATGGTTAATTCCATATTAAATTATTTTTAAGAAAAATAAGATTATTAATTAACTTTTAACTTATGTAAAAACTACATACATTTGCTGTTTTTATTCTAGCTGCATTCGAGGTTTTAGTAAATGTGCAATTTTTCACGTGTACATTTTCAATGTTTTCAACCTTATCCGCAAATCTTCCTAAACTTCCAATACTGAACAACGACATATAAGGGTTAAAATGAGACGAAGGAATAAGTTGATTAGATTAGACAAAATAAATGATGAATTTAAATTTGAAAACAACCTTATTCCATGGCCTGGGCCGCAATTGATACTTGTTATATTGATTCGGGCGCTTATACCATTAATAGCAACACAATCATCGCCTACATATATACCGGTATTTTTATATTATTATTTAAATTAAAATAGTTTAAATTTGACCAAATAAATTAACTCACCCGTTTGAACGTTGCTGTCACTAAAATATATGTCACTAGAGTCAGAAATATCGATACCATCTGTGTTTGGACTTTCATCAGGCGCGTTTATATTAATGTTTGAGATAGTCACGTTCTTGCAACCATCTAAATTAATATGAGCTTTTGGTGGTCGGAAGAATGATGGGCCATTAAGACTTAGGTTTTTGCATGAATTCAAAGTTAATACCTAGTTATAAATAGGAAATAAATTAATTAGATTTTGTGAGTACATGTTTTGTTTAGTTTTTTTGTGCGATAATTGTAAGGTTTGGCTGTACGAATGTACAAGTTTTGGTCGATTATAACCCGTAGACAAATTATTTCAGACGAATAAATTTGATTATTAAAAAAAAAAAGAGTTTGATATAGTTTAAAAGTCGAAAATTTAGTTACTCACTATTGGCCCAGTCGCGATACTTGAGCCTTTCCACCAATCGTTCATAGTCGCCGAACCATCGAAGCTTCCATTTCCATTGATAACTAGCCCATTAACTTTTGAGAAAAGTATCCATTTTTCTGAAGGATTCTTGAAATTACTTTTACTTGGCGCGATAATAGTGCCCAAAAGCTGATGAATTAATTCATCAAATGAACAATAACAATTAAAATGTGCATAAGTAAAATCATTAGATATATTTTTTTTAAATCCAAGATATTAACATAATTACCTGAAATGTGATTGATGAAGATGAACACGGACCATTAAATACGAGGGCTTGCGTCAAGAAACTCTTACCAGCAGGCACCACCATTGTTGAATTTGGTCCCTTATCACCGCACACAGCCGTCCATGCTTTGTTGAATGCCTTTCGATATTATAAGATATTTCGTAAATTCATCTTTCGATTAAAATCAATGATACCATATACTAATGTAATTGCACGTAAATTCAATTTTATTTCCAAAAAACTATAGAATTAATCACAATTCAACTAATTTTCGGTAATGCGTTAGATCAGGTTGTTAGAAATTCTTTTTGAATTGAGAAAGCTAACACAAACTAATCTAAAGTGTTCTTAATTAAATCGAACATAAAACCTTTCTAGAACTTACTTGAGTATTATCAGTTTTTCCATCTCCAACTGCTCCAAAGGTAGTAATATCAAATGCAGCTTGAGTTGTTAGAATACATTTTAACAGGAATATGCATAATAATATAATTATGGGAAGATCCTGTCAACAAGATTAATAAGAAATAATTATGTCAAAATTAGTTTTAAACTAAATCATATAAAGATAAGAAAATTTATTAAATAAGAAGTGTAAATTAATTAACCATTCTAATAATCTGGGTTGTTCTTGTGTAGTTTGATAGATTAGAGTTTGTTTCTCTTTGAATTTATAATCAATAAAGTAGAACTGCAATTTCTCATTTAAGAAAATGATATTAATCTAATTAAAGAACTCACTTGCCAAATAGATACAAGGAAAATTAAGATGAGAATTAATGGTTAATTCAGATTAATTGATAATACATCTTGTGATATATATTTTTTTGTGTAAAAGTATTTACAAATATAACATATGTGTTTTTTAATGTAAGATTTCAATTTTCTGAAATTAATGGAAAAGCTCCAAATGATAATTCTAATGATGCCAAAATTATCTTTACAAGATTTAAAATTATGTAGGTAAGTGACATCTATAAAGGAAAAACGATAGTCCAATATCTTGTATCAATCGCCTCAAATGAATTCTGTTATTATTTTTCTTTGATAGAGTTCACTTTTTCTATGAATACTAATTTAACTCAATATTAATGATAATACAACTCTAACAAAATAAATAGTTCACAACATATTGAAATCAAATTTTTTATTCAACTGGCCGGATACATCTTAAAACCACAAATTATTTAAATAGATCAAGATCAAGATCAAAACTCACATTTGTGTGTGGATTTTCTACAATCTATCCAACAAGAAAATGAAATATATATAACTAGTTAGCTAGATCATAACTAAATAACTAAAATTAAGGTTACACAATTTTAATTCCGTCAATACAAGTTAACCAACTAGACAGTTTACTTTGGGAACATCGAAAGGGCTTGCGGTTCCATGTGCATTGGCGCAGCTCGCAAATACCGTTTGCTTTACACTCTCCGAAGCAGTTATCTTGATATCATCTACTCTAATATTTCGGCATGGTGCTAATGGACTACAATCTAAGTTTACTGCTTTTGCCATCATCGTTGTTCCCTTAAACCCTTTGAACGTTACATCACTTACTTTGACTTTCGAAGGCTACATAAAAAACGAACAATCATGTTATGAATATATTACATAAAAGAAGGGGTTCTAAACTATATATATCAATAGAACTTACCTTTAAAGTCCAATAGTTTTGGTCGATGATGATAGGGTTATATGAATCGATTAGCGTGATATCCTCGTACGTGATGTTTCTAGCATATCCGCTTCCAGCCTTTCATGATTTTTAGAACAACATTTTTAGACAATGATCAAGACAAATAAGATACATTTAGTTTATTAACTTATAATGCACATACGCTAGTTGTTTTTATCCTAGCAGCCGTCAATGTTCCTCTAAATGTACAATTTTTTACGTGTACATCTTCCACAATATCGACGTCACCAGGAGTTCCTCCTAAGCTACCAATGCTGAAATATATATAAAAAACAATTAATTAAAGAAAAATAGTGTGAAAATAACGTAGAAAATTATGTTTCGAAAAATTGACCTTATTCCATGGCCTGGGCCGCAATTGATATTTTCTATGTTGATATTGGAGGTTCCACCGCTCATCGCAATGCAATCATCACCTATATATGATAAATGATTGACTTAAACATGTAAGTCAAATTGTCGCAACATTTAACTACAATGTCACAAAAATTAACTCACCACATTGGATCTTGCTATCATGAATATGTATGTTTCTAGAACGCGGGATGTTAATACCGTCAGTGTTTTGACTATTTTTGGGCGAAGATATTTGAATGTTTGAGATAACCACCCCCACACATTTTAATATAATAAGGTGGACTCTTGGTGATCGGAGGAATGTTATTCCATTAATGGTCAAGTTTGTGCACTTTGAAAATACTAACAACTGTCATTTAATTTAGAGTTATTAGAAATTAAATTTTCTAGAAATTATTGACCGAAATTTATTTAGCAACTCACTGCTGGACGATCGGAGGGAATCGGTTGTTTCCACCAATCGTTGAAAGTCGCCGAACCATCTAAGCTCCCGTTTCCATTGATAACTAACCCATTGACATGTTGGAAAGAAATCCATCTACCCGAAATGATCTTGAGATTATTTTTGTTTGGTGAAACAATTTGGCCCAAAATCTATGGCATAATTATATAACAATTTACATAATTAGTAAAAAAAAACTATATAAGAAACAAAGTAAATTAAAGATTATAATAGTTTAATTACCGTAACGGTGACTAATGATGAACACGAGCCCTCAAATCGCACCATTTGCAATAAAAACTTCTTACCCGCAGGCACCACCATTGTTGGGTTTGGCCTCTTATCTTGGCACACCGTGTTCCATGTTTTCAGGAATGCCTTTTAATTTATAAGTAATTTTCCAATTACTCTATCAATTTCAATTAATATATTTGAGATAAAAAAATTTATAGCGAAAATTTGATTTACCTGAGTATCATCGGTTCTTCCATCTCCCACAGCTCCAAAATGAGTTACGTCAAATTTTGTTTGGGTTGTTAAATTACATTTTAACATGAATATGCATAATAGCATAATAATTTTACTTGGAAATTCCTATGAAGAATAAAAAGAAATAAGAATTAGTGTTAGACTAATTAATTCATATAAACATAGACAAATTATATAAATGAGGAAAAAAAAAATCAATGAGAGTTAACTTATAACCATTCTAATACAAATATAGGCTGTAATGAAATTTTGCAAGGGAATGAACAAACTTATATAAAGGAGAAAGACTTGAATAATTAATTATATATATAAGATAACTAACTGAAATCTCTCTAATAATATAATATTTGATTGTTTTGCAAAGATTATGTAATATCTATATAACCTATAATAACATGAAATTTAATTGTGCATTTAAGGTATATATATATAATTTGGATTAATTTTTTAAATGTTATGGATAGATATATGTAATTTCTATTCAAAATACATGTTATTTATAAGCTAATTTAATTATCATTAATGCATTGAAATAACATTAGATTTTACTAATAAAATAATAATGTGTACCATACCATAAAATAAGTAATTTGAATGAATACTTTTAGTTTTTTTTTTTTAATTTAAAATTATTAAGTTTTGGTCCACATCATTTATAAGGATTTCATTAAAACCATCTTATTATTCAAATTTTGACAATAAGATTCAAAATATATATATAATTTTTTTTTAATTTGCAAGTGCATCAACAGTTTATTTCAATTTAATAAAAAAATATATTATTTAGTTAAATTTATTAAGATTTAACATATATAGAAGTGTGGGTAAGATAATAGGTTAAGATGAAAAAAAAAAAAAATTATTTAATTATGTGTTCAAATCTTATTAAAAATATATTTTTAACAATTAAAAAAAAAATTAATTAGGAGAACATTCTTTTCTCGTTTTTCTACTATAATTCACATATGACAATTTGGTGAAGAATGCACTTAATGTCCGATTCTACCTCTATGTTTTTTTTTAATATTATTTATGCTCTATTCAATTATTTTTCTTTTAATTTTCACGGCATACCATTAATTAAGAAGTGTTTGTTTGTGAGAAAATCACGGATAACTATAATTATAATAATTATAATAATTATAATAGTTCAAATCAAATATAACCCAATTAGGGGTAAACAATATAAGTTTGAGCCTTATGTTTTTATTTAATATATACATTATAATATACTATACTGAAAAGTTATATTATTATAAAAAAATTAAAACTGAAGTATAATTAATAAATATATGGTTGATATTATATATAATTTTTTTATGAAGAGGTAAGAGTAGCTTAAGCTAAATAAAACTAAAAATGACATAATAAAAACAAAATTACAATCTAGAAAGGTAGAAAGGGTGAAAATAATTAAAGATCCAAATAAGTCACAAATTAACTAACACAAATATTCTTAAGAAAGACAATAAGATTTCAAATCGATTTCATATGTTCACTAAACGAATCTAATGAAATGTTATAATAAAAATGTCATGTATGATACTCATTAATAGAATATGATCAATAAAAGCAGGTGATTTTTTTTCAGCAATCACATAATGACTCAACAATTTAAGTTTATTATTTTTAGCATTTAAATTCAAATCTTCCAACAATCACCGAGACTTAGACATTACTTAGTGAAGAACGCGAGAAGATTGAGACGTGAAAGAAGACAATATGGTCAAAAGACAGATATGGAGACAACATAGGTTGAGATAGCTAGATTGTAGTTTTTATTCATTTTAATCTGTGTTTTGTAATGTGACTTGACTGCCATCCTTCAGAAACTTTTGAGTCTTTTGTTTGTTATCTTACAATCAAAATTAGGGTTTGTCTAGTTTTGATTATTGACCCATCCCACTTTTGAGCTTTTCAATGAAATTGTGTTAAACCGTTTTAAAAAAAAATGTAAATGAAAGTGAGAGGTTGAATTCAATTTCCATAAAGCAAATTCAACTAATACTAACCATAATATAGCAATCTCTTTTCATGCATTTAATTGTTGTACCTCAAAATTTATGTTTCTAATTCTCACATTTAATTTAATTATTTGTATGTATAAATTATTTTTCTAAAAAATTGTATAAATGAAAATGACCATCTTCAAATAGTATTTATTTATGTTCAAGATTATAATTTATAATTATATATCATAAAAGTATGCTTGTGAATTGCATGCTAGCAATTGTTGAAATCTAGTATATTGCAGCAAAATATTTTATTTTTTTGCTAGGTATTGAACTCCTTTAGTTTGGTTGCTTTATATAATTCAGATAACAAGAAATCAAGTTTATGCTTACTTGAATATAGTATTTTGATTATTGTGGAACCCTAAATCAATATTTTGTCGAAGTTGTATGCAATTTATAGTGTCAAAATAAGTTTCGGTCCTAATATCAAAATATCGTTCAAACTCTAGACTTATTTACCCAAAAAGAAGAAGATCAAATTAAATTAAAACTTGAGAATGATAATATATTATTTTGGGACACATTTAAGTGATCATAAGAGATTAAGAAACCTTAATTTGGTCCAATACACATGCACTAACTAGTTACTTGACTCATTTGTAAGACAATTTACTTTGGGAGTACACGAAATGCAGGTTGAGCTTCCGTGGGCATTGTTACAATTGGATGTCATTGGTTCCCATAAGTCATTAGAAGGTTGTATCTTGATTACTTGATTTCGTCTACTGTAATGTTTTCTAACGGAGTTTCGGGATTACTTCTAGTCTTTTTATTTGTTTCTTATTAAATGAAAAAATATTTTCATAAAATATCGCATCTCTTTATGTCACAATTTTATTTGTATCAATTTGATATAATATGTATCATTTTTTTTTTTTTATATTTGAAGGATATCCTACAAACAAGATATTCTACAAATATGCATTTGATTCCTCTATGTTCAAATTTTTATTTTTTAAGATTATTGTTAGACATATAACATAAACATCCAAAAATTTGAGAATTTTATAATTAGCTTCATATTTATTTTTTGAAAAATGACTTATTGTCATTTAATTAAAATCTCAAAAGGAAAGAAAAGTACCAGAGTTTAGAAATTAGGACAAGACATTTGTCCTAATTTTGAAAACAAAAAATATCCTGAGAATTCAACAATGAAATTACATAGCCAACACAAAATCAACACAAATGAATATCAAGCAAAGTGAATATGCATTCACCAAATAAATGAGAGATCGACTCCTCATATTTGATACAAATGACACAACTTGTGTTAGAGTCTTAGAGATTGTCATGAACCTGCTCAAGCGGTTCCTAGTCATCAATCTACCTCTATAAACCAACCAAAGTGTAATTTGATGTCGAGGTATGATCCTAAAAGACCACACACTCCGAGCCCACTCAACAATCTGTCCTCTAGAGCAACTACACTGCCATGCCAAATTGGAGTTAAACTTGTTATTAATCTCAACCTTCCATTCATGCGCGTCAACCTTATCAAGAAATGTTATGTTGTCAACAACCTCAAGGATTCTTGCCCCATCCGGAGTTAGTCTTAGAATATCATTGTATTGGCCTTCTTTAACATCACACACAATTGGCATATGTTGTTATCTTCTTATTCTAATATTTCTATCTTCATATCTCGTGAGGAGAGGGTCTCCTTCAAACCATGAATCATACCAGAATAAGGTGCCTCTACCATTGCCAAATCTTACTTATATAACAGTCCCGCACTTTATTTCAATTTTATTATCTTCTTTAAAGACCAAAGCATGTCCTCCTTCAGATTGCATGTCCAAATGCTTCTCTCAAATTTCAGAAATCTAGAATGAACTCATTTGACCCATAACGAATCTTCCTTCTTAACAATCGCCCAGAAGTGTTTGTAACTAAACACTTTGTTCCATTCAGTGCAATTTTTAATACAAGGCCACCTTCTTTCTTGGGCTTACAAACCTCCTCTTCCCATTTTACTTTCTTGCCTCCTCTCCCTTGAGTACCCCATATGAAATTTCTCATTAACTTATGAAGATTTATTATCACCATCTTAGGAATTAAAAGTTGTTGTGCCCATAAACCAAATTCTATCCATAATGACATTTGTAACCAATTCAATTCTTCCAGCTCTTCAAGGCCCAACCATTTATAGAGTTCTTGACCTTCTCAATGAGTAATCTGCAATGGATTATTCTGAGTTGTTTAGACAATAGAGGAACTCCCAAATACCGAGTTACAGTTCGCCTTCTTTGATACCAAGAACATTAAAGATATTCTCCTTAATCACCTCATCAATGCCTCCATAAAAACAAGACTCTTTTCTTCATTAATGTATAGAACTGTGATACTTGAAACTGCCTTTGTATTTCCTTTATAGTATTCATGGAGTCCACATCGAAATGTGCTATAATAAATAGATCATCTGCAAAACAAATATGGGTAATTTTTTCGTCCAAAGAGAAAGGATGATAGATATATGGCTTACTCTTCAGTATCTCCTTGAAGATACAATTGAAGATTTCTATGATAATACAAAAATGTATAAGGAAAAGGGGTCCCCTTGTCTAACACCGTTTTCGCCTTTAAAGAATCCTTCATGAACACCATTCACGTTTACAATTAAATGGGTGGACGACACGCACTGCATAATCCACTCCACAAAAACATTTGGAAAGTCTGAAACAATAAAAAAATTCTTGAATATCATCCTATCTAATGGAATCAAATGCTTTTCTAATGTCAACTTTAATAGAAATTCTAAGTGTAATTTTCTTTCTACCATAACATTTTAAAACACCTTGCATAAGGAGAATATTATGAGAAATAAAACGACCAAGAATGAATGTTGACTGCCCATGACTTTAACGTTTTTAAACCTATTAGCTATGATTTTAGAAATGATTTTGTAAACAACATTACAACAGAAAATATGACGAAAACACGTATCCTTTTAGGAGCAAATCCTTTAGGAATAAGAGTCAATATGATCACATTCCACTGCTTTAACATTCTCTTGTTTAGAAAGAATTACGTATAGCACACCATTCGTCACATCTTTGCCCACAACATTCCAGTTACACTTGAAAAAAATTGTATTAAATCCATATGGGCCGAGACTTTTGTCCCCATTCATGTAGAAAACCGCCTGCTTAACTTCCTAAATTAGCTTCATACTTGTTCAATATGAGATGTGGAGTTTAATTTCTAGTTAAAAACTTCTATTCCAATAGAAGTTACAAATGTTCCAACAAGAAGTGATAATGACCAAAAAATTTATTGGTTTATTTGACTGTTACTTCGGTTAAATGTTTATGTTTTTTTTCCACATCCCTATGTTATTGTGAAATGTAAACACATGTTTTGGGTGAATAATTATTCATTCATTAAAAAGTTTGTATACCTAGAATTAACAAATTATGTCCGATTATAATTTCTAACTATTTTAACACTTCTTTCCTATTGATTTTTGACTGATGTGTGAATATTTTTTAATTTCATAAAAACAATTTTTTTTTTTGTTTTTGGCACTTCGGTTAAAATTTGTGTTTTTTTCCACAGCCCCATATTGTGAGAGGTAAACACATGTTTTTTTTGTTAAATAAATCTCAATTCATTACAAAGTTGTGTATACATGCATAGAATTAACAAACTATGTCCCATTATTATTTGTAACTATTTTAACACTTATTGACTAATGTGATATTAGAGTCGGTTTCTCTTTGAATATATAATCAATAAAGTAGAACTGCAATTCTCATTTAAGAAAATGATATAAATCTAATTAAAGAGATCACTATCCAAATTTAATCCAGATTAATTGGTAATGCATCTTGTGATATATATTTTTTATGTAAAAGTATTTACAAATATAATATTTGTGTTTTTTTTATGTAAAAAATTTAATTTTCTGAAATGTAATGGAAGAGCTCCATGTGATAATTATAATGTCGCCAAAATTATCGTAATGAAATCCACAAGGGAATAAAGATGGTCCAATATCTCATACCAATCGCCACAAATGAATTCTGTTATTATTTTTTGTACTGAAGTCGACTTTTTCTATAAAAACTAATTTAACTCAATATTAACAGTAATACAACTCTAACAAAATAAATAGTTCACAACATATTGAAAGCAAATTCATTTTATTCCAAACTTAATTTTATTCAACTGGGATACATAATCAAATCACAAATTATTTAAATAGATCAAGATCAAAACTCACATTTGTGTGTGGATTTTCTACAATCTATCCAACAAGAAAATGAAATATATATAGCTAGTTAGCTAGATCATAACTAAATAACTAAAATTAAGGTTACACAACTTTAATTCCGTCAATACAAGTTAACTAACTAGACAGTTTACTTTGGGAACATCGAAAGGGCTTGCGGTTCCATGTGCGTTGGCGCAGCTCGCAAATACCGTTTGCTTTACACTCTCCGAAGCAGTTATCTTGATATCATCTACTCTAATATTTCGGCATGGTGCTAATGAACTACAATCTAAGTTTACTGCTTTTGCCATCATCGTTGTTCCCTTAAACCCTTTGAACGTGACATCACTTACTTTGACTTGCGAAGGCTACATAAAAAACCAATAATGAAGTTATGAATATATTAGACAAAAGAAGGGGTTCTCTATATATATATATATCAATAGAACTTAATTACCTCTCCAGTCCAATAGTGTTGGTCAATGATGATAGGGTTATATGAATCGATTAGCGTGATATCCTCGTATGTGATGTTTCTAGCATATCCGCTTCCACCCTTTCATGTTTTTTAGAACAGCATTTTTAGTCGACAAGATAAATTTAATTTATTAACTTATAACAGTGTACATACGCTCTTTGTTTTTATCCTAGCAGCCGTCAATGTCCCTCTGAATGTACAGTTTTTTACGCGTACATGTTCTATAGTATCAAAGCCACCAGGAGTTCCTCCTAATCTACCAACACTGAAATATATACACAAAACAATTAATTAAAGAAAGAAAAATGAGTGAAAATAACATAGAAATTTATTTTTCGGAAAATCGACCTTATTCCATGGCCTGGGCCGCAATAGATATTTTCTATGGTTATATTGGAGTTTCCACCCATCATGCCAATGCAATCATCACCTATAAATATGATATATAATTGATTGACTTAAACATGTAATTAAATCAAATCGTTGCAAAATTTAACTACAATATATCACATAAATTAACTCACCACATTGGATATTGCTATTATGAATATATACGTTTCTAGAACGGGCGATGTTGATACCGTCAGTGTTTTGACTATTTTTGGGCGAAGATATTCGAATGTTTGAGATAACCACCCCCACACATTTTATTATAACAAGGTGGACTCTCGGTGATCGGAGGAATGTTAGCCCATTAACGTTTAAGTTTGTGCACGCCGCAAATGTTAATATCTGTTGTTTAATTAAGAATTATTAGAAATTAAGTGTTCTAGAAATTATTGACCTGAAATTTATTTAGCAACTCACCACTGGACGATCGGAGGGAATCGGTTGTTTCCACCAATCGTTGAAAGTCGCCGAACCATCTAAGCTCCCGTTTCCATTGATAACTAACCCATTGACATATTGAAAAGAAATCCATCTACCCGAATTGATCTTGAGATTATTTTTGTTTGGTGAAACAATTTGACCCAAAATCTATGGCATAATTATATAACAATTTACATAATTAGTAAACAAACTATATAAGAAACAAAGTAATTAAATTAAAGATTAATATAATAGTTTAATTACCGTAACGGTGACCAATGATGAACACGAGCCCACAAATTTCACCGTTTGCAATAAAAACTTCTTACCCGCAGGCACGACCATTGTTGGGTTTGGCCTCTTATCTTGGCACACCGTGTTCCATGTTTTAAGGAATGCCTTTTAATTTATAAGTAATTTTCCAATTACTCTGTCAATTTCAATTAATATATTTTAGATATAAATTTTAATAGCGAAAATTTGATTTACCTGAGTATCATCGGTTCTTCCATCTCCCACAGCTCCAAAATGAGTTACATCAAATTTTGTTTGGGTTGTTAAAATACATTTTAACATGAATATGCATAATAACATAAAAATTTTACTAGAAAATTCCTACGAAGAATAAAAAGAAATAAGAATTAGTGTTGGACTAATTAATTCATATAAACATAGACAAATTATATAAATGAGGAAACAAAAAATCAATGAGTAAACTAACCATTCTAAATACAATTAAAGGCTGTAATGAAATTTTGCAAAGGAATGAACAAACTTATATGAAGGAGAAGACTTAAATAATTAATTACATATATAATTAAGATTACTAACTGTAATATATATATAATATTATTTGATTGTTTTTGCTAAGATTACATAATTATGTAATATCTATATATAACCTATAATTAATAACATGAAACTTAATTGTGCTTAATTTGGATTACTTTTTTAAATGTTATGGATATATATATGTAATTTCTATTAAGATTACATGTTATTTATCATTAAAGCATTGAAATAACTTTAGATTTTACTAATAAAATATTAATGTGTACATATCATAAAATATAATATAATAAGTAATTTTAATGAATACTTTTAGTTTTTTAATTTTAAAATTATTAAGTTTTTGTCCACATCATTTATAATGAATTTCATTAAAATCATCTTATTATTTAAATTTTGATATTAATATATATATAAAATTTATTTGAGATAATAGAATGTCAGTCTTAGTAAGACCAGCAAACTCAGTAGTCCATTCTCTATGAAAACCTATATAATAAAATAAATTATGTTATTTAGTTAAATTTACTAATTGTTTTAACATAAAAGATGAATAACATAGTGGTTTATGATGAAAAAAAAAATCATAGCATGCAATTAATAAAGAAAATAAAAAATAACATTTTAAAGTAAGAAAGACAAATATTTATTGGTTTGTAAAAAACATATAGTTGAATTGGATGATAACAATATAAGTTTGAGGCTTACTTTTTGATATATACAGTATATTAAAAATCATACTATTATAAAATAATTAAAACTTATAAAATATGAAGTATAATTAAATAAATATAATAATGATATTATATATTTTTTTTATTTGTTAGAACTTGTGTGGGTAACCAATAACATCCCACCCTGATAAACTAATTAGTAAATTGAGAAAAAAAATCCAAACAATCAATTAGATAAAAAAAAAAAATAAGATTATTAACAATCAAAGGGAGATGATCAGTTATTTAGGGTCATGATAAGTAATGTGAGTAAGTTCTTTTTTGTTTAAATACGAGTACATTCTTATTGAAAACTTGGTTTTGCTGTCTAACTTGTTTGATGTTAAGTCTTTATTGATTTTTTTATCAATAAAAATTATTTATTATATTATATTTTTTTCGAATTATATAATTAATAAACCCAAATATTATAATAGTTTTATTTTTACTTTTATGAATTCAAAGTTTAAATAAATATTATAATAACTTAATAAATTAAAAAATTAAAAATTCATAAAACTAACTTCTTCTTTATTTTTTTATCATTAAAACCTCAAATAACCCAACATCAAAGAATCTCTAATGTGAGAATGAATGTTTGTTTCTATCTAATTAAAGCATAATTGTATTTTGATGATATTTTTGGTACTGCAATTAATTACGAGTAATATTCTAATGTAAATGAAATCTATTTAAATAAAGTAGAAAAGTGGATTACATATATAAGAGAATTTGTTGAAATCTTCTAAAATTGTTAGAATTTAAAATGTAAATTTTGTGGGTTTTTTTTCACGGTCCCATATTGTTGTGAGATGTAAACACATGTTTTTTTTTAATAATTCTCAATTCATTTTATGGCGTCTTCGATGTGATCATGGGACCACTGAACCAAGGCCTGTGCCGCGAATTAAACGGCGTTGTCAAATAGCTTCTAGCTTTCTTCAAGCAAGAGTCCACAAGGAAAGCTCCCTCAACAGAAAGATGGGACAGAGTCGCTTGAGCAGACGTGAAAGACAGGATGAATCAGACTTGAGATGCAACTGCCCCAATCATGTGTATATATAGAATTATCAAACTATGTCTCATTATTATTTCTAACTATTTTAAACTTATTGACTAATGTGAGATTAGAGTCGGTTTCTCTTTTAATATATAATCAATAGAGTAGAATTGCAATTTCTCATTTAAGAAAATGATATCAATCTAATTAAAGAGCTCACTATCCAAATAGATAATAGGAAAATTATGTCGAGAATGGTTAATCCAGATTAATATGTAATGCATCTTGTGGTATATCTTTTTTTTTATGTAAAAGTATTTACAAATATAATATTTGTGTTTTTTTTATGTAAAAATTCAATTTTATGAAATGTAATGGAAGAGCTCCATGTGATAATTAATTCTAATGTCGCCAAAATTATCCTTATAAGATTTAAAATTATATTGGTAAGTGAAATTCATAAGGATAAGGATAAGGATAAGGATAAGGATAAGGATAAGGATAAGGATAAGGATAAGGATAAGGATAAGGAATTGAAATTAGAATTAGAATTTCAATTTCAATTCCATGAGAATTGGCATTGAATTACAATTCAATTCCTATGTTTGAAAAATTATAAAATTATAATTAAATCTCAATTCTTATGTTTGTAAAATATAATATAACAAAAATAATTACCAAAATTATATAAATTATATAAATTTAGTTTAATTCTCTTTTATTAATCCAATATAAACTAACCATCTTTTACTTCAATATATTCTCTTCATTTTTACTACGGTGATTTTCATTGCAGTCGAACATGTTTTAAACATGTTTAACACGTATTTGACATGTTTAACACGTTCAACATATTTTTTACACGTTTAACATATTTTCACGTTTTTGGCATGTTTAAACACGTTTTTGACATGTTTAACACGTTTTCACACTTAAAACACGTTTTCACACGTTTAACATGTTTAAAATGTTTTTGACATTTTTAATATGTTTAACATGTTTTTCACATGTTTTTGATAAGTTTAACATATTTTTCACGTTTTGGCACTTTCAACACGTTTTTGACATGTTTAACACGTTTAACATGTTTTTCATACATTTATCACGTTTTCGCATATTAAACTTATTTTTCACGTTTTGGCACGTTTAACACGTTTTGGGCATGATTAACACGTTTTTCACACGTTTTATACATTTTTGGTATGTTTAACACGTTTTTGGCACGTTAGCACGTTTGACAAGTTTAACAAATTTTTGGCACGTTTAACATATTTTTAGCACATTAAAAATGTTTTGGCATGTTTAACACGTTTTTCATGTTTTTTGGCATGTTTAACACATTTTTCACATTTTTCATGTTTTTGGCACGTTTAAAACGTTTTTGACATTTTAACACGGTTTGGCACATTTAATACGTTTTGGCTCATTTGACAAGTTTTAACACGTTTTTTGCACGTTTAACATATTTTGGCACATTTAACACGTTTTGGCACGTTTAACATGTTTTAACATGTTTAACGGAACATTTAACACGTTTTGTGCACATTTTGGAATGCTTAATACGTTTTTGACATATTTAACACATTTTGGCCCGTTTAACATACTTGTGAAACATTTAAAATTTTCGGTTCGTTTAATTTATTTTTTCTCTTTCTAATATGTCTTTAGCATTATTATTATACGTTTTTTTGATCCGCTTAACATAATTTTGATTTTTTAATATTAATTTAATATTTTAATTACTAAATTAGTTAAAGAAATAAAATGTGAGATTAATATGAATTATTTAAATAATATTTAAATCATTCATACTAAATAAAGTCTTGAATATGGTAAACCTTGTTAATTTTCAAAAATAAATTAATTCATTAAACTGACCAAAAATATTAAATGTGTCATAAATGTGTTAAACGGGCCAAACCGTATTAAACATGTCAAAATATGGTAAATGTGTCAAAATTTATCATACGTACCAAAATGTGTTAAACATGCCAAAAACGTGTTAAACATGTCAAAACGTGTTAAACGTGCCAAAAATGTGTTAAACATGTAAAAAACGTATTAAATGTGCCAAAACGTAAAAAGTGTTAAACGTATAAAAAAACGTATTAAACGTGTCAAAAACGTGTTAAAGGTGCCAAAATATGATAAACATGTTTAATGTGTGAAAAACGTGTAAAAAATGTGAAAACATGTTAAACGAGTCAAATATGTGAAAAACTTATTAAGCATGTAAATACGTGAAAAACGTGCCAAAATATGAAAAACATGTGAAAACGTGTCAAAATGTGAAAAACATGTTAAACGTGTAAAAAAAACTTGTTAAACGTGTCAAAAACGTGAAAACGTGTTAAACGTGTCAAAAATGTGTTAAACGTGACAAAAACGTGTTAAACGTGTTAAACGTGTTCAACGTGTCAAAAATATGTTAAACGTGCCAAAAATGTGAAAACATGTTAATCGTGTGAAAAACGTGTTAAACGTGTCAAAACGTGTCAAATATGTGAAAAACTTGTTAAACATGTCAAAACGTGAAAAACGTGTTAAACATGTCAAAAATGTGTTAAACGTGTAAAAAATGCGTTAAACGTGTAAAAAATCTAAAAAAAACGTGTTAAACGTGTAAAACATGTAAAAAACATGTTAAACGTGCCAAAAACGTGAAAACATATTAACATGTGAAAATGTGTTAAACATGATAAACGTATTTAATGTGTGAAAAACGTGTTAAACATGTCAAAAACGTGTTAAACTTACTCAACAAAAAAAATATCGATTCAATATTTTAAAATCCTAAATTCCAAAAACAAATATTATCGATTGAAATCTTTAATCCTGTTTTAAATAATAAAAAAATTAATTATTTTATTGAATATATATATATATATATATATATATATATATATATATATATATATATATAATTTAGAATTACAATTTCGAACTAAAAAATTAGAATTAAGAAATAAAATATTACACTATATTGAATTTTAATGTTAATTTCAATTTTTAATATTAAAATGTTTACTAAACATAAAAATTAGAATGGAATCTCTAATTTTAATTTCAATACCAATACCAATTCCAATTCCAATACCAATTCTATGGGAATAATGATGGTCCAATATCTCGTACCAATTGCCAGAAATAATTTTGGTTATGATTTTTCTTTATTAGAGTCGACTCTACTATAAAGACTAATTTAACTCAATATTAATGATATTACAACTCTAACAAAATAAATAGTTCACAACATATTGAAAGCAAATTCATTTTATTCCAAACTTAATTTTATTCAACTGGGATACATAATCAAATCACAAATTATTTAAATAGATCAAGATCAAAACTCACATTTGTGTGTGAATTTTCTACAATCTATCCAACAAGAATATGAAATATATATAGCTAGTTAGCTAGATCATAACTAAATAACTAAAATTAAGGTTACACAACTTTAATTCCGTCAATACATCAAGTTACCTAACTAGACAGTTTACTTTGGGAACATCGAAAGGGCTTGCGGTTCCATGTGCATAGGCGCAGCTCGCAAATACCGCTTGCTTTACACTGTTCGAAGCAGTTATCTTGATATTATCTACTCTGATATTTCGGCATGGTGCTAATGGACTACAATCTAAGTTTACTGCTTTTGCCATCATCGTTGTTCCCTTAAACCCTTTGAACGTTACATCACTTACTTTGACTTTCGAATGCTACATCAAAAAACGAACAATCATGTTATAATGAATATATTAGATAAAAGAAGGGGTTCTATATATATATATATATATCAATAGAACTTAATTACCTCTCCAGTCCAATAGTTTTGGTCAATGATGATAGGGTTATATGAATCGATTAGCGTGATATCCTCGTATGTGATGTTTCTAACATATCCGCTTCCACCCTTTTATGTTTTTTAGAACAACATTTTTAGACAATTAATGATCAGGATTCAGGACAAATAAGATAAATTTAATTTATTAACTTATAATATTGTACATACACTCTTTGTTTTTATCCTAGCAGCCGTCAATGTTCCTCTAAATGTACAATTTTTTACGTGTACATGTTCCACAGTATCGAAACCACCAGGAGTTCCTCCTAAGCTACCAACACTGAAATATATAAACAAAACAATTAATTAAAGAAAAACGAGTGAAATTAACATAGAAAATTATTTTTCGGAAAAATCGACCTTATTCCATGGCCAGGGCCGCAATTGATATTTTCTATGTTGATACGGGAGTTTCCACCGATCATGGCAATGCAATCATCACCTATAAATAAGATGATTGATTAACTTAAACATGTAAATCAAATAGTTGCAAAATTTAACTACAATGTCACATAAATTAACTCACCACATTGGATATTGCTATTATGAATATATACGTTTCTAGAACGGGCGATGTTGATACCGTCAGTGTTTTGACTATTTTTGGGCGAAGATATTTTAATGTTTGAGATAACCACCCCCACGCAGTTTAAGATAACAAGGTGGACTCTTGGTGATCGGAGGAATGTCACCTCATTAATGCTTAAGTTTGTGCACGTCGCAAATGTTAACATCTGTTGTTCAATTTAGAATTATTAGAAATTAAGTTTCTTAGAAATTATTGACCGAAATTTATTTAGCAACTCACTACTGGACGATCGGAGGGAACCGGTTGTTTCCACCAATCGTTGAAAGTCGCCGAACCATCTAAGCTCCCGTTTCCATTGATAACTAATCCATTGACATATTGAAAAGAAATCCATCTACCCGAAATGATCTTGAGATTATTTTTGTTTGGTGAAACAATTTGGCCCAAAATCTATGGCATAATTATACAACAATTTACATAGTTAGTAAACAAACTATATAAGAAACAAAGTAATTAAATTAAAGATTAATATAATAGTTTAATTACCGTAACGGTGACCAATGATGAACACGAACCCACAAATCGCACCATTTGCAATAGAAACTTCTTACCCGCAGGCACCACCATTGTTGGGTTTGGCCTCTTATCTTTGCACACCGTGTTCCATGTTTTAAGGAATGCCTTTTAATTTATAAGCAATTTTCAATTACACTGTCAATTTCAATTAATATATTTTAGATATAAATTTTAATAGTGAAAATTTGATTTACCTGAGTATCATCGGTTCTTCCATCTCCCACAGCTCCAAAATGAGTTACGTCAAATTTTGTTTGGGTTGTTAAATTACATTTTAACATGAATATGCATAATAACATAATAATTTTACTAGAAATTTCCTATAAAGAATAAAAAGAAATAAGAATTAGTGTTGGACTAATTAATTCATATAAACATAGACAGATTATATAAATGAGGGGAAAAAAATTCTATGAGAGTAAACTAACCATTCTAAATACAATAAAAGGCTGTAATGAAATTTTGCAAAGGAATGAACAAACTTATATGAAGGAGAAGACTTAAATAATTAATTAATTACATATATAAGATAACTAACTGAAATCTATCTAATCATATAATATTTGATTGTTTTGCTAAGATTGCATGATTATGTAATATCTATATATAACCTATAATTAATAACATGAAACTTAATTGTGCTTAATTTGGATTACTTTTTTAAATGTTATGGATATATATATGTAATTTCTATTCAATATACATGTTGTTTATCAACTAATTTTAATTATCGTTAATGCAATTGAAATAACATTTGATTTTACGAATAAAATATTAATATGTACATACCATAAAATATGATAAAAATAATTAATTACATATATAAGATAACTAACTGAAATCTCTCTAATCATATAATATTTGATTAATTGTTTTGCTAAGATTACATGATTATGTAATATCTATATATAACCTATAATGAATAACATAAACTTAATTTATATTCAAAATACATGTTATTTATCAACTAATTTTAATTAGTATTAATGCATTGAAATAACATTTGATTTTACTAATAAAATATTAATGTGTACATACCATAAAATATGATAAAATAAGTAATTATAATGAATACTTTTATTTTTTTAATTTTAAAATTATTAAGTTTTGGTCCACATCATTTATAATGGATTTCATTAAAATCATCTTATTATTTAAATTTTGATATTAATATTAATATATATATATATTAATATTAATATATATATATATATTAATATATATATATATATATATATAATATATATATATATATATCTATAAAATTTATTTGAGATAATAGACTTCACATAAGGCAAGTCTTGGTTAAGCCCAACAAACCCATAATCCATTATCTATGAAACCTTTATAATAAAATAAATTAGGTTATTTAGTTAACATATATAAAAAATGTATAACAGAGTGGTTTATGATGGAAAAAAAATCATAGCATAAAATTAATAAAGAAAATAAAAAATAATATTTTAAAGTAAAAGACAAATATTTATTGGTTTGTAAAAAACATATAGTTGCATTGGATGATAACACTATAAGTTTGAGCCTTACTTTTGAAATATATATATATATATATATATATATATATATATATATATATATATATATTATATTAAAAATCATAAAACTTATAAAATGTAAAATATATTTAAATAAATATATTGATAATATTATATATTTTTTTATTTATTAGTGCTTGGGTGGGTAACCAATAACATCCCACCCTGATAAACTAATAAGTAAATTGAGAAAAAAAATTCAAATAATCAATTCGGATCGAAAAAAAAAGATTATTAACAATGATCAATTATTTAGGTTCATGATAAGTTTTATTTTTAGGGTTTTTTTTATGATGGAGGAGTTTGTTGGGTTATTTAATTGAGCTCTCAACTATGAAATAAAAAGTTTAAGAAGTCCAGAAACTAGAAGCCCAAAGTTTAAAATTAAACTCAGAAGCTTAGAAGTCCAGAAGCTCAAGATTCCTTTTATATTAAATAGGAGCAAAGTTGTCTTATTGAAAAAAGACTCTTGAGTTGTCTTCGTTCTGCTATAAAAGGTGGAGAAGTGGGTTATCAAAACACATCTCTGAAAGTCATCTAGCATACACTTGTAGAGAGATAGTAAGATCTCTTATTTGTTTAGCTCTTATCTACAATTGTTTTGCGTTTAACATTTGATTATAGTGAATTTTCTTTTGGACAAAAGTCCCGTGGTTTTTACTCATTGATTTGAGAATGTTTTCCACGGTAAATTCTTGGTGTTCTTGTTTCATTTATATTTCCTTTTATATTTGTTGTTTCTCGCTCCTAAAAATCCAATAAAGCGGGGAATAGTTTATTATCACGAGTGTGGTGATTATTCGCTTTATTCCCAACAGTTTGAGCAGCTTGAAGGGGACCCAATTTGGCCCCTGATAAGTAAAAATAGTTAATTAAGTAGTAGTATTAATTAACTATTTAAATATGCTAATCAACTTAAAAAACTAGTCAACAACTATAAAATTATCAAAGTTTTGAATATTTAGTTTAAATAATCAAAAAGGAGAAATAATTAAAATTTATGAAAAGTTTTAATAATGAATTGATAAAACTAAGTTCAATTAAATATATAAGTTAAAACTATATATATTGGTAAGCACTTTTGTCTGTCACACGGGTGATCAGGGATCGAATTTCACCAGTTGCAAATAATAATTAAAGTTTTTTTTATTTCAGGGAAGCTGAGCAAAATACCAAAATTTCCACGTAGGCGCATCGGCATTATTAAAAACCGAAGTCCAAGAATCTACAGATTCAGTATTTAATGAGATCGGTCCGGTATTTAATGTTCCGGTTAATTAATGAGATCGATATTTAATACTTCGGTATTAAATGATTCCGACATTAAATGAGCCGTGCATTCCGTATTAAATTAGCTCTGGTTATTAAATGCAAATGTTTTCCTCATACTCCAAATTGAGCATTCATTAGTAGTCTGACAAAGTAGCTTTTATAATCTCAGACTGATTTGTTGTCATTTTAGTGCAGGTTTGACGAAGACTTTTTGGGAGCAGAGACAAAATGTCACATGCCAAGATTAATGTCAAAATCTCTGAAAAGAAAGCTTTAGTACAACATGCTCCATTAAATGAATTTCTATTATCAAGAACAACATCTGAATAAATGATTTCCTCTACCTGATCAATCTTAGCTCCAAATTGAGCATTCATTATGAGTAGTTTGGCAAAATAGCTTTCATAATCTCAGACTGATTTGTTGCCATTTTAGTGCAAGTCTGATGAAAACTTCTTGAGAGCAGATGTAGTAGAGACAGACTGTCACATGCCAAGATTAATGTCAAAATCTCTGCAAAGAAAACTTTAGTACAACAGGCTCCATTAAATGAATTTCTATTATCAAGAACAGACAAGATCAAAGAAGATCTTCTTTGTTGTACCAATTCTGAAGCTCCACCAATCAAAAAAGGACTAGTATCATTTGAAGTCAACATGTCCGTTGAAAAAATTATTACCGTTGTTGTGTGCTTTGGATATATAAAAAGATTAAAGGAAGGCCAGAAGAACAAGGGACTTGAAGAACAGAGCAGAACCTTGAAGATCTAAGATCTCTTGTTAATAAAAACTCTTTACAAGCTCTTGTCTTAGCATATTTTATGTGAGAGAGTGTCTTCATACCGAAAAATCATTGTATCATTTTTCCATTATTATGAGTTCTTTTTAAGTTGATAGAGTATCTATCAACAAGTGTTGTGTGTGTGCTAGAAGTTCGAAAAAAGACAACAACTAAGTCCTGACTATTCGACTGGGTTGTGTACAAGTGTGTTGTATTTAACCAAATCTTCTAGTGAATACTCTTCTGAATGTTGAGAAGAGTATCCTTCTCGAGGTCGAGAAGAATGAGTGACGTAAGAGAGTTTTCTCCGAACATCCATAAAATCCTTTGTGTCTTGTGTTCTTTTCTTTCAGTATCTTCCAAACCGATTATTCATTGCTTGAAATCGAAACAAATATTTCTGCACTTGAACTCGGTTCAAGAGTTTGTGACGGTTTGCGTAGAATAGAGACTGATATTAACCTCTAACAGGGTTAGTATCAACTAGTGTGTGTGTAAGCGTTTACCCTAGCGAGACCCCAGTCTCCTTTGACGATCCCGATCCTAACAGCCCTTAACAAGGAAACGTGTCAGACGTGTGAATCTGACTTCCATCTAGCAAATTGAGGCGACATACAACTGTTCCAATCATGTGTATACATAGAATTAACAAACTATATCCCATTATTATTTCTAATTATTTTAAACTTATTGACTAATGTGAGATTATAGTCGGTTTCTCTTTGAATATATAATCAATAAAGTAGAATTTCAATTTCTCATTTAAGAATATATAATAATAAAGTAGAACTGCAATTTCTCATTTAAGATAATTATATCAATCTAATTAAAGAGCTCATTATCCAAATAGATAATAGGAAAATTAAGACGAGAATGGTTAATCCAGATTAATATGTAATGCATCTTGTGAAATATATTTATTTTTATGTAAAAAGTATTTACAAATATAATATTTGTGTTTTTTTATGTAAAAATTCAATTTTTATGAAATGTAATGGAAGAGCTCCATGTGATAATTCTAATGTCGCCAAAATTATCGTTACAAGGTTTAAAATTATGTTGGTAAGTGAAATTCATAAGGGTAAAATTATGTTGGTAAGTGAAATTCATAAGGGTATGTTTGAATAAGTGGAATTGGAATTGGAATTAGAAATAGAATTAGAATTGGAATTGGGATTCGGAATTGGAATTGGCATTGGAATTCCATTTCAATTCCATTTGTTGGAAAAATTATAAAATTGTAATTCAATCTCAACTCCTATGTTTATAAAATAGAATATAATAAAAATAATTACCAAAATTATATACATTTAGTTTAATTCTCTTTTATTAATCCAATATAAACTAATCATCTTTCACTTCAATATATTCTCTAATTTTTACTACGTTGATTTCCATCACAGTCGAACACGTTTTTAACACATTTAACACGTTTTTGACATGTTTAACACATTTTTGACATGTTTAACACGTTCAACACGTTTTTTCACGTTCAACACATTTTTCACATTTTTGTCACGTTTAAACACGCTTTTTTGACATGTTTAATATATTTTCACACTTAAACACATTTTCACATGATTAACATGTTTTCCACGTTTTTGGCACGTTTAAAACGTTTTTGACATTTTTAATATGTTTCACATGTTTTTCATACATTATGACAAGTTTAACACATTTTTCACGTTTTTGGCAAATTTAACATGTTTTTGGCAAGTTTAACACGTTTTTAACATATTTAACACGTTTAACACGTTTTTAACATAATTAAGTTTAACATGTTTTTCACACATTCAACACATTTTTCACACGTTTAACTTGTTTTTCACGTTTTTGATACGCTTAACACATTTTTGGCATGATTAACACGTTTTACACATTTTTGGCATGTTTAACACATTTTTAACATGTTTAACACGTTTTTGGCATGTTAATATATTTTTGACAAGTTTAACACATTTTTGACACATTTAACATATTTTTAGCACATTAAAAACGTTTAACACGTTTTTCACGTTTTAAACACGTTTAACACATTTATGGAACCTTTAACACATTTTTGACATTTTAACATGTTTAACACATTTTGGCACAATTATTACGTTTTGGCTCATTTGACAAGTTTTAACACGTTTTTTTGTACGTTTAACATATTTTGGCACATTTAACACGTTTTGACACGTCTAACATGTTTTAACATGTTTAATGGCACATTCAACACGTTTTGGCACTTTTGACACATTTTGGCATGTTTAATGCGTTTTTGACATGTTTAACACGTTTTGGCCCGTTTAACATACTTGTGAAACATTTAAAATTTTCGGTCTGTTTAATTTATTTTTTCTCTTTCTAATATGTCTTTAGCATTATTATATACATTTTTTTGATTCGCTTAACATAATTTTGATTTTTTGATATTATTTTAATATTTTAATTACTAAATTAGTTGAAAAAATAAAATGTGAGATTAATATGAATTATTTAAAAAATATTTAAATTATTCATACTAAATAAAGTCTTGAATATGGTAAACCCTATTAATTTTCAAAAATGAATTAATTCATTTAATGGATCAAAAATATTAAATGTGTCACAAGTGTGTTAAACGGGCCAAAATGTATTAAATAAGTTAAAATGTCGTAAATGTGTCAAAATTTATCAAGCGTGTCAAACCGTGTTGAACGTGCCAAAAACGTGAAAAATGTATTAAACGTGTCAAAAATGTGTTAAACATGTAAAAATGTATTAAATGTGCTAAAACATGAAAAATGTTAAAAGTATAAAACGTATCAAAAACGTGTTAAACGTGCCAAAAACATAATAAAAGTGTTTAATGTGTAAAAAAACATATTAAACGTGTCAAAATATGAAAACGTATTAAACGTACCAAATATGTGAAACACTTGTTAAATGTGCTAATACGTGAAAAATGTGTCAAACTGTGAAAAATATGTGAAAACGTGTTAAACGTGTAAAAAACTTGTTAAACGTGTCAAAAATGTGAAAACATATTAAATGTGTTAAAAAAACATTTTAAACGTGTCAAAAACGTGTTAAATGTGACAAAAACATGTGAAACATATACAACGTGTCAAAAAAGTGAAAATATGTTAAATGTGTGAAAACGTGTTAAACATGTTAAACGTGCCAAATATGTGAAAAACTTGTTAAACGTGCCAAAATGTGTGAAAACGTGTAAAACATGTCAAAAACGTGTTAAACGTGTAAAAAATAGTAAACGTGTCAAAAACAGGTTAAACGTGTAAAAAACATGTTAAACGTGCCAAAAACGTGAAAACATGTTAAACGTGTTAAATGCGACATAAACGTGATAAACATGTTTAATGTGTGAAAAACGTATTAAACATATCAAAATCGTGAAAAACGTGTTAAACGTGTCAAAAACGTGTTAAACGTACTCAATAGAAAAAATATCGATTCAATATTTTAACATCCTAAATTCCAAAAACAAATATTATCGATTGAAAACTTTAATCGTGTTTTAAATAATAAAAAAATAAATTATTTCTTTGAAAAAATATATAATATTTTTTTTGAAATTACAATTCCGACCTTAAAATATTGGAATTGAGAACTATATATAATATTACACTATATTGAATTCCATTGAAATTTTAATTTAAATTTCAATTCTTAATATTAAAGTTACTACCAAACATAAGATTGTAATTAGACTCTCTAATTCCAATTTCAGGGGTTACCAAACACCCCAATATCTTGTACCAATCGCCACAAATGAATTCTGTTATGATTTTTCTTTATTAGAGTCGACTTTACCTGGAAGACTAATTTAACTCAATATTAATGATAATACAACTTTAACAAAATAAATAGTTCACAACTCAATATTAAATATGTCAAAATGTGGTAAATATGCCAAAATTTATCAAACGTGTCAAAAACGTGTTAAACATACCAAAACGTTTTTAACGTGCCAAAAACGTAAAAAAATGTGTTAAATGTGTCAAAAACGTGTTAAACATGTAAAAATGTATTAAATGTGTCAAAACATGAAAAATGTTAAAAGTGTAAAACGTATAAAAAAAAAACGTGTTAAACGTGCCAAAAACATGATAAAAGTGTCAAAACGTGTCAAAAATGTGTTCAACGTGTTAAACGTGTCAAAAACATGAAAACATGTTAAATGTATAAAAAACGTGTTAAATGTGTAAAAAACATATCGAAAATTTGTTAAACGTGCCAAAACGTGAAAAACGTGCAAAATATGTGAAAACATGTTAAACATGTCAAAAACGTGTTAAACATGAAAAATGTATTAAACGTGTAAAAAATTGGTTAAACATGTCAAAAACCTAAAAAATGTGTTGAATGTGTCAAAAACGTGTTAAACGTGTAAAAAATATGTTAAACGTGTAAAAAACATGTTAAACGTGTTAAACGTGTGAAAAACGTGTTAAACGTGATAAACATATTTAATGTGTGAAAACGCGTTAAACGTGTCAAAACGTGTTAAACTTATTCAACAAAAATAATATTTGTTCGATATTTTAATATACTATATTCTGAAAACAAATATTATCACTTGAAAACTTTAATCGTGTTTTAAATAATAAAAAAATAAATTATTTTGTTGAAAAAGTATATAAAAAAATTTAGAATTACAATTTGACCTAAAAAGATTGGAATTGAGAACTATAATATTACACTATATCCAATTTCATTGGAATTCTAATTTTAATTTAAATTCTTAATATTAAAGTGTTTATCAAACATAAGAATTGGAATTGGACCCTCCAATTCCAATACCAATTCCAGAGTTACCAAACACATCCAAGAACATCCAAAAGAATAATGACGGTCCAATATCTCGTACCTATCGCCACAAATAAATTCTGTTACGATTTTTCTTTATTAGAGTCGACTTTTTCTATAAAGACTAATTTAACTCAATATTAATGGTAATACAACTCTAACAAAATAAATAATTCACAACATATTGAAATCAAATTCATTTTATTCCAAACTTTTATTCAACTGGGATACATAATCAAATCACAAATTATTTAAATCACAAATTATTTAAATAGATCAAGATCAAAACTCACATTTGTGTGTGGATTTTCTACAATCTATCAAACAAGAAAATGAAATATATATAGCTAGTTAGCTAGATCATAACTAAATAACTAAAATTAAGGTTACACAACTTTAATTCCGTCAATACATCAAGTTACCTAACTAGACAGTTTACTTTGGGAACATCGAAAGGGCTTGCGGTTCCATGTGCATAGGCGCAGCTCGCAAATACCGCTTGCTTTACACTGTTCGAAGCAGTTATCTTGATATCATCTACTTTGATATTTCGGCATGGTGCTAATGGACTACAATCTAAGTTTACTGCTTTTGCCATCATCGTTGTTCCCTTCAACCCTTTGAACGTTACATCACTTACTTTGACTTTCGAATGCTACATAAAAAATGAATAATGAAGTTATGAATATATTAGATAAAAGAAGGGGTTCTATATATATATAATATTTTTGGCACGTTTAACATATTTTTAGCACATTAAAAACGTTTTGGTATGTTTAACACGTTTTTCATGTTTTTGGCATGTTTAACAAATTTTTCACATTGTTCATGTTTTTGGCACGTTTAACACGTTTTGGCTCATTTGACAAGTTTTAACACGTTTTTTGCACGTTTAACATATTTTGGCACATTTAACACGTTTAGTCACATTTAACACGTTTTGGCACGTTTAACATGTTTTAACATGTTTAACAGAATATTTAACACGTTTTGGCACTTTTGACACATTTTGGAATGTTTAATACATTTTTGACATATTTAACACGTTTTGGCCCATTTAACATACTTGTGAAACATTTAAAATTTTCGGTCTGTTTAATTTTTTTTTCTCTTTCTAATATATCTTTAGCATTATTATTATACATTTTTTTGATCCGCTTAACATAATTTTGATTTTTTGATATTATTTTAATATTTTAATTACTAAATCAGTTAAAGAAATAAAATGTGAGATTAATATGAATTATTTAAATAATATTTAAATCATTCATACTAAATAAAGTCTTGAATAAGGTAAACCTTGTTAATTTTCAAAAATAAATTAATTCATTAAACTGAACAAAATATTAAATGTGTCATAAGTGTGTTAAACAGGCCAAAACGTATTAAACATGTCAAAATATAGTAAATGTGCCAAAATTTATTAAATGTATCAAAATGTGTTAAACGTGCCAAAAAAGTGTTAAACATGTCAAAACGTTTTAAACGTGTCAAAATGTGTTAAACATGTAAAAAGCGTATTAAATGTGCAAAAACGTGAAAAATGTTAAACGTATAAAAAAACATGTTAAACGTGTCAAAAACGTATTAAACGTGCCAAAAACATGATAAACGTGTTTAATATGTGAAAAACGTGTCAAAATGTGAAAACATGTTAAACGTGTCAAATATGTGAAAAACTTATTAAACGTGCAAATACGTGAAAAAACGTGTCAAAACATGAAAAACATGTGAAAACGTGTCAAAATGTGAAAAACATGTTAAACATGTAAAAAAACTTGTTAAACGTGTTAAACGTGTTAAAAATGTGTTAAACGTGACAAAAACGTGTTAAACGTGTCAAAAACATGTTAAACGTGCCAAAAACGTGAAAACATGTTAAACGTGTCAAAATGTGCCAAACATGTGAAAAAAACTTGTTAAACATGTCAAAACGTGAAAAACGTGTTAAACATGTAAAAATGTGTTAAACGTGTAAAAAATGCGTTAAATGTGTCAGAAATCTAAAAAAATGTGTTAAACGTATAAAAAACGTGTTAAACATGTAAAAAACATGTTAAACATGCTAAAAACGTGAAAATATATTAACGTGTGAAAAACGTGTTAAACGTAACATAAACGTGATAAACGTGTTTAATGTGTGAAAAACGTGTTAAACATATCAAAAACGTGTTAAACTTACTCAACAAAAAAATATCGATTCAATATTTTAACATCCTAAATTCGAAAAACAAATATCGATTGAAAACTTTAATCGTGTTTTAAATAATAATAAAATAAAATATTTTATTGAATATATATATATATATATATATATATATATATATATATATATATATATATATATATATATATATAAAATTTAGAATTACACTTCCAGACCTAAAAAAATTAGAATTGAGAAATATAATATTTCCATTATAATTCTAATTCAAATTTCAATTTTAATTCTTAATATTAAAACGTCGGCTAAACATAAGAATTAGAATTAAACTCTCTAATTCCAATTTCAATACCAATTCCAATTTCAATACCAATTCCAATTTCAATACCAATTCTATGGGAATAATGATAGTCCAATATCTCGTACCAATTGCTACAAATAAATTTTGTTATGATTTTTCTTTATTAGAGTCGACTTTACTATAAAGACTAATTTAACTTAATATTAATGATAATACAACTCTAACAAAATAAATAGTTCACAACATATTGAAAGCAAATTCATTTTATTCCAAACTTTTATTCAATAGGGATACATAATCAAATCACAAATTATTTAAATAGATCAAGATCAAAACTCACATTTGTGTGTGGATTTTCTACAATCTATCCAACAAGAAAATGAAATATATATAGCTAGTTAGCTAGATCATAACTAAATAACTAAAATTAAGGTTACACAACTTTAATTCCGTCAATACAAGTTACCTAACTAGACAGTTTACTTTGGGAACATCGAAAGGGCTTGCGGTTCCATGTGCATAGGCGCAGCTCGCAAATACCGCTTGCTTTACACTTTTCGAAGCAGTTATCTTGATATTATCTACTCTAATATTTCGGCATGGTGCTAATGGACTACAATCTAAGTTTACTGCTTTTGCCATCATCGTTGTTCCCTTAAACCCTTTGAACGTTACATCACTTACTTTGACTTTCGAATGCTACATAAAAAAACGAACAATCATGTTATGAATATATTACATAAAAGAGGGCGTTCTAAACTATATATCAATAGAACTTAATTACCTCTCCAGTCCAATAGTTTTGGTCAATGATGATAGGGTTATATGAATCGATTAGCGTGATATCCTCGTATGTGATGTTTCTAACATATCCGCTTCCACCCTTTTATGTTTTTTAGAACAACATTTTTAGACAATGATCAGGATTCAGGACAAATAAGATAAATTTAATTTATTAACTTATAATATTGTACATACACTCTTTGTTTTTATCCTAGCAGCCGTCAATGTTCCTCTGAATGTACAATTTTTTACGTGTACATGTTCCACAGTATCGAAACCACCAGGAGTTCCTCCTAAGCTACCAACACTGAAATATATATATAAACAAAACAATTAATTAAAGAAAAACGAGTGAAAATAACATAGAAAATTATTTTTCGGAAAATCGACCTTATTCCATGGCCAGGGCCGCAATTGATATTTTCTATGTTGATATGGGAGTTTCCACCGATCATGGCAATGCAATCATCACCTATAAATATGATGATTGATTGACTTAAACATGTAAATCAAATAGTTGCAAAATTTAACTACAATGTCACATAAATTAACTCACCACATTGGATATTGCTATTATGAATATATACGTTTCTAGAACGGGCGATGTTGATACCGTCAGTGTTTTGACTATTTTTGGGCGAAGATATTCGAATGTTTGAGATAACCACCCCCACGCAGTTTAATATAACAAGGTGGACTCTTGGTGATCGGAGGAATGTCACCCCATTAATGTTTAAGTTTGTGCACGTCGCAAATGTTAACATCTGTTGTTTAATTTAGAATTATTAGAAATTAAGTTTTCTAGAAATTATTGACCGAAATTTATTTAGCAACTCACTACTGGACGATCGGAGGGAACCGGTTGTTTCCACCAATCGTTGAAAGTTGCCGAACCATCTAAGCTCCCGTTTCCATTGATAACTAATCCATTGACATATTGAAAAGAAATCCATCTACCCGAAATGATTTTGAGATTATTTTTGTTTGGTGAAACAATTTGGCCCAAAATCTATGGCATAATTATACAACAATTTACATAGTTAGTAAACAAACTATATAAGAAACAAAGTAATTAAATTAAAGATTAATATAATAGTTTAATTACCGTAACGGTGACCAATGATGAACAAGAACCCACAAATCGCACCATTTGCAATAAAAACTTCTTACCCGCAGGCACCACCATTGTTGGGTTTGGCCTCTTATCTTGGCACACCGTGTTCCATGTTTTAAGGAATGCCTTTTAATTTATAAGTAATTCTCTGTCAATTTCAATTAATATATTTGAGATAAAAATTTGATTTACCTGAGTATCATCGGTTCTTCCATCTCCCACAGCTCCAAAATGAGTTACGTCAAATTTTGTTTGGGTTGTTAAAATACATTTTAACATGAATATGCATAATAGCATAATAATTTTACTAGGAAATTCCTAAGAAGAATAAAAAGAAATAAGAATTAGTGTTGGACTAATTAATTCATATAAACATAGACAAATTATATAAATGAGGGGGGAAAAAATCTATGAGAGTAAACTAACCATTCTAAATACAATAATAGGCTGTAATGAAATTTTGCAAAGGAATGAACAAACTTATATGAAGGAGAAGACTTAAATAATTAAATAATTACATATATAAGATAACTAACTGAAATCTATCTAATCGTATAATATTTGATTGTTTTGCTAAGATTGCATGATTATGTAATATCTATATATAACCTATAATTAATAACATGAAACTTAATTGTGCATTTTGGATTACTAATTTAAATGTAATGGATAGATATATGTAATTTCTATTCAATATACATGTTGTTTATCAACTAATTTTAATTATCATTAATGCAATTGAAATAACATTTGATTTTACTAATAAAATATTAATATGTACATACCATAAAATATGATAAAAATAATTAATTACATATATAAGATAACTAACTGAAATCTCTCTAATCATATAATATTTGATTGTTTGGCTAAGATTGCATGATTATGTAATATCTATATATAACCTATAATTAATAACATGAAACTTAATTGTGCTTAATTTGGATTACTTTTTTAAATGTTGTGGATATATATATATATATATATATATATATATATATATATATATATATATATATATATATATATATTTATATATATATATATATATATATTCAACTAATTTATTCAGAATACATGTTATTTATCAACTAATTTATTTATCATTAATGCATTGAAATAACATTAGATTTTACTTTCTGTGAGGTAGATGAGGTTAGGGCTGAAAACGAGTCGAGTCGAGCTCGAGTAGAGGTCTACTCGAGCTCGAGCTCGAAAAAATTTCAACGGCTCGAACTGGAGCTCGAGCTCGATCGAGTATCAAAATTAAAGCTCGAGCTCGAACTCAAAACAAGTACTCGAGCTCGACTCGAACTCGACTCGATTAGCTTGAATTTTACTGAGCTCAAGAGCTCGGCTCGATGTCGACTCGAGCTCGAACTCGACTCGAAACATACAAAATTAAAACATATCAACTAAATAGTTTCACACTTTCAATATATCAAAAGATCACAACAAAATGAATAAACATATAGAATTATTCATTTCACCTAAAACATAAACATTCCATCAAAATCAAATAGTACACACAACATTACACATTAAAACATTCAACTTAAAACATAACCATTCTAACTAAAAATATCTAAAATCCAAAGTCCAAACATACAATATATTAAATTAGTCCAACATAAAACAACCAAACTTACTTAATCAAAACTCCAAAGTTCCCAACATTCCAAAGTCCAAACTTACTTAATCCAAACTTCCAAAGTCCAAACTAAAAAATAACACCTTATTTGGATTCCGGAAGACAAATTTCTTGATAAGTTTTATCTCTCTGAAAAAAACAATTTATAGTTAAATTAATGTTCAAACAATAATATATGTTAACGTAAAATAAAAATTATTAAATTTCACTTACCCTCGTATTTTTTTCACTCCATGCAAATGTCGAAGCCAATCTCCTCCACATAGAAGAACTTGCACCGTCTCTGGGGAAAGTGATGAACGATAAGAATCAATGACCCTCGTCCCAGCACTAAATGTTGCTTCGGAAGCTACCGAACTTACTGGAATAGCTAAAATATCAGCGGCCATTTTTGATAACACTGGATATTGTAGTCTATTCATTTTCCACCAATCTAAACATGAAAAATCTTTAGGAATTTCACTCTTCTTCAAACGATCCTTTTCGAGATAGTCTAATAATTCAGATTTTGAAGGCTCTGAAGTCTCAATTTCCGCACAATAAGCATCAAAGTCATCCCAATTGGAGGAAGAATCACGTTGAGTCGTATTAGAATTGGAAGAGCCAATATTTTCCAAATTGAATGAACGAGAAATCCTTTCACAATCATTTTCAGCAACATAGACATCATAAAGGCTAACAAGAGCATCTTTAACCTTACAAATATTTCTTTGGGCATCACCATGGGAATAAAGTTTTGGAAACAAAACTCAACTGCTAACATTTTTTTGGTTGGATCTAGAACTGCAGCTAAAGCCATCAACAAATTGCACTCACCCCAATACTTGTCAAATTTTGTATTACAGAAGTGGTCTTTAGGGATTTAGGTATTACAGAGTACAGACTTAAATGCAGTATTACAGTATTCATATTAGCAAGATTCCTAAATGCAGATATTAAATTGAAGAGAATCTAGTTCTTTGTTGACAGATCGGAAGTATAACATATCGAATCTATGCAAGATCGAAAGAGAATAAATAAGAAATTGAAATGAAAATAAAAAAGGGGAAAACGATGAAAACCTTTTGGTGCTTTGCATTGAGCTCCTTGGTGACGTTTGCTTTCTCGTTTGATGAAAACCTAGTTCTTTGTTGGCGGCTGTCCGAATGAACTATGGAGGAGAAGAGGTTAGGGATTTTGGAGGAGAAAGGTTAGGGTTAGGGATTTTGGACTTTGGAGGAGAACTGGAGAAGAATGAAGAGGGAGGGTGCCCGTTAGGGATTTAGCCATTTATGGTATAAATTTATATTTTATATTTTAATACTCATATTTTATATTTAATTAAAGTATTACAATTTTTTATATTATAAAAAGTAAATATAAAATATAAAATATAAAATATAAAATATAAAATATAAAATATAAAATATAAAATATAAAATATAAAATATAAAATATAAAATATAAAATATAAAATATAAAATATAAAATATAAAATATAAAATATAAAATATAAAATATAAAATATAAAATATAAAATATAAAATATAAAATATAAAATATAAAATATAAAATATAAAATATAAAATATATATATAATATAAAATATAAATTAAATATAAAATATATTAATATAAATTATATATATTCGAGTAGCTCGTCGAGTACTCGAGCCGAGTATATAACTACTCGAACTCGGCTCGATTATATAACGAGTCGAGCTCGAGCATGCTCAAGCTCGAGTTTGACCAAGCTCGAGTCGAGCTTTGACCGAGCTACTCGCGAGCAGCTCACGAGCAGCTCGTCTCATTTTCAGCCCTAGATGAGGTAACACATTTATGCTTTGCTGACGATTTGTTCATTCTAGCGCACGCGGACGTTGATTCCATTAAAACTATTAGGGCTGCACTAACGTTCTTTTCTGAGGTAACATGTTTAACTATTAATGAAAGCAAAAGTGTGGCATTTTATGGAGGCGTGAAGGACGAAACAAAGCAGGACATCTTCAACATCATGAGCATCAAGGAAGGTAGATTTCCCATAAGGTACTTAGGAATTCCGTTAACTGCGAAGCAGATCGAGATCTCACACTGCAAGCCGCTGATTGAAAAGGTAAAAAACACGATATCTGGCTAGGCAGCGAAAAAACTTTCTTATGCAGGGAGGATCGAACTTATCAAAACCGTGGTTATGGGCATAGTTGGCTATTGGGCGCAACAAATGGTCATTCCGAAGAAGGTAATGAAGGAACTCGACACACTGATGAGAAACTTTATCTGGGGTAATAGTGGAAGAGGAGGAAAGAAAGTCAAATGGACCGCTCTCTGCAAACCGAAGGACGAGAGAGGCATCGACTTGAAGAACTGTATCGAGTGGAACAAGGCTCTAACCTTCAAGCATCTGTGGGCTTTGGAGCGCAATCAGGAGTCACTATGGATCAAATGGGTGCATACGAGATTTATGAAACACGAAACCAGCATCTGGACCTGCAAAATTCACGAAGGTATGAGCTGGTCTCTAAAAAAGATTCTTAAACTAAGAAGCGATATTGCAGATATTTATGACATCCGACTAGGGGACGGGAAAGGCACTCTATTCTGGCACGACCCTTGGTTTGAAAACCAGCCTATCATCGACAAGGAGCAGTTTCAAAATACTCGTATCAGAAGGGACTGCGCAAAAGCGAAAATCAGAGACATCAAATACGGGAATTGGAACTTGCTCTTGAGAAGAATTCCAGAAGGAAAGAGGATACTTGATCATATAAGTAACATACAACTACACGACAGACCGGATATTCATGAATGGAAAGCTGAGGACAATGGGAAGCTGGTATTGAAGAAAATATGGGAGGTAATCCGGGAAAAGCGTAGAAAGTAGAATGGGCTCCTCTTGTATGGTCAACGAAGATTATCCCTTGACACCAGTTCATCTTATGGCTCGCCTTCTAGGAAAGACTCAGCACACGTGATCGTATCAGTAAGTATATGAGCATCCCAGACGCGAGCTGTCTTCTATGCATATGAAATGAAGAAACCATAGATCACCTATTCGGGAGCTGTTGTATTGCTTCGGAGATTTGGGACAGATTCTATAAAAGCCTGGAGCTGATCAGTTTCCCGAGCGATTGGAATGAAATCAAAGAAGCGGCACTACTCAAAGCCAAGGGAAATAGATTTGCAACAAGCGTGTTCAAGTGCGGCTTTGGAGCAGTGGTGTATAACATTTGGCAAGAACGGAATGCAAGGGTATATGACAGAACCCGCAGGAGCATTGACGAGTTATGGAAAGATATTGTATCGGATTGCAGCGCCCTCGTGGGAACGTGGAGAGGAATTCTAAGCACGGAGCAGAACTGGAATATCTGTAGGAACTGGAATTTACCGTTTTTTAAACTCACTAGAATTGAAAACATTGTAAACAGATAATTCATTTACGTTTTTAACTTTTATTCAGAATGTTACGACTTCAAAATCATTCTAGGCCTGTCTAGAATGATCTCTTAAACTCGTGGTTTTTTTCCCGTTTTTGGGAATTTTTAATGAAATGACGCTAAGTCGTTTTCCAAAAAAAAAACATTAGATTTTACTAATAAAGTATTAATGTGTACATACCATAATATATGATCAAATAAGTAATTATAATGAATACTTTTAGTTTTTTAATTTTAAAATTATTAAGTTTTGGTCCACATCATTTATAATGGATTTCATTAAAATCATCTTATTATTTATATATATATATATATAAATAAAATTTATTTGAGATAATAGACTTCATATAAGGTAAGTCTTGGTTAAGCCCAACAAATCCATTAGTCCATTCTCTATGAAAACCTTTATAATAAAATAAATTAGGTTATTAAGTTAACATATATAAAAAAAAATGTATAACAGGGTGGTTTATGATAAAAAAAAAATCATAGCATAAAATTAATAAAGAAAATAAAAAAAAATATTTTAAAGTAAGAGACAAATATGTATTGGTTTGTAAAAAACATATAGTTGCATTGGATGATAACACTATAAGTTTGAGCCTTACTTTTGATATATATATATATTATATTGAAAATCATACTCCGGAGCATTTTCCACACCACTGCCCACAAAAAATTAATGGAGAATTATGTGGTTGGAAACTGTAGGAAAGTTTATCTCGTAGATAGTGAGCCACTGTATATTGTTGGCAAGGGTGACATCAAATTGAAGATGACAAATAGTTTTGTTTGGAAGATTAATAAGGTGAGACACATTCCAAGTTTAATGCGTAATCTGATTTCTGTTACACAACTTGATGAAGAAGATCACAATTTCAGTTGTGAAAATGGTGCGTGGAAGGTGACTAAAGGAGCAATAGTTGTTGCTCGAGGTCACAAAACTAGAACGTTATACACGACTTCAACTTGTAAAGAAACAGTTGTTGCTATAGTTGATGATTCGAAGAATAGTGAGTTGTGGCATTGCAGGTTGAACCATACGAGCGAAAAAGGGATGAAAATTCTTTTGAAGAATGGACAAATTCCAGAACTAAAGTCGATTGAACATCATGTAAAAACTGTATTCTTGGAAAACAAAAACAGATGAGTTTCTTAAAGATTAGGAAGTAGCTCAAAAAAGAAAGGCTATAGTTGGTACACACTGATGTGTGGGGACCTACACATGTTTCTTCTATTGGCGGATCACAATACTACGTGACGTTTATAGATGATTCGACAAGAAAGATATGTGTATATTTTATGAAACACAAGTATGAAGTATTTTCGATTTTCAAGAAATGAAAGACTTTGGTTGAAAATGAAACAAATCAGAAAGTTAAGTGCTTGAGATCCGACAACAGAGGTGAATATATCAATTTAGTTTTCAAGGAGTATTGTGTTGTGAATGAGATAGGTATGGTGAAGATTGTTCCCCGAATGCCTTAAGAGAATGGAGTAGCTGAACGAATGAATCGAACATTGAACGAGCGTTCTAAAGGCATGAGATTGCATGCAGGGATGCCAAAAACCTTCTGGGTAGAAGCTATCAATATTGTTGCCTATTTGATAAACAAAGGACCCTCTATTCCTCTTGAATTCAGAATTCCTGAAGAAACTTGAAGCAATAAAAAGGTAAACCTTTCTTATTTGAAAGTGTTTGGTTGTTTATCATATGTTCATATTAATGAACGTGATAGTAGAAAGCTTGATCCAAAGTCTAATAAATGTTTTTTCATTGGTTATGATGATATCGAGTTTGATTATCATTTTTGGGATAATCAAAATCGAAAGATCATTCGTAGCATTAATGTTATCTTCAATGAACAGGTTCTCTACAAAGATTGTGTTTGGAAGACATTATATGGTGATTCTAAGTTGGAAGAGACTGGTACAGTCGATTTGATAGAATTTTAAGCTAAATATATACCGACTGTCAAAGAAAAACAATGTGTTGTTGAAGATGAAATCGTTGAGAACGTGGCCCCAGAGGTAAATCAATAAACATCGGTTATATAGTTGAGAAGATTGTCAAGGAATCGAAAACTAGTTGAGAGATGGTCTCCATCTCTGAACTATATCTTGTTAACAGATAGAGGTGAACCTGAATGCTATGAGGAAGTAATATAATCTTATAATTCAGTTAAGTGGGAGTCTACGATGAAAGATGGGATGGACTCTTTGATGTTGAATCAGACATGGGAGCTCACTAAGTTGCCGAAGGGAAAGAAAGTACTTCACAACAAATGGATCTTCGAGATTAAAGAAGAATATGATAAAACCATGAGGTACAAGGCATGGTTGGTTGTGAAAGGATTTCAACAGAAAGAAGGTATTGACTATAATGAAATTTTCTCTCTAGTAGTTAAATTGATGACAATCAGAACTATTTTGAGTTTGGTTGTGAATGAAGACCTTCATCTTCAACAAATGGATGTCAAAACTGTTTTTCTTCATGGTGATTTAAATGAAGAGATTTACATGCGACAACCATAAGGATTTGAAGTCAAAGGAAAAGATGAGCTTGTGTATAAGCTTCAGAAAAGTTTGTATAGTTTGAAATAGGCTCCAATGCAATGGTACAAGAAGTTCGATTGCTTCATGAAAAGTAACAATTTTCGAAGGTGTGAAGCTGATCATTGCTTCTATATCAAGAGATTTGATAAATCGTACATTATTCTGCTCCTCTATGTTGATGACATGTTGATTGCTGGAGCAATCTTGTATGAGATTAACAAGCTCAAGAAAGAGTTGTTTAAAAAGTTTGCAATGAAGGATTTGGGTACTGCTAAACAAATCCTTGAGATGAGAATTTTCAGAGATGAAGAAGTTCTCAAGCTTTCACAAGAAGAATATATGAAGAAAGTTCTTAGCAGGTTCAACTTGTATGATGTAAAACCAGTTACTACCCCCTTAGTTAGTTACTTCAGACTATCTAAAGACCAGTCGCCTTCAACAAAGAAGGATAAAAATTACATGGTCACTGTTCCGTATGCCTCTTCCATTGATTATATTATGTATGCGATGCTTTGCACAAGACCAGACATTGCACATGCAGTGGGAGTTATTAGCAGATTCATTAGCAACCCAGGTAGACAACATTTGGAAGCAGTAAAGTGGATACTACGATACTTAAGAGGAAGTACGGGTCTCGCTTTGTGTTTTCGAAAGTCTAATATGGGTTTGGAAGGATATGTTGATGCTGACAATGGTGGTGATGTTGATACTAGGAAGAACACAACAGGGTATATTTATACTCTAGGGGGTATTGCAATCAGTTGGGTTTCAAAATTGCAGAAGATTGTTGCTCTTTCTAATTGTGAGGTAGAGTATGTTGTTGTGATAGAGGCTACTAAGGAGATGATGTAGTTACTACCCTTTTTGCGAGAATTGAGTCAAGACTACGAGGGAAGTGTGTTGCGATGCGACAGTTAGAGTGTCATTCATTTGGCAAAGAATCCTGTTTATTATGGCAGGACGAAGCATATACAAGTTCGTTATCATTTCATTTGGTCAGCTTTAGAAGATGGAATATTAGCTCTTGAGAAGATTCCCGAGAGTGAGAATCCAGTTGATATGTTGACGAAAGTTGTGACAAATGAGAAACTGAAGTTGTGTGAAACTTCAGTTGGTCTTCTTCGTTAAGACGCTGAATGGAAAGTCACTACCAATCAAGAGATGATGAAGTTAGTCTTCAATTGGGAGATTGTTGAGTTATAGAGCCCACACTTATAATAAACTCTACAATTGTTAATTAGAATTTATTGGGTTTGTATTTGGTTTTGGGTTTGGACCTGACCAAGAGTTATTTAGGTTTTATTATCTGAATGTTACCATATAAATATGTGATTATTAAGGGTTTACATTAAAAAGACAGAATTTTGAGAGATAAAGTGTGAGGCAAAAACTATGTATTCCTTCTTCTTCTTCATAGTGAAATTTGGTGGTGGCTAGTGTGAACGTAACTCAATTTGAGTGAACCACTATAAATCTGTGTCTTCTTGTCTTCTTCTTTCTTGCATTTTTTAAGATTGTTTCAAGCTGGTCGGATTTGGGAGATACAAATCATAACAAATGTGTCACAAGTGTGTTAAACGGGTCAAAACGTATTAAACATGTCAAAATGTGGTAAATGTTCCAAAATTTATCAAACATGACAAAATTTGTTAAACATGTTAAAATGTATTAAACGTGCTAAAAACGTGAAAAACATATTAAATGTGTCAAAAACATCTTAAACATGTAAAAAAACGTATTAAATGTGCCAAAACGTGATAATATTAAATGTGTAAAAAACGTGTTAAATGTGTCAAAATGTTTTAAACGTGTCAAAAATATGATAAACGTGTTTAATGTGTGAAAAACGTGTTAAACGTGCCAAATATGTGCAAATCTTGTTAAATGTGCCAATACGTGAAAAACGTGCTAAAACGTGAAAACATGTGAAAACGTGTTAAACGTGTCAAACATGTGAAAAAAATGTTAAACGTGTTAAAAACTTGTTAAACATGTCAAAAACGTGTTAAACGTGTCAAAAACGTGTTAAATGTGTCAAGAACGTGTTAAACGTGTTCAATGTGTCAAAAACATGTTAAACGTGTCAAAAATATGAAAGCATGTTAAATGTATAAAAAACGTGTTAAACGTGTAAAAAACATGTCGAAAATGTGTTAAATGTGCCAAAACGTGCCAAAATGTGTGAAAATGTGTGAAAAATGTTAAACATGTCAAAAACGTGTTGAACGTGAAAAATGTATTAAACGTGTCAAAAAATGGGTTAAACGTGTCAAAAACCTAAAAAATGTGTTAAATATGTCAAAAACGTGTTAAACGTGTAAAAAACATGTTAAACGTATTAAACGTGTGAAAAACGTGTTAAACGTGATAAACATGTTTAATGTGTAAAAACGTGTTAAACGTGTTAAACTTATTCAACAAAAATAATATCGGTTCAATATTTTAATATCCTAAATTCTGTAAACAAATATTATCGCTTGAAAACTTTAATCGTGTTTAAATAATAAAAAAACAAATTATTTTATTGAAAAAATATATAAAAAAATTTGGAATTACAATTCTGACCTAAAAAAATTGGAATTGAGAACTATAATATTACACTATATCCAATTCTATTGGAATTCTATTTTCAATTTAAATTCTTAATATTAAAGTGTTTACCAAAATAAGAATTGGAATTAGACCCTCCAATTCCAATTCTAATTCCAATACCAATTCCATGGTTACCAAACACATCCAAGAGAATAACGATGGTCCAATATCTCGTACCAATTAATCGCCACAAATAAATTCTGTTATGATTTTTCTTTATTAGAGTCGACTTTTTCTATGAAGACTAATTTAACTCAATATTAATGGTAATATAACTCTAACAAAATAAATAGTTCACCACATATTGAAATCAAATTCATTTTATTCCAAACTTTTATACAACTGGGATACATAATCAAATCACAAATTATTTAAATAGATCAAGATCAAAACTCACATTTGTGTGTGGATCAAGAAAATGAAATATATATAGTTAGTTAGCTAGATCATAACTAAATAACTAAAATTAAGGTTACACAACTTTAATTCCGTCAATACAAGTTAACTAACTAGACAGTTTACTTTGGGAACATCGAAAGGGCTTGCGGTTTCATGTGCATTGGTGCAGCTCGCAAATACCGTTTGCTTTACACTCTCCGAAGCAGTTATCTTGATATCATCTACTCTAATATTTCAGCATGGTGCTAATGAACTACAATCTAAGTTTACTGCTTTTGCCATCATCGTTGTTCCCTTAAACCCTTTGAGTGTTACATCACTTACTTTGACTTTCGAAGGCTACATAAAAAATGAATAATGAAGTTATGAATATATTAGATAAAAGAAGGGGTTCTATATATATATAATATTTTTGGCACGTTTAACATATTTTTAGCACATTAAAAACGTTTTGGCATGTTTAACACGTTTTTTATGTTTTTGGCATGTTTAACAAATTTTTCACATTTTTCATGTTTTTGGCACGTTTAACACGTTTTGGAACATTTAATACGTTTTGGCTCATTTGACAAGTTTTAACACGTTTTTTGCACGTTTAACATATTTTGGCACATTTAACACGTTTAGGCACATTTAACACGTTTTGGCACGTTTAACATGTTTTAACATGTTTAACAGAATATTTAACACGTTTTGGCACTTTTGACACATTTTGGAATGTTTAATACATTTTTGACATATTTAACACGTTTTGGCCCATTTAACATACTTGTGAAACATTTAAAATTTTCGGTCTGTTTAATTTATTTTTTCTCTTTCTAATATGTCTTTAGCATTATTATTATACGTTTTTTTGATCCGCTTAACATAATTTTGATTTTTTGATATTATTTTAATATTTTAATTACTAAATCAGTTAAAGAAATAAAATGTGAGATTAATATGAATTATTTAAATAATATTTAAATCATTCATACTAAATAAAGTCTTGAATAAGGTAAACCTTGTTAATTTTCAAAAATAAATTAATTCATTAAACTGACCAAAAATATTAAATGTGTCATAAATGTGTTAAACAGGCCAAAACGTATTAAACATGTCAAAATATAGTAAATGTGCCAAAATTTATCAAACGTATCAAAATGTGTTAAACGTGCCAAAAAAGTGTTAAACATGTCAAAACGTTTTAAACGTGTCAAAATGTGTTAAACATGTAAAAAACGTATTAAATGTGCAAAAACGTGAAAAATGTTAAACGTATAAAAAAAACATGTTAAACGTGTCAAAAACGTGTTAAACGTGTGCCAAAAATATGATAAACGTGTTTAATATGTGAAAAACGTGTCAAAATGTGAAAACATGTTAAACGTGTCAAATATGTGAAAAACTTGTTAAACGTGCAAATACGTGAAAAAACGTGTCAAAACATGAAAAACATGTGAAAACGTGTCAAAATGTGAAAAGCATGTTAAACATGTAAAAAAACTTGTTAAACATGTTAAAAATGTGTTAAACATGACAAAAACGTGTTAAACGTGTCAAAAACATGTTAAACGTGCCAAAAACGTGAAAACATGTTAAACGTGCCAAACATGTGAAAAAAACTTGTTAAACATGTCAAAACGTGAAAACGTGTTAAACATGTAAAAATGTGTTAAACGTGTAAAAAATGCGTTAAATGTGTCAAAAATCTAAAAAAATGTGTTAAACGTATAAAAACGTGTTAAACATGTAAAAAACATGTTAAACATGCTAAAAACGTGAAAATATATTAACGTGTGAAAATATATTAACGTGTGAAAAACGTGTTAAACGTAACATAAACGTGATAAACGTGATAAACGTGTTTAATGTGTGAAAAACGTGTTAAACATGTCAAAAACGTGTTAAACTTACTCAACAAAAAAATATCGATTCAATATTTTAACATCATAAATTCGAAAAATAAATATTATCGATTGAAAACTTTAATCGTGTTTTAAATAATAATAAAATAAAATATTTTATTGAATATATAATTTAGAATTACACTTCCGACCTAAAAAAATTAGAATTGAGAAATATAATATTTCCATTATAACTCTAATTCAAATTTCAATTTCAATTCTTAATATTAAAATGTCGGCTAAACATAAGAATTAGAATTGAACTCTCTAATTCCAATTTCAATACCAATTCCAATTCCAATACCAATTCTATGGGAATAATGATGGTCCAATATCTCGTACGAATTGCTACAAATAAATTTTGTTATGACTTTTCTTTATTAGAGACGACTTTACTATAAAGACTAATTTAACTCAATATTAATGATAATACAACTCTAACAAAATAAATAGTTCACTAACATATTGAAAGCAAATTCATTTTATTCCAAACTTTTATTCAATAGGGATACATAATCAAATCACAAATTATTTAAATAGATCAAGATCAAAACTCACATTTGTGTGTGGATTTTCTACGATCTATCCAACAAGAAAATGAAATATATATATATAGCTAGTTAGCTAAATCATAACTAAATAACTAAAATTACGGTTACACAACTTTAATTCCGTCAATACAAGTTACCTAACTAGACAGTTTACTTTGGGAACATCGAAAGGGCTTGCGGTTCCATGTGCATAGGCGCAGCTCGCAAATACCGCTTGCTTTACACTTTTCGAAGCAGTTATCTTGATATTATCTACTCTAATATTTCGGCATGGTGCTAATGGACTACAATCTAAGTTTACTGCTTTTGCCATCATCGTTGTTCCCTTAAACCCTTTGAACGTTACATCACTTACTTTGACTTTCGAATGCTACATAAAAAAACGAACAATCATGTTATGAATATATTACATAAAAGAGGGCGTTCTAAACTATATATCAATAGAACTTAATTACCTCTCCAGTCCAATAGTTTTGGTCAATGATGATAGGGTTATATGAATCGATTAGCGTGATATCCTCGTATGTGATGTTTCTAACATATCCGCTTCCACCCTTTTATGTTTTTAGAACAACATTTTTAGACAATGATCAGGATTCAGGACAAATAAGATAAATTTAATTTATTAACTTATAATATTGTACATACACTCTTTGTTTTTATCCTAGCAGCCGTCAATGTTCCTCTGAATGTACAATTTTTTACGTGTACATGTTCCACAGTATCGAAACCACCAGGAGTTCCTCCTAAGCTACCAACACTGAAATATATATATAAACAAACAATTAATTAAAGAAAAACGACGTGAAAATAACATAGAAAATTATTTTTCGGAAAATCGACCTTATTCCATGGCCAGGGCCGCAATTGATATTTTCTATGTTGATATGGGAGTTTCCACCGATCATGGCAATGCAATCATCACCTATAAATATGATGATTGATTGACTTAAACATGTAAATCAAATAGTTGCAAAATTTAACTACAATGTCACATAAATTAACTCACCACATTGGATATTGCTATTATGAATATATAGGTTTCTAGAACGGGCGATGTTGATACCGTCAGTGTTTTGACTATTTTTGGGCGAAGATATTCGAATGTTTGAGATAACCACCCCCACGCAGTTTAATATAACAAGGTGGACTCTTGGTGATCGGAGGAATGTCACCCCATTAATGTTTAAGTTTGTGCACGTCGCAAATGTTAACATCTGTTGTTTAATTTAGAATTATTAGAAATTAAGTTTTCTAGAAATTATTGACCGAAATTTATTTAGCAACTCACTACTGGACGATCGGAGGGAACCGGTTGTTTCCACCAATCGTTGAAAGTCGCCGAACCATCTAAGCTCCCGTTTCCATTGATAACTAATCCATTGACTTATTGAAAAGAAATCCATCTACCCGAAATGATTTTGAGATTATTTTTGTTTGGTGAAACAATTTGGCCCAAAATCCATGGCATAATTATACAACAATTTACATAGTTAGTAAACAAACTATATAAGAAACAAAGTAATTAAATTAAAGATTAATATAATAGTTTAATTACCGTAACGGTGACCAATGATGAACAAGAACCCACAAATCGCACCATTTGCAATAAAAACTTCTTACCCGCAGGCACCACCATTGTTGGGTTTGGCCTCTTATCTTGGCACACCGTGTTCCATGTTTTAAGGAATGCCTTTTAATTTATAAGTAATTCTCTGTCAATTTCAATTAATATATTTGAGATATAAATTTTAATAGCGAAAATTTGATTTACCTGAGTATCATCGGTTCTTCCATCTCCCACAGCTCCAAAATGAGTTACATCAAATTTTGTTTGGGTTGTTAAAATACATTTTAACATGAATATGCATAATAACATAATAATTTTACTAGAAAATTCCTATGAAGAATAAAAAGAAATAAGAATTAGTGTTGGACTAATTAATTCATATAAACATAGACAAATTATATAAATGAGGAAAAAAAAATCAATGAGAGTAAACTAACCATTCTAAATACAATAAAAGGCTGTAATGAAATTTTGCAAAGGAATGAACAAACTTATATGAAGGAGAAGACTTAAATAATTAATTAATTACATATATAAGATAACTAACAGAAATCTATCTAATCATATAATATTTGATTGTTTTTTTGCTAAGATTACATGATTATGTAATATCTATCTATAATAAGAAAGTAACTAATTGAAATAATCTTGTTTGGGTAGAGATTTAAAAAAAAATTAAAATAAAATATAAAAATTATATTAATATAAAATGATAAAATATATATTTAAAAAGAATAAAATATTTTAATATTTGATTAATAAATTAAGTGATATAATAAATATAAAATTAAATTAAAAAATATTATAATATAATTCTATCTTTATTCTGTTCTGATTAATCAATTTTTTAGAATAACAATTGAAATTAAAAAAATAATAATAAATTAATGAATAAGGATCTTAATGGACCCAGAGCCGGCCCTGAGGTTCGGGCTGCCCCAGTAAAAAAAAGTCGATATATATTTTTTGTTAACATAGGTCAAATTTAAAAATTGATAAAAAAAAAGTTATTTGTGAAGTTTGAACCAATAATCATATAAAATATAAATTTATATGTTGAACCACTAAACTACACAATTTTACATTTAAAATTATAATAGATTATACTAAATACCTTAATATTTTTAAGGACGGCCCCAGTCCAAGGGCTTGCCGTACTTACCCAGGACCGGCCCTGAATGAGCTAGAAGCAGTTTTTTCATAGGGTCTAGTATAAGCTGGTTTCATACAAGAGTCCCATTTTTTTAAATCACCATCTATTTATACTATAATTTAATGTAAATAAGTGTTTTTTAGTTGTTAATTTATAGGTTAATTGGTTAAAAAAATTGAAACGATTAAATTAAAAAAATAAAATAAAACTAACATATGTAAATTTTAAACTTCTAATCTAATAATATAAATAAAACATTCTGAGTCTCTAACTAACTAAAGTATTATATTTTTATATTTTAAAATAAACTTAAATTTATAAACACGTGACATTATATTTATATAATTTTAAATTTTTTATTAATTTTTATAATATATATATATATATATATCAAATTAGCATGCCATTGCACCACAACGCATGACCCGTTTTGTTAGAGTAAATTATCGAGTTATTAATTTCTGGTTCACTCGCCCAGAAACAAATTCAGAAATTTGAGTTGGAATGGACTTAAAAAATTGAGGTAGATTTTATCATTTTTTTAATAATTTAATAAATAAATAGTGAATTAAATCGAAAAAAAGTTGAGAAATTTGGAGGTCATGTCACATTTATATCGTAAAAAATTATTTTATATAATTTTTCGTGTGTGCTAAACCCCACTTGAACCCTAACATAAATCCGCCCATGAACTCGTATATAAAACTTTAAGCGGTTAAATTAAAAAAATAATATTAAAAAAATGATGAAATTTTGAATTATATTGTACAAATATTATTATCACTTTAAATGATGAAATATTTTTTTAATTAATTTAATTATTATTTTTATATTCATTTTGTGCTATGAAATATAAATCAAAAATTATATTTGATTAAATGAATTATAATAAAATATTTTTCAAGTTTATTGTAAAAATAGTACACACTTACAATGTGTGTTGAAACTCTCTTTTTTATTAATATGAATATTTTGATTATGATATTATTAGTAATACTTTATATATTAAGGCCCATTTGTATAGAACATGATACATCATATTATTTTATAAAATAAAAAATTTAGAAAACAATATAATGTGGTTAAATAAAAAGATCCAAAAATGATAAATGAGGATTCAGGCATAACAGGTTTTTGCAAAAAAATGAATGAAAATATAAAAAGAAAAACAATTAAGTGAGAACAAAAGTAAATGACACAAACAACGAAGTTTAGCGCCGGAAAATTAAAAGTAACGGTAACTTTCTCATTTGCAATGCTCAATTTTTGACAAATCAATCAATTTTTTTACACCTAAAATTAGGTATCGCACGGATTATATAATAGTTAAGGATGTAAACTATAATGGTAAAAACTGGAAAAAAATACAAGCAAGTTTAAGAAGAATACTTTAAAATCGTGTATTGTATTTGAGATGAACTAGAAAACATATTAGACTCAATTATGTTTATTTTGAAAAATAAAACACTTTATAGTGAAATAAAATATTTTTATATCTTATAAAAAATATATATAATACATTAAGATTGCATGTATTAAATAATATTATAATATAATTATATTTTGATTCGATTTTTAAAAATTATATTTATATAATTAAATTAATATAAAATTTATTTATTTCCTTATAAGTATTATATATAACATATATTTTTTAATTTATGAGTATATTTTGGTGATACCCATAAGCAATAAGTCTCTTATGAGTATGTTTTAAATTTTAATTAAAAAGTAAAATATAATAAATAAAATTTATATGATTAGGCTCGAAATAGCTCGGCGAACCATCGAGTTAGTCTTACCTAAGCTCGAATTCGGCTCGAATCTTAAACGAATTGGCTCGAGTTCGGCTCGAATTCGATTTTGACCGAACTCGAATCGAGCTTTGACCGAGCAACTCACGAGAAGCTCGGCTCATTTACACCCCTAATCAATGTGATAGGAACCTAAGATTTTTTAGATCCTCAAAGAAATGTTCATTATTCGTATTATTATTTCTATATTCCATTATCTAAACGGCATTATAAGATGATTATTAACTTAATAGAAAATGTTAATATTTAAATAAATTAATTATATATTTTATTGGATTATGTTCAAAACTAAAAATTATTATAGAATATGAGAGCAAATTGCATATAATGAATTGCTGAAATCTTTTTCAACAAAATAAAAAAAAAAATTGTGGAAATCTAAATTTTGTTTGAAAAGAAAAATAGCGATCATAAAAGTCTAGTTTGTTTCCGTATGAGAGCTTTATTTAATATAGTTATTCAAATATATATTGAACAAATACTTACTCGAGTTGAAATCACTTTGAATATTTTTTTTATAATACAAATATGGCATTACTCCTGATTTATAAAAATATTAATTTAATACACTATTTATTTTTATCTAATTTAAAAAATAAAATAAAATTTATTTTTATTCACTCTTATTTTATTAATAATTTTCTCGTTATTTTTTTAAACACATCATAATTTTTTTTTAAACTCACCATAACTCGTATTCTTGGATTCGTACCTGTAACTACTAAAATACATTGGTTTCATAGTATAAAGGAGAAGACATTAAAGTTATGATGCACTTGAATTATGCAATAAGGAAGAAAAAATATTTAAATAATTAAAGGCAATGAAAAAAAATTATAGTTGAAAAAGTTAATTCATTCTAAAATTATTTTGAAAGATTTCTAATAGTCCAAGAAGCAATGGAATGAGGGCATGCAACTTTTTATATTTTTATGTTTAATTAAAGATATATAATATTGTAATATTAAAAATATAAATCATTTAGGCCAAATTAATAAAATTTGGATTAGGATTATTCAATCCCAAAATAAAACATTTCAAATAGCAAAAATATATTTTTGTTTAAATATATCCTGATTTGAATAATAAATGTAATATTTTCTATATATAACTAAGTTTTAAATATTTTTTTTATACCCAATTTTGTTTAAATTGATCGTTTAATATTTATTTTTATTTGAAATTACACTAAGTACATTTATTTTTATTTAAAATTATTTTTTATACATTTATTTTTGTTTGAATTTATACCATAAATATCTAAAATATTTTAAAATATTATAAGACCATTAATTTGTATTAAACATATTCACAAATTCATCTTATACGTGGTTTGAACCTTAGACAATCAATTATTTTAAATTAGTTATCAAGAGAGTTTAAATTTCGATCATAAAATAAAAAATTGTTAATTCTTGAATTTAGTTTCATCATTTTGTATTGTTTAAAAGAGTTTAACTATTTCAAACAAAAATAAATGTATAAAGAAAAATTTCAAACAAAATCATATTTAAAAATTAACTAAATGAGAAATAAGTATTATACATATTACCCATCATAATTCAATCGTAATTTAATCGGAACCAAATAACTAATCCAATTTAGTTATTGGAATTCAGATGAATAGACATTAACATAATCTAGACTAGATAAAGAGCTTTCTCCAAACATTCAAACACTAAGTTCATGTCAGCATTCTTAATAAGATGAGCCAAGTTTCTAATAACTTTATAATCTGAAGCTAGAAGGAAGGAATGTTAGATTATTATTTATTTTTTTAAAAATCTCAGGATATTGGCATACATTCTTAATTGGAATCAAACATTAGAACTTTACTATCTTATGTAAAACTTATTTTCACGCAAAGGTTTATGATTAGATAGAAGTTCATAAATCTCGTGGCTTTATAGATAAAGTTAGTTTTAAAATAAAGAGAAAAATATTGTACTGAATTGTTTTTATGATTATATATATATATATATATTAGATTTATTATATATTATCACAATTTATAATATTATAAAAATATTTTATAAATAAATTATTATATTATTTTATATTTTAAAATATTTTTTTAAACTCACGATGCAACACCAATAAGCATTAAGAGTTTGACAGTCAGAAAACAAACGAAAGCGCGCACAATACTCATCATTCTTAATCTTATTCTCTTCATTCTCTTCTGCCCAATCCATTGACCATTCACTCAAAATGCAGTTCTTCTTCGATTTAACCAACCAAAATTAACATCTCACAAAAGTCAAACCAAACTCAACTCCTTATTCTCAACAAAACAACAAAAACCAAGATCAATCAAACTAAGCTTCACAAACTCCTCCAAAAAAACAAATCAAATTCAACTTCCTATTCTCAACAAAACAACCAAAGCCAAGACTAATGAAACCAAGCTTAACAAACTCTTAAAAAATCAAACTAAATTCAACTCTCTGTTCTCAACAAAAACAACCAAAATCAAGACCAATCAAACCGAGTTTCACAAATTCCTCAAAAAACCAAATCAAAATGAACTCCCTATTCTCAACAAAAACAACCAAAACCAATAAACTGATATACTTTTAAGTGTCAATAAACTAAAATATCTTCAAATACTAATTAAGATGATAAAAGTAATATATTTAACAAATAATCCATCAATGACTAAGGTAATCATTGATGGAAGGAAATGAAGGCTATCACTTGATTGACTCGAGAACAATAATAAAATTTTGTATCATGTTAAAATAAAGAGAGAAAAGTTGTATTGAATTATTTTAATAATTACATAAGTTAGGTCTATTATAAAGACATTATAATCAATATATAAGAAAACTAATATAATATAATAATATAATATTAATATTATCATAATTTATAATATTAATTATAACAATTTCTTATAAATATATTATTTTATATTCTAACATTTAGAACCATCGTCACTCAATTTAGTAATAGGAGTTTGAGTCTTTACCAATTCTCCAATTTGATAGATGGAAGACTGAAAATCTTAAAATTATAAATTCATTTAAGGTTATAACTTAATGACATAGACTATTTGAAAAACTAAAATAGAACATAATAATAAGTTTTGTTAATCCAAAATGGGAACAAGTTGAATTAATTTCAGCTTCAAGAATTATATGCAGTAAGAACATTTGAATGATAAACAAGGCAGATGGAAGAAAGTTCTCTGCCTCTTGATATATTTATATTTTCTGAATAAATCAAGTAGGTTACAATTGATGTTATATTATGCAGTTTCTATGTCACAATAATCACTATCAATAAAATCCCCACTAAGATTGAAAAGAGTTTTGTTTTAGACCAAATGTTTCAAATTCAATTTTGAAACCCCTAAATCTAAACTAAACTATGGGATATGGCCTAATCTAATTCATTCCTTAATTTGAAATTTGAACTATAGAATATAATATAATATATCTTTAAGATATTACCACAATCTAATAAATTGTGAATTATATTAATTTCTTTATTATATAATTATGTAATATAATATATAGATAGTGTAGAATATAATATAATATATCTGATAGGGATAATATCTTACAGATATCTATCTACCTTCATTCATTAATATAACATCCGATGAAGTTTCTAATTTCTTCAAATAAAATTGATCATATGATTAATGCCAGTTCCATACTTCCATATCATATAGACTCTATTAATCACAATAGAAGAAGAAAAACTTTGTGGAATGATCCATTTCATCATAGCGACAACAATCCTAATTCTTAACCCTAGGTTTAGACTATAGGTTAAAACAAATAACAACAATCGATCAAACTCTGTAATCTTAGAAGAAGAATCAAACATCTACTTATATCTAGCACTTCATGTTGTATAAAAAGATCTCCAAACTGACTATTTTCTCAACTCGGAAATATAAAATTATTGTCGTTGCAGAGAATCACCGGGTGAAAGGCGAAAATACTTACCAAGTTGTAGATTTAATTTTGTATACATTTTTGTATATATATATATATAATGTAATTCACTATTTAATATAATTTAAATAAAAATATCAATCCATATATATAGTAAATCACACAACTATAAAATCTTCAAATTATAAATTCATTTAAGGTTATATAATTTAAATACAAAACATGACCTTTGAACACATTTATTAGTCGGAATTGATCATTATTTTTATTTATTCCAACTATATATATATATATAGTAAATCACACAACTATATATACATCAAACATTTGTAACACAATTTATTGGGGGATTGCATGTAGGGCATGGCCATCTTCCATGGGCATTGGTACAAATTGTTGTCAAAGGTTCCTTTAAGTTTGCAGAAGGTTTGAGGTTGATATCATTTATTTGAATGTTCTCACACGGTGTTTTGGGACTACAATTCAAGGTTACTGCTTCCTTGTTCGCTGAGGTTCCTTTAAATCCTGTGAACGTTAAATCACTCAATTTGATATTCGACAGCTGCACAAGAGAAATGATTATATGTTAGGCAGATAAAATCGTTAAATACTCATTCGTAATAGTTTATCGAAATATATATCTTACTCTATCTTTACAAACTTCACCGGGACAATAGTTTTGGTCAATGATAATAGGATTTTTACTGTCTACGAGCGTAATATCCTTGAACGAGATATATCGGGCAAATCCTGATCCAAGCTGAATCACAAATCATTCTCTTATCATTATTTATTTTCTACTAACATGTTAAATTAATTAAATGAAGAAATGTTTATATATATTATTAACTAACATTAGATGTTTTTATTCTAGCAGCATTCTCGGTTCCTGTGAAGGTGCAACTTTCTACATGTACGTTTTCCACATTTCCATTAGACCCATCTCTTCCTAAGCTTCCAATACTGAAATACAAAATGAGATTACCTAAATAAAATAAATCTTATATTATTTTTTATATCTATAAATAATTTTACCTTATTCCATGGCCAGGCCCACAATTGATATTTGTTATGTTGATATTGGAGCTTCCACTGCTAATAGCAATGCAGTCATCACCTATTTTATATAAACATGTATAAGTTTCATAGTTTAAGCAATTGACCACCATTTTTTTAATACATCTTCAATTAATCAAGACACTTCGAAATCACATTTCCATAAATCAATTAATTAATAATTGAAAAAAAAAACAAATCATTCAACTCACCAGTTTGGATGGTGCAGTGATGAATCTTTACATTACTAGAACGAGTTATGTCGATCCCATCGGTATTTGGACTGTTTCCAGGCGCCTTTATTTGAACATTTTGTATTGTGACATCATTAGAGTCTGATATAGATATGTGACTTCTAGGTGGTCGTTGGAATCTCAAGTCGCGAATAATAACTTTTGAACAATCATTAATTCCTACCATCTATCATTCAATTTTTAGTTAATATCAAAATTAAACAAAGTTAAGATTAGAAACCAAAATTTAGCCACTAACGTTTGGTCGGTTATCTCCTCCTTTCCACCAATCGGCGGTAGTCGCCATACCATCAAATCCTCCATTTCCATAGATAACTAACCCAATAACTTGATAGAAAGATATCCATTTTTCCTTATTCTTGAATTCATTTTGTTTCGGCGCAATAAGTTGGCCTTCAATCTATTGCATTAATTTGTCACCGAGTGTAATTAGAAACTACTCGTGTAAATTGTAATTCAATATTCATATAGTATATATATATAATCACCTGAACAAAGATGGGGGATAATAAACACGGACCCGCAAATTCCACTGATTGCACTAAGAAACTCTTACTAGCAGGCACAACCATTGTTCCTTTTGATCCTTTATCTTTACATACTGCATTCCATGCTTTGATAAATGCCTATTGTTTTATCATTCATTTTTTAATTAGTCAAGATATATACATGGTGTTTAGTTTTTATTTTAAACAAAAAAAAATGAAATTAGTCAAGATCTTTATTTATATCAATTTGCTACCTGAGTATCATCAGATTTTCCATCACCCACAGCTCCAAACTTTGTCACATCTATGGAATCTTGGATTGTTAGAGTAATTTCTAACATGAGTATGCATAATAGCATAACAATTCCATGAGAAACATCCTATCAACATGAAGAAAAAATTAAGGTATATATGTTAGGGTTAAACATATTGACAAAGTATATATGAGAAAGAAAAAAAAAGGTTATAATGAAATTTAACCATTAGTCTTGTTGAAAATGTGGTTTTCTTGTGTAAGAGAGAATGAGTGTTACATGTCAAGGAAATGAACAAATTTATACTAGAAATAAAGCTTGAATGTCTCATCTAAGGTAAATAAAGTATGAGAGTGGATTACATGTTTTAAAGAAAGAACATTTCATTGATAAAAGGAAAAATTAAAGTTAATATCAAGGAAAAAACTAATTATTGAAAAGAAAAACAAGTATTCACCAGGGATGTAAACGAGTAAGTACTCGAGTACCATGCTACTCGAACTCAGCATGATTTGCACTATATATATTCGAACTCAATTGAGTATCAAAATTTATACTCAACACGATTTGTATTATATATACTCGAACTCAACTCAGTATCAAAATTTTACTCGAACTCACAATTCGATCTACTCGAGCTCAAATTCTAAAGACACGAAAATTAAATATTATTAATTTAAATTGCATAATTAAATTATATACGGGAGGGTGGAGCTAGAGTTGAACAAACAAATGTTATTAAATTTGTTAATATATACAGTATATCCAGAACATTATTAATTTTATCTAAATCAACTCCTCACTAAGATATTGTAAAATAGATATAGTTTTTAAGTAACTTAAAAAAAATCGTCCAACCCCATAGGAGCTGGGCAAATCAAATAGGGTCATAATGTAATATATATATATATATATATATATATATATAATATAAATGTCTATAATATTTATAATAATGAGTTACTCGAACTAGAAATATAAAGCTCAAACTCATGATCGAGCTACTCGAGCTCGGTCAAACCGAATTTGAGTCGAGTTTTGATCAAGTTACTCACGAGTTTTTCGCGAGCAACTTGACTTGTTTAAATACACCACTAATCTTACTTGATGAAACAAACCAAGTCGAAGGCCTTGATATCTTTTTAAAAAAATCATGAATTTGTTCTATCTATTATTATTACTTGAGTTGTGAGTCTCTACACATAATTAGTGGAAATATTGAAAGTTAAATTTTTTAAGAATTTTAAATAATCATACCTTTAAAAAACTCAGAAAATTAAACTTGATCAAATATTTCTCAAAGAAAATGGTATTAAACATTAGTGTGACCGAGTCGGTCTAGAAATCAAAAGATTACAAGAGTGGAAAAAATCAAAAGATTACAAGTTAACGTTTTGAATAAAAGTGGAAAGAAATGTATATATGTGTGGTGTCATCCTAGTTCTCTTTTAAAAAAAATTAAGTTTTGAAATTTTTTTTTTTTTTTTTGTAAACCAATAGAAAATGTAAGTTTTACTCAATGGATAATGTGAATTTAGTCAACCTTTTTAATAATCTCAACTAGCATAAGAATAAAAAGCTTCTATAATTAAAGAGAAATGAAGATTTCATAGGCGTGACTCAATTTTAAAAAAGATTTTCAGCTTTGTGTTTACATGAGGTTATTTGAGAATCTTGATTTAAAGTAACCAGATTTTTCGTTTTAGGTTGTATGCAGGATTTTCTAAAATATTTATGGTTTTTCATTTGATTGTCTTTACATTGGTTCACACAAAATTAAATAAATAAATAATTTGAGACCATCCATGTATGAATTAAAATAAATATGATTTGTATTTTTTCATAATGCAACTTTCACGTTTAAGTTTTTTTTTTTTCACTTTTGTTTTGATTATTTTCATCTTTTTATTTTATTATATTTAGGTATATTGTAGGTTACTTGACAATCAGATAGTTTTTAAAATTGTTTTTAATAGATCTTAAAGCATCTCCTATCCCTTTAAACTATTTTTAAGAATTAAATATTTTCAAATTTAAATTTTAGTATAAATATTAACATTAAATATATTATGTGTTATAATGGCATTAGAATTGGGTCACCCCTCATTTCTAAGTTTTATAAATTATATAAAATAAAAAATTAGAGATGTAATTAGAATTTTATCAAATTCTATTGTAATTTTGTAATTTTTAATTCTATTTTTTATTCAAAATTGTAATTCAATAATTATTTTTTTTATATATTTTCAAATAAAATATTTTATTATTTTATCATTTACAATACAATTAACTTATTGAATCAATATTTTTTTTAATTTAAAATATTAAATTGTGAAACTGATATAATTTGTTTTTAATTTGGTAAGTTAACATTTTGAACTAATATTTTTTTTGAAAAAAAATTCAGGATAACATATTGAACCGATATTTATTTTATAATTTAAAATTTTAAAATATCAGACTGATATTCTATTTCTTAATGAGAATCGAACTCTAGAAAAAAAATATATTAACACTTAAATTATCTTAATAGGTTGTGTCAAACTAATATTTAATAATATAAATAATAAATATTAAAATTATTTTTATTATATATTTTTTTTCTAAATATAAGAATTGGAATTGAATTATATGTGTTTTTTAAACATATAATTGAATTGTAATTGGACGTAATATAAAAGAATTGGAATTATAAAAAAATGTTAATTCCAATGGACTAATCCGAACAGACCCTAATATATATATTCTCATGATCAGTATTAGTTTATTAAAATATTTGACTATATAGATAGATAATAAATTGATAGACTTTTTTTTTAAAATTATTTATCAACTTTCGATCAAGAAATTTGTTTTTATTGGCCTCATAATCTTTTTAGTCAAATGAATTTATTTTTAGAATTCTTTAAGCAAATTGTATCAATATTGATTTTTTTATTGAGATTTTACTCTTATAAATTTGTCATAATATTTAAATTAACTTGTTTAAATTTACTAAATATTATTTTATATTATTAATAAATTAATATTTTTATATAAAACATTTTGTTTGAATTAGAAAAGAACCTAATATATATATATATATATATATATATATATATAAATACATAGATGTTGATGTGTAGTTTTGTATGATTTTGATGTTTTATTAATGCATAACAAACATGCTTATAAGGGTGAATCATATTTGAGAACATGGTTTGAATGTATTATAATTTAATATAAATAATATTGGATAGATGTTTAGTATAAATAATATTAAAATATTTAAGAAGTTTTGAGATGCTCACCACTCTAATTTAGATTCTTCATGCATATAGCCATTGTTCTATATAATATTTTAAAAAAAAATAATAATGATTTGTATTGATATTGAGAAATGAGTGTTTTTTATAAATGTTTTAAAAATTATTGATATATAATAATAATATAATTTTATTTTTTAAATAAAGAGTATTTTATTTAATGAATTGAATAATATAATTAATATGAGATAGAGATTAAATATTTTTTTTAGGTTAAGTTTTAATTATTTAAAATATCCCAACTTCCAATTAGTTAAGAATATGTGAGTGAGTTAATTGATCAGCTTTTATAGTCTAATTCTAATATAAGCTAATATTGAGTTTTTCTTTATAATTTTACTCATCATATCAACTTTTTATTTATTTTCCTTACAATTATATATTATTTTACTCATAATATCATTTTTTTATTTTTGATTCCTTTTGAATAATGACCAAAAACTTTGTGTGCATTAAAAAATAACAGTCTAACTATTTTTCGAAGAAAAAAAATATAATAAATAAACAATTAAGTCTTCGAAATTTTGAAATAATTAAATAAATCAAACGGACCTTTTTTAGAAAAAAAAAAATACTTAAAGAATAGTTACATAATTTTTCTCGCAAAACTAAGAAAATAAAATTAAGTTTATAGAAAAATAGATTGTTTTAAAAGGAATTTAATGTTTAGTTACACGTATGAAATTGTTTTGACGTTATGTCTCTAGTGATCATCCAAAATAGGCTGTCTCTACTACATTGATTTTGGCCTATTTTAGAAAAGAAAGTCCTACTTTATTTATCATTTTATTATATACTAACCATTTGAATGGTCTAGCTTAAGCTCTAACCTAAATATAAGGATTAATAAATAAGATTATAGTTTAAAAAAAAAGATAAAATTAAGAGGTTGTACTTGGACTCTGCAAGATTTCAGAAGGGCATGGAAACAAAGGTTCTATTTTTTTACTCTAAATTGAAAACTAACAACATAAAATTGAAGCTAAGTAAGAATATAGAACATGTCTCACTCTGCCAGTGCAATATATGCAATTGCATATGCCCATTTCTTAAGGATCCCAATTTTTTCAAAAGTAATTATTATTATTTATTTAATTAATAAATATATATTATAAATTAATTAACATTTTTTCTCAATTATATTAATATTTTATATATATTAATAAAAATTATATAGTAGATATTATAATTATCTTTTTAATTTATATATATATATATATATATATATATATTTAAAAAATTATTGATGAGAGTTGTAAAAAAAAATTAAAATAATATTAGAGGACGATTAAGACTTACTAACTAAAAATGAAATTCAAAAAAGTTTATTTTCCCTTTCTCCATTAATATTTTTTCTCTTTATCTATTAAGTTGTAAATATATATTTATATATATTATCAATTAACTTATTTATTTATGCATATATTTTAAAGTGATAAGAAAAAATGAATAATCAAATAATAAAATGTATAAATATATCTTTTTTTTATTAAATATTATATTTTTAAAATCCTTACTAGTTATATATATTGAAATTGTTGCATAATAAATTAAAAATGTTGATATTTTGCTATACTAACTAACCCCTATCATTTAATATCATTTTATTATTTATTCCGTGGGCCACAATTTTTTATTTTGCATTGGGCTTCTAATTCTTGAGCAGGCTTTATTCTATTCAATGTCCAAAAACAACTTGGATATATTCTAAAACACGTTGAAAATGTCCTAATCTAAAAGACGATTTTCCCAATTTTCAAAATGAGAACACAATTGATTGTTTTTTTTTAACAAAAATTGGATCATTTAAGCTTTACATAAAACTCTTAAATGCTTAATGAAATAAAAATCAATCAACAATTTGAATTAAACCCGTCAATAAATCAAGAACAAACTGAAAAAATGATGAATATCAAAATTTCATTAAATTAATTAAGCAAACTAATAATGGAAGCAATATAAAGTTGCAATGCTCAAATAAGAACTCACAAAAATGAGCATTGCAATGGGTCGCTTAACAGCATCCAAGCACCAGGGCCTCCGTGTTTGCCTTGGGCCGAGCCTGGGCTCCGTGCCTGGGTTCATTCTCCACGTCTTGACTCTGTGAGTCTAGGAATTGACCAACCCGCTCGTCCTGCTAGTGGGCGGCTGCAGTCGGTGATCCGCGAAGGTAGGACGAATTTTTTTCGATCAACATTTTTTCCTTCAACCCATATTTATTAATTATTCATTTATTTGTACATTTTGGGTTTTATTTGAATTCGATCGATAGGATATTATCTCCAAAATAATTATTTATTTTAAATTAGTGTAATGAGCCCGTGTATGAATTTTAAATAATTGACTAAAAAATTATTTTTTTAAAATACTATAAAATTAGGAAGTATAAAAGTTAATGTCTACAAACTTATATATATATATAAGTTTATAAACGAGATAGAGGCCCAATGACTTAAACTAACCGAGATAAGCTTTATGGTTTATGGTTCTTTTATAGAGACTCAACTACATACTATATCGTATCTATCCAAATTTCCCAACAGTTAACAATAGATTCCAACCTAATCCATTAAATATCAGTTATGTCCCATAATAAACTCAAAATCACAATCATTTATTCACAGCGTACAAGAATAAGTGAGGCACCGACTCTGCCTAGCTCGTTATGACACATTCTACAACGATTCGGCATAATACAACATTTTTTCATACATCTATCATTCGTCAAAATGTTTTCATGCATGACACTCCATCCAAAGAATGATATCTTCGATGAGAACTTAAAGTCCCATAACTTCTCTCATATGTGATTGTAAGGAGCATTCTCCGCAATTAAAACTTAGCAATGACTAAGCTTAAAATTACCAATATCTTACCAACGCAAAATATCACACGAATAAAGATTCACTTTGCGCAACACTAAGTTTAACACTCTATCATGTGAGGCTAATTCTTCAGCATTTAGTCTTCTCCTATATTTGATTCTCAATGCAAAAGCATTAGAACTCACGTGAAACGTGTCATTAATGGTAACATATCTATCGACAGTGATCGAGGCAAGAACCGAAACGATTAGGAAAGAACAATGACAGAAATAAAAACTATGGAACGTTGTAGTTACAAAATCTTAATTCCTTAACTCTAGGTTTACACTATAGGTTAAAATAACAATAATCTGACTGTTCGACTTAAAACAGATTATTGTCGTAGAAAATCTAACCCACACTACAAAAAAAAACTATTAATTTACAAATTTTCATGCAACAAATAATTTATTAATGCTAATTTTTAAGAACAACATTTTACATTACATTACATTGAAATAACTCACAATTGTAAAAAGTGCATCAATTATTACAATAAATAAGTATTTTATATAGATAAAATCAGGAAAATATATATTACAATACACCCGCTGGATAAATTTTTTTTTTTAAATATTCATGCAATTTTATTATGAAATAGATAGTCGTTTAAACACAACGATAAAAACTCCGCCCCAGTAGGTATATAATGACTTCTTAATTTAATTTCCCATTAATTTTGTATATACAATATAATTAACCATTTAATATAATGTAAATACGATATATTATGACCGAACACATTTATTAATCGAAATTGATCATTATTTTTATTTATATACATCCGACTATATTTGTAAGACAAACTATTGGGGGAGTGCACGAAGGGCATGACGACCTTCCAAGACCATTGGTACAAGTCGATGTCAAATGTTCATTTAAGTTTGCAGAAGGTTTGATGTTGATATTATTTATTTGAATGTTCTCACACGGTGTTCAAGGTTATTGCTTCCTTGTTTGCTGATGTTCCACTAAATCCAATAAACGATTAATTCACTCAATTTGATATTTGAATATGACGGCTGCATTACAAAAAGAAAGTGATTATGTTACGTAGATAAAACCGTTAAATAATCATTCGTAAAATTTTTGTCAAAATATCTTACTTTATCTTTACATTCTTCACCGGGACAATAATAATTGAAAAAACAAATCATGCAACTCACCGGTTTGGATGGTGCTGTGATGAACATTTACATTACTAGAACGGGATAGGTTAATTCCATCAGTGTTTGGACTATTTCGGTTATTCTAATATTTTGTTTCGCGACATCCTTAGAATCTGATATAGATATGTGAATTCTAGGTGGTCGTTGGAACGTCAAGCCACTAATAGTAACTTGTGCAATCATTAATTCCTAGCATCTATCATTCAATTTTAGTTAATATAAACTTAATTTGGTAACAAGTTAATATTTGGAAGCATTCTGCCACCACCGACAATGCAAGGAAGAGAGAATAATTTAGTTTCTTCAATGCTAATTGTTTGGTTTGAAGTTAATTGATAATGACATTATAATTATCCAAAATACTCATACTTTATTTTATAAATTTAAAATATAAAAATATTATAATAATTCAACCAATAAAATATCCAAACAACTTGTTTTTTTATTTAATAACATTAAAAAAACAATTTTACCCCTAAATAACCAACATCAAACCAGCCATAACTAGGTGTTAGAGTATATTGAGGCCGAGATGAAGCCGCACCATCAATAGTTGGAGAAAGCTATGGAAATCGAACATTGGGCGTGTTCTCTTGAAGAGGAAGAGGCATCATTTGCGCTAAAATGGAAATGCAAGCTTGGAAAGGCAAGAAAACTGGAGGATGAACAACCAACGTATAATTTGAACACTTCATAAGATTATGTCGATGAACCATTTCGGCTCTTTAATTGAAAAGATAAACAAAATAAAGAATATCGACATAAACTACTCCCGAAAAAAGTTTAGTGGGCAGACTTGCTTCGAAGTTTATACGGACTCCCCATTCATTAGAGTTTTAAGGATTTTGTGTGTAGATTGAGGTTTGTGTTGGCATGAGTTTATGATTTACTCAAGACTATAACTTTAACTAAATCGTTTTTATTTATTTATTTATAGACTTTCATCTTTATGATTTTCACAAAATTTATGGATAGATAAAATGGTTAATCCTTAAATGTATTATATATTTTCTTTGATTATGTTCAAGATTAAAATTTATTAAATACAATAAAAGTACTTATTTTCCAAAAAGTAATTTGTAGTTGAATTGCAAGAATTGTGGAAATCTAAATTTTGTTTAAAAGCCAAAAGAATGGTTGATCAAGTAAACTTTCTTCTGAAAGTGACTTTTGCAGGTATATATGGACAAACAATTACATTATAATTAAATCAATCTAGATTATTATTATTTTTAAATATAACTTATATATATATATATATATATATTAATAAATTTATTCAAATTAGTTCCTCTTCATATCAAAGTATTTCATGCTATCATTATGCCCCGCACAAAAATAATAGTGTTTGCATCATTAATTCATTATCATATTGAGAAAGAGAAAATCAAGATGATAATTAACATCAAGGAAATTCTATTTCAATTTGATAAAATTAGGTAAAAAGGACAATAATACTATGATGGATATAAAATACAGTATACTTCTTTAAATGTTTAGCCTAATTGGTGACTTTGACAAGAATCTAAACACTTCTTTCTTCCATGAATTGTTTTGGCCAATTAAATTTTATGTCATTTTGAGTATTATTAAAATATTGAATTAATTCTTAAATTCTTACAATTTTATGATTTTAGAGTAGATTAACAAATATGAGTTTATGTAAATTCTTAAATAATTAAATTTTTACGATTTTATGAGTTTATAAATAATTTTGTTTTCTTTAATTTTTTATGATCTTACCTGGAAAATAAATAAATTTATATTTATAAATTTAAAATATTTATTATTTATTCAAAAAAATTATTTAATATAATTAATTTTATAAATATAAATATATTATAATGTTATTTACTTGTTATTTATTAGTTATATTAGTTTTTATGTAAATATATATATATATAAAATAAATATCCTTCATATTTCTTTTATCAATTATATTACTTAATTTATTAATCAAAATATTAAAATATTATATTATCTATATATATATATAATGATGCTTAATTTTTAAAGTGTACGGAGTCGAGAGCTGTGGTTAATTTGGATATTTGGGTCGGATTGTGGGTTGACCCGTTTTAAAATTTAAAACGGTTAAAAATAAAATTAAAAATGCTAGAGGTATGTTTCGAACTTGCAACCTAACAAAATAAATACAACTCTTTAACCAACTAAGCTATAAAGACTTTATATTTTAAATTCAACATCAAATTTGATAAACGCTGGACGTTTTAATATTAATATAAATTCAACTTTTTAACTAACTAATCTATATATATATATATATATATATATATATATATATATATATATATATATATATATATATATATATATATATATATATATATATATATAATGATGTTGAGTAAATGTACTTGGGTCGGATTGTGGGTTGACCCACCCATAAACTTAAAACGGTTAAAAATAAAATTAAAAATGTTATCCGTAATTTTTTTCACGATTTTTTATATTATTATTTGCACGGGCTAAATGCTAGTTTGTATAATAATTGAATATCTTGCTCCCTGTTATATTAATCATCATACTCCCCATCTTGTTGCCTATGTTAGTAATTTACAAGGCATTGAACTTCATATTAGAATTCTTACTAAAGGAGAATCTCGCCGGAAAAGTGGTCCTCATCACCGGCGCCTCTTCCGGTATAGGAGACGTATACCTAATTATATTTTCTTTCATTCTTATGAGCAATTATACATTTTAAAACGGAATTTTAGTAGTGTTTGTTATTAAGAAATAGCTAATTTATTGAAAATTATATATATATATATATGGTTGTTAAAGATTGAATTTTCACAAGTAAAATATATTTTATTCAATATAAAAGTTTGATTAATTATTTGATTGCTTACTTAGATAATCTAATTAATATACATTAACATTGAAAACCAAATATTTACTGAAAACACGTTTTTGCTTCTTTTTTCTTCTAGAATTTCATTGAGTATAGGAATTGGCATATAAGTATGCTAGAAAAGGATCATGTCTGTGTTAGTTGGAAGGCGGGAGAATCTCCTCCGAAAGGTGGAAGAGAAATCGAGAGTGGTATAAGATACACTTAAACTTATAATTATTATTTATATTTTTATTGAATTAATTGAAGAATTGTAATCATGTCTTAATAATAATAATAATTGATATTTCATATGGACAGTGGATCATCTTGTGAACAACGTAGGGATACTTCATGCTTCCTTGTTCTAAGATTGCAATGACCTTGAAACTCTTACATCACTAATGGTAATTAATTCTAAGTAAATCATTGTTATATGTAAATTTAATTTTCAAACATCATTTATTTAATTTTCATTTATCCAACATTTTAAAAACAAAATCAATTACTTACTTTGCGATTCCACACTCCAAAGGGAAGATTATTGCGAATTCTTCTTGTAGTGGTTGGATTCCAACACCATCTCTATCAACTTACGGGGTAACAAAATACAACCAACCGTTTTGTCATATATATATATATATACACGTGTGTACACATATATGTATACACATGTGCACACATGCACACGTGTGTGCACACATGCACACGTGTGTGCACACATGTGCACACACGTGTGTATATATATATATATATATATACATATACATATACATATACATATATACATACATATATACATACATATACATACATATACATACATATACATACATATATACATACATATATACATACATATACATACATATATACATATATATACATATATACATATACATACATATACATACATATACATACATATACATACATATACATACATATACATACATATACATACATATACATACATATACATACATATACATATACATATACATACATACATATACATACATACACATATATATATACATACATACACATATATATATACATACATATACAATATATATATATACATATATATATACACGTGTGAATCATAGGTTAGAAATAGTATTTGCTTTTCGAAAATCAGGCATCTAAAGGTGCAATCACAAGTTTTTACGAGGCTCTTAGGGTGGAAATTGGTTTCGATATCGGGTAACTATACTGATGTGGTTAAATACATTGTCTTGATATATATAAATATATATAAATCATGCTACAAAGAAATTAATTAAAATATAATATATATATATATATTAGGGTTTATGGTTTATCGCAGATGTCTGTCTTCCAGGTACAACGAATTTAGTAGTGATTAAGCACTGAAATCACTATGCAACGAATTTGACAAAGTACCTGAATCGATCACTGGGTTTCAACAGAAATACGACAAGTTAAGAACTCGAAGAACACTCGATTGAGTGAATAACTCGAAAAACTTTTAGAATTCTAAAGAGATAATGAAATGAGTGAAGAAGAGATATGAGATATATCAAGAGTTCCACCGTGAGGGGATATTTATAACTTGAAATTAAACCATCACAATAAATTCATCAATCCAACGACTGATAATTCATCCAATGACTATCATTACTCTTGACATTTCAAGACTCTTGGCATTGGATCTTATCCACTAGCATTAAATTTCACCAAAAATTCACATTTTAATTTGGTATGAATTTATATTTATTTGGATTAAATTACATTTAATTTATTTATCCAAATTCCCATTTTCATTTAATTAATGGAATTAGTTTAAAATTTCAACATATGCCAAGACTCGTAAGTCGTAACCACAGATATTGCAACATTTGAATAGTTTTGCGCAAATGTAAAGACAATGGCAGCTCATAGATCATTGGAATCGAGAGAAAGGTGTGCAAAGGCTATTGTTAGGAGGCCGGGTTTGTCGAGGGGATAGATATGTGTTTGACCTTGCATGGACAAGGTGTGGTTTCTATTTGAACTTAATGTTTCCACAACTTATCGGGTGGGGGCGACCGATTATGTGGCGCCGTAATGACTAAGACCAAGGAAAACAAACAAAAAAACCAAGATTTTGTTTTAAAAAGAGAGTATTTAAAAAGAGCTAGCAAGAGCTTCACAAGATCATCCCTAGGCCTGGTTCGGATTGGGGTTATTTAAAAACGAAGAAAGAAAAAATAATGAATGATGGGTGATGATTTTGAGGAGGTAATGATTTTTTTGATAAAATGAATTAAAGGATATTGATATATATAAATAAAATAAAAAATAATAATTAAAATAGAGAGTATTTTAGTATTTCAGTTAATAAATTGAGTGATGTGATTAATGAGAGTGAGTGAAATGATGTTTGATTTTTGTGGGATTATTTAAAAAATACATAGCGAACAAGGCCCTAGCTAAACTTATTTCTATCCTTTTTTAATTAGTGAAAGTTTTTTTTATATATATTTTCCAGCTCTAGTTATATCTATTCTTGATTTGATTTTTATTTAAAACATAAAAATTGATGCAAATTTTGCTTTGTGGTATGATTTCAATGGAAATTTTAGCTTTTAAAAATAAATAATTAAAATAATCACATAGGAGTCGAGATCCTCTATTACGAAACCGTCTATGTGCCCTCTCACAGGAAGGACGGACCCATAAGGTAGTTAAAATTGTAAGAATCGATGTAAGAACAAAATTCTTAGTACATACATTCAGTGTGGACACCGAGAATTAGGTTGTCCCATCCCTATAAAAAAAACGTGAAGAAATATAAAATTAGATGCCCTAATTTTATTTTAAAAAATTGTTAAAAAAATATATTTTATGGAATTTGAACTAACCAAATAAAATTTTTATTTTTCTACTTACACCACTAGACGACATACTTTTATGTTAAAAAATCTAATAAATTTAACTAAAAACATATTTGTTTTATTAAATAGGCTGCTATGAGGAATGAGCTGCCCTATCCCGTGGATTTGCTGAGTTTATCTCAGGGCAAAGTTATTTTTATGGATCAAAACTAGAATAAAAGAAATAATAATAAATTAATGATTTTTTTTCATTTTTTTTAATAAATATGGCGACTTAATTTAATATACAAAATCCAAATTAAAAAATAAAATATACATACCACTAGTGTAAAACAGATCAGTAACGACGGGAATTACCGTAGCTATTGATGAATTTACTGTCGCTAAATATCAATAGCGACAGTTTTCACACCCGTTGCCAAGCGACGCTATTGCTTCCGTAGCCATTTTTTAGCGACACAATTCAAATACCGTGGCTAAAATTTGCAACCGGAATAAAAGACCGTCGCTAAATGTGTAATTTCCCAATTTATTATTTTTAATTCTATTTTTCTTTTGTTGTCAAAATTTAATTCTTTTTAAAAATAAAAAAAAATTATAGTATCAAAATTTATTCCATTTATAATACTATAATTAATTGTTTCCAACAATGAAATTAACAAATCAAAATAATAAATATTTATGAATTCATCACAAACAAATTATCCAATTACATACTAAACTATTCATACACAAGTACACCTCAATAGGGTAACTTCATATTTGTCTTCACATCTATACCTGTAATATATCAAATAAATTTTCAGATAATGTTAGTTAAGAGTCTAGAACAAATATAAAAAAGCTTTCATGCCTAAAATGTTTAAATGGAGAATGAAATAAAATTTTAGTAAATACCATAATTTAATCAATCTACTAACTTAAATAATTTTCTACTAGTTACTTACCATAACTAATAATAGTTAATTAGTTCTTCATTCTAATAAAAAATTATGATAAATTTTAATAATATCTTTAATTGATATCACATAACAGGATATGAAATTCCAATTATCTAGAGACATGACTAAACAAAAATAAATTAAAATGATAATGAAAGGACGACCCAAATCAATTAATTATATATTATCTGTAAAATAAATGGAGAGGAATGCAGTTCTTTTTGATGAATTTTTGGTCTTATATATCATTTTTATTATAAAATAAATATACGGAATGTCTTTTTTAGATAATAAACTAAATTGTAGTAATTAGTGGATACATAGTTATGTTAGCTAGTTGTAAAACTCATGTTTTTATTTATCCTCTTAGAAATTGATGCATAATATCTTAATTTCATGACTTAACCGAATATGGTTAATCATGGCTTCGTTTGATGAAGAGGAGTTTTTGGAATAAAACTTAGATTTTATCTCAAAACTCAAACATCTTATCAACCATCAAATCAAATAATTTTATCATTTAAATATCAAAACTACCCTCTAATTTTATCTTCTTTCTCTAAACCATCATTCTCTCACCTACACCATATCTTCTAAAGTCAAAGGGCAAATTAATTTTTAAATTTTAAAAACCAGTTTTTTCCTACTTTTTATCAAACAAAGTTTTTTTTTGGATAAAACCTAGACAAAATCAAAAAACCACTTCCTCAAACAAAGTCCATATGTATAGTTTTGAGACTCAATTTAAATTCAAATTTTGTAATCTCACAAAATTAAAATAAATATAATAATATATATTTAAATAAATATATTAAATATATAACAATATTAACTAATATAAAAAATATTTCAAAATATATATTAAGTATTGATATAATAAGTTGTAAACAAAATATAAGATAATAAGTTAGTACTTACATTTTTTTTAGGCAAATTTATCAATTTGCACTAATTTGTTTATCAATTTTAACTAATTTATCTCTATGAAGTATTGTCTTTAAATTATTAAGCTTTTTAAATAATTTATCACCGTCAATGTTAATTTGTTAGTTGTGTTTCAATTTTTTTTAATTTAATACAATTCTTCAACAAATGCTCTTCACTGACATTTTTTAATTTTTTATTTAAATAAAAATTCAAAGAGTTTTTTGTATCGTCCAAATTGCTCAAACCGATTCCGAAACGATAAAATACATTTAAGGACATTAAAATGTAACTTCAAATATGATTTTTACAATCTTTATAAACTTGAAGATATTTTAATTTCTATAATATGGATTTATGATAAACAAATTTAAAATATTGAAGATAGAAAGAACGACTAATAATATTAAGGATAAAAAATGTTACACAAAAATAATAAAATACTTAAAAATTGCAATATAGAGAGAGAAAATATTAAAATATTATTATATTATATATAATATGGAGAGATAAATATTTAATATATTATTATATAATATGGAAAGAGAAAAAAATATATTATTATATATAATATACCTAGAGAGAAAATTAACATATTATATTCAAATTTGGGACCTTAAAAAATAAGAGGCGTCATTCAATTGCATAAGTTAAATTACCTTTCAGACTGGCCTGAATCTATCTATAGCTTGGGCTGAAGCAGATAGTTGTGGACTTTAAAAACAAATACTATATTAATTGTATAGTCTATATAAGTTAGTGTAACAAATTTTTACAAGTTTTTGGTATTTGTTTTTAAACTTACATCAACTCTAATTTATGGATCTGTCTAAGCTTAAATGTCAGTTAGCCTTCTTAAAATTCTGTGTATCTTAATATACTAACTAAAATCTATTTTTAAAAATATAAAAGAAGTTATGTTGGTCCAATTGATGTACCACTAAGATGATACCAATATTGTCACATAATTGATTTGTAAATTCAAGATATTCATTGAAATTCTTTTTTCAATTCAAAAGAAAAATACCAATAGTCAATGTGTTGGAGTTCTTAAGTCAATGTGGAAGGACCTTTTGCCCTAGCTAGTTGTTGGGTAGATAAATTAGGAAGAGACTTCTTAGCCGTTAACAGCCACATGTACAAACATAAATGGCAAGGCAACTATAAGAATTAATTAATTATAGCTGGACATCATCATCATCCACTTAATTGGAATCTAGCTCAAATGTTCTATCCACATGTGGTGTTTGATCCTTTATACCTTAAATTAGGGGCATGCATTTAAACTGATTTTAATAGTTAAACCTAGCTCAAATGTTCTATCCACATGTGATGTTTGATCCTTTATAGCTTAAATTAGGGGCATGCTGATTTTAATAGTTAAACCGCTCTACCGACTCAATTTGAATTGAAAAACATCAAATTTGTCGGATATATGATTTTGTTACGATAAAAAACAATATATTTAGAAAATTATTCATGATATTAAAAATGATTAAAAAAAATAGTATAAAACACAATAACAAAGTATAGTGTGAGAAAGTAAAAAAAAAATAAAAATATGAAAATAAGAAAATAATACAAACATGTTACGTTACGTACCAAGCATGTTATCAAACTTGTACTGAGAATGAATAAAAACATGTTAGTACCCAGCATGAAAATTGTTAATTGTTTGATAATAAATTATTTAGTTATTTTTAAATAATTAAATATTCCTTATCACAAACATATATTTTTTTTAATCATATTATTATTAATTAATTATATTATTAAAATACTTTTATTTTATATTTTTAAAAATTAAAATAAAAAAATTTATTAATAATTTAACTTAAATAATATCAAATAATTATTCTTTATTGAATAATATTTTAATTTATTGTATCAATTTTTTCAAATAATAGAAAATCAAATAAGCTCGAATTCAATTCAAATCAAATCACGTAATATTTTATATTTAGAGGTTTGGAACAAAAATTAACGTAACAGTTTCGATTTTATAATTTTAAAAGATAGGTGTAGTTTGTAAATGTAAATCGAACTCGTGACTTTTTTTTTTAAGTCACTCTTGTCGATTGTCACTTAAACTATCTTAATGGGGTCTTTAATCGTTATAATATTGTTCATAAAGAAAGAAAATATATTGTTAAGTTTATTTAGTTTAACTTATTAACAACTGGATCAACTCACCAAATCAAATAAATAGGCCTCTAATATCTCTCACCTTATTGATTGATAGATACATCAAACAACTTATTTAAGTTGCAACTTGCAAGGAGATGAAGAGATAGCCTTTGCAAGTTGTAACTTAAATAGGTTGTTTGATGTAGGGTTATTTGGAGTATTTAAGAAAATTAAAAAATTATTTGTTTGATGTAAGAAATAGTTGTTGGTAGATTATTTATGTAAATTTATACAGAAATGTTTCCTCATCACCCCTTGATTACTTAAGTATCTTCATAGGCCATTTGTTGAAACAAGAAAGAAAACAAAAAGCAATTCAGATTATAATTAGATGGATATAATAGTGAATTGTATTGAAACTGTCAAAACCAAATTGAGTGAAATATTCTTTAATTTTATTTTAAGAACTTATTAAGTTTAAAAATTAGAAAGAGGAGTGACAGATTGAGGAGATTTTGGAGAATGAATAGAGAAAAAAATGATGTGTCACTTAAAAATGATAAAGGGTGAAGAAAAAGAACATGGAGAAATTTTGTTATGTTTTCAGTCAATCAAATTATATCAATTCATTCTCTTCCTCGTTCCGGCTTCTTCCAAATTCTTTTTCCTAATCATTAAAAAATTGAGGTGAAAAATGAAATCTATAGTTAAAAAATGAAATCTATATGAATATGTTAGGAGAAAAAAATTAATCAGCTAAGATTAAAAAAAACTGCATAGAGAGTTCAGCATCATCAAAAGATCTATTTACTGAAGAAGCTGCTGAGTAGAAAGAGATAAATACATTGAGAGTTCAACTTCAAAATTGTAAAAAATAATAATTTTTTTTTTTTTTTTTGTAAGATGAGTGTTTTAGTTTCGAAAAATTAAAATTATGACGTAGTTATTTATAATTTTATTATTAATTATTATTTATTTATTTATAAGTATCATATAATATATATATATATATATATATATATTAATTTATAAATATTATTAATTCCAGTATATACCGTTATACCAAAATTTTGAAAATTCATATCGATAATTTCGTTAATCTTTCCGGGATTTATTTTCAAGGTTTTATTGTTTGTACTTTAGACTAAATCTTGGATGTTCCATGGTATATATTGTATGTGTTTCTATTTAATTCTTATATTTACTATATATAGAACCAATTCAACCATTTTTAGTACTAAATCTATACTTTTTAAAGTTGTTGCATACATTTTTAATGTATCATAGTATGACAAATTTATATAGAATTTTGATGTTGTATATATCATCACAAATTTAGATGAAATATTATTTATATCTGATCGTATTTTGACAAATTTGAATGTATAATACTTTTATATCCTATAACAAATTTAGAATTTAAATATGATAAATTTTTAGAATGTGAACATTCTATGTGATTAATTATCAGTTGAAAAATAAGATTGTGTAGAGATCGGTATAAACAAAAAATGCATAAACCATTTATTTTGTTTATGTAGTTAATATTAACTACAGTATCGTCATAAACTTGTATAGACAAAAACTTTTATCATATAATAATTAGGTTTCTTAAATAGAAAGACAAAAACATAACAATGTTGTAGAGAAATTAAAGTAATAATAATAATAATTATTGCGTAATAATATTCTCTAAAACAACATGAGATATTGTTGGAATATGTCGATTTTCCCTATCGAATCTAATATTATGAAATATTATCAATGGGCGATTGAAATCAACTAAATTATCCGTTAAATAGGAAAAGAGTCTCATTGTCTTAGACCTAGTCCCGCTTCAATAATCAATGTATCCCAACACGCAAAAACCATCCTCTTATTAATTAATGATTTGGTTGTTTAATTTGTCTGTTTGACTTGTCATTTTCTAGATAAAAAAAAGAAATAGAAGTTTGCCAAATTGCAATAAGAATATGAATGGACATGACTAAGCCGCGTTTGGCTTAACCAACATTGAAAGCCATTAAGATATTTTCATTGGGCCATGTCTAAGAGAATGGATGGCTAAACAATTAATATTTATTTGTATGCATCCTGCATGCATGCATCCATACAAAGTCAAAACGGAGGGGCGGGTTTGATCGATCATCAATTATTCCATATGATATGTTCCTATAACGAGCCAGTTCACAAAGAAACATGCATGAACAAAATGCATTGCATTTTGAGGCCATAACCTTAATATTAATGAGATAATTAATTGGTCCCCAACCATATTGGCTATTGCATTGGATGGAACATAATAAATGCATACCAACAATTATGGACCCTTGCCTGGAATGGCATGGCGTGCTATTGCTTTGACTTTTCATCTACTAAATATAGTTTCCTTACTTCCTATTCCAATTATATATTAAACCAATTTGAAAACATTAATGACTTTAAACTAGAAAGATTATATTGAGTGTTACCCTTTCATCAAGGTAGAAAAACCAGGAGAAGAAAATGTTGACTTAATTTCGCAATATAATTAGTCAAATTGAACAACATTTGATCTCTTGGGCATCGATTCTATTCACTTCATCTGACCTAGTGGGTTGCCATAACTATATTATTATACACAAACTGATTTTGGTTTTGAAATTAAAAGATAAGTCAAAGTTTCTCAAAATAGCGTAACTCAATTCTTAACCTGGTTAATTGGTTAAGAAAGTTTGTGGGGAATATGCTTATCTCGCGGTGATTAATTAGTCGCACTACAAAGGAAAAATTTCGGAAAAAACAAATAGATAACGTTCTTACTACTTAATTAATTAATTAGCTACTTAATTAAACATCAATATATATCTTTTGAGATGTCAATATTTATTGTAATATTTTTATTAGTTCCCAACTGTCTTAAGAAAAATTAACTGCCTACAGCCTTGAACAAATTTTCTAGCCATTTAATCAAATTTAGAACGCCAAATTCAATAGTTTAATATTATGTTCATGTGAACTGTATGAAATGATATAATATGGTTTAATCATTCTAAAAAAGTCAATATATATTTTTAATGACAGCATTTTAAGTTGTCAATGCAATAAAACATAAATATGTAAAGTCATTAATATCTACGACCTATATATTGATTAAGAATCGTTTAGTTATTAATTAGTTGAATAGCTAATTATATATATATGTATATATATACGTATATATATATATATACGTATATATATATATATATGTATATATATATATATGTATATATATATATGTATGTATATATATATATGTATATATATATATATATGTATATATATATGTATATATATATATGTATATATATATATATGTATATATATATATGTATATATAAATGAGATGAAGATATTCAATACTATTCCTAGCCTAGCATGAAATTCTATTAATGTTTCGCACGCCATAACATATTATTTTCAAAGGGGTCCACAAACTACGCAGAAAAATAAATATTTATTTAGCCTAAGCGGCTAATGCGTCAGAAGTTTAGGGTGTCTTAGGAAATTTTTTTTTGTTATTATTAGAAATGAGATCAAGATTTTATTTAATGTTATACAACTAGATAGATTATATCTAATTATATCTAATATATATATATAAATTTTTTAATACTTATAAGAAAATTAATATAATAATATAATATTTATATTATCATAATTTATTTTACAAATATATTATCTTTGTATTATAACATCCCTCATCAAACTCAAGATAAAAAGAAATTGAACAACTTAAAGTTGAAAACGAGATGTTAAAATGTTTATGATATATTTTTCAAACTTCAGAAATTTGTGATTGTTGAAATTCATCCAATTAAATTATATTCCATCAATTATATGATAATTGCAACCTATTCAAGTATATAATTCCCATTTTTTAATATTTAATAGTATTATTAATTATATATATTATATTATTAGTCTCTTTTTTTTTCCTTTTTTTTTCTTCTTTCCAATAATTATATATATATAAATTTGGTATCTCTTTTTTAATCACTTTTTTCTCTGTATTGTAATATATTAACCCTTTATAACTCATTTTATATTACTAAAAAATTTTTAAAAAATTATTACTATTTTAGGGGACACAAAATTTAAATTTGTTTTAGGCCCTAATTCACAGGGTCGACCCTAGCAGTGTGTTAACTGATAAACCAACAAAGAGGTATAATCCCATAAGAATTGAATGCTGGGGTGAAATAACTACCGAATAAATTCCGAAATTACTTGTGAGTTTTGAGATCCATCCAACAACGGAATGATAGTGTGTTAACAACGTTACATTAAAAAAAACCAGCAAAAATGTATAATCACGTGGGCATAGAATATTGGGAGAAACAACAACCGAATAAACAACTCGGAGGATATGATAGTCAAAAAAATACATCAATAGAAACATTTAAAGGAAATAAATTATTAAAAAATGTAATAATAAATTATTAAAGCCCTTCATCAATGGCTAAGATAACGATTGATAGAGGCAGTCACTTGATTAACTCAAGAACAATAATAAAGCTTTAATATCATACTAGAATATAAAAATATTGTATTGAATAATTATTATAAAATTACATATATTTATGTTTAATATATAAACATTATATTATACCTATAAAAGAAATTAATATAATATTGATATTATCATAATTTTTTACCAATATATTATCTTTATATTATAATATTTTAAAATAATTAAATTCAAACATATTGAAAAGTATTAGTATTTAATAAAAAAAAATTGATGAAAAATGTAAGGTTTTAATATTAATTGGTTTAATTGAGAAAATGTTATTCATGAGTTATACATAAAATTTGTCTTTTTTTAAATGATTCGTGTATATTAAAAATGATAAAAAATTGTTTAAGTATAACGATAAAACATGACATGAGAAAAAAAAATATAACAATGTTACTCAATAAGTTATTGAGCTCGTAGGTTTTCAAGAAAAACGATTAACTCCTCAACCGATTATACCCGTTTTCCGTAACAAATATAAGAAAACGTCATAATAATAACATTATAAATAATATGCATCAGACAACTACGATCATTGAATGTTAAACGATTTATCTTTAACCAGATAGTACACTAGAAAATAATTGAGATGATAACTCAAATATATAAATTTGTCATATCAGCTGCATCAATCCAAAATTTTTAATAACTATCTAAAGACTTGAGCATCATTTAGTGAATCCTAGTAATACTCTACAAAAACTCCAGATATTAGTCATCCCTCAACAATGCAAAAGTAAGTGTGTTGTCGATTCAACTTTCTCGTGACACATACGACAATGACTTACCATAATATAACATTTTCCCATGCACATATCATCCATAAGAATTCCACCGTGAATATTGCTCTATCCAAATAACGAGATCTTAGATGAAATCTTTGACTCTCAAAATTTTTCCCAATAAAAATCATATGAATCATCTTTGAGAACAAATTGTAGCAATGTCCCACATTAAAACTATTCATGTCTTGTCAGCCCATAACGTCTGAACACGGGAATATTTTCTTACTACGAAAAATAAAACTCTATTATGAGAAAAACTCTCTCTAATTTTAATTTCCTTCTATATCTAATTTGTTAACGAAACCACTAGACTAAAAATCAAACTTGTCCTTAAATATGCATTTCTACATATAGCAATGAAAATAAGTGAGGATACGTCGCAATTACACTTTTGACACTATACTAAATGTCGTCAAAAAAATTGATCAAAGATTCATGCTCACAATGAATCTGAACTGCTCGTGAAAACTTTTCTAAATAAAATAATTTTTCCTTTAAATGACACACCCTGCTGGATAATTAGAATTTTGGTGAATCAACCAGACCAATCTTAACCATACTTATATCTGATCATCGATACACATAAACTATTTGACTCTGTTACAAATCTACAACAGAATTTTGATATGAGAATTTTGTTTGTAAATAAAACATCTTAAATATATCAATAGAGAGGGAGTGAGGTAAAGCAAATTATGTATAATTGTAAATGCCTCGTTTTTTAATATTTAATAGTATTATATTATTAATTTTATTTTTTATTTTTTTCTCCTTTAATATTAATTATATTATAATATATATATATAAATTTTTTATTTTTTTAAAATTTTTTATTTCCGTATTATAATATATTAACCATTTATTTTAAAAGTGTTAATATATATATATATATATATATATTAACACTTTTAAAATGAAAAACTAAACTTATCAGCCTAAATAAATTTATACTATCTAGATTCAGGCAGCTGCTTTCGAATTAAACATATCTTTTAGCAATATTTTTTATTTAAAAATGTTGAGAGTGATTTAAGTTGAGGTCAATTGAACTATCTTCTTAAAATTAAAAATAAATAAAAATTAAGTGTGCATAAATGTAAGTATATGGTTTGGATTTAGTTATTTTTATTTATTTAATATTTTATGAAATAGTTATTTTTATTTCTGCAGGAGGATTTTGTGACTTGTTTGAACATATCTATCTATACATAACAATCAAGTTAATATCAACCACACAGTTTGACCTCTGAAAGAATTTTATTTATTTATTTACTTAAATTATTAGTTACAAAAATAAGCATCTTTTTTTGTTTGTTTGCTAAAAGAAACAACTTGTTAACATTGTGTTATGAAGAAAGTGACTATTGAAAATATAAAATGTCGCAACCATTTCATCTGGTCATTTTTTAGAGTTAAACTTAAAAGTTTCAATTTTATTTATACATAACCATTTCAATATAAAATTGGATCATGGGCTGAGCAGAAGCAGCATGACGATCATAATGATTAGTTCACTTTGAACACTGCTTGTACCCATAAAGTTTTTACTAATATTTATTGTTTATATTGATTTTGATATAATAATATTAATTTGCTACTTTTGCGGATTCTTCTTCACACAGAGACAAGATCGCAATAAGAATATCGAGCTTGCGAGAAGGCCTGAGGGATCGAGGGTGCCACTGAGCTTCGAAGATGTGTATGAGAGGCCAGATGGTGATGTTAGGTGTATGTGGTCTAGATGTGGGGTCGATGGTGCGGGACCCCGCACTCATCTCGTATCGCCAGATAAAGTGGATAGCTTTGAGTACCGAACAACTGGATTCACTATAGCGTGCTATAATAGTGAGAAATTGAACCTTAATTAACATTCAAATAGAGTTTTATAACATTTGTTGGTTTTATTTTTCAAGATACATTCGAGAGTACAAATATCCCTATAGATACATTCAGAGAGACTGGGATGACACACGCCAAACAAATATGGGATAGGTGGCGCTCCAATTTAAGTCGGGATTACGTCTGGTTTCATAACGGAGATGAGTGGGTTGTATTTGCACGTCCCCCACCATGCTATGATCTAGCAAATTGAGAGTTCTTTTGTAGACACCACTATTTCACCGAGAACTTCAAGGTACGTACAATTTCAGAATTGAAATATGTATCGACGACACTAATTCTAACTTCATTTTTATTTTAAATGTAGAAAAAGAACACTATCAATATTGGCAACAGAAAGCAAGTGAGGTTTCCGCACCATACGGGGCAGTAAACCATTTTCACAGGTAGAAAAAGAATTGGTATGTACATTATTCAATTAAACCTACTATAAATATTATTGTAACTAATTTACTGATGAACAATTTATTTGAATAGGAGGCTGAACTCGTACACCGACCCACTATTATAGAGAAGTTCAGAATGACTCAAACCCCAATAGCCACCAAAGACAACCCGACTCCAACGCCGGACCAATGTCACAAAAGAAGATCGTAAGTTAATAAATAAGTTTAATTAAAATTTTAATAGAACTATATATATAGCTTATACAATAAAATTTAAAAATGTGCAAATGGAGATGGAGCAAGTAATTAACGACACACCTGGTATCTCTGACTTTGATGTGATCGAGAGAGTATTCGAGCCTCAACGACACGAGATGGTGATGGATATAAGGTCAGGCGTGCGGCCAACGCGCTTTCACGGAGATCGACGAAGGGGAAACAGTTCACAACGAGGGTCGCTAAGGGAGGAGAACCAACAGCTCCGGGCGCAGACCAATGAACTCCGAGAGGTGGTTGAAATTAACAACGAGAGAATGCAACAAAAGATTGCATTTATATTCACACAATTACAAAATCAATCACCACCCCTGAGTTAGTACATTTTAGTAGATTTTTTCATGCATTATGTATATTTTGGATTAGTTTATCGTGTTTTGAGACTATTGTAATACGTATTGATTGATAATTTTGGAAATGTAATGAAATTTTTGTTTATGGATTGTATTGTATTTCTTTTGGTTTGGCTGATAACAGGTTAAGATTTTGTAAAAAACGAATAGGCTATTAAATTTTTATTCAAGGGAAATATCAAAAGATTTGATAAAATCTATCGGCATTCCCCTAGTTACACTTTGCCGAAAGATTTGTTGAAATCTGTCAATACAGGCTTTGCCGAAAGATTTGTTGAAAAATCTGTTGGTACAGACTTTGCCGAAAAATTTGATGAAATCTATCGGTACAGACTTTGCCGAAAGATTTGATGAAATCTATCGGTACAGGCTTGGCGAAAGATTTGTTAAAATCTGTCGATGCACGCTTTGCCGAAAGATTTGTTGAAATTTGTCGGTACAGGCTTTGCCGAAAGATTCAACAAATCTTTCGTTATTTACCCTAAATAAAGATTAAATAGTCTATTCGGATTTTACATATCAAAATTGTTATCAGTCGTATTAGAAGAATTATATATAAGCTAAAATGTTATTAAATAGTTTATGCCGATAGATCTAATCATATCTGTCGGAAAAGGTTATGCCGACATATATATATAAACCTGTTGGTAAAACATATACCGACAGGTTTATACATCTGTCGGTCAAAACTCGAATACTTTTACCGACAAGAGCTATACCGACAGATGCCAACAAGTTCCGCACTTGTCGGTAAAAATGTATTGCCGAAAGATATAGGGATTTACCGACATAATAAATTGTCGATAAAACCCTCATTTTTACTAGTGATGCAATAGACATAAATCAATTATCAAGTCTTTATCTTTTCAAAACTATATAAACCATTTCATTATTCTTCTGTATTTTTTTATTCCCACCAAATTATATTAAAATTCTAATAAAAGTTGTTTTGTATAAGCTACAAATTTATTAAAAGTTTTAAGCTTTGCAAAAAATTAAATTAAAAATTCTAACAAATACAATTTAAAACTTCATGAGAAGTCATAACTTTCACACAAAATCAAATGAAAGGAACTCGGACAAAAATCTAAAATCTTCCGTGAACTACGTATTCGACTCAAATCTTTCCTTTCAGCTTCGATTTCATACTTCTATCTTTTCGTCGATCTAGTTGAGAATTTCACATTGTTCATCAATGTATTTGGCATTCAATGTTTTTGTTCAACAATTATAAAGTCTTTAATTACCCCCAAAACAAATACAAATATTAAACACATTATTAGATTTAGTTCTGAAAAAAGGAGGAAAAAGAATCAATGTAGGTAAGAATTGTAAGAAAAAAAACACCAACTTAGATGGTCCATGTTGATAATTATATAAAAAAATAATTGGACGGCAAGACCTCTCCATCCCTATAGATAAGAAGCCATTAATTTTGGGAGGCCATATTGGGCTTGTTCGATTATGAAGCATCCCAAACAACAACTGTATATTATATATGTTAGGCAGCCAAAAGAGAATACAAAATTATGTCACCAGGTCGCATTAAACATTTGTACATTTACAATTATAGCTATATCTACTTCTAAATTCATATTAAATGATTCGGGGACAGGTGTAATGTAAACATATATTATCAAGCATTTCTAAAATTTATTGACTTTTTCTTTGTAAGTTGGCCTGTCTTTATTACTTTCCCCGACTTCTATATAACTACACCATTCCCTTCCTTCTTTTCAAGCATCGATCAAATAGAAAACCAAAAACACAAACCTTCATAAAAACAAACTCGATCTCTTCCTCTGATCTTATGGCTACTTTATCAGCTTGGCCATGGAACAACTTGGGTGCTTACAAGGTCTGTTTTTGTTTCTTGTTTCTTGTCTAAGTCTATTTGTTTTGAAGCGTCTTTTAATACGAAAAACAATTTTTTTTTTGTAACAGTATATGCTATATGGACCATTTCTTGCAAATGTTGTCTACTCTAGAATCCAACAAGGTTCTATACAATGGGAAAGTTGGTGTCTTCATCTTCTAATCATATGCGCCTTACGATGTGAAGTGTACAATCGATTCACATGTTTCAGCAACATGTTATTCTTGACTCGTAACCGTCGGATTAACCAAAAAGGAGTCGACTTCAAACTGGTTGACAAAGAATGGGACTGGTATATATATATATATATTAAAAAAACAATTTGTGTTTTTTGATTATTACCCATGTTCTAGATCTTTGAAAAAATATATGTTTTTATTACAGGGATAACTTCATAATTCTACAAGCCTTAATTGGTTCAATGGCATGTTATATACTTCCATGTGTAACAAATCTACCAATTTGGAACACAAAAGGGATTATCATTGCTACTTTGCTTCACGTGTTGATATCAGAGCCTGTTTACTATTGGGTACATAGATGGTTCCTCCATGGAAACTATTTCTTCACCAATTATCATTCATTTCACCACTCTTCATCAGTTATCCAACCCACAACTGGTAAATTAATAAGCAATTATTGAATAGAATTAAGTTTTCTCAACTACCCTATGTAAAATAGACAGATTCTTATAATGGGTGTCCTTTTCTTTATTGAAAAAAATAAATTTACAGCCGGGAGTGCTACATTTCTGGAACACCTCTTTTTGAGTGCGGTGATAGCTATTCCTTTGATTGGAACTTGCCTAGCTGGGTTTGGATCATTGGGCATGATCTATGGTTATCTTATGATCTTTGATTTTCTTAGAGGTTTGGGTCATTGCAACTTCGAGTTCTTGCCCCATCAACTCTTTCAAGCATTCCCTTTCTTTAGATACATAGTCTACACCCCGACGTGAGTAATTGTTTTTTGTTTTACTATTGTTTATAGTAAGACTCGTAACTTAGTGATAAAGCACATTATCAACAAACTGATCTGCACGGAATAATTGGTTTCATTTATAAAAAAATATCTCACAAGAAATCAACCCTACATCAAATATTGGGGATTTTAAATGTTTATAAACTCTAATAATATTTTTTTAAGGATTTATATAATTGTCTAACAGAATAAATGTCTCATTAATAATAATTTAAATTGAAGTGAACTGTGGGATCATCTTATTATATTAAATTTAAAAAAAAAAAAAACATTAGATTTGATTAGATTTCTTAATTTAATGTTGGCAGGTATCATAGTTTACACCATACAGATATGGGAACAAATTACTGTTTATTCATGCCCCTCTTTGATGCATTGGGAAATACACTCAACAGTAAATCCTGGGATCTACACAGGAAGATAAGCATGGATGCAGGTAATTATTATTAATTTTTTGTTTATGTCCATTATTGTTTATATTTTTTTTTATTATAATAGAAAGCATATTATTGAGTAAAACTAATTTTTCTAGATTAATTGAGGTTAATCTAAATTATCTAAAACACTTTTTTTTATTAACCAACTATTGGAATTCAGTTTAATTAATGCTCACATAGTTTTGTCTTAAAAATAAATCATTCTCAATAAAATAAAAATAAATATTTTATATATATAATAGACCTGTCAGACATGGCCAGCTGATTTAATGATCCTCAACTAAGACCATTTACTTTGCATTTATTGTCATCAATACTAAGACTCAAGAATAGCCACTAAAATATTGAAATCAATTCTATTAATAATAAATTTATACTTTTTGTTTAATTTATTATTTATTTATTTATTTTTCAGAAACTTTTTTATTTTATTTTTATTAACTTTCACAAACATGAATTTATTGAAACATTTTTTTTTCAGTTACATGATTTATTTAGTATCCAATCTTTGAATTCAACTATACTTATCTCAATAACAACTTGGGAAACCTTAAAAAAAAAACCAATCCAATGGAAACAAGGGTCAAAAAAATTAAACTTAATTAAAAAAAAAGTATTTACAACTACAAATTTGATGACTTATTGCTAAAATTTAATTAATAAAACTTAACTAACCAATAAGATGATTGACATAAAAAGAGTTTTATTTTGCATATCAAATTTGATTATATTCCTTTATAATTTGATTAATTCAAATTAATAGGTTAATATTTTTTTATAAGTATGAGAAAGAGCATCATTTGAATTACCTAAACTTTTCAAAGTTGTACCTTAAAAAAAATGTGGATCAAATCATTGCACTAATCATTGTCTAATGGATAAGTTATTTACGGCCAACCAAAACCGTCCATTAGGCACCTATCATTATAATTGGAAATAGGAATGTTAGGTCTTCATTGATCCAAAAATCCCAATAAATATATCATAATTTTAAAATATTTTATCTAAAAAATTTTAAAATATGAAAAGCTATGATTTATTTAAACCAAATTAATTATCATTTTTCTTTAATTTTTCATAATAAAAAAGTATTTGGAATGCAGGGATTAACAAAGTGGTACCAGATTTTGTATTCCTTGCCCACGCTGTGGACTTATCGACTTCAATTCACCAGCCTTACATTTTTCGATCATGCGCATCGGTTCCATACAAGTTCGCGTTATACCAGATTCCATACCTTCCGGTGGCTTTTGTGGCGATGCTTTTAATGTGGGCTAAGTCTAAAACTTACCTCTCGGCTTTCTACAACCTTAGAGGTCGCCTCCACCAAATGTGGGTTGTCCCGCGATACGGTTTTCAGGTAATAATCAATTATATTTATTTATTAAATGTACTTAGTTAATCTTTTAACACATTTATTTATTCGCTTTTCGCAGTATTTCTTGCCATTTGCATTGGATGGAATAAATAAACAAATTGAAAATGCTATTCTTAGAGCTGACAAAATGGGTGTCAAAGTCATTAGCCTTGCTGCATTGAATAAGGTAACCAACCCATTTATACTCTTCATTTAGTGTGGTTGGTTTCTTCACTTGTAGAAATAATTGCATAATGTCAGGATGAACCTACTTTAATTATTTACCTCAATTTCTTTCTCATGTGACTAATGTCAGGATGAACTTACTTTAATTATTTAACTCAATTTCTTTCTCACGTGACTAATGAAATGGTTTTAACTGATTATTATTTTTATTTTTTTTAATATAGAATGAAGCTCTAAATGGAGGTGGAACATTATTTGTGAACAAACATCCTAACCTAAGGGTTCGTGTGGTCCATGGTAACACTTTGACTGCAGCCGTGATCATCAACGAGCTTCCTAAAGGTGTCGAGGAAGTTTTCCTCACCGGAGCAACTTCAAAGCTTGGAAGAGCCATAGCTCTTTATCTTTGCAGACGGAAAGTCAGAGTTCTGGTGAGTAATGAAGTGCATCATGAATTTTTATTCATTAAACATGTTATAGCGAATGGTGTGACTTGTGACACCGTGTGAGAAATAAAGGAAAATTGATAATGCAAGAACCACCAAAAACTAATTACTTGTTTGTTTGGCAGATGCTAACATTATCAACCGAGAGATTTCAAAAAATACAAAAGGAGGCACCAGTAGAGTACCAGAAGTACATAGTTCAAGTGACAAAATACCAAGCAGCCAAAAACTGCAAGGTAATTATGCAATAATAATGTCTACTTTTGTGACCTACAAGTTAGATGGTACAACTGGCTTAACTTTTTTTTGGCAAAAAAATACAAACAGACGTGGATAGTTGGGAAATGGATAACTCCGAGAGAACAGAGTTGGGCTCCGTCTGGAGCCCATTTCCATCAATTCGTTGTCCCACCAATCTTGCACTTCAGAAGAGACTGCACCTATGGCGATCTTGCCGCCATAAGACTCCCCGAGGATGTTGAAGGCCTTGGTTACTGCGAGGTAACTAACAAATAATAATGACTTGAATTTATAACCTTAGTGTGTTATTGCTTCAAATTCAACTCAAATGTTGATTTCTCAAATGATTTTTGTGTGTCGCAGTACAAATTGGACAGGGGAGTGGTTCATGCATGCCATGCAGGTGGGGTGGTACATTTCTTGGAAGGGTGGACTCACAATGAAGTGGGGGCAATTGATGTAGATCGAATCGACGTGGTTTGGGAGGCTGCCATGAAGCATGGACTCAAGCCAGTGTCGAGTTTGCCTAATAAGCATTAGCGATGATCCTCCATCATTCAAGAACATTAATGCCTTTGGACAAAAATCCTTATTAGTTATATTATTATTGTTTGATACATTACTAGTTGCCTATATTCTAATCCAAAGTTGTTTAAGTCCAATGAATTGTCATGTGATAAGCAATGCCGACTATATTTATCAATGAAATGTGAAATATTTCATCCGGATTTCTATTACAATCTAGGTAGCATGTCTTGAAGAATTTTGAATTCAACAGATAAAGGGATGTTTTTCACCTTGAATTTGTTTATCTACATATGACACTATGCATACATAATATACTATAATACAAACAAATAAACATGTTTTTCAAAAAAAAAAAACTTCAACCCATTAATTGGAAGCTTTTCAACTTTGTTCACAACCCACATGCTAACATTGAATGTAGGGATCCACTTGTTTCCTTTCATTTCAAGTATCATAAGGGTGTTCGGTTCTAGCTTTTCAAAAGAATAGTTTGACGGATTGGTTGATAATTCAGATATAAGTTTAGTTAGTGGGTTAATTTAAATGCTTGTAATTTTTTTTTAAATAAATCTAACAACAAATTTGATAACTTTTATCAAGTTTAAACTTTAAACAATTTAATTTATTATAACTTTTTTTTAAGCATATAAAACAAATAAATATAATGTTATTAACCGTTACAAACAATTTATAAAGAGTAAATTATTTGTTCAGCAATTATAAAAGTCAGGTATATGTGCAATGCTTTTTATTATTTGAGGGACAAAATATGTTTAAAATTATTTAACATTACAAATTTGAAGAATTTGTTTAGCTTTTTACACTCATTATTTTCAGAACAATAAATGTATAATTAAAAATTAATTAAATTAAAAATATTTTGACTTAATTGATTCGGTTCAAAACTCATCGGTCAAATATTTATCGAAATAAATTCAGTCTTGATTTTAAGATGAAATTAGTTTTACAATCGGTTTAAACGAATTAAGAATCATTCGGGTGTGATTCGTTTCAATTTAAGAGATTAGTAGATTATTTAGATAATTATTCCATACCATTAAGATCACCAATATGAAGTATGTGGTAGTAAGATACATTTGTTTAGTTTTTATTATTAATTACACATTTTTATATTTATCATAGATAATAATGAATATACTATATATGCAAACTTGATATTTTGGAGCTTGATAATGTAAAATTTTTGTATGAAAAAAATAAAAATGACTATAAGGGATTAGAAAAACTTTTAAAACGATATTTTGCATCGCCAATAATATAACCGATATCAGTATTTTTAAATTGATAGACGGTAATAACAATGATAATTTTATTGTTATTATCGTAATAACTAACTATTAACCACTCTATGTTAAATTGTCATCTAATGAATTAACTAAATATCACATTGTCGTCTATGTTAGATTGTCATCTAATGAATTAACTAAATATCACATTGTCGTTGTCATGTTATCAACTAGTGATTTTTAGTACCTTGTTTATTAGCAATTAATTATAGACAATATGTTTTAGTGGCTGGTACTTAAGATATTAAGTACCAATATCATCATTTGATCATTAAAGATGGGAAATGAAGCTTTGACAAATTCTTATAAATTTGGAAGATGGATAGTTAACATATATATAGGTCAAAAAGGAGGAAACATATTTAATTATTAATTAAAATGAGTCTGCCCCTTACATATTTTCTTACTCTTCCATTATACACTTCTAACTTTTTATTTACTTAGATAAATAATCTGATATGTCAACCTAAGCCTTTAATTTAAGTTAAAAAGACGTTCTTAATAAGAATATAACTCGAAATATTTAGTCTCTCAAAATTAATCTCACCACTTAAACTATCATATTCAGTCATCTATATAGAAACTTTTCTACTTCAAACTAAGAAAGTATATATGAAGATTCCAAATTTCCTTAGTCCAAAAGAAAGAACAAGATAATTAATATGATTTAGAATTGATTGGGAACAAGGTTTTTATCTAGGTTTTATCTTAAAAATTATTATTTAATAAAAACTAAGAAAAAACTGATTTTTAAAATTTGAAGACTAATTTACTCTTTGACTTTAGATGATATGGTGCAGGTGAGAGAACGATGGTTTAGAGAAAGATGATAAAATTATAGAATAGTTTTAATATTTAAATGATAAAATTATTTGATTTAATGATTGATAAGAAGTTTAAGTTTAAAAATAAAAATTAAGTTTTATCAAAAAAATTCGAGATCTGCCTTAAGTGTGAATTCGAATTTCAAGTACTTCACTTTCCAAAAATAACCTTCATAAAAACCCAAACCTAATTTTAGTAGTTATCCCATGTAGAGGAAAGAAATATCTGATTTAATTGCTCACTTTAATTTCGTTAACTACTTGTACTTTTTATTTATTTAGTGAAAATGTCCTTTCGTTATCTTTATAGTTCAGGAACATAACACCTCAGTCCGAATAGAAATATAATTAATTTCTGACAAATGACAAGTTTACTATTTAAGAACGAGTCATTTCATCGACAACCTATTGTGTAGTCTCAATCTGACGGACAACACAAGTTAACAATTAATTACTAGATATTTTTTAAAAAAACATTAAATGTTGGATGGCGGCATGGCGCATACAATGCAATGGGCTCCCTCTTGATTAGGTTTTTATAATTTTATTGCAAGCATGTCCTTTGTGGGGAAAAAATCATAAATATTAAGATATTTGTAGATTTCAAATTAATATTTTTAAGATATTTGTAGATTTCAAATTAATATTTTAATTTAGCCGGTGGAATTTTTATATAATATATTATTTAAATAAGAAAGAAAAATATTAACAATCACACTCAAGAAATAGTACATCATTTCATATTATTTTAAAAAAATATATTTTTTCTCAATCATTTCTCTTTTTAAATAATATAAATTATTATATTTAAATAATTTGTTAATTTATTTGAATTTATAAATATATAATTTAAAATACAATATTTATAATTTTTAAAAACATTTTAAATAATTTATATATATATTTTGATTTTGTTTTTAATAAATATATATTATTATAGTTCGTTTGATAAATAACTAAAATCTGTATGTATTCTCTTCTTAATATTGTGCAGTACTTTTAGTTTTATTTTTTATTTTTTATTTATTTTTTTTTTATGTCATATTTTTTTAGTTTTATTTATACGATTTTTGTCATTTTTAATATGCATGAAACATTTTTAAAAAATAAATAAATATTGTGCAGTAATTAACTTTTTATAAGTTTTTTATTGTCATAAATATTATTAATTTATAAATATTATGTTTTAAAAATTAAAATAACATATTATAAAAATATTATTTTAAAATTATTTATTTTATAAATTTAAATAGATTAACAATTTATTTGAAAATAATAAATTATATTATTTGAAAATATATATATATGTAATGGTTAAGTTAATTTGTTCTTAACAAATATATTTTAAATCATTATGATTTGATGTAGAATGGTTTAGAGCATAATTCTCTTGGTGCATTTGACATGACACTGTTATATTTTTTCATTAATTTAATAAATATGTCAAATTTATAAGTTTATGGAGATAAAGTATATTTTTTAATTTAAAAGAATTGATAAACAAATGTTATTTAGACAGATGAAATATTTTTAGTTCAAAATAAATTTAAAATTCATGTCTCAAAGTCAAAAATAAAAATAAAAAATCTGAATCCGTAATTAATTAAGTAGGTAACTCAAGTTCAAAGTTGTTGGAACAAAATTTATGAATTTGATTTTTTGTTTTTTCCTTAAACTGAAATGGTTCAAATGAAAGGAATATACGTGTTAATTTTTTTAATGAATAAATAAATAATAATAATAATAATAATAATATAAACGCGTAAAATATTAATGACGCGTGATTTTAAAATTTAATCATCGAATTTCTTTTTTCTGAACTATAACCATTCACTTGCCTGAAAATAATAAAATATCCGAATATTAAATTTTAAATATCCAACTACTTACGTTAGGTGTAAAAATTAAATGATGAAAAAAGTTATATAAAATTATTTATCATGTTTCCGTACAATTTGTGTTCAGTTAAATAATGAAAAATATATAAAGTTGAATTCATTCAAAATAATTCCACATTTTATTTATTTTATTTTTTAAGGGTAAATAATATATATATATATATATATATAAAATATGATGCTTAATTTTTGAAGTATTTGAATTATCGGGTTGAGATTTGTGGTTAATTTTGATATATATGTCGGGGTGGAAAAAATTACCGATATTAAAGGTATATCAAAAATACTGTACCGTAATATATCAAAAATATCAACTTTTAAGGTATACAAAAAAAGGTAAGGTATAATATCGATACCGTAATTATTGGTACGGTAAAGGTATGAAATTTTTAAAATTTTGGTATATAGAGATATATAGAAATAGTATTTGTAAGTTAATATATATATAAATATATATATATATATATATATATATATATATATATATATATATATATATATATATATATATATATAATGTTTATAAGGAAATAATTAAATAAATTTGAAATTAATTTAATGATAGAAATATAGTTTTTGAATAATATCAAAATATAATTATACTAAAATATTATTCAATATATGCAATCTCTATCTTACCGATGTGATTGATTTTTTTAAAAATTAATATATTTTTTAGGTATCAAAGGTATAATACCGATACCGTACCGAAAATAAAGTATACAGAAATTAAGGTAAGGTAAATGTATGAATTTTTTGTATATCGAAATTAAGGTATATTGAAACAATGTATACCGAAATCAAGGTAAGGTAAAGGTATGATTTTTTGCATACCGACATTTTAGGTATGGATAAAATATTAAGGTATACTGTACTGACCCATCCCTATATATGTGAGAATAAAATAAATGGATATTTGGGTCGGATTGTGGGTTGACCCGCTTATATATATATACTTAAGACGGTTAAAAATAAAATTTAAAATGTTATATGTGTGTTTCAAACTTACAACCTAACAAAATAAGTACAACTTTTAAACCAATTAGGCTAATAACATTTTATATTTTAAATTCAACACCAAATTTGATAAATACAGAATATTTTAATAATATAAGTTCAATATTTTAATAATATAAGTTCAATTTTTTAACTAACTAATATATATATATATATATATATATATATATATATATATATATAATTATGCTTAATTTATAAAGTGTGATTGTGATGTGGTTTGACGAGGGATAATAGACCGATATCAATTGAAAGTGGTTAAAAAAAATTGAATTAAATATATTATTGACCAAAGTGTGAGGTCACGATATTAAATATTAAAAAAATATGAATCAAATATTTGATTGACCAAAGTGAAAGTGTAAGGTCACAAGATGAGAGGTTCATTCAGAAAAATATGTGATGAAGTATGTGAGAAGATAAGTTGTTTTACCGAAGTAATAAAATGTGGAATGAGAGTGTTCTATTTTTATTCGTGATTTATTACGAATTTTAAACATTGAATACATATTATTATTATTTTTCTTTTAAATTTATTTTGATTATATTTTTATCTGTGTGATCGCACGAGAATTTTCTAGTTTTATTAATCACGCAAGCTTGAAGGATACTATTTATGTTACATTTCATTATTACCCTTAAAAAACGATAGGATAGCGACGTTAGGTAGTTACTCTCCAGCGATCCCCACCTGAAAAAAAATGTCACGGTAGACTAAAAAAATAAATAAATAATAATTCTTTTTATTTTTTTAATCCGTGTTCTTTTTTTAATTTTATCTCCCCCGTCTCTTTAGTTTCTTCTTCATTATCTTCACTTTCGATTTCGACGTTTGTTTCTCTCTATGGCGATTTCGGTGTTTCCCTCTCTTCGGCGACTTCGGTGTATCCCTTCCACGACTTCGAACTTCCCGGAGTTCTTCCCCGTTTCTTCTTCATTGTCTTCACTTTCGATTTTGGTGTTTCCTTTTGTTCAGCGACTTCAGCGATTTAGATGTTTCCCTCTATTCAGAGCGATTTCGGCATATCCCTTTCTTCCGCGACTTCGGACTTCCCAGATTTCTTCCTTCTTCCGCGTATCTTCTTCAGCAAATTCGAAAATGGTAAGCATTTAATGGCGAACAACAATGTATTAACCCTAAAATGATTATTTGAGTAACATCGTTTTACTTTTACTATTCAAGAGAATCGGTTTCCTTCAACTACATCCAAGTCTTGCGAAAATACTAATATAAGGTAAGTTCCCGAACATGATCTTTTTGTAGTTAGGTTTATCCTGAACATGTGCATGTTTGGAAACTTGATTTACTGTTTTGAAACTTTTTTATTTATGTTTATGGTTTCTGCATCTATATTCATTTACAAAACCTTAGTCACACATTTAAAAAAAACATAAATATTAGAATAGACCTACTATTGATATTTATGCTACACATTTTAAACAAGTTAGGTGTTTGTTTTGGTAATTACAAGTTAATGATAGTAACTCTTAATACTGATAAAATTGAGTTACAATGAAAAATCTCAAACTAATTTGTAAATCTGATCAAAAGTTATATAGATTTACAAATATGGCCAAAGTTATATAAATTTCTAAATCTGGCCAAAGTTATCTTAAACTAATTTGTTGTATTCTCAGTTATATAGGTCTAGAAATGGCACCAACATTGATTTGCAGTTATATATGTTCTAAAAAATTTCACCAAATGTTACATTTTGGCCATAATCGGGACAATTTCGTCCCGATTTCTTTCAATGTCACTCATATTAGAATCATAAATATTATTGATACTTTGATAACCTTTTTTCAAATTTTGTGTCATCGGTCCAAGATATAATTAGTTGGCACTTTATTCACATTCAATCTTTTCAAAATTGCCAAAATATGTCTACACAAGAGTCCTCGAACTCAAACATCTGACATTGACAGTTTACTACAGTCTCCATCGGGTGAAGTTTACCTTTACAAAAATATCTCTCCAATGTTATCCATCATGACATTGTATGGTCTCCACCACTCCAAATTTAGTTGTTGTCCCATCGTCTTCAAATATGCGGTGTCGCAGAACATCAATCATTTCACCTCATTCTGAAACAACTTAAAAATGTCGTTAATATATACACTCTAAAATTGTTTTTTTAATGAATACCCACTCTCAATTGGAATAGTCGAATAATAAGACTGAAAATCTATTTTTTTTTCCTTTTTTATGTTCCTATTAAGGGCCCTGTCATATTTCTCTACAAATTGTTTTAAGGATGTTATAGAATGAACAAAAATCTTAAAAAAAACATTCATAAATTCACTTTTTTAAGATGTTGACATGCCTGTCTAGATTGACATTTAACATACACATGAATCCATTTTACGTGTCAGGAGCTCAGTCAATATATAATAAACTAAGGTGAAAACTCATCTATCATTTTCAGTCAACTATATCTTCACATTGTTCGATTACGATTGAGTTATAGACAATGTTCATCAATGTCTTTTTTATATATTTTATAATGAACATGTGCAGACAATTTGGTGGACAGTTTCTTCATTAAATGCCAAAGACAAAAACGATGATGGATGTTTGGAAATACATTTTCAATTGCAATGGCCATTAATCGACATTGGTTAGTGATTATTGTCTTTAGAGCACGTTCGTTCATACATGTCAATCAGACTTTGAAAAGCTAGATAAATGACTCTGAATCCTCACTGGATAGTAAGTCACATCCTAACAAAATTGATTGTTAATGATGATTAACACCGGCAAAAGGAGAAATTATATAAACATCCTAGTTTTGTTCGATTTCGGGGATCCTCGCGGGGCACCGTTTTAATAAAAATATTTAAAAACAAATAAAAATATTATATAAACAAATTTTTAATATAATATATTTTTGTAATATATTGAAATTTTAGATTATTATAAAGAAATAAACTTACAACTTTTATAAAATATAGTAAAAAAATAAATGTATTGGTAATTTAATATACTTAATTATGTTTTATAGTGTTCAGGGTATAGTCGAGGTGAGATCGGGACGGGGGACACAAATATTATCCCTGCTACATCCTCGTTCGGTTTCAGGGAAAACCTATCCCAAACGGGGCAATTCGGTTAGGTTTTCGCGGGACGGTTTCAAATTGTCATCCTTACTTGCAATAGTCGTTGTCTGCTTCGATATTGGTTTTTTATTAAAAGAGAAATTTAAACCTCGTACTTTTTAGCTTTTTTTGATAAGAGAAAACTTTGGGCTATTATTTGATCAAAATTGAAATAGAGAGCGTGCTTTAATTTTATTTTTTTCCACCGTGATATATTTTCTCCACGTGGCTGTCAGGTGTTGTCGCTATCATAGCATCACTCTCTCTATCATTCCTCTTACCTTTATCATCTTCTTGGCAAAGAACCATAAATTCCTCTTACCTTTATCCTCTTATTGGCAAAGAACCATAAAAATTTTAGGCAAATGATGTGAAAAAACATATGATTACTCTTATTTACCAAAATTCAGGATACAAACATATGAAAACAAACATTCATTTGCTTTTATTTATATAATTTACAAAATAAATAATATATATATTTCAGTAATCTCATGATCAAGAACAAATAATTGAATTTCAAATGAAGCTTGCAACCACAAAATTTTTATTTACAATCAAATATTCCTTAAATCGGACAAATATTGCAGAAATAACATTTCTGCGCAAGTTTATACATCAAATTAGAAGGAGAATCACGACCACAAACAATCCCGACAAAAAATAAAATATACATGCATCTTCTTTCAGCATCCACCACCTGTTGCTACATATTGATTAAGCGCACAAAACCACGACCTTCTACTTTCATTGTTGTGTGAAGAAGATCTTCTTAAACCCGATGTTCTTGAACATCGAGCAAGCTGGTTTCGTAAATGGGCCCCATCCACACTATTCCTATGTACCAAAGAAGGGCTTGTATCGTCTGAATTAGCTCCCATACAAAAACCATGATTGAACTTCAAAGATGGGAACCTTTGGCAGCTAAGAGAACGGAAAGATGATCCAAGTGGGACGATTGTTGTGCAATGGAAATCTGATGTCTTGCATAATGGGGTCTCGAACGAAGTTGTATTGGATTCGGAAACCTCACTTGAACATGAACAAAGTGACAAAGACAAACTTGTTCTAGCAACCTCTTTTGGTAGAGGCCTGGTTGAGGAGAGTTTGATGAAGGAAACTATTCCATGTCGGCAAAGTGGGCAAGCGATTGATCCTGGTGGGCCATGGCTTCCTGCTGTGGTTGTGGTGTTTGTCGAACATAGGTACATCGCACATTGTGTACAGAACTCATGATCGCAGCCTACCACACACAAAAAAAAAATCTTTTAAATAAAATAAAAAGTTATTTTGGCAAAAACAGGGCTATATTTTTGGAATAAACCCTTATAGAACTACTCGGAAGAAAAATCTTTCGGCCCTATCAAAAAGTCCATAGGTTGCTTAAAGATGTTCTTAGTGGTAATAGAATTAGAGCCTTGCTCTACAAACATCTACAAGAAATGTCCTAATAATCCTATCTATGTTTGGTTTGTAAAATTTTTAACAGGTCTCCTTTATGGTTCTTCCACAGTTTGTTTAGTTTTAAATTTATCATATCAGATAAAAAAAACAGAAAGAAAAAGTTAGTATACAGATTTTAGTTTTTCTGGTGTAAAAATCTACCTTGTGCAGCAACGGTACACTTCCTCTCCAAACAAACAACGCAGGGATCAACACATCCAACAGAATCACTCCGCCATCCGCATTCCCTACACAAGCAGATTCATACAACAATGCTATCAATTTTAAAGAAACACAAAAACTAAAACTAGTCGGTTATTTTTTTTACCTAGCAATTTTCACAATGCTCGAAAGAGGAAGAGACAGGAAAGGTGAAGGAATAAGTTGTTGAGGCCGAACTTGTGCCCTTGTTGTGCTAAGGATCTGCTCAAGCCAATCTCTATTCCATGAACGCGATACCATCAATGGAGTCCATCTGTTAAAATATAGTTTCAATACACGCGCAATTAAAAATATTCAGAATCAAAGTTTAATCAAGAGAAATCAAACGTACCCATTCACATTTTCATCCGTTAAACTAGCACCCCTTGCAATCAAAATCTGAAATTTGATTGAAAATCAATAAAAATTTCAGTTGAAACATAGAAAAATATGATATGATAAGAACACACCTGACAGCACTGAGCATTTCCACCACAAGCAGCATAGTGAAGTGGTGTACATCCTGCACCTGTGATTAAATCAACGAATAATTCATCTTAAAAAACACCCATTTTGATCAGAATCATCAGATCACGCGTTTTTTTTTTACCTATTAAGTCAATTGTAGTTCCATCTCCGACAGTAACTTCAGAAACAGAAGCTCCCAAATCAAGTAGCAATTGCAAAGTTTCAACATGTCCATTAAGTGCAGCCATATGAAGAGCAGTTATACCTCCATCAGCACGTCTATTGATTATCTCAAACAAGGCACTAAAAGAAATACAAAACAATGCAAATATTAGTCACTAATAGGTGAAAGGTAAATCATTTTTCCACATTTTTACACACACCATTTGTCAAATTCTGAGTTAGAATCCTCTTCCTTTATTCTTCCAGTAAGAACATCCCAAATATCAGGATAGCTAGGAATATAATCTGTTAATAGTAGCCGAATGCATCTTAAATGTCCATTCAGTGCAGCCAAGTGAAGCGCATTTCCTCCATTGAGATAATCTGCTTTGTGAATCTAGCATCCAAGATCACGTTGTTACAATAATCCTAATCCAATTCCAGTACCATGAAATTTGTAAGAAGAAGAAAATCATACATTGGCTTTGAAGAGAATCAAAATCTGAACAACTTCCCAGTGACCATACTGACAAGCTTGCATCAAAGCAGTCTGTTTTAAGCCAATAATGAATGAATGAACGATTTACAGGAGTTCAAACCAGATTGAATGAATGAAAATGAAATAAAGAATACCTGTCCTCTGTAGTTTCTCAGATTAATATCAACTCCAGATTCCAGTAAGAGTGAAACGATCTAAAGAACAATTTACAATCAATGAGCATATTCGAATCAAAAGTAGCTGTTTCAGATTGATATACCTCATGGTGACCTTGAGCTGCAGAGTAATGGAGAGGTGAATTGCGGACTCCAAATGTAGAATACCTAGCAAGGCGGGGATTATAATCCAACAAGGCTTTGGCTTCTTGAAGATCGCCATCTCTAGCAGCTGAAACTAGACGCTCTCCAGATGCAGAACAGCCAAATGAATTTCCCATCAAACTCAAGAATCTCATGTTTATTCTTTGATCTGTATATATATAATTTAGATTAGATAGAATTTCACTGTCAGCTGATAAAATAAACCAGACAAATGAATCCAGATAGAATGTGAAAGCTGAAAACTTACTTTTTAAAACAAATAAGAAAGCCAAAATCTCTCTCAGATTCACGAAAGAAAGAAAGGGTGCCTTCCAAGAAAGCGAAACATTTTCCCAGAGATGAATTTAGCCTGTCAGGCCAAGATCTTCAAAATTTCGAGGTAAACAAGTTAGTTCTATATCGGACGATTGCTGATCGGATCAATCGGCGGCTGAAAAGGTTTTACTTTGGATGGATGGTCGCGATTATCTTGGCATTTATGATTCTGACGGCGTCGAACGGAGACGCGATATTGTTGAATGGATAGAATCGAAGCTGATGGTTTTGTTGGTTTGAGAATTGAAGATAGAATAAAGAAAAGCTCAAGACTTTTCTGTTGATTGAGTTTTGTTGGTTAGACAGCAGCTACTTTCCCCGGCAATAGAAAGAAACCCACAGGCCCCGCCTGCGCCATAGAAGAGATGAAGATGAAGAAGAAGAAGAAGCGTGCAATTCATCATTGATTCTGATTAACATTAAATTATGTTTACAAATTACAATTAACTTGAATAAATTAATTTTATTTTATAAAAATTAATTTTAATAACACATAACTAAATAATATTTACAAAATAAAAATAATTAACCAATAACTAAGATATGAAATCAATTTTTATAAAAAACAATGAAAATATTCAAATGATCATGATAATACAAATGGAACAAATCAATTAAACAGTGCTAAAAAAAAATTACAAAATTTTTTAAGTAATATTTAAAATTATTCTTAATCGAGATGGTATGATAAATAACGTCAAATAAAATTAAGCTAAATTATAATGAATCATATACATGGCCGAAATAATAAAAAAAACTTATATATATGACAGGATGATACTTGTAAAATAGCCTCAATATGAAAGATCATTTACACTACCTTATTGAAAAAATGAAAAATAATTTCAGATTCGATAATTTCGTCTCATTTATTGTTAAGAAAAAAATGAACATTAACACAATCAGCAAACAACTCATCAACGGTTAATACTATTATTCAAATTATAAAATTTTAGGACGAAAAAATCGATGTAGTAAGATGGTGAACCTAATAAAACGCAACACAAACTTAAATTTAAGAGATGAAAAGAAAAAAACAAAATAAAGTCTTATACTTAAACAATAATAATAATAATAATAAAATAAAATAAAGGATAAAAGAAAATTAACTTCTCTAAGTTATTTTTGGTACAAAGATAGTTAATTCATTATTTAGTTTTCTTTTATGAATAAAATATTTTTATGTAACTAATTACAAACTTATTATTATTATATTTATATTTATTTATTTATTTATTGGTTGTGAGCTAAAAGATTCATTGGCCAGCCATATTGTGGGGTCATAGGGAATCTCCATCACTTGATTTTATAAGATTTAAAGATTATAAAGATATGAAATAAATTTTAATTAATATAATGTTTATCTATTTTAATAAATGATCAAATTTAGAATCAAAATAATGTTTTTTATACAGGACTAATATTTTTTTAATTAGAGTCTGCCATTAAACAATCAGTTTTCTCCAATTAATTTATGTTATACTAATACAACATATCTGAAAAAAAAAATATTTTCTTGTTGGTCAAAATTAAGGATATTGAAAGAATAATATGCTTTTTTTTATCCATAAAATAATGTGAATTGTAAATGAGAAAATAAATTTATAAAAATACATTTAATTTGAAATTTGAAATTTTGAAACAAAAATCATAACTGTTATAAATATTAATTTTTATATAAGATAATAAATGAATTAGTAATTAAAATTTGAAAACTGTTTGATGATACTGCTGCACCTTAACTAATTAAATTTTATTTTAAACAAATTAGACATCATGACACCCACCTTTAGGTCTTAATCCGCTAATCCTTTTATTGGTAAAAATTATGCCTTTTGAATAATAATATGATAATAGATTGTCAAAACAAAACTAAACAAAAATTAAAGGTTTTGTTGGACTTGGATTCTTTCATAAAGTAGAAGCCCATTACTATATCAAGGAATATTATTGCTTTCAAGCCCATTAAGAATGTAGGCCTTGTATGTCATGACTCATGACTAAGTCAAACTCAAAGAGGTTATTTGTGAATTTTTATTCAAAAATTATATATCCCTATCATATTTATTTATAATTATCAAATTATTGAATAAGATAAATGATTTAGACAACGAACCTATAACAAAAGTAAGAATATGAATTTTCAAGATATTAAAAATCAAATTTATTTAAATATTTTTATCTTGAACATGACCATGTTCAGAATATTTTTGTCCAGAACATTGTCATTTTTTTGTTTGATTTTTTATTATTATTTCTCTCTTGCACAAGTGAAAAGTCACGTAGAGATTCGTGGTCTTACTTTCATTCACAACTTCTTTGTATCTATCTTGACTCTTGAAATAATAAACTAAAATATCTTTATTTATTTTTATAAATATTAAATATAAAAAAACATTATAATAATTCAACCAATTAAAATTTTAAATAACCTGTTATTTGTTAGAAAAAAAATTAACTCATTAAAAAAAACTCCAAATAACCAATATCAAACAAGCCCTAACATTAGATGATGATTTATTTGAGATTTTTATCCAAAAATAATTTGACATATTTAATAGAAAAAATAAGTTATTTGAATTTTTATATTTAAAAATAAAATAAAATAAAGGTATTTGAGTTAAATATCTTACTATTTGTTTGGAGTTTATTCAATGACAGTATAATAAGTTCATAATATAAATTTAATTAAAGTCAACTTATGTTGACTATGCATATTTTATATGAAGTATTTTTTGTTGTTAAAGTCATCATAGAATATGGTAACATGATATAAGAAATTATCTGGAAGGCACATGTGATGAGTGCTTAATTAGCAGGTAAATGAGATTAGCTTTAATTGTCTTTATTAATAATAATAATAATAATAATAATAGTCTAATTTTGCTTTGATATCATAACAATTCTTCTTAAATTAAGCTAAATCACATATTATGCATTTTTTACTATTCATTTTTATATTGAATATCATAAGTGTTAATTATTTCTTATATGAATTTCAAATTAATGTTCAATGTAATAAAAATTTAACTAAGCTAATTAGGATAATTCAATATAAAAGAGTCTTATTTAAAAATAATAATAATAATTAAATCAGTTTCAGTTTATACAAAGAACACTTAGATATAGAGTAATGAAAGTGTAGTACAATTTAATTTTACAAATAATTGAATCATTGTTTATTTTAAAGTTTGTTACTATTTATGGTTAGGATCCAGATGAGCAAAGTTGTTCGTGTTCGGTCAAAACATGACTTGAACTTGACTTTGATAAAGTTTGATTCGAGCTCGAGCCAACTCGTTTAAAGTTCGAGCTTATATAATCCTTACTCGATGACTTGGGGAGCTTTATCGAGTCTGATAATAAATAATATATATTTTTATTTATTTTAATATTAAAACCTAAAATTTAAAATAAATATTTTTTTTCTTCACAAATATTGAAAAAATAATTTCGGTTCAAGTTTTCGAGCGAAACTTATAGGTAACTAGTCGAGTCAATCTCGAGTTCAAATTTATAAACTCGTTCGAACTCAAGTTCGAGCCGAACAGCCGAACTAATAAATATTTAATTGAGTCGAGCTTAAGCTTGCTTGACTCGTTTACCTCCATAGTTTTAGTTTAGGTTTTTAAATTGATTTTCCTGGCCGGACAAATATCAATTTTCTTAACATTAATGGATAAGATAATGTTAATTGGTTAATTGATATTCATTAGTTAATTAGGTGGTTAATTAAAAATTAACACAGAAATGAAGAAATTGTGAAAATGGAAGAAAATAGTTGATTTGTTAACATGTGGTACAATGTGGTTAAATTAAATTAAATTAAATTAAATATAGACGATATTTTTAAATTAACACACAAGATTAAAATTAATATTACCCTTTTTAATCTTCAAAGAAATAAATATTCTAGCAAGTTGAGTATTTGTGTAATTGGCTTAAATATCCAATAAAAATAGTGACACCTTAGCTATATTAATTAATTAATCTAATCAATGATCGCCCTCTTCTTTATTTTAAAAAATAAACTAATTAATTATTTATTATTTTTTTAATTTTAAAATTCACTGTTCTGATATTGTAAGGGAATAGCGAATATATGTATAAGTTTATCCGACAAGTTTATCCGAGTTATAGCACGTGTAGTTAATGTCAATATCGTACCTAGTTTTCGTGGCTTTAAAAAAGTAATGAGTGATGTTAAATTGTTTAGTTATTGTAAGTTTGATATAATATTAAGAAGGTCATTTTAAATATTTTATTAAATAGTTTTAGATTAATTTTAAAATATTGTCTTAAAACAACTCTATTTTTTTGGATTGTTTATTTCATTTGCACTTATATGTAGTTCAAAATATATAAAGTAAAATATTAAACTTTTATCCCAAATATATTTATATTTAGCTATTAAACTTTTTTTGAAAATAGTCCTTAAATGTTCATAATACTTGTTTAATTATTTTGAAAACCAATTTTATAAACAGAGTTAAGTATAAAATAAAGATTTTTTCATTGGTTTCAATTTGTAAAGAATTATGCCTTCCATCTTTATTACATTATGTTTAAAAAATTTTAATCGCATTACATTTACCATTTTTTTAATCTTAAGGCTGGAAGATGTACGAGTTGATTAGTTGATTATATTATGATATAAATTATATTAAATAAAATAAGTATTTCATTGAAATCTTTCCAAATATATATATTTTATGCTTCTAGCTAACTAGAAAGGTGTTCAATTCCATCCAATTGATTTAATTTAAGACATTATTATAAAACAATTGTGATAAAAAAAACATTTCATAAAATACTAATTAATTTATGATATTGTCTTTTAATTAATGGCGTTAGGCTCTATAATGTGGTTATGACATTTCCCTGAAAATGGGCTAATTGACTCAATGTCAAATTCAGTTCATTACAAAGTCAACATTAATTTTATTAACTTCAAATGTTCATATTGCCATGCATTTTGCACATAGAAAAAAGTGAGAAGTTTATATTATTTAAATATATAATCTATTATTAGATTTTCAATTAAACGTTTTAATTTGAAGTGAGTTTATAATTGTTCGAAATCGTGATATAATATATATAATCGTATTTTGGGACATACAACTTTTTTAAAGTTAAAAACCACATATTTACTCAAACTAGATAAGAATATAATTGTGATATATTATTTTGTGATAATCTACTACAAATTATGAGAAACCTTTATAATCTTACACTTTAGTGAATGATGTCATTCAACTTGACTTTAAACTAGTTCATTAACTTTTACAAAATTAGAACTTTATCTACTAAAGTTCTTTAAATTTATTCATACGTTATGACAAAAAAGCAGCAAATGAGATCGTCATTACGGTTTAACATTGCACAAAAATCCAACTATTAATGAATTTTCCTCATTGTCATCAATTTATATACAGTTGTCACAATAAACTTAGAGATATGTAAGAATTTAAACATCAAGTTTGAATTCTGGTATACAAAATAAGTTGGAGTATTTTAAATTGGAAAGGAGGGTGATCATGTTAAATGGTTATAAAAAATTATTATTATTATTTTTTCAAAAGAAGTAAATTAATAGTTTATGAGATGATGACATGAAGTAATTATAAAGGATAAGTAATTTTAGCAGTAAATTAGTGAACATGTTTGCCACCTAAGGATTAAATTATTAGATCATCGATATTAGTAAATCCCTGATTTGCATACGCACAAATCTCTATATTACATTATTATTATTATTATTATTATTATTATTATTATTATTATTTATTAATGGATTCCATATTGCATCATTAAGGGGACATAACCTAGTTAGGAGACCCTTCTTCTATGTGGCTTGACTTCTCCATTCCATTAAGACCTTGTTTGGTTTGAATATTGTTTAATAACAACTAATCAACAAGAAACCAAGACAAATGGATCATTAAAACAAAAATCAAGATCAAGCTCTCCAAACAGGTCTTACTAATTCTAAATCATTCACCAAAATATAAGGTAATGGAAAACCATTAATGACTATGTATATACAATCCAATATATCCTTAGTAATAGCCATCCAAATATTGTGAATACGTAAAGATAATGTAAGAGAATACGATAAACTAATTTCCTTAAATTATAGTCTATATTTAATCACAATAATAACTCCCTAAGAAATACTCTTTTTATCCTTACAAATTCTTTAAAAATGACATTTTATCATAATTAATTTTAAAATTATCAAAATTAAAAATTAAATTAATTTTATTGTATTTTATATATAAAAATATGATTTAATTGAATAAATATTTTTAGGTAAAAAGTTCATTAGAAGAAAAAAAATCTTTTAATAAATTATGCTAATTTTATTCTGTTACTTTTTTTTCCAAATATATATCTTTCTTTTTGAACTTTTATTAAAGTGAAAAACTAAACAAAATAGACTGTCTGTCTTTATGAATTTATAACTTGCCTTTTAGTAATATAGGAATGGAAGAAATAACTTTTATTTTTATTTTGAAATAAAACTTAAACTCAAAACCCTATTAGATTGAAATCGAAAACCGTCGAAAACGTGATATATTGGTTTTTTAAGTTGATTCTTACCACTAAACTAGTTTAATAGTGTTATTTTTCATTTTTAAACATGGCTTTACATAATCTTTATTTTGAAAGTCACTTAGTCTAGTCAGATTAATAATAATAATAATAATAATAATAATAATAATAATAATAATAATAATAATAATAATAATAATCTATCTCTCTGACTTGATAATTTTGTCTTTACATTAGGTAAAGACTAGTGGAATCAGAAGAAAAAAAGGAAGAGAATAGAACTCTTAAAAGTCTAATAATGAGATTAAAATAATCAAAGCTCTAATCCCCATTAAAGAAAAAAAAACAGGTTTAATTTATTTTAAACAATGTGAATTAATGGCGCCATTGGGGTATGTGCAGATGGGTTTCATTAAGTCAACTGAAGAAGAAGTTGAAGATGAAAGATCGAATTTAAAAAAAAAAAAAATCATCAATTTTTTTTTTTTAAAAAAGCTCAAACTTTTGTAAATTTCTCTTGGTATTACTAAAACCCATTAATGGCTGTATAATTGCATTCCCTTTAATGAGATCCGAGATGCAATTAATGCTTCAAATCTCCCCCTTTTCAAATATCAAACATTGCATTTACTTCCTTCCAACTCCCCCATTTCATAAAGATTGAATCTTTAGGTTACAATTCGTGGAAAATATGAGTTGGGTTTTCCTTCAAATGAAAGACGGAAGCTTTCTCTCGCCGTCGCAACAAGCATCTTTATCTTTCCGGCAACCACCTCCTCCTCCGTTAACTCAAATGTCGAATCTTCATTCAAACGGATTCAATTTAGACCAGAAGGTAAGCCCGAGTATATTACTCATCATCGTGATTCTCGCAATCATTTTCTTTGTTTCCGGATTACTTCATCTCTTAGTTAGATTCCTTTTAAGACCTCAAAATAGAGACCCAGATGATTTTGATAACGTAACCGCCCTTCAAGGTCAGTTACAGCAACTCTTTAATCTTCATGATGCCGGAGTTGATCAATCGTTTATAGACACTCTCCCTGTTTTCAATTACAAATCGATTATAGGTGTTAAAGACCCATTTGATTGCGCTGTTTGTCTTTGTGAATTTGAGGCTGATGATAATCTCAGATTGTTACCTAAATGTAGCCATGCTTTTCACATGGAGTGTATTGATACATGGTTACTGTCTCATTCAACTTGTCCTCTTTGTCGGGCTAGTTTGATTTCTGATTTCTCACCAAACGCTAGCCGGTCTCCGATCGTTCTTGTGCTTGAATCCGGCAGTGGGGAGAGTTCTAGAGAGATTCTTGACCCAGATAGGGAGAATTGTCAAATGGGTATTAACAATTCCATTGAGGATGATTCGATTCAACCGATTCCTGTTGGAACAGGGGAAAAAGTGGTGGCGGTTAAGCTCGGAAAGTTTAAGAATGTTGACGGTGCTTCTGCTGCCGGAGAAGATGAACAAGAAGGTAGTAGTGTTGTTAATAGCAGTACTGTTGATTCTAGAAGATGTTTCTCTATGGGTTCATTTGCTTATATATTAGATGAAACTTCATCTCTTCGTGTACCCATTAGAACTCCGATTAAGAAACTATCAAGCAAGAAACCATCTTTACCGCTGGGCGGCGGCGGCGGCGGTCAGAGATTGGCTATGTCGGAATGCGATTGCGAATCAAGAAGAGATTTCAATGGATTCGAAAGTTCTATAGGTAAGAATTCAAGAGAAGGAGAAAGAGAAAGAGATAGCTTCTCTTTTTCTAAGATTTGGCAAAGGACGACGAAGGAGTTTGATAGATCGGCCGGACGGGCGTTTTCGTTCAGGAATTCGGTTGCCGGAGATGATGATTTTAAACGCAAGAGCGTTGGCGGTGGGAGTAGCGTTTTGGGTTGCGACGAGGAAAACCAGAACCGGTCTAGTTTTGCTTCTCAACCGAGCCAACCGTCTTTTGCTAGAAGGACTTTACTTTGGCTAGTCGGTGAACAGAACAAGGTTGTTCATTCATCTTCTTCCCCAAATGTTTAGTTTTAATTTTAATTATATGTTTTTAATTTTCTATTTATGATTTTTATACATATTTCTTCATTATCAAATCAAACAAAATGTTACAAATATTTTTAGTTTGTGTTGTACCTCTTACTTTCCTATACTCAATTTAATTTAACCATTTTATAAGATTAAAATTTCAATTTCTTATATATTTCTTCGAATTTGTGATTAATATGTCGGTAAAAAAGTCATATTTAAGTGATTTAATTATTTTAAGACGTTTTAAATGCATTTTAAGTTAAATTGAATCAGAGACGGTACCATGATATAAGTAAGTTGGACGAACCAGAATAAATAAGATATAAATGTATTTTATGAGATTAAAATTTCAATTTCTTATCTATTTATCCAAGTTTGTTAATATATTAACAAATTGACTCATTATAAGTTAATTCAAGTGAAGAGACAATTTAGTTCTTTTTAAAGCGTAGTCTTTCCTTCTTTTATTTGACTCCTAATTGGAGGTGACTTTTTATATAAGGAAATCACCTGAACTATTCTTAAGACTGCCAGGCCCTCTCGAATGAGTTCTACTATAGAAGTTCCCTCTCGAATGAGTTCTACTATAGAAGTTTTTAACGTACACCCGGGGACAAATCTTTCACTTACTGAAAAGTGAAAACCTGTGACTAGATCGTCTTGAAGACGGATGCGACGGAAAGAAGTGGCATTTGGCAGTGTTGCTGACTTAACATTTAGGTTTCGGCATAACAAAGCTTGCAGTAATCGTTGTTGTTCATTGGATGAAAGTTGCATTACTTTTTTTCTTTTAATCTCAAAAAATCATACCATTACAAAAGTAAATTGGACAAATTGGGCTAAATAAGTTATAAATGCATTTCAGGAGAATAAAACTTCAATTTCTTATATATTTATTTGAGATTGTGAATATTTTAACATATTGACTCAATAAATTAATTCAAATGAAAAGAATATTGTTTACGAGTCGTTTACTTTCCGAAGAAGCGTTCTAAACAATTGGAAAATTGAGTCACCGACTGTCTTTCGATACCCTTACTTTTTTTTCTTTAATTTAAAATGATCGTAACATTACAAAAGTAAGTTAAACCAACCAAGATAAATACGACATAAATGCATTTTAAGAATTAGATGGTGTGGTCACCACTAGTAGGTATGAAAGGAGTAAAGAGTTTTGGTGTCAGATATCAATTGCAAAATAAATACAGACTGACTAGTGACTACTACATCTAATTAATAATAAGTTAAATATTTTAATATGATAAAAACATTTAGTCTCGATTTAAATATATTAACAAACTACATGTGCTAATTTGATAATTCAGAATTTGCAATTATGAATTATTATTATTATTCACGGATAACAGGCTGTTTTGCATTTAGTGTGAAGAGAGAAGATAAAATACATTTATGAGTGATGTTTTCTCATGTGGTCACTACATTGACCTTTAATGATTATTTTTTATTTTATTTGTATTAAAATTCCATCTTTTTTTAAATAATGTTGTTATATTAGCACATGATATAAATTTTATATGATATCTCAAAATTGATTCTTAAAAATATTATATTAGAGTGAGATCATCATCAAAAAAAAAAAAAAAAACCTTTGATTATAACATATATATCATAGGGCTTAATGTAAAATCTAATGGGCTGGAATCTTATTTTAATTGGGCTGAGTCTGATTTGATAAATGAGGAATCTTGATGCTCATTTATAAATAAAAAAAAAAAAAAAAAAAAGTCCCAACTTAATTCGTTTTTTTGGGTGGAAAGTACGTAGATAAATAAAGTTTTTTTTTTTATAAATTTTTAGATTATACTACATAATTATTTTTATCAATTTTTTAAAATTAACTAAATAGGTTTTATTTTAAATTTTGACAAAAATATAAATAAGTAAAAAATACATACGTAACTGGAATTGTGATCAAGTTAATATTTTGGAGAATTTTTCGGATTCAAATAGAAATGAAATTATAAATTAGGGTAAATATGTATAATAATTAATGTACATTTAATTAAGTTTTAAATAGGACTAAATTTCGCTTCATTTCATTGGTTGAATCTAAATTTCACTTCATTTTATTGGTTGAATAAAAAATATTTATATTTAAAGTTTTAGAATGTAAGGATTTTAATGGAGTGATTTTTAAAAAACATTAAATTCTCGGCCAGTCTACTTTTTTAATTTTATTTTATGTTTCAGGTATTGTGAGAATTATAGTGTGATTTCATGCATATAAATTATTAATGTTCTATTTGAAATGAGTTGTAAAATAAAGAATTAAAAAATAGTAGAATAATTGTTTAAGACTAAATTGAATTTTATTTTTGGTTTGAACTACCTCATCCATGAGTTTGTTCAGCTTATTCTAAGTCGGTTTTAGACATATTAATAAAGGTAAAATTAATGTACTCAAAATTAATAGTCTTAAAATCGCAGTCTTTTTAAATTTTGTATTGTTTATATATTAGTTTTCTATTTCAAATGAGTAGTAAAATAAAGAATTTAAAAAAAAATAATAGAATGATTGTATAAGGCTAAGTTGAACTTGAGTTTCGGTATTAAATACATATAGACTATCCAGCTTATCTTAATCTAGTTCTAGACATATTAATAACGATAAAGTTAATGTACTCAAAATCGAGAATCTACTTAATATCGTATTTTAGTTGTAAACTCATAAAATAGAATTATTCATATATATAATTAAATATTTTATACCCGTCATTTTCAAAAAAATATATAATTAAATATTAAATAAATTATATAATAATAAATTAAAACACCATAAAAAAATACATTTATAAATTAATTCAATTAAAATATAAATTCACTTTTTGGGTCTCGCATAATCGTATAAAATCGTAAAACTAAAATTATTTATAAACTCATAAATCGTAAATAAGTCTATTTTGGCTTTTCTCGATATTTTAACTTGATTGGGTATGGTAGTTGGTTTTGATTTTGGAATGAATACGACACATTTACATATTAAACGAACAATACATTTTAACCAAAACATAAAATTGATTATTTTAGTGATTTAAAAATTAGTCGATGAACATGCAAACACACAAAACATCACATTTACAGAAAAATATATGTCAATAAGTGGAGCTCAAAACTAAAATCTAAATTTTAGTTCTCATACAATAAATATAATTTCTTTTTGATCCATAGCTTGATTTTAAAACTTTATCAAATGTATTAAATAATATACCAAATTGGAGTTGTTGATTCAATTAATTCTCATATGCTTAAAAAAATGTAAAAAAAATACTGAAAGTATGTATCACATGTTGAATAAAATAATGTTTTATTATATGACAGCAATTACATTAGGAGTAACTCAATTTCCACTATTATTTATTCTCACATGTGCAACTCAACTCAAAGCCTGAAAATTATTCACAAACAATCAATTAACAATAATATAACCAATAAATAAAAATAAATAAATTTTAACTTACAATTGGTAATCTATATCGATGATGATGGCTTCATCAATATTAACAATAGACGTGAAGGCAGAATACGAGAGATTGATTCGAGGACCACAACCAATACAATGAGCAATAACCTTAACCGTCACCATTTTCGATCCCTTGCAGCCCTTGGCTGCGGTGCACCTGACTTGGATCTTCTTCCCGCAAATGGTACCATTGTTCCATAATGAGTCACCAACCGATGCTACCATATTCCCTTCTTGTGTTTCGTTTTTGTAGCACGCCGATGCTATTCATCAATAAAAAGAATTTATTACAAAAACATATTACACAAGGAGAGGGGCCGGGGAAGTGTACTTACGAATAGATTTTGTGTAGAAACTCGCTTTCCCTGGTATGGCTGAAGTAGAATAGACTAGGCTCAATGCGACTACGAAAACAATGATTTTATAGCCCATTTTGATTTATTTTAGTGGAGGATGCATCATCGACATAATTTTATAGGGATGAATTGATTCACTTTAGACATGTTTGAGATAAAAACAAGTTTGGTTGGTGGTTGTTGATGGATTGATATTAGTTTTTCTTTTCTTAAGAAAGAAACTTTATTAATAAATTTACATATATCTAGTATTCCAAAACCTACTTTTTATTTGTACTTTTGTTTTAATAATACATGGTGATCACATTTGTGTATCTACCTATTGACATCTATTAAAAAACAGAATATCCCCCAAAACATATAGGGGTAAAATATTTTGTCAAAAATAAAGATTTTTTTTTATACTCAACTTCAACTAAAAACATTTTAGTTAGAACTAAATATGTGTCATTTGAACTCTTAAATAAGATCTTTGTCACTTAAACTATTTTAGTAAGTGGTATCAAAGTTTTTTTAATAGATAGTTAGATAATATTTCATAGGTATCTAGAACCAATGAGATAATATTTATCTACAAAAATGTAAATATATTTTTATAAATTAATTCTTTTGAAAATAATAATAAATATATCTTATTATTTATTTTATAATTTAAATAGATATTTTGAGAAGACTCATGTTTAATTTAAATAATTCATAAAAAAAATAAAAAAAGATTGCATATAATTTTCCTCATTCTCAAAATCTTGTCACATATAATCCATTGTCCTAAAAGAATTATGTTGATCTCGACATTACCCATACAATACACTCAGGGAAAGGACCTAAGAATTCGACTTGGGGTGAGCTTGAATTTAAATAATAAATTATTTAAATATAAGAGATGTTATAGTATAATGTTTAAATAAGTTGAGGCTACCGAGAACTCATCTAAAATAAAATATATATATATATATAATATCCTTAGTTAAATCTCGTTTAACATATAGTGTCAAGTAGTCGATAGTAATTAAAATTATCTTCAATTTTATTGTGAAGTTTCGTCTTCACATTTTAATTGTATTCTCGATGAATTATTTGACACAACTCAACACTTCTTCAAATTCCGCATCATACCAAGTTTATAATGTGGAAACAGTTTTGTCGTTTAACGATGTTCGTAGTTAGAAAAGAAAATTAGAAAAGTTTTACTATATTGATTTTGAATTTTAGAGACCGTGGACGGAGAATTTTCACTAGTTTGAGGATCTCTTTTAAAAATTGAAGATATTAATGTTTTTCATTTATTTGCAATAGGTTGATGTTTCATTTTTTTATTTATCTATACATAATTTATCATAAAATGTTATTTTAATAAATAACTGAATGTTTAACTCACAAAATATGTTTATATTAATTTTAAGATAAACTTAATTACTCAAATTAAATGAGAATTTTATCGAATAATTAGAAGGTAAAGATTACAAAACTAAAGAAAAATAAAATTAGATATTTTTTATCAAACAATTAGAGTGTAATTAGAGTGTGACGAAAATTTTAAAAACAACTAAGTAATACTACCCTGATAAATTTTCAAGGTTGTATATTAATCAAACATGCATAAACACAATTATAAATATCTTATAAATAATTAAGTTGACGATTATACTAAGTAAAATGTTAAATTAGGGAAGAGAATTAAAAAATAAAAATAAAAATAAAAGAGAAGAAAATTCTAGGTCTTTTGAACATTAGTATCAGTGTAAATAATTAATGAAATACGAATTAGTGAAATAAAATAATATTGATGAAAATAATTAGTGAACTAAAATATTTGTTTGGCTGGGAATGAAATGGTAAAATATGAAAACAAATTATAAAGAAATTATAGAAGAATGAAGATAAAAGAATTAAAATTAAAAGAATAAACTATGAAATTATATCTATGGAAACATAAATATATAATATAATGTAATTTTTTATTTGATATGGGCCCACGAGCTCACACGTATGTACGTCAGACCTGAATACACTATGTGTAGTTGTGTACTATAAGATTTTAGACAAAAATAAACAAGTTAGAGAAAAATATTATTATCTATTCTTGAGATTTTTTAAAGTTATATTTAATGACTATCATGTTTGTTTTTTTTATAACTGTCGTAAAGTTATTAAAAATAAATACATTTTTGATTGGGATGACTGATGACCAACTATTGTCAAACACATATTCCAACTCAAGTTCATTAGAATATATAGCAATGAACTTCATTACAATTATTTATTTCTTTGGCCATCACTTAATTGGATGTCACTAAACTACTTTTTCTCAACCCTTTCCATTTTTATTTTATTTGTTTTCTTTTGACAAGCACTTATATTTAATGTAATTATTTTCTTATAAATGAGAGAAATATCATATTTAAATGTATGAACAAAGAACATATTGTCTCCATAAGAAGGTTTTAAAATATGTCAAATTTATTTACAGATATAAATCACAAACGGCATTAAAAAATTATGACTAGTTATGGCGTAACATTTATTTCACGTTTTTTAAACACATTGGCGTGCTTGTAACTTTCTTTTATGTTTTAGTTGAGTTCAAACTCGATTGATATTGGTTTTGATGTGATTTGTGGTTGGAATATGTTAGAATAATAGATCTACACAACTTATTTTATATTTTAACCTGTCTAAATTTCGCTTCATTTCATTGATTGAGTAAAAAATATTTATATTTAAAGTTTTAGAATGTTAGTTTCGGCCAATTTTTGTAATTTATTTTATGTTTCAAGCTATTGTGAGAATTATTGTGTGATTTAATTCATATAATTGTTTATATATTAATATTCTATTTTAAATGAGTAGTAAAATAAAGAATAAAAAAAAAGAGAATGATTGTTTAAGGCTAAGTTGAACTTGAATTTTGGTTTGAATATCTACATGAGTTTGTTCACTTATCCTCCAGTTCTATACATATTAATAGAGTGCTTAAAATCATTTTTAGTTATAAATTGAGAATTTATTTTATAAAAATATTATATTATATATATATATATATATAACTAAGTATTTTATACGTTCATAGTCTTAAAAAATATTTATAATTAAATAATAAATAAATAACACTATAAAAAAAATTATATTTATAAATTAGTTACGTTAATTCAATTCAAATATAAAATCACTTTTTTTTTGTCCCGCATAGTCGTATAAAATAGTAAAATCGAAATTATTTATAAAATCGTAAAATCTTAGTATGGTAAATTTTAAACTTTATAGTTTGCTTAGTTTAGAAGTTTGTTTAAATGAGACTCTTTAGGCTCCTCTTAGAAATTTTAAGATTGAGCTCGAAATTTTATCTTTATTTGGTACAATAGTTGGTTTGATTTTGGAATGGATACAATGCATTAATATTAAACAAACAACATATTTTAACTCAAACATAAACTTGATTAGTGCATTGATTTAAAAATTAGTCTATGAGCACGCAAATATCATAATTAAAAAAATATTTTTATATCAATAAAGCTTAAAACTTTTTGTTCCTATACAATAAGTATAATTTATTTTTTTATCCATACTTAATTTTAAAACTTTATCAAATGTATTAAATAATATATTAAATTGGAGTTATTGATTCAATTAATTCTCATGTTCTTAAAGTAGAAAATTAATCAAAAACTATGTATCAAATGTAAAATGAAATAATGTTTTATTATATGGCATCAATTACAAAATGAGTAAGTAAATTTTCCACTATTACTTATTATTCTCACTCCCAATTTTTCTGATCTATGCAACTCAAAGCCTGAAATATATTCACACAATCAATTAACAAATATAATCAATAAATATAACTAAATAAATTTGAACTTACACTTGGTAATCTATATCCATAACGGCGGCACCAATATCACCAATAGACTTGAAGGCATCATAAGAGAGTTCGATTGGATAATTACAATCAATACAATGATCAACGACCTTAACCGTCACCATTCCCGATCCCAAGCAGCCCTGGGGGATTGCAATGCACTTGACTTTGAGCATCTTCCCGCAAATGGCACCATTGTTCCATAATGAGTCACCAACAGATGCTACAAAATTCCCTTGTGTTTGGTTTTTGTAGCATGCGGATGCTATATATATATTCATCAATAAAAAGAATTTAATTAATACAGAAACATATTTTGCGATCGAGGAGACAGAGAGAAATATACTTACGAACATATACTGTGTAGAAAAACGCTTTGGCTGGTATGGCTGAACTAGAATAGACTAGGCTCAAGGCAACTACCAAAACAATGAGAGAGTAACAAATTTTGCAGTCCATTTTGATTTATTAATTTTAGTGGAGGATGAATAATATGATCCATCTTTGACCTAATTTTATAGGGAGGGTGGATGTTGAGGATTGATATTAATTTTTCTTTTCTTAAGAAAGGAACTTTATTTGTACTTTTTATAATAAACTTCATTAATTAATTTTGCATATATCTAATCTACAAAAACCTACTTTATTTGTACTTTTTATAATAATACATGGGTATCAAATTGTGTGGACATGTCTGTTAATATTTATTAAAAAATTATATATTTATCTCTCACTCTTTAATTAACTCTAAAATTACTTATTTATCCTTATCACTTTTTTATATCTATCTTTTTTATTTTATTTATTTTATTTTATTTTATTATTAAGTTTTTATTTATAAAATATAATTAATTAATTAATTTTTAATATATTTTTTAAAACTTTATTTATTTAAATAAAAATACAAAATATTATTATTTTTATATTATAATTATTAATATATAATATTATTAATTAAAATATTATGATTAGACTAATTATTATTTAATAAATAATTTTATTTATAAAATAAAATGAATCATTTAACTATTGGTTTTATGTATTTTAATATATATATATATATATATATATATAATTAATATAATAAAATATAAAATATTTATATTTTATTAAATCAAGACGCACTTTAATATTTTATATATTTTAAATTATTATAATATAAAAATAATAATATTTTGTATTTTTAATTAAATAAATAAAATAAAAAATATTAAAAATTAATTAATTAATTATATTTAATGATAAAAAACTTAATAATTAAATAAAATAAGTAAAATAAATAAAATAAGAAAGGTAAATATATAAAAATGATAGTGGTAAATATTTAATTTTGGAGTTAATTAAAGAGTGTGTTTCATTTAAAAAAAAAAATACATAATTTGTTAGACAAGACCTATATAGTGTGTACTAAAAGAGAGCCACATATTTTAGACCAATAAAAAAGTAAAAAAAAATATGATTAGTCTATTCCTTATAATTTTTGAAGTCATTAAATTTTTTTTTTTTTTTTTTTTTTTTTTTTTTTTATAACTGTCTTAATGTTATTACCATTCCTTTTTTTTATCTTCAAAAATACACTTTTAATGACCAAATATGGTCAAACACACACACTATATATATATATATATATATATATATATATATATATATATATATATATATATATATATATATATATATATATATATATATATATATATATATATCAATGACCTTCACTAAAATTATCTAGCTATTTAAATGCTCACATTGGAATTTTTTTGGTTAATATTATTTAAATAAATCAAATTCAATAAATATTTTTTCACTTGGTTTTCAGTTACATTACTTAATTAATTAAACAAGATACTTATAAAATACTCTTAAATTATTAATTTTTTATTTATTATTATATATTAATACTTTCTAAGTTTTTTTACTTAAAATAAATAAAAGTATTTAAAGAACTTCTTAATTGAATGTCACTAAACTACCTTTTCTCAACCCTTTCCATTTTTATTTTATTTATTTTTGACAACCACTTATATTTAATATAAAAAAACAAATTATAAGTGAGAAATATCATATTTAAATTTATGAACAAAACAATATTGTCTATATACAAAGTTGTTAAAATCTGTGTATATTTACTTAAGCATATAAATTATAAACGACAATAAAAAAAATCATGACAAGTTTCGTGCAACATTTATTACACGCTTTATAACCCACGTTGACATGTTTATAATTTTCTCTTATGTTTTAGTTGTAATCTATTCGTTTTGATGTGATTTGTGGTGGAAGTATTGAACTTTAATTTTGGGTTGGACTATACTAACGATGAGTTTGGACTTACTTCAATCTTGGCATGTTAATATTTGTAAGGTTAAGGAACTCAAAATAGAATTTTTTTTTTTAAAACAGTGTCTCATTATAAACTCGTATAATTGAAAAATTATTATTATGGTAAAGAAATAAACTTACAACTTTTATAAAATATAATAAATAAATATATTGGTAATTTTATATATTTAATTATGTTTATAGTATTCGGGGCAAAATCAATGTGAGATCGGTGGATCGAGACAAGTCGGGGACACAAATATCATCATCAATCAACTACCGAGGAAAAATCGGCCCAAACAGGATAATTCGGTTCGATTACCGCATAGCGAATTCAAATTGCCATCCTTAGTCACTACGTTTTTGTCCGCCCTTTCCATTTATATTTTATTTGTTTTAGACCACTTACATTAATATAAAAATATAAATTATAAGTGAGAAATATCATATTTAAATTTATGAAAAAAAATGTTATCTATATAAGAAGTTGTTAAAATATGTCATATTATTTAAACATATAAATCACAAACGTCATTAAAAAAATCACCACAATCTATTCATTTTGATGTGATTTGTGGTAGAATGTATTGAACTTTAATTTTGGACCGGACCACACTAACAGATTTTGATGTGATTTGTGGTGGGATGTATTGAATTTTAATTTTGGACTGGATTCTTTCTCCTGAAAACAGAAATGGACGAAAAGCGAGGAGGTATTCTTCAGCCATAAGAGCTTACCCAAAAAATAGCCTGAAGAATGAGTACCATCATTTTACGTCATTCCTCGATCTTAGGTCAATCAGACCTCAAAGGAGCTTTTGATCGGCATCCTACTAACCAATGAGTTTTTTTTTAGAACGCTGGGTTCCGCTGCTCCTATAGAGTGCGATTAATCCCCGCGGGTTAAGTACATAGCCTGCAAACATATTTAACATTTAACCAGGCGCAATACTTGTTGCTTGACGGGCTCGAACCCAGAATCTCATGGAGGCTTGAGGGATATTCATCTTTTGTTGTCACTAAACTAAAAGAAGGGATAAACCGATGAGTTTATTGGTCTTATGTAATGTCAACTCTTGGCATATTAATATATGTAGGGTTAATTAACTCAAAATAAAGATTTTTTTTCTTAAACGGTGTCTTGTTATAAATTCATATAATTGAAAATTTATTTTATCGCGTAATGCAAATGGCACGATCGTCACGCGAAGGGCACGATCATTCTGGACTTTTCACAGGTTTTTCCTTCGCGAGACAATCATGCCCTTCGCGTTACGCAACGGGATAATTTCGTCAGAATATTTTGAAGTGGTCATTTGCGCAACTAAATTTATGCGCCGGTCACCAGCGCATTTATTGGCCTTTTTAGGGTCATTTCGTCAAATTTTCCCAACATTATTAATAGTGTAAATGAGTTGGATGGATTGTTTACGGGTTCATCAATTATTTCGATGATACCCATACAAATTAATTAAAAAATAAGATTAAATATATATGTATATATATTAGTTTTCACATTACAATTCATTATAATTATAATATTCTAACCCAACCAAGGGAGTATAATGGTAAAAGTCAGCTTAAAAGATCAAAATGTCACGGTCCCATTTTATCTTCAAGGATTTTGAGTTAAAGCGGGACTATGCAGGTAAAGTGTTATGCAGGTACAACATATTAGGTATAAACTATAAAGATGTATAAATTGTAAGGAGGTATAAAAAAGTATAATTTATATAAAAAAGTATAATTTATATAAACTATTATTGTTTGGTTGGAAGTATAAGACATTATATAAATTATATAGGTTTATAATTTTTTGTTTGGCAGATAGTATAAAATTTAAGTATAAGAATAAAATATTTTTTTTATTTTTGTTAATTATGTTTTTAATATTATTTTTATATAACCTTTTTGATATTTTAATATTATACTAAATTTATTATAATTATTTTAAATATTACTAATATTATATCAAATAAATAAATAATAATTTAATTACGTTATTATTTTAAATTAATAATATAGAAAATTAAATATTTAGTATTATTTCATAATTTTATTTAAAATATGAATGGTAATATATATTTTTTTAAATGATTGAATTAATATATAATAATTATAATAAATAATAATAAACGTTTAACTTTTTTTTGTAAAAATAAATAAAATTAAAAATTATTTAAAATTTTAAATATTAAAATTGATAAAAATAAGTTTATTTAAAAAAAATATTAAAATTGATAAAATAAGTTTATTTAAAAATATAATATAAAATTAAATTAAAAATAATAAAAACTTAATAATTAAACTTTAATGAAAAATTAATAAAACAAATTAATGTTAATATTAAAAAAATAGAATTAAAATATATTAAAAATAAATTAAAATTTTAATACCTTCTTGTAACTAGTTTGAATAGGTACTATATTATACTTATTTCAAGGTATAATTTATACCTAAATATCACTGTATATATAAATTCAAACTAACCAAATAAGTATTATAATTTACTGTATATACAATAATACTATATATATACAGTCTTATATTTTGTACCAAACATAAACATAGCTTAACTAAGCAACTTAAATTTTATATTTTAAATTTAACAATTTTTTTTATAAACATTCGTAGATAAATTCCTAACATATTTTTATTTTTTTTATTCATTACTTGTATTTTTTTTTACTAGTAGAGGATTGCATTTTTTTTTATTGGAGTGATTTATTTTAAATTATTAGTTATATAAATTATTTAGTTTTGAAAATATAATTATTTTTATAGTGTTATTTATTTATTTATTATTATTTAATTAATTAATTTATATATATTATAAAATAATATAGATATAAAATACTTAATTATATATATATAAATAATAAAAGTTAAACTTCCTATTTAGTTATCAAATAATCGTAATTTCACAGGCTTTGTATGTAAGGATGGCAATTTAAAACCGCCCCGCGAAAACCGAACTGAATTGCCCCGTATGGGACGGTTTTTCCCCGAAACCGAACGGAGATGGGGCGGGGATGGTATTTGTGTCCCCCTCCCCGAACCGTCCCGAACCGCCCCGATCTCACCCCGATTATACCCCGAACACTATAAAACATAATTAAATATATTAAATTTCCAATATATTTATTTTTTCACTATATTTTATAATAGTTGTAAGTTTATTTCTTTATAATAATATAAAATTTCAATATATTATATTAAAAATTTGTTTATATAATTTTTTTTATTTATTTTTAATTTTTTTTAAAAGTATTTTATTAAAACGGTGCCCCGCGGGGATCCCCGAAACCGAATAAAACCGAACGGGGCGGGGATGGTATTAAAAAAATCCCCGAAATAGAAACGGTGCGGGGATGGTAAATGCATTCCCCGCCCCGAACTGCCCCATTGCCATCCCTATTTGTATGAGAACCCGAAGAGTTACAATATTATATATATTATAGTAGAAATATTTTTATTTTATTCTAAAAAAACAAACAAATTAAACCGAACCAGATGATGTTTACGGCGGCCATGTTTAATGATAAAAAAAATCCCTCTTGATCGATCCATTTGCTGGAGTTGTGAATCCTTTGTATTCATTGATCGATCGATCGATCCAGTTCCTCCTTCCGTTGTCTTCTTATCTTTTGACAACCTGATTTGTAATTCTTAGACTTCCCAAATCCAGAAACAATGCCACCGGACGACAACCAACAACACCATCTTTCCCGTCCTTATTATTATTATCATGATTTCTTCAACCCATTCCCCCATTTCTCCAAACCCATCATCCTCCCCAATCCCCATACCAAAACTCATTAATAATAATAATAATGCCTCTCATTATCTCCCTTTTCCTCATCATCCTCTTCATCGCCGCCGTCGCTCTCTTCCATTTCGCCATCGTTGGCTCTGTTAGAATGCACCGCCACCATTTTCACCGTCGTCGCTCTTCTTCTTGTTACGACTGCTACACTAATGGGTATTCCGAGGAGGAGCTACGGAGATTCCTTCCAAGGTTCTCGTACGTGGGCGGCCGCGGAGGCGGAGATGATAATTGTTTGCACGATTGCCCGATTTGCTTGGATTGCTTTAATCACGGCGATTCGGCTTGCGACCTTCCAGATTGTGGTCATATGTTTCACTCGAACTGCATCGGGAAATGGCTGACCAACGTAGCAAGTTGTCCCCTTTGCCGGGGAATTGTCTGCTTGCCTTCTGGTGCAGGCAACTGGCGAATTAACGGCGAGGAACATCCTTTTTAACATAAGCAGTTAGTGATGAAAACCCATCCAAAGTTTTGTTCAGAACTTTCAAGTTCAATTGTTTCGACAATACCCATATCCAATTTCTATTGAGGATTGAAATTGAATATCAAGATTGTGAAATGCCAATGTTCCAAGCTTGTAAGAGATGTGTTTTGGTGAAATATTGCATTTCTTTTTTATTTCATCAATAAGATTAATGTTTCAGAATGCAGGTTTCATCCCTTCTTTGGATTTCTTTCTTAATTTGATGTAGTTCCAGGAAACTGATGACTCCTTAACATGTTATTGTAAAGACAACTAGGAATGTGAATATTCATTGATGTTAAGTTGTTAGGAAATTGTCATTTTAATTACCCCACTTCAATTTAAGGCGTTTTTTTGAATGTGAAATCGGTTTTAAATCAAGGTGTCCACTTGTAATACTTAAGATTTCTCTAAATCTTATCTGCAATTTGTTTGACTATGAATTGTCAATGTATAGGAAATTGATACTTTTCTTCCTATGAAAGATCTTTGAGTGAAAGTTTGAGAATAGGTTTCTAGAAGTGTGTCAAAAGATGTGAGTAGTTTTAAGGTTTGTGTGGTTAATCAGATATACCCACTCAGGGCAGGGCATGACAGTTCAAGTAGTAAGAATTTTGTTAGTGCGGGATCCTTCTTGACTATGAATATGAATTAACGGCCTCTATCTGAAATAACTTTGAGACATTTGTGATGTTTTAGGGTAAAGAACGACGCCAATTTGGTAGGGATATGTTTGTTTTTTTCAAACGAGAATCGTGTCTTCATCTTATTTTATTGGTAGTACTTTCTAAAATTCAAGTATAGCCCTTAATCCTTACATTAATGGGATCTTTATTTCTTAGATAATAAACTCTTATTATCTTTTTTTCTTTCCTTTTTAACCAGGTTTCTGAGCCAGAGCCAGCTTTTCATGCACCAGGATCAATTCACAGTCATGAAATTCGACTTCAATTAGGTAATTTCAATATGCATATATCTAATTAATATGAGTATTTCAATAATATATTAGGTAAATGTTAAAGGATAGACTTTTCATGGTCTTTATTTCTTCGCATCTATAATGATAATAGAAAAAGAAGGATGATGGCAACTTCCAAATAAACTAGTTTTCCATGGAGAATAAGTCAGCTTACCAGGTCAGTCAATGCTTAATAACAATCTTAATTAGGTACTGAAAATTCAAACGATGTGACATCAAAATGAACTATTTCTGTGTATTTATAAACAGGAGATGATAATATGCAAACCACCAAACCTAAAGAACAAAATGGAAATGCCTAAGCTTTCTGGGTTGATTGAGATCTTGAAGGAGACCATCAAAATTCTCCATTCCAAAAATGGAAAGCTCATAGCCAAAATAACTTCAATCTACATCATCATTGTCTCTCTCGCCACGATTTCCTACATCAACCTATCTTCTTTCTTGCAACACGACCTTCTTGCAAAGGAAACCTTTCTGATTCTCAATTCCCCAACACCCCCAAGTTATACTGAAGTGTATGCAGCTGTCAAACCAGATCTTGTGCTCATCCTTGGCTTGAGTTTGTTTCTCAACCTTTTCACCATCTTTCTCTATGTATTCACCATGACTGCAACAATCTTGGCATCAGCTGAAACCTACTCATCCGAAAAAGCCACCATTTCCTTCAAGGAACTGATGATGAAGGTGAAATCATCAATTAAAAGACCAATAATCACTTTACTCTATATATATCTCATTGGCATAGGTTTATCTGTTATAGTATTATTTTTTCTTGGAAGTTTAGCTTTTCTTATCGAAAATAGATCTGTTATATTACCCACAGCCGTTGTTGTTGGGATTCTTGCTAGCATCTTGTGGCTGTACTTGTATGTTGTGTTTCAATTGGGTATGACAGTGTCTATTATTGAAGAAGGGATTTGTGGGATTCAAGCAATTGCTAAAGCTGGAAGAATTGTGAAAGGGAAGAGGTTGTATGGTTTTGTGTTTAACCTTGTGGTTCAAATGGCTAATTTGATCGCAGTAATTCCGTTCATGAAGATGAACACGAATGGAAATCAGTCTATGGTTTATAAAGGGATTGCTCTTGTGATTCTATCGAGTTTCAGTGGGATATTGGCGATGTTTTTCCATATGTTCTATACGGTACTGTATTTTCAGTGCAATAAGATTCATGGCAAATCGGAGACTGGATTGATGGGAGTTTATGAATATGTTAAACTTCCTTATGGTGAAGTAGCCGTTGATCAGGATCTTCCTTGATGAATATCTCACGAATGTACTATATGGTTCTTGCTTTCTAATAATGGGACTGGTTGGACTTGTACCAGTTTCCTTGGGATTTTTTTTTTTTTGGAGGGGCAAGAAGTTTGATGTATGATTTTTGTTTCATGATGTGTTATTGGGAATGGTATTGCATTATTTTGTACAATTGTTTTGAAAAAATAAATGTTTGATATCAACTCTTATTTTGTATTGTTACAGTGGTTATATATCTTATTCAAGTTCAATTGTTTTAAAAAAAATGAGCATTATTAAGCAACTCAGGAATGATTTTGTAAAAGGGAAGACGATGGATCTTTTTTTTTTTTTGTTATCTAATGGTGTTAACTGCTAATATGATCATATAGAAACTTGTCAATGTTTATATGGAACACCATTAGATAGCTTATGTATGAAAATGAAACTTTAGATTAAATCTAATTTTGAAAAATAAGAATACCCTTCATCTTCTATTTACTCAAGAAAACAACTCATTATATGAAGGCAAAAGATTATTCCCATAAAGTGGAGTTGTATTAATTGTTATGTTAAGGTTACCAAAATGTCAAAATCAATTATTTTTTTTAATGGTGTATGGATGTGCGGCTGGTGCTTAACTTCGTTAGAAAAAAGTTGCAGCATGGGTTCGCATTTTAAGACGGTCTCTTAAGTATTTTGAAAATTTGTTCATTCGACTATATCCGATTCATAACTAGAGAGGTTTTTTTTTCCTCTATTAATCGGGATAAAACTCGGGAAATCAAAAATGCCAAAACAGGAATAAGACTAGATATAATATGATCAGCCTTAAATAATTACAATTTATTTTTGAAAATTGTAAAATAAACATGATTTCTCACTTTAATTTAAGACAATTTTTTTGAAAAATCAAATAAAAAATATTTGGATTCAGAAATAGTTGGTGTTAGATAAGAGTAACTAGGGGTAAAGTATCAAAATGATGATGATGGTAATAGTACACATCTTAAGTATCTCATATAAAAGACTTATATTATAATGAGAAGTTATCATTTAAGGTATGATATTTGATTCCTATTGATGTCACCTTACTTAAAATGTTAATATTCATAGAATATTAGATTACAAGTTGTGTGAAAATTGGTTTAGATGGTCTAATTATAGAATGACTAAATTTTTTATAGTGATATCCTCACTCTAACATAAAAACAGTTTTAGAAAAAAATGAATTTGAAATCTTTATTTTCTTAGCCAAAACTTCTATCACTTAAATTAGACTATAACATAATTTTTTTTAGGGTTTATATCAAAAATAGAAAATAATTAGCGAGTTTTGAATTCTTTTTATAAGCAAAGAAATTAGTTGAAAATGTTAGGATAAGTATGGATGAGATGCAGTGAGAATAAAACATATACAATTTTCAACATCTTAAGAAACAATCCAGATCTTTTCATATGATTTTTTTTTGGTTTGTTTTTGCAATATGTTTTTTTTTTGTTCCTTTAAAAGTTGTGGACCTAATTAATCCTGTATTCAACATGTTGTTGTTTATGGTGACCAAATGCATGTATTTGTGAGAAAGAATACCCCTCAATTAGTTAATAAAAAAAAGTGTCAAATTCTTGAATAAAAATGAAACTAATTTAGTCTAGATACACCTTATTTTCAAATATTTTTTATCCATTTTTTAACAGAAAAATTTGTCAATGTCCAAAAAGTATATATATATATATATATATATATATATATATATATATATATATATATATATATATATATATATATATATTAATTCAACCTCATTCTATTTAATATTGCCAAAATTATACATTTCTTTTAAAACACCCATATTCATTGGGTTTAAACAAAGAATAAATGATAAAAAAAAATCTTATTCTATTATTAATTTAAATAGGATATCATTCTTAATTATACTTTATTATATAATTATTACAATTAATTTTGTTCAAACTTAACTTCAATTCACTTTTAAATATTTCTAAATAAAATCATTATAATTTATTTTATGAGAAAGATGTAAAAATACAATAAATAAATATATATATATATATATATATATATATATATATATATATATATTTCTTTCATTCATGGTCATAACAAATTTTAAAAAAGTTGGCTTAAATATATATTTTTTTTATTTTTATTTTTATTTTGAAAAATGATTTACGCCATTAATTGAAAGACTTATAAAAAGGGTAAAAGAAATACGAGAACTGAAATTGAGTTTACAACAATTTGCTAAAAGTCAACACACGATGGTCACGAGGAATCCACAGTTGGCCTAAGAAACGCACACAGACATTAGATCAAAGTACAAAATTGAATAAAGAATGAAATTAGTAATCAATCAACTAAAACAAGACGATAATGGTTGATTTTCTCGGACTCGTCTTTCTTGTCTTTGCCATTGTTCTTTCTTTTCTTTTTTCTTATCACCCTTAAGTCATTTTGGGATATATTTTCGGATAGAGTTTCGGCTTCTTCGTCTTCGCTAGTTTCTCTTGTTATTTTTTTCCTTTTGAGCTTGAGTTTGAAAATGAACGTATGAGTTGTTTCCTTACGGTAATTTCTTTGACAACGTTGCGAAAAATGATAAAAAAATTATAAAAATTTGACAAATAAATTATAAGATAAATAATATATATATATATATTAATTATTTGCTAAGTATTATATATATATATATATTATCTTTCTAATTCAATTTCTAAATCCTTATTAGGAAGAAAATATGTTATTTAAGATTAAATTATTATTTTTAAAATATAAAATATATTGAGACTTAGAAGTTGTTTGGGTATTTGGAAAAATCCAGTTGTTTGATGGAATTAGTAAAAAAATAATTTTTTTTAATTTTTATTCTTAATACACCCTTATATATATATATATATATATATATATATATATATATATATATATATATATATATATATATATATATATATATATATATATATATATATATATATATATATATATATATATATATATATATATATATATTTTTCTTTTAAATGAAATAATGAAATTTTAAAATATTATAAAATAAATAATAAAAAACTTACCTATATTAATATTAACTTTTATTAATAAAAAAAATTAAATAAATACTAATTTTATAAAGAGGAGTGATAAGGGATATAATTTGGGAGAAGGGAGGAGAAGAGAATTAATGATTTATTTTTATTTAATATAATTTATTTTAAATAAAATAATTTCTTAATTTAATATATATTAAAATTAAATTTTATAATTTATAAAATAAACATTATATATATATATTAATATAAAATAAAATAATATATATATAAGTAGACGATAATTTTGATATTTGAATTAATAAAATGATTGATTAGATATTTAAAATATAAGAGTTGTTTTGAGATAAAAGTTTTATTTTATTATAATAATAAAAAAAAATCAAATATAAGTACTTTTGTTATGAATATTAGAATATTTATTTAAAATTATTATTTAGAGTTAGTTTATACTAAATAAAAAATTGAATAAATTTGTTAATAAATAATTAATTTAGATAAGATATATTTATAAATTAATTAATATTTTTTATATAATTTTATTTTTTAGTATAATTAATTATTTATTTAAAATTTAAATGGTATATTAGATAATATAATAGATTATAGTTTATTATTTATATTGTGAATTTACTTTTATTTAATATAATTAATATAAAATAATTATATTAGATAATGAATTTTTTAATTTAATTTATATAAAAATAAATTTTATAATATAATAAAATAAATATTAGATATATATCTATAATTTAGTTAAGAAAATTATTAATTAAATAAGTAAGATAATTATTGAATTTTGAGATAAAAATTGAGTTTTCATAAGTTAAAATAAAAAAGGCTTTAAATATAATAAATAAATAATATTATTTTGTTTTTGTTTGTTTGTATGATATAAATTATTTATATTTACACGTTTTAATAGTCTTCTCACATTTGTGGATAAGAAGCCTAGAAGAAGTGGGGGCCACTAAAAGACCTTTAACTGCCGACTAATCTTTCTTGGATGACGTGCATTATTAACGGCCATATTAAACTATTCGTTACCCTCACCGTTGAAATGGTGACGTGGCTAGATCATAGACCTCTGTTTAAATGGTCATGTTTCTTTTCTGCAACGGAAACAAACCACGTGCCCCTTTCACACTGCAAGCACGTGACATGTTCCACAAGGTAAAATTAACCCTGTTTCAGGCTATCTTTAAAATAAATTTTTAACTTATTTTAATGGTTAGTATGGTTTGATTAAGATTATTTCTTCCAGTTTATTTATTTATTATATTTGTAATAATTTTTAATATTTAATAATATATATATTTATATTTAATATTAATCATTTTAATAATTTATTTTATAAACTATTAATATATAACTCTCTATTTCATTATATATTGATAAACTTAATTTTTTTATTATTGATTATTTAAATTTTTTATTAACTAAATTTTAAATATTAAAAAATTACTAAATTAAAAAATAAATTAATTAAACAAGTAAATAAAAATTAATTATTTTTATATATATTATTTTTAATTGTTAATTTAAATTTATTATTAAATTTATTCATTATAAAAAAAATTAATCATATATATATATATAATATTGTTAAAAAATATTAATAGATTAAATTTTAAATAAATATATAAAATTATAATTAATTATTTATAAAAATAATATAATATTATATTATTTTAAATAACAAATATAAATAAAGTGAATATATATTTATATTTAAATTTGTGTATTTAGATAAATATTTTTTTATAAAAAATAAAAAAATATATACATTTAAATTTTATTATAATAAGTTTTTATAAATAATTAGATTAATAATAAAAGAAAATTATATAAATAAAAATTTAAAAGAATAAAATTTAAAAAAATATTATATTGAATAAATAAATGAAGATTAAAAAATGTGATGAGGCAAAAAAAAAAAACTTTAAAATTATAAATTTAAACATAATATATATATAAAGGATGGAGAGAGCAAAATTGGCTTAAACTAAAATATGTTTTATTATAAAAAAATTATTATTAATTTATTACTTAAAATTAATGTAATATATTATTAAGTAGAGGTAGATAAACTACATTATTTTTAAGTTGAATGAAACTAAGCATAAAATCATTAAATCAATTTTAAAAAAGAATTTATTTGGGTTTAAAAAAATTATATTGGAGGACACAGTTTATAGTATATTTTTAAAAAGTATTTTTTTTATGATAAAATTATATTTGCATATTTATATATAATTAAATATATTAAAATTTTATATTATTATAAAAATATACTTAAAACTCTGTTATATTTATTTATTTTATTATTGTCAACCACGATACAAATGACATTCTTATCATATTTCCGATAAAAAAAAATCAATATAATTAAAACAATTCAAATTGAAAATGCTAAGCAAATTATAGTTATGATCCAATTTACCAAATATGAATGCATCCAATTTTTCTTTCCTTTCTTCAATTTTAGGAAAGGAGATTCCAGAAATAATAAATTATCCTATATTATCATTTCCTACTACTATATTAGATTAGACATAGATAAATATTGAATTTATTTAATTAATAATATTTTTAATCAAATTATAACTAGTTATGTCATTTATAAAGTAGTTAATTTATTTTGAAAAATATATACAATTATTATTTAGTATAAAATGTTATAGTTTAAGCTAGGTTTGTTATGGGTAGGTGTAGGAAAAATTACCGATATTAAAGGTATATCGGAGATACCGTACCGCAATATATCGAAAATAATGATTTTTAAGGTATACCGAAAAAAAGTAAGGTATGATACCGATACTGAAATTATTGGCAAGGTAAATGTATGAGATTTTTAAAATGTTGGTATATCGAGATATACCGAAATATCGAAATAGTATTTATAAGTTAATATATATATATATATATATATATAAATATAAATATATATAATACTTATAAAGAAATATTTAAAAAGATTTGATGCTAATTTAATTATAGAAATATAATTTTTGAATAATATCAAAATATAATTATACTGAAATATTATTTAATATATGCAATCTCTACCTTACCAATAATGGTAAGATTGATTTTTTTTAAGTTAATTTGTTTTTAAGTATCAAATGTACTATAATACTGATACCGTACCGAAATCAAGGTAAGGTAAATGTATGATTTTTTTGTATACCGAAATCAAGGTATATCGAAATTAATGTATGCCGAAATCAAGGTAAGGTAAAATTACTGCTTTTAATAATGATAGTTCGAGAAGGATTAGAAGCATTGTCAACAGTAATTGTTACAACTTTATTCTCAATACCCCACTCTTTCATACATTTGAAAATAGCATCAGAAATCTGAAGACCCCCTCTTGGTGGTGGAATATTTGCAAAACTTAGAACCCTTTTTTGTAACTTCCAAGAAAAATCAATCCAATGGCCTGTAATAACCATGTATTCAATTTTTTGATTTCCAACAATCAGTTGTCAAACTGATTGTATGAACACTTTCCAAAAGTTTTTTCAACTTATTTTTTTCAATCTCAAAAATCTTAACGCAATCTGCCTTGCATGTAACTCTACTAATTTTTTTCCATTCCGGCATCCCTCGTTTCATAATCAAATTAAATCCTTCCTCATCTAAAATGGTGAATGGATGTTCATGCATCATAACCCAATTAGCAGCTGCCTCTCTTATTTGTTCCATATCAAATTTTCCAGTATGTAAATAAGGGAGAGAATTTGAACCTGAGTCACTTGGCAAATAGTTTAGCTTCATTTGTCGTTCGGCTTCTCTCAAATTTATCTTCTTTTTTATGCAGTTTGTACTGTGTCGCAAAAGACTTGTTGTAGACCCTTTGCATATTGATAAAAAAGAAGAGCAATGCTTGCACTTTGCCTTATTACTTCCATCCGCCACTGTAACAGATTCAAAATCATTCCAAACACTTGAAGTTTTTCTTTTTTTATTGATACGGAAACCTTCTTTCTCATGTTCTTCTGGATCTTGATTTTTTTGTGATTCTTCCCCAGCATGCGAAACAATTGTTTCATCTTGTTGAAGTTCATCACCAATTTCATTGCTCTCAATCTCATCTACAACTGCTACACCATCTACGGACATAATTGATCTAAAAGCCACCAAAAAATTCATAATATATGATGAGTTAGAATTATATCATATGACAAGGACGTAATGTAAAAACATATTTTCTAACTGTAAATATAAACGAAGCAGCATGAGAGATTACCTGTTGAAAGATCGAATATCTGTAAAAGGAACCTCACGAATGGTGTAAAGATTCTTATCTGCGTAATATTAGAAAATTTCATTAAATGCAGTATTACAGACCTTTGATTTGGGACAGTATTACAGTATTACAGTATTACAGAAGTGGTCTTTAGGGATTTAGGTATTACAGAGTACAGACTTAAATGCAGTATTACAGTATTCATATTAGCAAGATTCCTAAATGCAGATATTAAATTGAAGAGAATTTAGTTCTTTGTTGACAGATCAGAAGTATAACATATCGAATCTATGCAAGATCGAAAGAGAATAAAAAAGAAATTGAAATGAAAATAAAAAAGGGGAAAACGATGAAAATCTTTCGGTGCTTTGCATTGAGCTCCTTGGTGACGTTTGCTTTCTCGTTTGATGAAAACCTAGTTCTTTGTTGGCGGCTGTCCGAATGAACTATGGAGGAGAAGAGGTTAGGGATTTTGGAGGAGAAAAGTTAGGGTTAGGGATTTTAAACTTTGGAGGAGAACTGGAGAAGAATGAATAGGGAGGGTGCCCGTTAGGGATTTAGCCATTTAGGGTATAAATTTATATTTTATATTTTAATACTCATATTTTATATTTAATTAAAGTATTACAATTTTTTATATTATAAAATATAAAATATAAAATATAAAATATAAAATATAAAATATAAAATATAAAATATAAAATATAAAATATAAAATATAAAATATAAAATATAAAATATAAAATATAAAATATAAAATATAAAATATAAAATATAAAATATAAAATATAAATTAAAAAATATATATATAATATAAAATATAAATTAAATATAAATTATATTAATATAAATTATATATATTCGAGTAGCTCGTCGAGTACTCGAGCCGAGTATATAACTACTCGAACTCGGCTCGATTATATAACGAGTCGAGCTCGAGTTTGACCGAGCTCGAGTCGAGCTTTGACCGAGCTACTCGCGAGCAGCTCACGAGCAGTTCGTCTCATTTTCAGCCCTAAGTACACCTACCTGCATTTAAGCTTAAAAATAATTAATATAAAAAATACATGTTATAACAAATAACTAAAATTTAACTTACTTTAAGGTTTAAGGGTAGATACGGACAAAAACAAATTCAACCTATTTTTTTATTAAATATTATTAAATATAATTAAATTATTTGGGTACAAATATAACAAGAATTTATTGACTTATTTATAGAAAGAATCTATTAATTTATTTATATATTACAATATATTATTAATATTATAAATTCATTTTTTCTCTATATTATATATAATATATACTAACCTTTTTTTATCTCTTCATAATATATAAAAAATATACACTAACATTTTTTTTTATCTTTTATTATATATAATATATTAATATTTCAATATTTCAATATTATATACAATATAATATTGTTTAAGTATTTTTCTATATAGATCTATGATCAATATATATTAAAAATATTTTTCTATATAGATCTATGAACACTATTAATATATATTATAGTGTTTTTCCATATAGATCTATGAACAATTAATATATATAATAGTGTTTTTCCATATAGATCTATGAACGATCTATATAAGCATAAATTTCTCATAATACAAAAAAAATCAAAGTTATTTAAAAGTATAAGCAATAACTATAGTAGAAATAAAAATATTTTTTAATTTACCTGTAGGTTTTTTGTGAATGAATGAGAGAAATAGTGTAGATGAGAGATAACATAAAAAAATGTATTAACCTATGAGTGAAAGTAATGATGAAGACGAAAGAAGAAGAAATGATGAAGAAGGAAAAAGAAGAAGAAATGGTGAAGATAAAGGAAGAACAAGAAGAAAGAAGAAATGGTAAAAATGAGGAGGAAGAAGAAAAAACGATGAAGACGAAAGAAAGAAGAAGAAAAAGAGATGAAGAGTCACTTATGATTGATATATTAGAAATTTGGGTTTTGTTTTATGACAATATAATATAATAATGTGGATTATGGGCCTTCTATATGGTCTTTGAAAATAGAGATTTTTTTTTTTAAAATTTTAAGTTTTTTTATATTAAATAAATAAATAAATATATTATATATTATCATGCTCGAAAAAGCTCGACAAGCCGTCGAGCAAGCATTATATGAGCTCGAGTTCGGCTCGAATATTAAACGAGCCGGCTCGAGCTCGGCTCGAACTCGATCAAAGTTAAGCTCAAGCCGAACTTTGATCGAGCGGCTCGCGAGCAGCTCACGAGCGACTTGACTCATTTGCAGCCCTAGTTAGTATTGCATTATTAATATATGTAAAGTACTCACTGGACCACCATTATTATATATATCTTCAATAAGAACATAATTGTATCAAATTGAAAGCATATAGACAGCTGCATTACAACTGTGAATTTGGTGGGAGGTGTTAAATAATGTTGCTTTTTTAAGGTTGAATATAAATGTGATCTGGTATGGATATACATTTTAGTCTTTCTTTTTTTTCTTTTTCAATTTAAAATTATTAACTTTGGTGAATTGATCATTCATGTTGAAAATGCCTTTTCAAAATAAATAAAATTTGACAATCTCATCATGATGTTATGTTCATTATATTTTCTTATAATTTATGATACAATCAGAATATATGAATTGGGATTTTCTCATAATTTTTCTAACAATTTTTTATAGTCAATTAGGGAGTTGATTATCTTTTTTTTATAATCTTCTTATTTGATAATTTGATTTTTATTCTTTTTTTTTTATTTCGGCTTTTCATTCTAATTTATTAGAGTAATTTAAGTGGTAAGATTTGATGCCTAAAATATAAAAAAATATTATTGTTTCGATTTTCTCTTAAAACGTCTTAAATGAACTTATTTTTAACTTATTGAAATTGTTTTAGAATCGTGTTCATCTCAAAAATTAAAAAAAAAATAAAAAAAATATTTAAATAAATAATTAAAGTAATCATAATTTTATGATAAAATTAAAACAATTATTTTGTTTGATGTATAAATAACTTTTTAACAATGATCTTTAACTTTTTTATTTAATATTTTTTAATAATCATTTTGATTATAATATTTAAAAATTTGTTAGTTAATCCTTTTATTTAAATATATTTTCTTTTAACTTGATAAAATGAAAAATATATATAACAAGTTGTTTTATCTTAATATATATATTTGAATTTAGGAAAATCTTACAATCTCTGTAAGGGTGTAAGTAAATTGAACTGAAACCGCTAAAACTAAATCGATGATCAAATCGAATACATTAAGTATTCATTTTTACCCAATCATACAAACGTTCAAACTGATCAAATATTTAAATAAGACGAAAAAAAATTAAATTTTAATCCCATAATAATAATAAATAATATATTATAACTATTAGAAGTTTAGAACATAACATTTTTTTTTAAATAATAACAATGAGAGAATATAATGAATGTAAAAATTTATTAATACACTATTAAATATATTAACTATTATTAAAATAAATAAAATACGAAGTTGTCTAATTTAATTTCAAAATTTTTGATTCATTTTTAATGTGATGTTTTGTAAATATATTTTTATTAAATGTATTTGTGTTTTAAAAATTATGCTAATGATTAATGAATTATATTATCAAATTTTATTTATATTTGTTTATATACATTGGAAACATATATTTGTTGCTATTGATATATATTTAATTTATTTTAATAAATTATTTCAATTCATCCAACTGATTAAATCGATAAAACCGATTTTCTAACCCATCAAATCGAACTAATGAAAACGACAAATTGACGATTTAAAATTTAGTAACGACAAGAGTTTACCTTGCATAAATAAATCGATCAAACCGATGGATATATATAATAAATAAATAAATAAAAAGTCAATCCGGTCAATTATAGGAGTTCTATTCTATCCATTGAAAAGTAATATTTTATTTGACAAAATAAATAAAATATAAGATATAAAAGGAAAATCTTTATAAATAAATTAAAAATGGAAATAGTATAAATATCAAAAAGTCAGTATCTCTTCTTCTTCGTTCTTATCCTCTTGTCATCAACGCCACCTTCTCTTCTGAAGAGAGTTTCCATGTCAAATTTCTTCACATTCAAAACGTCTCTTCTGTAATCAATCCTACCATAACATCATCTTCATCTTCATTCAAATAATAATAATAATAAATATGCTTTCTAGATCCTGCTTTAATCTACTCAACCTCGACGACGACGACGATTACTCCACACTCCTCCATCGGACACGGATCCCCAAGCTAATGACCCTTCCCGGCGTCATTTCCGATTCCGACGCCGTACCCTCCTCGTCGATTCCTCGGGAGAGACGGATTGTCGTCGCTAATCAGCTACCCATCAAGGCCAACCGCGAAGATGAAACTAGAAAATGGTGTTTCGAATGGGATAAAGACGCCCTTGTTCTGCAGCTTAAAGATGGATTCTTGCCAGACGTTGAAATCGTCTATATAGGTTCTCTCCGGACGGAAATCGATTCTTCGGAAGAACAGATCGAGATTTCCCAATTTCTCTACGAAAAGTTCCGTTGCGTACCGACGTTTCTTCCACCCGATTTACAGAATAAATTCTACCATGGTTTCTGTAAGCATTATCTCTGGCCTCTTTTCCATTACATGTTACCTTTAAACCCTAGCCATGGCGTCCGGTTCGATCGGTGTCTATGGCAAGCTTATTTATCAGTTAACAGAATCTTCGCTGATAAAATCATGGAAGTGATTAACCCAGATGAAGATTTCATTTGGGTTCATGATTATCACCTCATGGCATTACCCACTTTCTTAAGAAAGAGATTTCACAGAGTTAAACTTGGATTCTTCCTTCATGTCCCTTTTCCCTCTTCTGAAATTTATAGAACATTGCCTGTTAGGGATGAAATTCTTAAAGCTTTCTTAAACTGCGATCTAATTGGCTTTCACACGTTCGATTACGCTAGACATTTCTTGTCATGTTGCAGTAGAATGTTGGGATTGGATTACCAATCTAAAAGGGGTTATATAGGTCTTGAGTATAATGGAAGAACAGTCACCATTAAGATTCTTCCTGTTGGGATTCATATGGGTCAATTGAAATCGGTTATGTCAATGCCTGAAACTTCTAACGAAGTTGAAACATTAAAGGAACGATTTGAAGGGAAGATTGTAATGTTGGGTGTTGATGATGTGGATATGTTTAAGGGTATTAGCTTGAAGATTCTAGCATTAGGTCAATTGTTAGAAGAACACTCTGAATTAAGAGGAAGGGTAGTTTTAGTTCAGATTTTGAACCCCCCTAGGAGCAGAGGAACTGACATACAAGAAGTTCAAAACGATATTAGTAATGTCGCGAGCGATCTTAACCTAAGATACGGGAAACCAGGTTACGAACCGGTCGTGATCGTAACCGGGCCCATTTCGACTCAATTGAAAGTCGCGTATTACGCTATTTCCGACTGTTGTGTAGTGAATGCGGTTAGAGATGGGATGAACTTGATGCCCTACACTTATACAGTTATTAGGAATGGCCTTGGTTCGGGCACCGGTACGAGGAGTAGTGTGATCATCTTGTCCGAGTTCATAGGTTGTTCTCTTTCTCTGAGTGGAGCCATTAGAGTCAATCCTTGGAATATCGAGAGTGTAGCCGAGGGGATGAATTCGGCGATAACAATGTCGGAAGTGGAGAAACATATGAGGCACGAAAAACACTATAAGTATGTTAGTTCTCACGACGTGGCGTATTGGGCTAGGAGTTTCGATTTGGATCTCGCGAGGGCTTGCGGGGACCATTACGAGAAAAGGTGTTGGGGAATTGGTTTGGGATTAGGATTTAGAGTTGTTGCTTTGGGTCCAAATTTTCGAAAACTTTGTTTGGAACAAATTGTGTGTGGTTATGGGAAGACGAGTAATCGTTTGATCCTGTTGGATTACGATGGAACCATGATGCCTATGGGTTTGGTTGATAAGGCTCCTAATGATGACGTGATTAGGATTTTGAATTGTTTGTCGTGTGATAATAAGAACGCGGTTTTTATCGTTAGTGGTCGAGGAAGAGATTCGTTGAGCCAATGGTTCTCGCCGTGTGAGAAACTTGGCATCTCGGCTGAACATGGCTACTTCACAAGGTATATGATTATGGTTGTTATTTTTTTTCATGTGAAAATGATTTAAAAATTTATATAAAGAAAACTCCATACCATAAAAAATAACTACAATTTAGATAATGATACAAAAGAATAGTTTTGGATACCAAATATTAGATTCCAAATAGATGTTACCAATTATTTTTCAAGTTGATTATTATTTGAAAATTTTACATTGTTATGTTTGTTAACTCAAATGATCTAGATAATGAAAAAAAATAATAATATCAATTTAAGTAAATGAAAAAACTAAAAATTACTCAATAGTCTAGACATTAGCTATCAAGTTTAGAATATCCTAAGTGATAATTCTAAATATATTTGGTGTATTTTAAGAAAAAAAATTGAGATATATAAAGTTATAACAATTATCTACAAAATAGTCTAATCACAATTGAAAAAATTAATAATAATGAAATTGGTATACTAAATGAAACAACTGATCCTTCTTTAAAGAAAAATGAGAATCATTCCAAATATAATTTTATCATGATCCAAAAAACAATAAGACAAAAATATCTAAATCAATTTTAATTTCAAAATTTTCTAACAAGATTGTGATTGAAATAAATTTTACGGAAAAAATACAAATTTCCACATAAGATAGTCGATTTTTCTTTGGATCATATCTCGATATGTGACTAATTTGGATTGCAGGTGGACGGGGAATTCTCAATGGGAATCTTGTATGGTTTCAATGGACTTGAATTGGATGAAAATCGCACTTCCGGTTATGGAACACTACACAGAAGCAACTGATGGTTCGTCTATAGAGCAAAAGGAGAGTGCTCTCGTTTGGCACCATGGAGATTCCGACCCTGACTTCGGCTCGTGTCAGGCAAAGGAGCTACTAGACCACCTCGAGAGCGTTTTAGCGAATGAACCTGTCCTCGTTAAAAGAGGACAACATATTGTCGAAGTCAAGCCACAAGTATGTAAAAGTGTTTTTCGTCACAATCACATTTTAAAATTGTCAAATAAAAAGTGAAATTGTTAGTGGTTTAAAATTATTATTGAACTAGACAAAAAAAAAACTTTTTTTGGCAGGGTGTGAGCAAAGGAGTGGTGGTGGAGAATCTGATTGAAACAATGAAAACAAAAGGGAAGTCGCCGGATTTTGTGTTGTGTATAGGCGATGATCATTCGGACGAAGACATGTTCGAGACGATATCGAGATGTGTTGCCAATAAGAATTTGGCCGAAGGGGCAGAGGTTTTCGCTTGCACGGTTGGACAGAAACCGAGCATGGCAAAATACTATCTCGACGATACTTTTGATGTTATTAGAATGCTGCAAGGCCTTGCAGATGCTTGTGGGCAGCCATCTAAACCAACTCCTTTTCAGGTCTCATTTGAAGAGTCTATCTGAAATCAAATTTACTTTCACAATAACAGTAATTAGACAATAGTAAATAGTAAATAGTAGTAGTGGTAAATTTATTTAGTCACAGCCAGTGTAGATGGCAAAATCAAAGGGGTATTCAAATAATGGTGAAAATCAGTTTTGTACAAACCATTTTTTTTAATTTTTTTTTTTAGTCAATTCTTTTATGTTGTGTCGAACTTTGAAGCTTAAGATAAGACGTTTTAGGGTTTAAGATTTAAGGTTTAGAACCACTTAAACACAAACTTAGTACAATTTTTTTCTATTACAACAAAAGGTCTTAAAATTAGTTGCCAATTTTCCTAAGAGATAAATATTTTGCAAATAAATATTAGTGTAGAAAATGAAACTATAGGTTGCAAAAATATACATTACAAAATCAGTTGCAAAAGATTGTAAAACAACTATTTAAAGTGTAATTAGTTTTTGCAAAGACAGTGACAGAGAGTTTTATAATTTTTTATAATTCTCACAAATGAAATGAAAATATAAAATGACATAATAAATATGCTGGTCAAGCCAAACGAGGAAAGAAACTAACAAAAATGAAAAGGAGATAAATGATGATGTATAAAATCTCAAATAGTTTCAGAAAGGTTTCAACTTCAATTGATGGTGTAATGGATTTATATTTAGGAAATCGATGAAACAAAACTTTTGATATTTTGAGCATATAATATAATTCACATGTTAATTGTCGTTGTTGAAAGAATGTCATGCTTTTTGAATGATTTTTTCTGTATGAAAAATATTTCTAATGTGTTGCACACTACAATTGCAGCCGTTTCTAAAATTATTTGAAAAACCCTTATCCAAAAGGATTAGTAGTTGTAGTTCCTTAAGAATGTTAATATGTATTTTTGGTTAATTTAAGGTAGGGTTCACAATTTCTCACCTGACATGCGGTAAAAAAACGGAAAAAAAATAAATTTCGATCATTTATTTTTTAGGTTCGGGTCGAAAACAGATAAACTTGAAATAATTTAAAATAGACTCGTCAATCCATTTATAATTTTCTTTTATAGGTTTTGTGTGTCATTTTCTAACTCATTCTCTTGCTTCCATTCACAAATAGAAAGCATTCCTTATGTTTGAACTTGACTCTACATTTTTTTATTCCCTCCGAAGTCTTCCATCCCTTTTTAGAATTGGTTCGTCGTCCTTCAGTCGTCGGCTCATGCATAGCCATTGTAGTTGTTGGTGTCATTTGCAGAGTCACATTTATTTTTTCAGCTTAACTTGTAAGCCAATTTATTATTTATCTTATTATGATTTTATGTTAATATAATTTTAATATAAGATAAGAAATATGATATTAATTACATCGGATTAAATCGAGTTGGGTTTAAAATGAGTCAAGTTAATTGAGTCGGGTTCATTTACAAATAAACAGACATGTTCATGTTAGAGATTATCACACTTCGTCATAATATTATCGTTCAAATCGCAAACTCAAATTCGATATGAATTGTCACCCTACTTTAAAACATAACCTTGGGCATACCTTCTTTATAGTATATTTTAGTGAATTATTCTTGGATTAAATATCTTCCCAAATCCAATTACTTGAATTTTGTGGTTCTCTTATAATCATGAACTTTTATTTAAAAAAAACAAAATCTTTGTAATCTCATGATGCATGTACAGATTTGCAATTGATCTCACCACCGTCCTCCATCCCATGGTTAAGATCTCCATGCATTGACTTAACTATATATATTATCAGATATGAGAAAGAATCATAATCACACAAACTTATACAAATTAAGATCATGATTATAAAATAATTATCAACTAATTAACTAACACAAATCCATCTCTTGGCCCTCATATGCCCACATCCTTCATTTTTGATTCATTGGATTTAAATTGACTGATCCTGATGCTGATTCAATGGAATTAAATAATGTAACAGGTCAGCATTGTGCTCCAAAAAGCCTGCAAAAAGATATTACCAATTTGTTTGTCATCTACTTGTTTCAATCCCATTATATTATTATTTCTAGTGTACTTACATTCGATTTTTGACCTAGTTTAATATCTTCTATTGTTTATTTAATTAATGGTCCCCCCCCCCCCTCGGTCTAACTAATCTTCCATACAATATCACATGTTTTATTTTAAATTAAATAGTGACCAATAAACAACCACATATCCATTCTATTATAATAATGCATTTAGGGAGTAGAGACAACTATAACAATATGATATTGGTGACCATCATTTAGAAAATCACACTTCAAACAGATCTTCAATGAATATTTATTCAAATTTAACCTTAATGTCTTACCCTTATTATATAAAAAAAACATGGTCAATCTAAATAAACAAAAGTTTCAAGATTAAGACATACTATATCAAATTCTAAATTTAAATAAATAAAATAACTATAACATAATGATAGATAAAAAAAATTCAATATGTATTCTAAACATTTGTTCTTAACATTATAAGTATTACTATTTGTAAACAAAGAAAGTTTTAAACCTTTTTTATCCTCAAACAATTCAAAAACATTTCCTCGTATTTACACAAATCAAATCTTATGCATAACCCTAATTTGATCAGGCATCAAACAATCCGATCTTTGCCTCCTTTCACCATAATCTTCTTCCTCATTATCCAGTTCCAAGCGAACAACCGCCCCTTCCTCCGACAATCGCTCCCTCAACTGCTCGAAACTCGGACACAAAACCTTCTCGAACCACTCATCTAGACCTCCTTTCCCCAGCCATAACGCACCAAAAACCTTCTCGAGAACCGAGTCTTCCACTTCTATCGACACCTTTCTTTCCGACATCACCTCTAGAAACCTCTCAGTTATCCTCCTCTTGATTTCCCCGCATATTGTACCAAAGTTCAATGACTTAAAAACAATTGTTTCGTCAACATTTTCGATCACCTCACCAGGAACAGAAGTGACCGAGAAGAACTGCCTTCCCTCCGATTCGTGCTCGACAGTAACATCACTCGAGTTGTGAGACCCGTCTGTCCTATCCTCATCCGCCATCAGATTGAGATCGAGCGATAGCCTCGGCTTCTTGATCCTTTCTCCTTCGTCGGTTAGCCAGCTGGCACGACGCTTACCGCCCTTCTCCTCGTTAACAGAAAGCCTCAACTGCCAATTCCCACTGGCTAGAGAAGAAAACCTAGCCTCCTCCGAATCAAATGTGTTTCTGTTATTGTCCGGTTTCACGGTTAGTATAAAAACAACATTCCCAAGGTTGATTTCGCGTCCGTGAGAATCAGTTAACCGACCCCTCTCCATCGCACGTCTAATGCTCAATCGAATAATCGCGTCAGATTCATCAAAATCCTCCAACAGTATAACTGAAAACGGATCGTTCCTAACTGCCTCCGCTATTCGATCCAAGGCGGTTTTTCCGCGGAAACCCATCGTCGTGTCTGAATCTCGTCTCGACCCGAGACATATAATGATCGGGGTTTCACCTTCGGCGAGAACCGACGCCATTTTCCTCTTGGCGATCCTGTCCGGGCCTGTAAACAACAACCAAACATCTCCTTTCGACGAACCACTTCGTTTTTTCCCATTACCCATTCGACATCGGGTCAAGGCGGTGGCTAAGGAAGAGGCGGCCTCTTGTTGCCACCACGCCTTTTCGGTTAATCTCTTTAGAAGCTTCTTAAAGGTGACGGTATCGGCCGCTTTCGCAAACTTTTCTACCTGAAAGTCAGTCGAGAAGAAGTCTTTTAATCGTTCCTCAGTGAAATTTTGTGTCTTCTTCTCGGGAATAGCTGGTTGGGAAAGGGCGAGATCTGTTCTAACCCTAACCGGGTTACTCAAACCGAGTGCAGGTTGAAAATTTGGATGAAGATGTAAACATTTGTCGCTCCATTTCTTCTTAATAATTGCGTCTTGATCATCCTTGTTCTGAAAATATATTTACAAATGGAAAAAACTTAATTGAAAGTTCGTGACAGCTTCCTCTAGGAAATAAACCCTGGAATTCAATTCATTCGAAATGGAAAGAAATCAATCAATTTATCTACCTTTGTCGGATCCATGTTATCGGCTTTGGCATTTTGCAACCAACGCGGCAACAGTGGGCGAGCAGATGCTGATTCCGCCACCTCTTTCTCGTAGCTCTTGGTGCAGTCCGGACAGCATCTGGTTCCACGGGAAGCAGCAGCAGCAAGAGGCTGTGGGATTCGGTTAGACTCGATCGAATTGCCAAGAATTCCAGTTCTTCCAGTCCTGAGAAACTCTCATTTCATTAGCCAACAGATAAATATTGCATATCTTTAATCCTAAAGAATGACATAATCAATCAAACAGTGAAAAAAGAAATACCTTTGAAACAAGCCAGGAAGAGAAGGAAAAGGAGGAAGAGATGAAGCTGTAATTGGTAAAGCCTGCAAATCCCAATCATTCTCCATTGAAGAATGATAAACTTGGCATCTCAAATAAGTTTCGCAAGTTGCAGTTCCAATCAGCCAAACACCATTAACGAAGCCATGGCGAAACCTTGACAACAGGCGAGCCATCTCAGCCACAGCCACCCTTCCTGATTCAGAAACCTGTTCCACCAGCCATTTCAAATCGCCCAAATCGATGACAACTCCAGCCGCTCCGTTCAATCGAACCTCGATTACACCGCCCAATTCCTTAATCTTTGTGGCCATTTCTGTCTCCCTCCCTAATGTTATCACACGGGCGTTCTTTAACAGGCTTCCTTCACTCACTTCTCCTTTCTCTATTCTCCTAATCACCTCCTTCACTATAGACTCTGGTTGTGAATCACCAACCAGAACTGGGTTCCTTTTCTTGCTTTTAAGCATTACATCAAACACCTTCTTTACATCATCTGTTTTCAGCTGCCCTGTATTACCCTGTTGTTGTAACCGTGGATTCAGATATAAATTCCTGTTGGGAACGATTGAGGATTGAATTGGGATCGGAATCGGACTGGGATTGGGATTGGGTCTGAACATGATTCCGATTGGAGATTGATTCGATATCTGCGTTGGTCCAGATTGAGAATTCATCGATTGCTCAATTATAACCTTGACCGCCGGACTCGAAAAGCTAGCCTCTCGCATAACGCGGCTGACGCTGGGATCATCGAGAATCGAGATGATTAGTTGCTCAAGCTCAACCTTAACAGCCAACAAAGGCTGTTGCTGTTGTTCAGGGCATCCACGTCGTTGATGAGCCTGTGCCCGTTTAAGCGCCGCCATAAGAGCGTTTGAAATTGGCGGTTCAGTCCCAACAGCCATGTTTTGAGCGGTGGGTAATCGTTCTAGGGCAACACTAAAACAGAGTTCAAGTGCACGACATTGAAGAGGATGAGAAGAGTTAGGATGAGACCTAATACATGCCTGTCTGAGAAATCCAGACGGTGAAGCCAGTAGAGTCGCCGCCACATGAAGCGGCGTCGTCTGGCCGTGATTACGACGTCCAGCCTCACCGATCGAATGATTAAGTACGCCTGCCGCTTCCGGCGTAAGGGTTTGCTGGATCGTGCTTAAACCGGCTCTCATCTCTTTAGAGATAAATCAATCTCGAAATTCGAATTGAATCAAAATGATAAAAAAAAAAAAATGTATTTTATCTATCTATCTATCTATATAGGGGGGAGATGGAGATGCTTGGAATCGCAGAAAAGGCCAAAAGGGGAGCACCGAAAGCTAGAAATGCGTTTTATTCCTTTGCCCTTTTCTTCTTCTCTGGATCAAAACCTAGAAAGGAGGGTAGAAAAAGTTCACCTGAAACTGAAGATGGGTATTCTTTATAATCTGAATCTGGGGATCTTTAATGGAAGTTCTTCTTCTTCACCGAGTAGACTCTCTTTCTATCTTTCTTTCTGGGTCTGACAGAGATGACGATAAGAGAGAGAAAGGCGATGTCTTTCTGAGAAATTGAATAAGAAAAAGAATCCCTGGACAAGAATGAAGAGACGGAGTAGAAGAAGAAGAATGAAGAAGAACACAGTTGTTTGTTTGCATATACAAACAAAATCTTCACTTTAAGCTTTAAAGATTGTTTTACAATTACTACTCTTTTCAAGTCAAGCCACCATTATTTTTTTTTTTATTATTATTATAATATATTCAAAAGCCACCATTACTTTTTCTTTTCTTTTCTTTCCTATTTTACTATAATTTCACGCGTTACAATTAATTTTGTCCAAAAAAACTAATATATTTCAAACATTTTTAGAAAATTAAATACCTTCTATTTTTAAGATGTACCAAAAATTATATATATATATATTTTTATGTTTTTGTTAAGAAATTTTGTTTGAAATTATTATTGTTACTATATTTATAAGATTTTGTTAATTGTTATTAGATTTGATTAAAACATGTGGATTACAAAATATTTTGATATGTATAGCTAGATATTTAAATAATTATCAAATTCACCAAATATTTGATAAATCCAATTTGTCGTTTATACGGTCGATTGTATGAATAAAGTATAACCGAGCTAATAGAGTCGCATTTACTCAATTTTATCTACGGTGAATCATAATTTAGATATAGTTTTATTATTATTGCTTATATATATTTGTATTATTTAGTAACATATTGGCTAACTAAATCAACCAAAATAAATCGAACAATAAACAAAATTTGTCGTATAGTTGTACAATTCGGTGTATAAATCAACTGAATCTAATCGCTTATAAATTTGATTCTTTTTTAAATAAATAATTAATTATATGTTGGTTAGTCATTTTTTTAGAAAAATATCATATAGATTGGTTAGGTAATTTTTTATATCTACTAATGCACAATGAATAATTTATTAACTTCTGTCATTTTTACATTGCAATGGGGTTAGTTGGATATTTGGATCTAGTTCTCTATTATATAATATATATATATTTTTTTTATAATAAATAAACAATGTAATAAAATAACCCAAACCAAAAGAAGAAAAAAATATTTTAAAAAAGGTATAATATCATATCATAATGAGATATAGAATAATCCCAAACAAGGCTTAGCTAAGTAGTGAGTAGGGGTTGTTTGTTTTCTAGGCGACAATCATAGTGCTTTTTAATAATGATAACGACGCTATTGGAGACCAAATGTGTCTTTACAAACGATCCTTTCTCTCTCATTTGTGAGTACTAGGCCTGGTTTGATTTGTGTTTTTTTGTTATAATTTTTTTTTTTTAAATTTTTTAATTAAAAAAAGAACTTACATGACACCTTACAATCATGACCATACTTAACTCAAAACAACCCGTTTCAACTCAAAATTCGTGACTTTTTTATCTCATAAACCAACTTTCAATAATGTGCAACGATAATTTGAAATATGTTTTAACAAAAATAAATAAAAATAAATAAATAATAATAATAATAAATAAATAAATAAATGAATCATCTAAAATTATTTAAGTTAAATTATATATATATATATATATATATGATTTACATTAAATCAGATGAATTAAAAGTAGTAATAATGATCGTCATCACTTCATTATGGGCCTGCGTTTTGAATTATCTTTTAGCGACGCACGCCCTCTCTTCCCTTGCCTTTTACGCGTTTTTCGAGTTTTCAACTATCTATTGTCTTCCAAAATTTTCACCATTTTTGTCTTTGTTTGATTTTTTTTATTATTGCAAATTAAATAAAATAAATACGTTTAATTACAAATAACGTTAAGTTAAATGTGATTAAATGTACTTGATCAATTATCGCATAAACCAAAAATAAATCAAACCAAAAATAAATCGAATCAAATTAACTCTTTATTCCGAAAAAATAAAGATTTAAAAGAAAAACTTTTAAAAGTGTATTTGGTGCCTTTTATGTATAGAAAATTATTTTAGGATAAAATTACTATTGATATTTCACTTTGAAGTAATTTATTAGGATAGTTGAAGTGAATAAAATAATGTTTAAGAGAGTATATAATTAGTTCGATTTTCAATAAAAACGTTTTAAATTGAAATAGAGATCTTTTTGTTATATTCTTCAATAAATTTATTATATGTTATAATATATAAAAAAAAATTAATAGTTGTAATTCAAATATTATATGAGATTTTGTTTTTTCACTTCAAAGTTATAATAGATATTGAAAATCACACTAAAAATCAATTCAAGATAAGGAGATGGACATGGCTTCCATTTAAAGAAACACAAAGTCACCACCCACATAATCTTGAAGGATGATGACCATTTATGAAATCTCAAAATCATAATGATGTTCAAGTATTTATAAATTTATTTTACTTCAAAAAAACTCATCATCCTCTATTTGCCTATTCATAATTCATCCATCCTCATCCTCTCCCTTTACTTTCCACATTTTTACTTCAAATCTATTTGTAGCAATAAAAAAAAATAAAAAATCACCCATCTAGAATAAAGAGAGATGAAAATGACATTACCTATTACATTTAAAGTCATGACTTAAAAAGTGTGAAAAGATTTTGAAGATATTATGAAAATATCAATAAAAAAATGAAAATAATATAGTCTTCAAATTTGGTATGAACAAAAAAATATCCAAACCAACTTAATTAATAAAATTTGAAATTATTTGGTTATTAGATTTTAACAAAAATATTCATATCATATAACTCCATGACAAAGATATACTGACAAATCTTTCACTATTGAGGAATATATATAAAATTAAGTTGAATTGTTAGAAACCAAATCAAAGTAACAAAATCTCAATATTTTTAAAGGTGACTAAATTTAGATTTTAAAACTTGAAAGGTCAAAACTTTAATAAGGTATAAATAAGGATACAACATTCAACATGAAATCAAACTAAGCATAAACACCTCTAAAAAGGTTGGAACGATTGATTCTTCTTGCACTCAAAGTAAGTAGACTTTAAAACCCTACTTTTTAGGCTTTTCAATCCCCATCCACTTTCCTCCTTTTTTTTCTTGCCTTTTTACTTAACTTTTTCCATTATGATTAAACCTTAACTTTACTTTACTTTGTAATAAAATAATTAACTAATTGATTAAGCACCAATCATCCAACCAAAAGATGACAGGCAAAAGGAAAAAAGTTTTTGTTAAAAGTACTAAGTTACCCTTTAACTTTAAGAGGTACTATGATACACTTTTTTTTCCCTAAAAGCATATATTAGATGTGAGAAGAAACAATATTTATTTTTATTTCAAATTTAGAGGTAACAATAAATAATGTCAATTTAATTGTTTTCAGACAAGTTAAATGTGTAATGTCTCACTTAAAAAAAAATGACATCACGTCTCGAATTTTCGGATTTGATTCCAATAAGAACGTTTTAAGTTGAAATGACACCAAATAACATCCTCCTTATAATTAGTATATTTATCTTATTATTTACCTTTTTAGTGTGAGTTGTGTTATCTTATTTTTTTATAACTTATTTTTCATTTGCACATAGAGATGATAATTTCATTATAGACTAATCCAATTGAAAACAACTGGTTTATACTAATTTCAAACATAAACATGTTAGTATTGAAATGGATTAAAAGGGACCAAAATCCTTAAAGGATTTCCTAGTGTTAATTAGGGTTGGAAAAGGGTCCTAAAAAGTGATGGAAATCCTTAAAAGATTACAAAGAGTATAAATTAGGGTAGGGGAAAAGGTTCTAAAAGGTACTTTATTTCACACCACCAATAGTGTGGGAACTTGGTATTTGTTTGGCACTAACTAACCAACCATACTTTACACACAAGCAAGCAACTTTCTAAAGGAAAATTACAAGAACATCTTTTTCTAGGATGCTTACTTAAAAGCTATAGAAAGACACTTTTCATACTATTAAATCACACATCACTTGTTTGTGTAAAGTGCTTAGTCACTTGTTATATTTGATTAATAAAGCCCTTTTAAATCAGTACTTTTTTCATAAAAAAAATCACTTTTTTTTCATTCAATTCAAAATTAGAACTCATCTATGTTACATTAAACTATTTCAATAAAATGACCGAAAAGTAGAGTAAATATAGAAGAAAAAAATGTTGATAATGAAAAATAGTGATTTAGTCGCTTAAAATAGAATTAACCATTTATACGAACATTGCATAACACATTTATATCTAGACCAAAGATGAATTGGATTATGTCTAGATCACTTTGGGAGAATTGAATTGGAACATTTAAATATTTTCCTTCTATCAAGAAATAATTTGTTATTCTTGTGATTTTTGATACATTCAATCAAGAGAAATAGAAGAACATTTGAAAGCATGACCTACTTAGATTTGCTTAATCTTGAGTTCAATTTTCATGGCTATGCCCAAAGCTTAGAATTGGTCCCTTGATGTTTAATTTGACCCTTCGATGTTATTGGACTTGTTTGGAAACAATTTTTTAAATTTAATTGAATTTGTTTAGAGTTTGTATCCGAATTGTCAATAAATTTATTTAAAAATTAATTGTTTTTGTTAAATATTTCTTTTAAACGTGAATATACATAATTATTCTCTTATTGGAGGCTTTGTATGTATTTTTGTCAACAACAATATCCATACAAATAACAATTTGTTCAATATATATAATATATAATATAACACTTAAAATAAATTATATATATATATAGCATAAAAAATAATTAGAAATGTTTTTTTAAAAAAAAATCTACATCAACAAGCTCTTGATATATAATAAATTAATAATGTAACCCAATATTATTAAATGCTTCCCATCTATCATAAAGCTTCCACCTTTATCCTTCTTCTTATCTATCCAATTGAACTACTAGGCTTAGTTTGTTTCCAATTTTAAATGATTCATCTCAAATTCTAAAATTTATTTTCTTGTGTTAGTAGATAGAGCTTAAATGATCTATCTTTCTGAAGTTGTAATTATTTTTGGGTGAGACCATTTTTTATTCATTCAAAATTAATATTTTAGTTTTGAATCAAACTAGACCTAAATCTCACCCGCATATATAGACATAGATAAAGGTTGATATATATCTTGGAGTAGGTGACAGATTCAATGGCCAGAACCTGAATGTCCCTTAATAAATGTGACCACCTTTTATATTCATTATTGGACATATGGATCTGATTTTAAATATATATATTGTTAATATTTTTGTTTTATCTGAATTTAAATGAAATATGGTTAGTTGTTGCATTATTATTATTATTATTATTATTATTATTATTATATGGAATTGAATAAGTCATAGACTATGATTGATTATGAATCTATTTATACAAATGCACTAGATTTTAGAAATTTGAGTTAAATACTATCAAGTGTCATTTTATTATCAAAATGCCCTTTGTAATTATTTACATAATTCTTAATATAAAGATCTGTTTTAATACAAATTAAAATAAAATTTGAAACCAATATCTTTTATTTATATTATGACAACATTTTATATGTATTTTTATGTCATAAGAAATATAAAAGTAATGAATTAATAACAAATGCTTTAAATCATGTATATATTATTAATTATCCCAATATCTCAATTCTTATTAAAACATCATATTAATAGATTTCTTTATATTATGATGTTTAGAAATTAGTTAAAAATAATAACTAATAAAGTGCTAGATTTTTCCTCTCTTAAATTTGATTTTCTTAAATTTGATTTTTTTAAGTAGGTTAGTATGATATTTTATTAATACTGTCCACTTCAATTTAAGAGAGTGTATGAGAATTAAATTAAAATCTTTAATATTAAAATAATTTTTTTTACGTGTCGTATTTGGTTAAAAGTTATTTAGATTTTATTAAATTTGTTTTTATCTACTCAGAGCACGGTACAGTACGGTAGAAAATATATCTGGCGGTATAGGTAATACCAAAAGATTTCAATAAATTTTTCGGTAAAAGCTTTACCAAAGGATTTTCTATATATCTTTCGATAAAGTCATTTTCGAAAGATTTCAATAAATCTTTCCCTATTTATCTGAAAAAAGATCAAAGAACCTATTTGGTTTTCATATATCCGATTTGTTGTCAGTCTAATTAGAAGAAATACGATCTATATTAAAATGTCATTTTATAATTAATATCGATAGATTTAATCATATTTATCGAAAAAGGATATACCGAAAGATATACATAAATCTCTCGGTATAGCTCTACCGACAATTTTGTAATATGTCGTCTAAGGCATCTACACCTTTACCGACAAGAGTAATGCCGACAGATGCCGATAGTTTAATGACTTGTCGGCAAAAAAGTATTACCGACAGATATAAGGCATTTATCGACAGATTATACTTTCGGTAAAAGGCCCATTTTTACTAATGCACCTTAAGTTGAAGTGAAGTTTATGACGGTGAGATAAGTCAGAACACCTTAAGTTGAAATGGATGTCTTAAGTTGAAGTGAATGTCGGTGAGATAAAGTTAAATTCCAACATTTAATGACATTGATATCACGTTAGATTCCAACATTTAAAAATAAATAAATTATTTTTATAAATAAATTTGTTATATATATTATTAATCCATATTTACATATTTTTAAAGGGATGATGAAGTGAAAATTGACACTAAACATGGATGGCCTACATATAGAGAAAAAGACAAAATAGAATAGTGTAAGCAATTAAATAGAAGAATGGGCCTCTAACAAAATGGAAACATGTTTTTCTACATATTCTAATTAAAGATAAGATAATAACATACTAAAATTAAGATATTTATTATATTGAGAGGTCTCCTCTATTTTCCTTGTGGGTGGATTATTGAGGTAACAATTGTTGTGATTAGTCAAGATGTCATTAATGAATACTATCTTCAAAAAAAATATTCATAATTTATAATCAAATCTATAAAAAAAATATTATGTCAAACGATAATATAAAATATAGTAATTTAACTTTAATGTTTTTTTAATAAAATTAACGTAACCATGACACGACAAAATATCAACCTAAATCATTTTTAAGACGAACAAACAATAACTATAATTGTAAATAAATTGCTATGAATGAATAGTTCTAAATAAGTTAAGCTAAAGAAATTAATAATTTTTTTAAATCTATATCACTATAGCTTTAAAGAAACCCAATATATATATATATAAAATATTTAAGTTAACTAGTATGTATCCTACATTTATAAGTTTTTTCATTTTAATATATATATATATATATATATATATATATTACTTTTTGTATTTGTAAATTCGTGAGGCCTTTATGTTAATAATTAAAAATAAAATTTTAATTTTATGACTCAAAATATTCAATCATTTTTAGTTATATTTTTGAAAAAATATATTTATATTAAAAATGATAAAAAAAAAATCATTTATGACATGAAAAGAAATATGACATGAAAAAAAAAAAAAACGTTACTCAATAGGTTATTGAGTTTGATCGTAAGTCTTCGAGAAAACCGATTAACTTCCTAACAGATTCTACCGATTTTTTAAAACGAATCTCAGAAAATATCATAATAATAGCATTATGAATGATACGCATCAGACGATCATTAAAAGTTTGACGATTTCTCTCAAACCAGATAATCCATCAAAAAATAATTGGGATGGTAACTCAAATATGTAGGTCTGTCATATCAGTCGCATCAATCTAAATTTCCTAACAATTACCCAAAGACTTGAGCATCACCCAATGAATCTCAGTGATACTCCACAAAAGACTCTAGATAGTACTAGTCATCCCTCGACAACGCAAAAATAAGTGAGTTGTCGATTCAACCTCCTCGTGACACATACGACTAAACATAATACAACATTATTTTCATGCACATTCATCGGTAAGAATTTCACTATGAATAATGTTACATCCAAAGAACGAGATCTTAGATGTAATATTTGACTCCCAACAAAAAATACATGGAATCAACTTAACAAACAATTTGTAAAAATGTCTCATATGAAAATTATTCATATCTTGTCAACGCATAATGTCTTGTTCAGACGAGAACACTTGATTGCGTTCTACCAAAAATATTTACTCTATTATAGGAAGAACTCTCCATAATATTTAATCTCATTTTATATCTAATTCAACTAGCGAAACCACCATACCGAGGATCAAACATGTCCATAACAGTGAAATTTTACATATAGCAATGAAATCAAGTTCATGATACGTCGTAACTATATTTTTGACACCAAATGTCGTCCCAAAAACTAATCGAAGACTCATCCCCCACAATGATCTAGAATGCTCACGAAAACATTTTCACATAAAATAATTCTCCTCCAAATGCTACATCTCGCTGAATAATTAGACATTCTTGTGAACCAACCAGACCAATCGTAATCGTACTTACATTTGATCAACGATGCCCAAAGATTATTCAGTTCCGTAGCACATCTACTCCACCATTTTGATAGAAGAGCCTTATTAAATGAAATAAAATCTCGAATATCCAAATCTCCTTAATTTTTAAAACATTTAACGTTATCCCAACTAACTAAATAACAAAACGATGAGTTAGAAGATCCTCATAAAAATTTACACATTATTCTCTTAATTTTCACTATCACACTTTTGAGGAGAATAAATAAAGACATCATATATGTGGACACAAATAACAATATACTCTTAATAAAGATTAGCCGACCTCCTTTGAAGATTATTTTATTTTTTCATCTAAATAGTTTAGATTCAATTTTAGTAAAGACATAGGAAAAAAGTATTCTATAATTGTAAACTGAATTTATTTTTTATAATTAAGTTGTCCATGCATTAACACGTTGACTTGTTAGGATTACCGGGTAGTTTAAATTTATTAGGAATAACTAATATTAACTAATTTCTCTTTCCGGACCATTAAAAAAAATTGTTATACTAATTTTGAATGAAATAAACTGAATCAAAACTAATTTAATGAGAACAAATAAATGGATTAACAAAATTTTCCTCTAGAAACACCACATTGAAGAAAATCAATAAATTTGGCTTTATATAAAAACAACAAGAATGAATGAATTAATTATAAATTTATTTGATTAATTTTTTCAATATGAATATTATATAAATTAAAAAAATCTAATGTAAAACAATTAAAAGTAGTTAACGTGAAAAAGGTAGTCAGAGCGACTTAAAACACACGCACGTCATCATATTCATCAATATCATAATAAAGCCAATATGTTGGCTGCCTGGCAAATAAACGTGTGTGAGAGACAAATAATTAAGAATGAAATTAATTATTTTTTTTTATTTTAATTCAAATAAATAAATAATTATACAAAAATCATACTCAAAAAATTATGTAAAAAAATATAATTATGCTAAACAAGATGTTGCACTGTGCAAAACCCAATTCATATTTAAATTTGAATGGTAAAAAAAAACACCTACTTGATCTTCCCAATAAAAAAAAAGAACATTATAAAATAAAGACTTATTTATATTTTTATGTAATTTAAAATAACATAATAATAATAATTAGAATATATATTAAAAATGATGAGACATTTTTCTTTTTACTACCGACTTTCCTTTTACGACTAAGACTGAATCACAACCACAAGTCATAAATCATGATGTTAATGGTGGACTGCTAGTGCTACTTATAAACAACTGCTAAATCATTGAATCTAATCATATTATATATATATATATATATATATATATATATATATATATATATATATATATATATATATATATATATATATATACCCAGTTTTAATTTCATAAATTTATTTTTTTTAGGGTCTACCAATTCTTTTGACCTTGTTTGTTTGTTTTTTTTTTTCATAAAAATCACTCATTTCAAAATATTTTAAATTATATATATTATATCTGGGTCTAAATTATTGTCAATGAATTTAAATCCATTCTGATTAATTTGTATATGAATCAGACGTTTGAAACACATCTAGAAGTAGAATTTTTGTGTTTCAAACTTGAGGTATTGAATTCACACACCAAACATGTTAAATTCACGTGTTTTATAAGTTATAGTCCAAAGTGGTGGGGGCCTTAATTAATAATAATGGTCGGTTAGGGTTTTGAATTTTGATACAATGATGATGACCTTATTAGTCTAATCACACTTTCGCCATTGGGCCGAAACCTTACCCACTGGATAATAAATTGTAAAAACTAATCCATTAATATATATATATATATATATATTACATTTGAAAAAAAAAAAGGTTTTTTTTGTCTTTCTTTATTCTACATATATTTTAGACTATCAACTCAACTCGAAGCTCTTTCGGGTAAAATCCCTACATTATTTTATTTCTCAATAACAGAACTAAAACTGCTATAAGTCAATAATGACATTGAGAATTGGAGTATCCTAAACAAAAAAAAATTATCGATAGCTATATTTAATGTTTTATTTAATATAATTTAGTTGGTTAAATATTTTGTTAATAAATATAGTGACTTAATAATTAAACTTTTTTTTTTGATGATTTTAATTTTAATTTTTCTGATTTTATGTACCTATGTGAGAGGGCCTAAAAATCCGTCTAACTACCCTTATTCTAGAGCTGACCCTAAGTTTAATCAATCAAATTTTATATACATATCCAAACATGTTTGACAAGAAAATTGTGAACAATTCAGTTAAAAAATTACATCTTATATTTAAATTTACAAGATCTTAAAATTTAACTATTTTATGAAATTTAGTGAGTAATGTCTAGTACTTCCTTGGTTAGTATGAAGTTTAAATTGAGTTGACATATTATGATGAGCCTGAATTGTTGGATTTATTATTTTTATTCTTGTTGGAAATTAATTGATGTAAATTTTATAATTTAAAAGTTTACACATGGTGAATTTAATAAATTTCAACCATTTATTATTCATGGTATTTAAATTGTTTTATTAAATAGTCATGATAGAGACTTATCACACACTATCTCTATCTGAACATGTCCTTAGGAAAAAAGTTGTCCAACTTTTGTCGGAAAAAACATCATGTAGCTTATTTTGTACATTATTCTTTTTCTTCCATTTATAAAAAATCAAAACAAATTATATTAAAAAACAAGTCACTTTTTATTTAAAAATATTTATTTCATTTAATCACCTATTACTATATATATAAATTATTATTTTTATTAAAATATTTAAATTATTATTTTATAAATTTAATTATTTATATTTTAATATATATTAATTATTATGTTTATAAATTTGATTATTTATATGATATATATTTTAATTTATTATTTTTATAAATTTCATTATTTATATTTTGATATATATATATATATATTTATTTATTTATTTATTTATTTATTTATTTATTTATTTATTTATTTATTTATTTATTTATTTATTTACATTTACATTTACATTTACATTTACATTTACATTTACATTTACATTTACATTTACATTTACATTTACATTTATATTTACATTTACATTTACATTTACATTTACATTTACATTTACATTTACATTTATATAATATAATGAGTAATGATAGGGGGAGCGAAAGTTTTGTAGGGAATGTGTAAGAGCATCAGCAGCGCAAATGACCTCTGCCCTCTTATTTTGTCAAATTAATGTTCCACCTCAGCATAAAGCGGGCACATATTGAACTTGGACAAAACACTCCAATGCTTCTGCCCGCCCTCTTATCTAAATAATTTAAAAGTGTTTTAAATAAATAACTAATTTATACTATTATAACTAATATTCCTATATTATAGGAAAATTTAAGAATTTAAACTTTAAAACGTGTTAATATAATTAATAAAAAAATATTAATTTATTTAAAATATATATTTATTAATTAAATATATAAGTAATTTAATTTAAAATATATTATAATATTAAAAACTGAAAATGACCTACATAAAAACTGAAAATGACATACATAAATAAAATATTCCATCATTCATTTGAAATATAATTAATTAATTAAATATATACTAATTTATTTGAAATATATATTTATTAATTAAATATATACATATAACTAATATTAAATAAATTGAAATATAAAATATTTTTATAATTTAAAATATATTATAATATTAAAAATATAAGAATAAATTTGTGAATATATAACTAATATTACTATATTATAGGAAATTTGAGAATATATAACTAATATTTCTATATTATAATAAAATATAAAATATTTTTATAATTTAAAATATATTATAATATTATTATAATTTAATATATAATTAATATTATTATAATTTAATATATAATTAATATTCCTATTTTATAGTAAAACTTTAAAATATATATTTATTTAATGTTATTATAATATTCCTTAAAAATAGTAAAAAAAAAATATTATAATTAAATATATAATTAATATTCCTATATTATATAATATATTATATTATATAATCATGAAAAAGTCAGAAGAGGGCATGACCGGCATAGAGGGCACTGCCCTCTTTTTCCTTTTATCTACAATGCAAAAAATGAAAAAAACCAATGACCTGTCCTTTTCCACGCTGTCCGATGCGGGCACAGGTCATGCGTTGGAGATGCTCTAAGGGCATTTGTACCAGCTTCCCTATTTTGTATTCCTAAAAGTAATATAAAATAATAATATCTCTATTTTAGAGAATCAAAATATAAATTATTCTACATCAGCTTCCTTATCCTTATCCATATATCATTTAAATATTCATTAAAACAACCAACTTTTCAACCACATCAACCACTTAATTACTTACTCATATATATTTAAATATTCATGAAAGAGAAAATATATTATTTTATTATTTAGTGATGCTACAGTAATCCATAAATATAAAGATTTACTGTTCATCATCCCTAAAAAATAAATTGATGTGGAATGATCACTAAGCATTTTAAGGATTCTGCTACAAATGCCCTAAGGAATTGATGTGGAATGATCACTAAGCATAAATTTAAATGTTTATTTTCTCTCTTATTCATTAATAATTTCTCTCTTTTCCTTTATTAATAATTTATTTTTTTTTATCTCTTCTATCTTCATATTTATCTATATTATTAATTTATAAATATATATTTATATATTTTATTATTTATCTATAATAAATCAAATAAATAAATAACAAAAAATATATATTTTCAAATATATATTATATTTGATAAATATATATTTAAGAGAATAATAAAATAAATATAAAATTCTTAATTTTTTTAATTAATTATTTCTCTTTATTAATATATATATATATATATTAATAATTTATTTATTTATTTGTTTTTAAATATTTATTTCTTTCTAAAATAAGTTATAAAAGGAAAAATAAAAATTGGTTAAATCTAACTAAAATCATATATACTAATATTTAAAATAAGTATAACTCAAACTATCAACTACGTAAATAAGAAAACACTTTATAATAAGAACCCAATACGATAATATAAAATGTGATAATATATAACTGTTTGAGTTAATTGATTAAATTTAAAATATATTTTATAAAATATGAAAAATAAATTAAAGAAAGTGTGAGAAATAATTAATTAAAAAATATAAAATATATATATAATTTTTTATTCTCTTAAATATATATTTATCAAATATAGTATATGTTTGAAAATATATATTTTACTATTTTTTTATTTGATTTATTATTATCCCTATTAATATTTAAAATAAATTATTAATAAATATTAAAGATATAAAATATAAATCATTAAATAAGAGAAGAGAGAGAAATTATTAATGAATAAGAGAGAAATAAACATTTAAAATTATGTTAGTCATCCTGCATAGTTATCATTCCACATCAGTTCCCTACACACATTAGCTGGTTTAGTCACCATTCCACATCAGTTCCCTACACATTAGCTGGTATAGTCACCATTTCACATCAGTTCCCTACACATTAGCTGGCATAGTCACTATTTCACATCAGTTCCCTACACATTAGCTGGCATAGTCACCATTCCACATCAGTTCCCTACACATTAGCTATAAAACTTTCGCTCCCCTTAGTTATCAGAATGATAGAGTAAATATTTTTTTTAGAGGAATGATATATATCTCTGCTGGGAGACATGTGAAATGAATAAATAAATAAAAATATAATAATAATTAAGACAAGCTTGTAGAATATTTTAAAACTCTTATTAATTAATTTTTCTCTCCTCTTATTAAATAATTTCTCTCTCTCTATCTCTACAAATTATTTTATCCCATTTATCCCTATTCTCACGATTATTATTTTACTCATTTTTCTTTGATATTTATTATCTCTCATTTAACACGGTTAAAATAACTCAATAATTTACAACAAACTCTCACATTAAATATTTTAATAATATGTTCAAATAAACTCTAAACTCTAAACACTAAACCCTAAATCTTAAACTCTAAACCTTAAACTTTAAACCCTAAATCCTAAATTCTAAATTATAAACCCTAATTAATATCATTGATTAGTTGAATTATGAATTTATCTCTTTTATTTTTATGATTTTTCAATTCCTTTATTTATCAAATATTTTTTATTTATTCTTTATGGACTCTTTTTTCTTTTTTTTATTATTTTTTTATATTGACTTATTAATATTTTTTCACGATTAATTTTTTTTCAATTTCACCGCTAGGCCATTCGCTGGAATTATATGATAGAAATTATTTAATAAGAATAGAGAGAAAATAATTAATAAAATGAGAAAAAATATTCTACCTGTCTGTCCTCCCACGCATTGCTGGATCATTAGCTGTCCCAAGTCGTGCTCTATATCATTTTTCATATTTTTATAGAGTAATGAGAATGGGAGCGAAAAGTTTTGTAGCGAATGTGTAGCGAACTGATGTCTAATGATACTAAACATAATTTTAAATGTTTATTTCTCTCTTATTCATTAATAATTTCTTTTTCTTCCTTTATTAATAATTTATTTTTTATCTCCTCTATCTTCATATTTATCTATATTATTAATTGGTAAATATATATTTATATATTTTATTATTTATCTATAATAAATCAAATAAATAAATAACAAAAAAATATATATTTTTAAATATATATTATATTTGATAAATATATATTTAAGAGAATAATAAAATAAATATAAAATTCTTAATTTTTTTAATTAATTATTTCTCTTTATTAATATATATTTATTTACGTTAATAATTTATTTATTTATTTGTTTTTAAATATTTATTTTTTTTAAAATAAGTTATAAAAGGAAAAATAAAAATTTGTTAAATCTAACTAAAATCATATATACTAATATTTAAAATAAGTATAACTCAAACTATCAATTATTAATATTCGTAAATAAGAAAACACACTTTATAATAAGAACCCAATATGATAATATAAAAGGAGATAATATATAACCGTTTGAGTTAATTGATTAAATTTAAAATATATTTTATAAAATATGAAAAATAAATTAAAGAGAGTGTGAGAAATAATTAATTAAAAAATATAAAAATATATATATAATATTTTATTCTCTTAAATATATATTTATCAAATATAATATATGTTTGAAAATATATATTTTGCTATTTTTTTTATTTGATTTATTATTATCCCTATTAATATTTAAAATAAATTATTAATAAATATTAAAGATATAAAATATAAATCATTAAATAAGAGAAGAGAGAGAAATTATTTCTAAATAAAAGAGAGAAATAAACATTTAAAATTATGCTTAGTCATCCAGCCTAGTCACCATTCCACATCAGTTCGCTACAAAACTTTCTCTCCCCCTATCATTTCTGATAAATAATCGATAAATACTAATAAATTTCATTATTTGAAAAAATTGATGAATTTCTCGTTTTCATATATACAGAATTCATTTATACAAAATTATAATAAAAAATTAGATAAAATATATTATTTATATAAAATATATTTTTCCCTGTAAAATAGGAAAAAAAATAGAAAAACTAACTTCTTTGTGGACAATAGTCTTCATAGTTCCTAATATTACCGTTCAAATTTCGTCTAAAATAATTCCTAATTTTTTTAAAAGAATAAACCCTAATTTTTTCTTAAAATTTTTTTATTTGAGGCTTAACTCGTGAAGATGTGTTCATCCGAAAATAAGTTAGGATTCCGCATTTATTGACGTGAAAAGTTTGAACAGCTTGAATTTTGTAGATTGGTATTGGGATTCGTTGGTCTTTGTTAATCGACTGATATATCAGAAGAAAAATGATAAACTCAACGAAAGATTTAATGAAAGTAAGTCCACGAATCAACGTGACATTACATGTGGGTAGGAGAGAGAAAATTTTCAAAATATCCCGAAACGGTTTCATAATGTCCTGAAACGGTAATTTCGGGTCCCGAAACGGCCATTTCGGGACATTTTTTCCTTCTCGAAATGACCGTTTCGGGACCCGAAATGAGTGGTTTCGGAACCCGAAATGAGTGGTTTCGAGACCCGAAATGAGTGGTTTCGGGACCCGAAATGAGCGCTTTCGAGATGTAGGGACAACCTGGCAAGTCAAGTTTGATTCGTGGACCTGATTTCGTTGAATGTTTCGTTGAGTTTATCCTTCTTCATATCAAAAATAGAAAAAGAGACTAAAATTAGAAAATGGAGAAATGAAGCAATAAAAAAATAAACAAACTTAAAATTTTATTGTTAACTAAATTATAAGAATACTTGTCGTTTTGTTATTTTGGAACATAATAGAACATATTTTGGGACATGTGATCTGAGCCCGTTTATAAATGTTAAGTGTTTTTTCAATTGTAAAGAGGCACGACACAACATAAGAAACCGTTTAATCTAAATTCTCGGTCTCTATCGTTACGTTTAAAAAAAAAAATTTCAAAATTTTGTTGGTTGTTAACTTTCTTGACTATCTTATTTTATTTATTTATTCTCAAATCTTATTTTGTTTATTTATTCTCAAACTAATTTACTTACAATTCAATGACTTTAAAATTTATTTATTTACATTTAAACTAATTATTATTTTTATTAAAATATTTAAATTATTATTTTATAAATTTGATTATTTGTATTTTGAGATATATATATATATATATATTTAAACTTTTTTTTAATAAATTTGATTATTTATATTTTGATATATTTTTTAATTTATTATTTTTATAAATTTAATTATTTATATTTTAATATATATATTTACATTTCAATTATTATATATATAATATAATATAATAAATATTTATTCCTACCATATGATAAATACTAATAAATTTAAATTATCTTAATCATAACAATATAATAATTTTATAATTCGTAAAAATATTACATTTGTCCTTCTCTAATGATTTGTTTTAAAACGTTCTTGATTACGTTTTGAATTATCTTTTTGGCCATATCTTTCACAAATTATGGTCTTTCATGAGTTATCCATTTCATTTTGAATACGTTGACTTTAATCTCGTTGTTTTTTCTTCTTTCTCAATTTTTTTTTAGTATATTTGAAATCGTTAATGCTAGATTGTATGTTAGGTTTGTTCATTTATGAACATTTGTGGCTTATTTTTTTATATCGTTATTATTCCACTTTATTTGGTAACATTTTGAATGATTATGTTTTTATAATGTTTTTGTCATTATATTTAAACTGTTCTTATTTATATAATATTGGATAAAAATTTAAAATAAAAAATTATATAAAATAATAATTAAAATGTAAAAATATATATTAAAATATAAATAATCAAATTTATAAAAATAAATAATTTAATAATTTAATAATATATATATATATATATTAATGAGTTTAAATTTAAATAAATAAATTCATTAAAAAATTGAAAAAAATAAGAAAGAGTAAATTAAAGTATATTAGTTTGGAATAAATGTATAAGTAAATTGATTTGAGAATTTGAACGAAAATAAATTTATTTTTGGAATTGGTTTTTAAAAAAATTGATAAAAAATCTATAGAAAATAATAATGTACAAGTTATTAATAATAAAAAAAATTAAATACAATCAAATAGTCATTTAAACCACAAAATTAGTAAAAATGAAAAATCATATACAATCAGTAATTATTATTATTATTATTATTATTTATTTAATATAGAATTTTAATATTATTTTGAAAAATGATACTAGAGCGATTTGGGGTAACGGAAGTCGGATCAATTGTCCCTCTGGCTGTCTATGAGAAAAATAAAGTACTTATATTATTCTATTTTATTTTTATTTAATATTTTAATATCAGATCTTCTTCCGTTTAAACTGTTCTATCGCCTGATTCCCAAACTGTCCACCGATTGCCGTCGCCGTCCACCGTCTCCGACCATCGATCGCCGTCCACCGTCTCCGACCATCGATCGCGGTCGCCGTCCACTGACCCGCTGTCCACCAGGTTTGAAATCATTTTGCGACAGAAGTGAAATTTTGAATGAAATACTTAATTTGATATGAAGTTTAGTTACTATAATTTGATATTTAAGTGAGATTTGGGATCAGTTACTGTAATTTGATATTGATTTGATATTAATTGGACTGATAGTTCTCCTATCAATGTGAAGATATTGCATTAGGGGAATTAGTATTTGTTTGATTGCATTAATAGTCATACTAAAGGAATTAATTTTTGTTTGATTATATATATATATAGTTCACACTATTTGGTTGGTGTTGTTTTATTTTAAGAATAATATAATTTAATAAATATGTACAATTTAAAATAATATTATATATATATATAGATTTCATGACTGCTATCTCTTCATCAATTTCGTAGTTTAACCGAAAACATATGAATGACGAATAATGAGCAATTTCACATATAAAATGGTTAAAAGCATCTTTTTAAACAACGTGGAAGAAAACTAATTAGAAAGACGTTTTTTTTCATGTTCAAAATTTAAAGTAAGATTTTTTTATAAGAGAATATTTCAAAAGTTTAATTCTTAAGTATTCATTAATTTTATTGGATATTCAGAAAAATGGATGTGGCTTTTTCTTATGGCATGACTCGGAATTGTCAGATAGAACTAAAATAATTATCAATGATCTCAAGATGAATAATAAAAAACTGCAAATGAAGATAAATGAATTGAAGAAATCTATTAGTTGTCAAAGAGGATTTAAGCAACTGTGATGATTGGTAAATGGTTGATATAATTTTATTATATATGTCTATTTATAGGTTTTGTTGCGTTAATTTATTACCTCTATTTAGTAATTAAAATTTTGTAATGTTATGTAATCTTATATTGTTTTAAATGACATATGTTCATGAAAACTTCTTTTTATTAAAATATCTTTGTTCAATTAAAAAAGTATTAGGTATGGATTATATTTCTTTTCTTGTTATTTTATATTAATTTATGTTTTGTGCAAACCTATTTTTTTTAAAAAAATTTAAATAAATTATAAGTTGTTATTAAGTATTAATTATATTAAGTATTTACTAAATTTATAAACTTATTGAAGAATTTATTGTATTTATAAGAAATTGTTCAGTAAGAATTTACTGTATTTATAAGCTTACTCAATTTATATTTCTTAAGATGTTTTTATTAAAACAAAACATTCATTACATTAAACAAAGAAGGTTAAGTATTAATAAAAACAAAACATTCATTACATGCAATTAAATATTTTCTTATCATTAAATAAAAACAAATTTGAGTATTCATTATACTTATAACAATACTCATTATTCTCATTATACTCATTATTCTCATTCTACTAACTAATATATATTACATCATTATCATAAGTTTGAAACATAATCATAAGCTAAGCCATAAAAAGGTTGTGAGCTTCCAACCAAGTCTTGTGGATTTGAACTTCTTGTATCGACCACCTAGAATTGTGAAATAAATAGAACACAATACTTTCACATTGATTCAATTTATTAATAAATATTTCTTAATTAAAATTATGAGTGCACCTGAGAATGTTGAGTTGATAAAAGATCTTCAACTTGAATTATCATCCGTTCACATTGTTTGCTGGACACGTTTGAAATTGTTTCACAATGCTCTTCAATACCCTATTATGTGGAGAAATAAGTACTTGAATTAATTGTATACGATTTTCAAATTTAAAAAGATAAATAAATTCAAATATACAACATATTGAAAAAAAAAATGATGATACCTTGTCAATTGTTGAAGTTTGATTGGTTTGTCTTGATGCCTTCTTTTTCTGTGAAATCTTCTCTATGCCACGTTTCAACTTTCTACATGCAAATGTTTTCTTTCTCGTTCTAATTCCTTTCACTCCAAGAGGGTTACCTCCACCAATTTGTACATTTTTTCATTTAAAACATTGGTGTCATTTATCTCAAGAGTAACTTCCAATCTATCAATTTTAACTTATCCAAAATACCATCTTTAACAACTTTGTAAGTATCTTCCCTCTCAGATGCCTTGGTAACCAATTGAACATACAACCACACAGTTCTTTATATCAAATATTTTGATGTACTTTTGGATCCAAACTATCTTTGTTAGCATTTGAATTATTAACTTCAAAATATTCAACCTTAGCTTCTCGCGTCCACCTTTTTAAAATGTACTCTTTTGGGATACTCATGATATTGGTCACCGTAAATATTCTCAAAATATGAGAACAGAGAATCCCACCAAATTCAAATTTTCTATAGCCACATTCAAAATTTTCAAATGATGAATCAACTGTAACTATATGATGATATCTTTTCAGGTGAGAAGTAACTTTTATATTTTTGAAATGATCCAACATCCTCACAAATTTCAACAATAAAATTATGAGATTTGCACCATTCCATTTCAAAACACTTGTATGCCTCAGGAGTATAGATATTACTTGCTTGCTTTAAAATCACAATTGGATACAATAGACTTTAAACACTTGTATTTGCCCGAAAATCTGCTTTTAACTCCTAATATCGACGATCATCGAGCAGTCTTTTAAAATGATTGAAGAAGTCTAAGAACTTGTGTTTATAATTGACGTACCTTTTTACAAGACTGTTCATACTCTCACTTCTTTGAGTTGTAGTCATATCTGCGCAAAACATGTGTCGTCCATATACTAAAGCCCATTTTTCCTTTATTTGAAACAGATGCCTCAACCAATCATTGTCTTCTAATGCATAATTGTCCAACATCAGATTCCATGTTGAAATAAAATCGTCTTCTTCATCCAAAACATATACACAAGATGAAAAATCTTTGTCAAACTCTTTGAATTGAGAAAAATCTCCACTCAAATGTATGGCGACATTCTGATAAATATGCTAAATGCACAACCGATGATGTGTTTCAGGCCATCTTGAAGCTAAAGCCTTTGCCATTGCTGCATCTTGATCTGTCAGAATAGTTGTTGATTTTTTCCCACCCATAACTTCGGCAAATATATCAAATAGTCATTCAAACGTCAATGAAGTTTCATCATATAATAAAGCTGCACCAAAAAGCACTGATTGTTTATGATGATTAACACCAACAAATAACGCAATTGGATGTCCTTCATTGTTCTTCCTGTAGGTTGTGTCAAAAGAAATAACGTCTTTGAAATTGGCATAATCATCTCTCATTTTAGCATCAGACCAAAAAATATTAGTTATCAAGTCATCTTCATCAACTTGAATAGAATAAAAAAACTAGAATCATTAAACGGCATTTTTTGCAAGTATTCCAATACACCTCCAGTATCTCCCACCATATTTCGTGTCTTTTGGAACGTAATTAATTTTTGTAATCTTCAGGAATAAACCCTAAAAACTCTCTCTCACCCATTTGTATCTCCATATGATCATGAGATACCCACTTACCATCTCAATCTGTATCGCAGTAGAAGAAGATATCTTTCTATGACATCTATGGAGGTGCGTTTTGTTTGGATTAGAAAGATAATGATTATGATTCTTTACAAATTGAATCACACTAAATTTGTCATTTCTTCAACTACAAACCTTCATTTTAGCCTCACAACCAAGTCTTGTTTCAGGACGACTATTTTTCACATTAAACTTTCGTCGTTTATCTTTTTCCCTTTTACCTTGAGCAGAACAACAGAAAATTCTATCTAATATTTTACCACATTTATCGCTGTGACTTTTATATCTTTTTATTCCAAACCCAACTCTTTTAGCATATGACAAATAAAATTGGTAGGCAACTTCTTCAGTCTCAAATTCCAAACCAATATGTGGTTCATCTTCTATAATAAATGCATCAGTATTTCCCAAATCTTCTCGATAATCTTTATTTTTTCAAAAATTAACTGACGACAAGTTATAGATTCACCTTCCATTGTTTTATATTGATCCTAAAAATAAATCATCAACAACAAAATGGTGTGAAATGTGTGTATATATAGACAAATAATTAATTAATTAAAGAGATAGTTAAACAATAATAACAATAACAAAACGGTATGAAAAGTCAAGTGGATAAAAATGCCACGGTGGACTAATAAAATAAAATTAATAATAATTACTTTTAATTTTTTTAACCTTCTCAATTCTCTCTTTTTCTCAGTCTCTCTTGCTTAGTCTCTTCATTTTTTATTTCTTTCTTTGGCTATCTTCTTTCTTCTTTTGAGATTTCGGCTTTCTTCTTCCTTCTTCCGCGACTTTGAATTTCGGCGATTTCTTTTTTCTTCTGAGTATCTTCTTCAACAAGTTCGAAAATAGTAAGCCTTCAATGATTAATAGAACCTTAAAAAATCATTTTCACTTTTTACTTTTCAAGAGAATCAGTTTTCTTTAACTAATCCAAATCCAATACTAATAGAGGGTAAGTTTCCGAACATGATCATCTTGTAGTTAGGGTTATCCCGAACATGTTCATGTTCTGAAACTTTATTTAATGTTTGGAAACTTTTTTTTATTTCTTTTTTTGGTTTTTGTATCTGTATCCATTTACAAAAAATTTAGTCACACATTTAGAAACAAAAACCTAAATATTAGAATAGACCTAATTATACTACACATTTTAAGCATGTTTGGTTTCTAGATCTGTATCCATTTACAAAAACCTTAGTTTAGTATAGGGGCTACTAAAACTATTCTTAGTCACACATTTAGAAATAAAATTTAAATATTAGAATAGATCTACTGATATTGTGCTACACATTTTAAACAAGTTAGGTGTTTGTTTTGGTAATTAGGTTAATGATAGTAACAAAACTGAGTTACAGTGAAGAATCTTAAACTAATTTGCAAATCTGGCCAAAGTTGTATAAATTTTCAAATCTGACCAAAGCTATCTTAAACTAATTTCTAAATCTTAAACTAATTTTTACATTTTCAGTTATATAAGTCTAGAAATGACACGGATATTGAATTTGTTGTTGTATAGGTTTAGACATTTTCAGAAATGTTACATATCGTTAGTAGACATTAATCGACATTCTAGAAAAATTGATTGTCCACGATGATTAACACCGATAAAAGAAGCAAATGGCATATCATAGTGGTTTGTCAAATATGTTGTGTCAAATGTGATGACATCCGAGAAGTACTCGTATGTTGACATGCATCTTCCATAGACCAAAAGACATTCTTTATCGTTTTCCTCGTCCACATCATATACATAAAAAATAGTAAACATCTGCTTTACATTCGGTAGAAATACTGACATAACGCTTCGACATCACAATTTCTTAATCGCAACCGTCTAACTTTTGAAATATAGTTTCTGCAGTTTCTCTCATCAAAATTCATATTATTATATACATCAGCTTCAACTACAAGTGATTGATATATTTTTGACAATGTAATTACAACTTTGTCGTTTAAATCCAATCTCCTCTTCGTAGTTGGATCTAGAACCTCATGAGATCTAACATGTCTCGACTTTCCCGGACTCAAGATATGGTTATGGTAATGGAAGACACTATTTATCATCTTCATTCCTAACCGCAACATTTATCTTTCCATTCCGATTCGTCTTGGTGGAGGTCTACAATGTAAAATATTTTCCCCTTTGTAGAACATGCACCCTTTTGGCACAAGCAATGGAGAACCACTTCGGACCAGACCATTCATTGCTCCTAACTTAGAAATGTCAAAACCATTTAATTGGGCATAGGCGTTATAAAATTCGCGAATCTCCTTCTTAGTTTGAAAATTCATTGCAACACTGGGGATTTTAACATCGTAAATTTGAACTTCGGGATCTATGAAGCTACATAATAAGAGAGAAATTATATTAACACAAGAATAATGAATAAAAATTACACTATTTCATCCCGAACATGTCCATGATGGGAACGAAATGGTTCAGAACATGACCATGTTCGGGACCAATTGGTCTAGAACATGATGTTCTGGATTATTTTGTCCCCAACATTATCATGTTCTAGACCATTTCGTCCTGAATATGATCATGTTCCAATTAGTCCAGAACATGGCCATATTAGCCATGTTCTGGACCATTTCGATAGAAGAAGGCTATGGCGTGCGTTTTATTTTTTTATTTTTTTTCCACCGTGACATATTTTATTCCCGTAGCTGTCAGGTGAATGGTCGCGGATCCAACGTGGCTCTCTATAATTCCTCTATTATTTTATACATAACATTCCATTCAACTTAATCAACTTAATGTATTTTATTTGATAATCAAACACTTTATTTTCTTATTTCAAAACTAGTATAGTGGATATGAGTTAAATTTTTTTTAACATGAATGTGTTTTTAAAAACAATTAATTTAATTTAATGAATTATAAAATAAACAATATAGTTAGTAAGCAATGATTTACGGTTGCTCTTGTCTTGTCCTGCAACTGCAATATGGAGCAAAACCCGCCACCATTTATTTCCCTGCAATTCCACCTCTTCTCTTCTCAAACCTCCGGCGGACTTGTTCGCCGTCGCCATTAGATCAGTCACGCCCACTGAACTGTATTCAAATATCGTCTTCTCCGTCGACAAAACCTCAACCCGCCATTTACAAGGCTCTCTCCACTTGTAATTTACATTCTCATTCATTCCCACTTGCTGCTTCGTAGGTTTTCTCAGCACATTTTCATGGGAAGAGCCGCATTTGCATTGTGAATTTTAGAGAGGAAAGGTGGTGGTGGTGTTATGGATTCTCCGCCGGAGTCGGAATCTGCTCGGACCACGCCTCGATTATCTGTAATTGATTCTATTAAGGGTTGTACGCTAGCCGCAGTTCATATTAACAAAGAGGATCTCAAGCAAAGGATCACCATTCCCAAATACCTCCGCCTCGCTATTTATGACGCCATCGATTCTAAGGACCTCACCGATGGCAAGCGCCACGAACCCTATTCTTATGATGACGTCGGAGATCCCCAATACCCTTGTGAATGCCCCCTCGTCACCTTCATTAATTCCAAGAGCGGGGGCCGCCATGGTCCTGAGCTGAAAGAACGGCTGCAGGAACTGATGGGCGAAGAACAGGCATTTGTTCTCACTCCCAAACCCTAACACTTTAACAATAAGTGCCCTAATCAATGCTCAACTAAGTTTTATTTGAAAATATATATATAGTATGTAAGAACACATTGGTGATTAAAAATTTACTCTTTTTTCTGTTCCAGATATTTGACCTTCAGCTTGTGAAGCCTCAAGAGTTTGTCCAATATGGGTTGGGTTGCCTTGAGAAGTTAGCTGATAATGGTGATTCATGTGCTAAGGCAATTCGCGAGAAGCTAAGAGTTGTGGTAGGCTAAACATAACTAGGCAAAGATAATTTCTTATTATAATAACAATGCATGTAATCTTGAGGGTTATTAGGTAGGTATCTGCAATGAATTCACTATAATAACAGAATCAGAATGCAAGAAAAACCTCCAAGTTTGAATGGAAACCATGAATTTTTCAAATACATTTCATGTCTAATAAGTAAGCTGGAAATCTGTAATTGGTTGGTCAGGTGGCAGGAGGTGATGGAACAGTTGGATGGGTGTTGGGATGTTTGGGGATACTTCACAAGCAAATGAGGGAGCCAGTTCCTCCAACAGCAATTATTCCTCTTGGTACAGGAAATGACTTATCGAGGAGTTTTTGTTGGGTATGATATTGAGTTTGAATAATGTATTCATTCCTGTTTAGTGGTTGTTATCATCATCTATTGTTGATATATTCTTTCTTATAACAGGGGGGTTCATTTCCTTTTAACTGGAAATCATTTGTGAAAACAACCCTTAACAAAACTTGCAGTGGTTCAATTCGGCATCTTGACAGGTAAAACACCTCTTACTATGCTTCAGGGTTTCAAACTCTTTTTTGCTTACAAATTTAATTAGTTTAAAAATAAATTAAGTTACCCAATTGCTCGGTGTTGATAGAAATATAGGCAAGTATGTACTTAGTTAATTCTCCCTGCAATCACCACTAATGCACTCACTATTTGATTGTCAATCCCTGTCATTTTACACAGCTGGAAAGTTTCTATATTAATGCCTGCTGGCGATCTTGAGAACTTACCTCAATCGATGAGTTCTGTGGAGGAATATACCTTTAGTGATGAAGTAAGTATTGTTATTTAATTCCTTGCATTTTATTTGCAGTATTATTAATAATGTGAAGGTGGCTAAGTACTTTGCAGTTTTAATTTCTAAATAATCTGAAATTAGTTCTTCTTTTCTTCATCTGACTGGTATTTTTCCTTTGATTTGTGTGTATTGTCATTTCTATCAACGCCACTTGACGAGTTTTGACCATTTGATTGTAGCTTTATCTTTAAAACATTTACTACTACTTCTTCACTAGGTTTAACATCCACGTTCCTTTTGTGAAGTTCCTTTTAAGTTTTGATGTGATTATGCAGGGACTTGAAATTGGAGAATTGCCAGAAAAAATGTCCCACTACGAGGGTGTGTGTTATAATTACTTCAGCATAGGTACCTATCATGTTCTAACATGCTTTCTGAGTCACATTGCTTCTGCAGTTTATTAGCCTTTTCAATTACTTGCCACAGCTTTATCTTCAGAATCCATATTTTGTATCTTGAAGTTGAAGCCTAGCTATATTTGACAATTATTATTCTCATTGCTTGAACATTTTTCCCTTGGTGGCAGGAATGGATGCCCAAGTAGCTTACGGATTCCACCATTTACGGAATGAAAAGCCTTACCTTGCACAAGGTCCTATTTCAAACAAGGTCAATTTTAGCCTAAAATATAACTACTTACATATTGTTCATCTTCACTCTTACACTTTTCAGGACTGACTACATTTACCCTTATGTTCAACAGCTTATCTACTCTGGATATAGCTGCAAACAAGGTTGGTTCTTCACACCATGCATGTATGATCCAAATTTAAGGTTAGAACTTTACTTAGTCATCTCTGACAAATGTTACTTATGTAGTAGTAGTAGTAGCCATTCAAAACATTGTTTATCACATATTCACATCTGACTTATATTGTAGACTTGCCATAATCATTCTCTGCTTCCAGCATTGAATTATTATTAAATTTGTATGACTAATGGCTACTGAAAATCTTATAATTACAGGGGACTTAGGAACATTTTACGTATGTTTGTCAAGAAACTCAATTGCTCTAAGTGGGAACATGTCACAATTCCTTCAACGTAAATACCTGTTTGTTTCATAGAGAAAATTTGACCAACTGATTTTGTAGTTCATTGTTGTAAAGTCATATATTTATTTTAGTGTCAGATCAGTAGTTGCCTTAAATCTTAACAACTACGCCAGTGGAAGAAATCCATGGGGTAATCTGAAGCAAGAATACATGGAGAAGGTACATATAATTCATTTGTCGATTTGTACAAGAATTGCCTTTCTTTTTAAAAATTATATATGAAGAAAGCCAAAAGGGTGTAGGAGTTAAAACCATGTTTTCAAGAACCTACTCATTTTGTATTGAAAATGTTTATTATGATGGATGCGGGTGAGATTAGGATTGAAGTAGTTTTGGTGCAGAAAGGATTTGTTGAGGCGCGTGTTGATGATGGTCTACTAGAAGTGTTTGGGCTAAAACAAGGATGGCATGCTTCCTTTGTTATGACTGAAATCATTTCGGCTAAACATATTGCTCAGGTAAATTTGTTTTGTCATATGATAAAAAAAAATATGGATGTTTTTTTGATGTTGATATACATAAATAGGCTGCAGAAATAAGATTTGAGTTTAGAGGTGGAGAATGGCAAGAAGCTTTCATGCAAATGGATGGAGAACCATGGAAGCAGCCCTTGCATAAGGAATATTCAACATTTGCTGATATTAAAAGAGTTCCATTTCAGTCTGTTATGGTTGATGGACACTCCTAATAATGATTTCACCCGACCCGACCCTGACCCATATGTAAATCGATCCCACCCTAGGGCCTCTTCTAACTTCTTGTAAGTACTCAACTCATGATCATAAAAATCATAAATATACATATAAGTCAATCGATTTTAACTTAGTTGGTAATTCAAGTGAAAACTGTTTTATTTATATCCGATTCTCAGCAAGAACATCACTATTGATAAAAGGTTATGATTGTTACCGAGTTGTGTTAACATCTTCTCAAAAATAAACTCGGGTTTTATGAAAATGAAATTAAAAGTCAATGAATTTTGCTGGTAATTGCTAACCTGATGTAATTCAATTATTGAAGTATGTATTTTGGGTTCCAATTGACAAAATATCTCAATTGAATTTCCGTTATTGCCTATTATTTTATTTTATATTTTTGGGAGTTAAAAGGTCCTCATTTAAAGCCAAAAGGGCCATAATGTCCACGTGAAGCACACGAGGGCTTGGGCCATACCCACACTACTCTGTCTCTTTCTCTATTTTATTTAAAGAAAATAAAAAGACAGGGATATGATAGTAATTTTCAGAGAAATATAAAAAACAACTTCTAGTTTCTTCACAACTCTCTTTTCATGTATTTTTTTTAATTAATAAAATGATTAAAAAATGAAAGAGACAAAAAGAGAAGGTTTTGTAAGGAGTAAAATTTACCGTAGTTTTGAACACAAATAAAAACAATTTATAATACTCTAATGTAATTTAAGTGACAAAAATAATTTCTAAAAGATTGAATATCATAAATTTAGTTGACATTTAAAACATCTTAAATAAAAATAATGAATAAAATCATACTTATTTTTTATATTAAAAAGTTAGTCATAGTATATCACTATTAAGAATAAGAAATTAAACTTTTGGTTAACTTTTGTCTTTTTGTTATTCTTTTTCCTTATATGTAATCTTATTTGTGTTTGTTTCCATTTTATGAAGGTTAGAAAATATCCTATTAAGTCACGCTAAGGTCAAAAGGAAATGTATTATGGAAGATGAGATATTCTCCTTTTATTTATTTTTATTTTTTTATTATAGTTTCTTTCTATTTAAAGACCCATCTAGAATATGCAGATTAGTTATTGAAAAGAACCCATCCTGCATTCATTTTTCATTTTTATGTTGCAATTTTTTTAAATGTCACTATAACTATAGATCATTTTATTCAATATCTTATTAATGATTTCACTCAATTTTATAATTGAAATATTAAAAGATCTTATATATATATATATATTATTAAATATTTTATCATCATATATAATTATTCATTAAATCACCTAACAATTTTTTTATATATATATTTTAAGAACATGTTTGATATTCGGTCTAGTGGTTTAGCTAGCCGAATTAGATATAAAAAAAGATTAAACATTATAGAGACTTCGTCCTATAATAGAGTTTTACTTTTGATAGGACGCAAACAAATATCGTCTGAACAAGACGTTATGCATTGGCAAAATATGAATAGTGGGGCATTGTTACTTGTTATTCGCTAAGACGATTCCATATAATTATTATTAGGAAAAACTTTGGGAGTCAATGATTTCATTCAAAATCTCATTATTTGGATGAAGCGTTATTCACGGTAAAATTCTTACGGATGATATGTGCATAAAAAATGTTATATTTTGGTTAGTCGTATGTGTCACGAAAAAGTTGAATCAGCGACTCACTTACTTTTACATTGTCGAAGAGGGTCTAATACTTGGAGTTTTTTGTAAAGTATTACAGAGATTTATTGGATGATGCCCGAGTATTTTGATTTATGCAGTTGATATAGTTGACCTATATATTTGAGTTATCATCCAAATTATTTTTTGGTGGACTATCTGCTTTAAGAGAAATCGTCGAATTTTAAATGACCATAGTCGTCCGATGCATATCATTAATAATTCTATTATTATGTCTTTTTTTGAGATTCGTTTAGAAAATCACTAGAGTCGATCAGAGAGTTAATCGCATTTTTCGAGAATTTACGAGCTCAATAACTTATTAAGATTAATTTTTTCTTATTTTTTATTTTTATAATTTTTAATGTCATGTTTTGTCGTTATGTTTAAACGAATTTTTTTTATTTCTAATATACATAAACGAAAAAACTTAACAAATAAAATTTACTTTTCAAAATCAATACCAACCAATTAAAAATATCTTATTAAAATAAGCCAAACAAAATATTTATAACTAAATTTTTATGAAATTAATTTTAAACAAGATTTTTAATGAGAAACAAAACTTTTATAAAAAAAACTTATAATAATTTTATTTGGATTCTAATTTCCAATTCTACATCCATCTCTATCGTCTTATTATGATCAGTTAATTTATTTAAAATAAAACAACTCATTTAAAAATATTAAAACCGAAATAATATGATTGAAAATAACGTATAAGCAAACCAATAAGACAATTTTATAATACAACTTTAATTATTAGGTCCGGTAAGATTACAAAGCTAATATTTATAGGATAGATAGAGTACACAATAATACTACTACAAACAAACAGTAACTAGGGCAGGTAATAAAAATAAGACCAAATGTTACCGTTACTGACAAGAAAATAGAAACAAAAAAAAAAAAAAAAAGTCGGCTACCGTCGCTATTACTACCGTCGCTATATTATTTATTAATTCAGTTCAAAACAGAGACGGAACGACGCCGTATCCTCCCGCCTCCATCAACTCCAACAATCCCGCCGTCGCCGTCGCCGACGACCTATTACCAAAACCCATCATCTCTTCTTCCTCATCCTCCTCCTGTTCCACCGCCGTGCGTTTCACAAATCGCCCCTTTATCCTCGGCCGCGATTCCGCATACGCCTTACGCGATGCGTACCTTATCATCTTATCGTACCGTCTGTTCTTCCTCTTTTCTCTGTATCTATGAACCCTAGCTTCTCTATCCATTCCTTTCCCCATCGAATTCAATGTATCACACATTGAGTTCCCTTCCGGTACCACTCCGGCGTCCAAACACGCCGACGAAACCTGTTTTTTGTTATTAGTTAGGAAACAGATCGAACCAACCAGTAGTTTAATTACAGTTTTAAAGTTTTCTTACACTGGTGGGGGGAATCGGAGTCAATAATCCATTAGGGTTTGAGAAATCAAGCTCAAAGTAGCTATCTTTTTTAGTGTTTATCATAACTTCGCCGGATTTTATTGGAATAACCTGAACAGGTACAACGCTGTCGCAGCTCCATGGGTAATCGAAATCGAGCAATTTCTCATCTGGGTTTGTTGTCGTGTTTGTTGTTAACCATGTATTTCCTATGAGATCGGGCTCCGACGAGAGGTTGGCGTCGGATGATGATTTGAGAAGAATGGACTCTGCGGTGTCATAAAAGGGGGAAACAGGGAGGCGTTCGTGACGGCTGGCAAGTGGATTAGCTGAATGGATGTCGCGGTCGCACGTGATGCAAAGGGCGGCGGCGTCGGCCTTGCACGTGACACTCGCCGGCGCTTGCTCGCATACTTCGCAGATCCAGACACGTTCGTGACGTGATAGTTTTTGGTGGTGGTGGTGGTGGTGGAGTTTGGCGTCGCAAGTTATGCAGAGGAAAAGAGAGTCTGGTCGGCAGTAAAGAAGAGCCGCCGTGGATTTGCAGGAGTCGCAAGGTCTAGCTGTGATTGCCCATGTCGCCGGAAAACACTTTAAACTGGCTGGGTTAATATCATTACAACCTGGAATCACCATGATTCTTCTGTTTTGGTTTCTTCTTTCTTTCCTTCTTCTTAAATTGGATCAGTTTTGTTGATCTAAATAGCAAGAAAAAAAGGAAGATCTAAAACTGGCTCCGCGTTCATCCACGAGAGCAAATCCAAATAAATTAATTTTATATTCCATGTATTGGATTTTGTATTTTGGGAAGTGGAGCCTAGCTCCTTTCTCTTTCAATCTCTCTCTCTCTCTCTCTCTCTTGCTGAGAACGAATATCAAATAACCCCTTGAACTTGTATCTATTATGTAATAAGCTTCTATACTTTGGAATAATCCATTTTTACTCTCGAAACCAACCATCATCCTATAAGGAAACTTATAATGTTAGTATCTAAACTTGGATTCAAATGAAAAAAAATAACAAATACTAAATATCTATTTTCAAATGGGATTAAAATTAATCAAGCTCAAAGATAGTGTCCTTTCGGTTTTCAATATTCGAATTGAAGATAGTCGTGGAATACTGTTTTGACATGACCCTTGGCTTGAAAACCGGTCTATCATTTAAATGCGGAATTTGAAAGAGTTCGAATAAGAAGAGATTGTCATAAAACCACTATTCGGGATGTTAAAGACTGGGAATGAGATTGTCTTCTGAGGCGAATTCCGGAAGGTATAAGAGTTCTCAACTTCATTCACACTTTGCATTTTGATGATACTATTGATACCCGTGTTTGGAGTGTTGAGAATGATGGGAAATTTAATTAATACAAAGCTAGCTTGGGAGTCGATTCATGATATGGGAGACAATGTGGACTGGTTTCATGTTGTTTGGTCTTCTAAGGTTATTTCGAGACACCAATTCATCATGTGGTTTTTGTTTAGGAAAGACTCTCAACTATGGATCGCATCATTGGTTTATGGACATACCAAATTCTAATTGCCTACTTTGTGAAGGAAATGATGAGACGATGAATCACTTATTCGGTTGCTGCCCGTTTACTCTTGAGTTGTGGAAATTTTTTTTCGAAAGCAATGTAATTGGCATATTTCCCTTTGGAATGGATAGACATCAAGGAGGTTGTTATTATGAAAGTTAAGAGGTAATCAATTCCGCTCGGATTTGTTTAAATGTGGGTTTGCATGTATGAGCGGAAAGAAATTCAAGAGCATTTTCGAGGGTGCGATGTGACGTTCAGAATGTATGGAGGAGTATATTATGGTTAATTGCAACTCACTCACTCGTACTTAGAGGCGAATCATGAAGAATGAGCAAAATTGGTCTTTATGTTGAAATTGGAGCATGAATTACGTTGAAGACTAAGTGTTAATGTTTGATTTGTTTATATGCCTTGTTTGTGATATTAATTTGTTTTGTTATTCTATTATTTGAAAATTAAAGTTGTTTTGTTTTAATTCATAAACTCATGTAGATTTTTTTATCATTTTGAGGTTTTTCTTAATAAAATTAGTCTAAGTTGTTTTAAAAAAAATAAAATTTTAATCAGTCACAAATTCAATTATCTATTAAAATATCTTAAGTTAAAAAGTTAAAAGAGATCAAGTGGATATAATAATTGTTAATATATTTAAAGTTTTTTTTTATTAATTTATTTTCTTAATTATAAAATATTATGTTATACATGCTGGAAGTGGAACTATAAATATTATTAATTTTTTTAATATACACATATTTAATACCATTATTTCATCTAAATTAATATTTTAATAAAATAATAAATTAAAAAACAAAAAATTATTATATATTTATCCAAACTCAGATCTATTCCGGATATAAGCATTTCCAAACTTACTCTTGGAATGTTGTTACATATCAAGACCAACAAGATAATGCCACGAGACTTACACTATGATTATAAATTAAGACTTTTCCTGTTTCATTAAGTAAAATAAAAAAAAAAAATATACTAAATTTAAGTTCTATAAAATAAAATATTATCTACCAAATTTGTATGTATCACTATTTTTAAAAATAATAAAAACATGGTTTTAATGATTAATGACTTATGACTCCATCAAATAAATGGAATTGTATCAAATAAATTCAATCTCAAATGAAATGAAAAACAACAAAATTACACATGTACAGGGAGGGTCAAGAACAAATCCAAATATTTGAGTGGATAAAGTTATGGATATTTGAGTGATGAACTTAAAAAAAAAAATTGAAACAAATTTTAAAAAATAATAAAAAATTATGGATACAAGTGGATAAAGTTAAATTTGATCATTTTTTTTAATAAATAAACAAACCAAAAGTGATTGAAATTAAATTTTTGTAAAAATTATTAAAAGTAATAATGTCACATTTTCATCCTATTTTTTTTTTTAAAAAAAAAGTCCATCCCAACCTATATAGATTCGGTCTTGAGAAGGGCAATAAAATGGGAGAAAACAATATACAACTCTTATTATTTTTTAGAAAATACAATGATAAATTCTACTCTCTTTTTTTCCGAAATTTATATTAGGCCAACACAATATTTTGAATATTCAATTTTAATCAAAATAATTTTAGTAAAAATTGAACTTAAATTTCTAACTTATAAAATTTAAACTCTTTTCATTTTAGCCACTCAGTTGATTTCATAATTTAAACTCTTTTCATGTTGTAATTTTTTATTTCATATAAAAATTTGAGTTAATAATAAGTAGGTAGGAATTGAAAGGGGTAAAATGAATTGTTATGAGAAGTAAAAGGACTTAATTGATATGAAGGTAGAAGTGGAGGAGTCAATATTGATATTGGTGTTTGCCCCTTGTCGATAAGATTGGGTCAAGTCAGAGAAGATCTAAATCTGAGTGCTGACAGGCTCATCATGGACACGTGGCACCATACAAACCACGATATTGATTTTATGACAGCATGGGCATGAACATGGCCCAAATAATATTGGGATATTATTATTATTATTATTATTATTATTATTATGTATTCTGGAGAGTATCTTGCCCTTTGTTTTTTCTTTTGTGACATTATCCTTCGATTTTTTAAAGGATAAAATAATTAGATTGATTCATATAAATCAATTTTTGGTAAAATTATTATATTTTAAGTTATAACCAAATTAATCATAAATTGTCTAATTAAAATTAATTCAACACAGATTCAAATGAAAACTTATTACCAAATCACAAACATCAGAATAAAATAGTTTGTCTTAGACCACATAACCACATATGTTTGATTTTTTTAAATAAACACATATTATGTATGTTCAAAAATATTGCTTGAATTGGACTTAGACTTTATATTATAATATTTTGAAACAAACTCACCTGGTGGCTAATAGAAAGAATCGATCTAAAACCAACCAAAATGCAATAAGTTGAGGGAACGACGGTGCTAGTTTTCTTTAATTAAAAAATAAATAAATTTTAAAACATTATTTAATTATAAATATTCATAATTGTTTTTGATATTTTTTCATTAAATATATATTTTAATCAACCAAATGAAACTAAATCTGTTTATACTACTTACTTAAGTTATGATATATTTTTTTGGGTTGTTGCTAAGAAGCCCTTAGTTTGACTGTAATTGCTTGAGAGTTGATTCAGCAAAAATACAAATATTGAGAATTTTTAATTTAAGTAATTCCATATTGTTTGGGCTTTCCATTAATTTACTTGAGACCAACAATCTAAGCCCAAAATATTAGCCCAAACAGTTCCTTAGCCACTGTTTGGTTGAATCAAATTTAACAGATTAGTTTACAAACACACACAATCTTGGAAAACGAAAAAGGATTAAAATGAATTAGTTTCATCTTCTTAAAATAAAAGTTAAAATAATATTATATATATATATATATATATATATATATATATATATATATATATATATATATATATATATATTTGTTTAGTCTCTCTAATCAAAACACATGGGCTATATATATATATATTTGTTTAGTCTATATATATAGAAAACAACACTCCATTGATAAGATGATTTTTTTACCACAAAAAGATTTGAGGAATTTATCTGGATTAATTATATTAACAAATTAAATTTTGATATACCAAACTTTTCAATTTATATTCATTTATAAAAAGTGTTTAACCTTTATCAAATTACTAATTCTTTAAAAATACATAAATTAATTAATAAACATAAAATTTATATTTTACTTATTTTATTATTTTTTGTGTGTATTTTAGGGTATTATTTATAACTATTATGGGATTTAAATGGTTACAACATTTACCCAAAATAATTATTTAATTTATCTAAGTCTTAAATTTTATTATTTTAGATTTAAATGAATACAATCATTTATCTAAAATATTTATTTAATTTAGATTTATGAATACAATCATTTATCTAAAATAGTTGTTTTGATTAGAGAGACTATTAAATAAAATATTATTTAAAGACTTAAAATTTAATAAAATTTTATTAACTTGGATAAGTAAAATTTGAGTGTCTACACTATCATTATTTTAACTCATTTTTTAAATTTAACTTTTATAAATCTTATATTTTTCTTCACTTTATTTAATAAATAGTTTTACATACACATCAATAATTCTATTTATATTAATTATTTTATAATATTTAATTATATATGAAAGAGAAATGTGGGATATAAAGCGAATGATTTTTTTTTGTTTTTTTTTTTGTTAGAGGTCCACATGTCGTCGTCATTGGGATGCCCAAGGGATAAATCTTCCCTAGCTCATGTGCTTGTAGGGCTCTCCCCAAGAATAGTCCTGATGAGTGTTGGGTGCACATTTTAGAAGTGAAATCACGAAATAGAATATGCGAGAGAGAGTAAGGTGTCCATAACTATGATCATGGAGATATATAAATAAGGTAGTTAATTAAAGTGAGAAGAGACAAATAATGACTTGATGATTTTTTTTAAATATAGTTTGAATGTTTATCTTTAAATGTCAATCATTTCAATTATATATTTATAAATAAAATTATAAAAATAAATCAATAATAATTTTAATGATATAATAGTTAAGTGTTCATAATACATTGGATATGTTATTCGAACAACATGAATATATTGGTAAGTGGGTAAAAGGTAATGAGATGATTGTGTGATAATAATAATTTAAAATGTGAATGTGATTGTTAGTTGACAATAATTTAAAATGTGAATGTGATTGTTAGTTGACCGATCTAAGTATTAGATTGGTAATGAGAAGTCGGTTGAATATAAAGAGACAATAATAATTAAATATGTGAATTGGGAAATAAGAGATATGTTGGCTAGCCTAAGTGAGATAATAAGAGGTTGATAATTGAGTAAATAGTCATGAGATGGTAACAAGTTGGCAGAGGCGAAGCTAGGATTTGAAACCTACCCGGGCTAATTTTTTATTAAAAAAATCTATCCGGGCTAGTTTTATAGTTTGTTGTCACCAATGCCTTTCAGCGACGAAAAATAACCTTTTAGCGACGAAAAATCACCAATAACGACGATAATTTACCGTCGTTATTGATAAAATACATAAGGCTCCCCGGACTACATCCCGGGCCAGCTTGCACTTGGCTCCGCCCCTGCAAGTTGGTAAGAAGGAGATGGTTAGGTGATAATTATAATTAAATATGTGAATTTGATTGTTGATCGATCGAAGTAAAAAGTTACGAGATTAATAATGAGAGGTCGATCGAGAATAAAGAGACAATAGCTAAATATGTGAATTGAGAAATAAAAGATATGTTGGTTAACATAGTGAGATGATAAAAGGTTGATAAATGAGTAAATGATAATGAGATGGTAAGAGGACGTCGGTAAAAAGGAGATAATTGTGTGATAATAATAGTTAAATATTTGAATGATATTGTTGGTTGATCGAAGTTATGAAATATCACTAATATGAATACTCGAAGTGAGATATTAGTTAATAACTAAAGAACGAAAGTGAGTATTATATAGTAATTATATACGATAATTTTGGTATTTTAACATAAATTTTTAGTGGGTGTATTATTAAGGTAAAGCATTATATATGTGCATAAAAATGAATTTTGTTTGAAGTGAAGGACCCTCATTACATAAATAAATTTTAAAAAATGTAAGTCTATTTATTTTATATGTAAATGTGTAAAAATACATAATTAGAAAACATTAAACTATAGATAAATATAATTTTACTTATCTAAAATAATTTTTTATGATTATATTTTCTTACATAATATAATTTTTATTTATTTATATTAACACAAAAATAAATAAGCAATAGAATTAGATTTCAAATTTTACCATTATATTTAATTTTTTTTATAACTTATACACTTTAAATATAATATAATATTTAATATTTACAAAAATAAATAATGGACGCATGGGCTACGTACTAAATTTCATGCGCGAAGTACCTTTTAATTATTGTCTTATGTAGTAGGTAAAGCATCATATCATTGTGTAACGTGACAATTTGTTGGATTATACAAATTTAATTTAAATATTTTTTTATTAATAATAATAACTAAATATGTCAATTATAATAAGTTCCACCTTTCCGAATTAAATTGTCTACTGTAGAACAATTTTTCTTTGGTTATTGGTGCTTAGAGTTGATTGGAAATCTATATATATATAATGATGCTTAATTTTTAAAGTGTCCGGATTGCCGGGTCGAGAGCTGTGGTTAATTTGGATACTTGGGTCGGATTGTGGGTTGACCCGCCTTTAAATTTAAAACGGTTAAAAATAAAATTAAAAATGCTAGAGCTATGTTTCGAACTTGCAACCTAACAAAACAAGTACAACTCTTTAACCAACTAGGGTACAAAGACTTTATATTTTAAATTCAACACCAAATTTTATAAACGCGGGACGTTTTAATATTAATATAAGTTCAACTTTTTAACTAACTAATCTATATATATATAATGATGCTTAATTTTTAAAGTGTCCGGATTGCCGGGTCGAGAGCTGTGGTTAATTTGGATACTTGGGTCGGATTGTGGGTTGACCCTGACCTGCCTTTAAATTTAAAACGGTTAAAAATAAAATTAAAAATGCTAGAGGTATGTTTCGAACTTGCAACCTAACAAAACAAGTACAACTCTTTAACCAACTAGGCTACAAAAACTTTATATTTTAAATTCAACACCAAATTTGATAAACGCGGGACGTTTTAATATTAATATAAGTTCAACTTTTTAACTAACTAATCTATATATATATAATGATGCTTAATTTTTAAAGTGTCCGGATTGCCGGGTCGAGAGCTGTGGTTAATTTGGATACTTGGGTCGGATTGTGGGTTGACCCGCCTTTAAATTTAAAACGGTTAAAAATAAAATTAAAAATGCTAGAGGTATGTTTCGAACTTGCAACCTAACAAAACAAGTACAACTCTTTAACCATCTATATATATATAATGATGCTTAATTTTTAAAGTGTCCGGATTGCCGGGTCGAGAGCTGTGGTTAATTTGGATACTTGGGTCGGATTGTGGGTTGACCCGCCTTTAAATTTAAAACGGTTAAAAATAAAATTAAAAATTCTAGAGGTATGTTTCGAACTTGCAACCTAACAAAACAAGTACAACTCTTTAACCAACTAGGCTACAAAGACTTTATATTTTAAATTCAACACCAAATTTGATAAACGCGGGACGTTTTAATATTAATATAAGTTCAACTTTTTAACTAACTAATCTATATATATATAATGATGCTTAATTTTTAAAGTGTCCGGATTACCGGGTCGAGAGCTGTGGTTAATTTGGATACTTGGGTCGGATTGTGGGTTGACCCGCCTTTAAATTTAAAACGGTTAAAAATAAAATTAAAAATGCTAGGGGTCGGATTGTGGGTTGACCCGCCTTTAAATTTAAAACGGTTAAAAATAAAATTAAAAATGCTAGAGGTATGTTTCGAACTTGCAACCTAACAAAACAAGTACAACTCTTTAACCAACTAGGCTACAAAGACTTTATATTTTAAATTCAACACCAAATTTTATAAACGCGGGACGTTTTAATATTAATATAAGTTCAACTTTTTAACTAACTAATCTATATATATATAATGATGCTTAATTTTTAAAGTGTCCGGATTGCCGGGTCGAGAGCTGTGGTTAATTTGGATACTTGGGTCGGATTGTGGGTTGACCCGCCTTTAAATTTAAAACGGTTAAAAATAAAATTAAAAATGCTAGATTTATATTATTAATCGTGCAAATGCACGGGCTAAATGCTAGTTTAAAGGAATGATATTTATGTTATAACTTTAAACACTGATAAATACGAGCTTATTTGATGTTCGATGGAATTAGTAAAAATTGGATTTTTTAAATTTTATTTCTATTATATCCCTCCCCCTCTATATATTATAATTAATAATATATTTTTTAAATGAAATATTTTAATTCTTATTAAATTAAATTTTATAATATAATAAATTAAACATTAAAAAAACTATAGATATGTTAATATTAACTTTTATTAATATATAAATAAAAAATTAAATAAATATTAATTTTATAAATCACTACTATTATAATTTAAATATTATATAATTATATAAGATAATATAGTATATTATAATTTTATTTATATTATGTATTTATTTTTATTAATTAATATAAATTGTTACTTAAAATAAATTTTATAAGATAATAACCAAAAATCAAACAAGTTAATTAGAATATTTATTTAGAATAATTGTTTAAAGTTAATTTATACAAAAAATAATTAAATAATTTTTTTATACATATTTAATTTAAATCAGATATATTTATAAATAAATTAATATTTTTTATTTAAATATATTTAACTTTATTTTCTAGTATAATTATTTATTTAATGTGTTTAAAATTTAAATGGTATATTAGATAATATAGTAGGTTATAATTTTATTTATATTTTGAATTTGTTTTTATTTAATATAATTTTTTAAATGAAATAAATTATTAATTTAATTTATTTGAAAATAAATTTTATAATGTAATAAAATAAATATAAGATATATATATATTAATATTATCTTTTAATAATATAAAATAAAATATTTAAGTAAAAAATAATTTTAATATTTTAATTAATAAAATGATTGATTTGATTTGTGATGTAATAGTTAAACTTTGGGATAAAAACTATTTTATTTCATTAACACAAAGATCTAAAAAGCTCCTAGAGATAAAGACACTTATATATTCTTTTAAAAATTAAACATTTTATTGTATTATACTCAAAAAAAATATATTAGTTTACCTCTGCAAATTTTTGGTGACCAACATTGACATGTTAATATGACGTCACAACTTTAAGTCATTAGTAATAGTGATTAAAAAAATTATAAATATTTTCCGATTCTAAAATAAATAATACTTAGATATTTGTTACTACTAAATATGAAACTTAGACTAAAATGAAAAATAATAGAGATCGAGAAAAATAATAACAAGAAACTTGTAGAGAATGATGTGTCATTTATTAAATGAATTAAAAATTTAAATAAAGAGAAAATTTTCAGATTTTCAATTCATTCAAGAAATGACAAATCATTCACTATAAGTTTCTTGTAAATATTTTTTTCGTTCCTTATAATTTCTCGACTAAAATATACTTAAATTCAAAAGGTAATAGATATTATGATGTCTATACATTTAACTAAATTTGATTAATCTCAAAAATACATTATCTTGTTTTAAATTGCTCATTTTACAATTGTTTTAAATTGTTTCTTGTACATTTTTTTTTATTTAAATTTATTTCTTAAATATCTAAAATCATTTAAAATGTTACAAACTACTAATTTATGTTGAAAATATACACGAATTCTTCTTATACATGATATATTTATTTTTGAATTTTCTAAGTCATATTGTGGGTAAAAGTTCATTGTCGCCTTGAGACGATTTCTTTAACTTTAATATAAATTAACGACCTATATGTATTGTTCCATTTCCAAACAATAATGTTGCAAACTAAGACGACAATAATGTTGTTACTCATTCATCTCCTGCATATTTAGATATTGTGTGTTTGTGTTGAACCCCAAAATCATTTATAATTAATAATAAAATATTAATGTTTAAGGAGAGAAAAATGTTCGATAGACGTATTGATAAATACAAATAATATGATATAGATTACGAAATATAAAATATGATATCGTAATATAAAATCCGTAATATGCTTGGATCGACCGACTATACATAACTTACACCAAAATGACGACTATCCATTTGGTAAGAATGAATGTAATTTGATTTGTATATGAAATGATTTTATTAGTGAAAATAAATTCTAATCCAAATTTGAGAAACATAATATAGTTGAAATTTTAGACAATTAATGATTTTAAATAAGTTATCAATAAAGTTCAAACTTCGATCATAGAATAATAATTGTTCATATTGTAGTTATGTTCTTCATTTTGTACACTTTGAAAGAGACTTAGTTAAACTTATAAGAGACATTATGTATGACCCCTAAATTTATTTCGTGAAAAACTTATAATATATATATGTATTTATTTTATTTTTGAATTAAGTAGAATATATATATATATATATATATATATATATATATTCAAAGTGTCCGGATTATCGGGTCGAGAGTTGTGGTTAATTTGGATATATATGTGAGAGTAAATGAATATTTGGGTCGGATCGTGGGTTGACCCGTCCATAAACTTAAAACGGTTAAAAATAAAATTAAAAATGCTATAAGTATGTTTCAAACTTGCAACCTAACAAAAACAAGTATAACATTTTAACCTAGTGCTAATATATAAGACTTTATATTTTAAATTCAACACCAAATTTGATGAACGCGGAACGTTTTAACAATATAAGTTCAACTTTTTAACTAACTAATATATATATATATATATATATATATAATGATGCTTAATTTTCAAAGTGTCCAGATTGTCGGGTCGAGAGTTGTGGTTAATTTGAATATATATGTGAGAAAAAATTAAAAATACTATTACATTTTAACCGCAAATTTTTTTCTCGGTTTTTATATCGTTACTCGTGCAAATGCACATACTACATGCTTGTTAAATTAACATGACACCACATAGTCATAATTCTCCACTTCTAAACCTTAAAACTCATTCAAGGCAATTCTAGTGGGAATCAAAACTGTGACTTTTTAATTTCTTAAGTCGACCATTTCCACCGGCCACTCTAGTAGAATGTGAAAACTGTAAGCGCAAGAAATCCATAAACTAGAGCTATGAAGAATCAATTCAAGAAAACCTTATCAAGAAACCATCTGATCTTTTTATTGAATACTGAATGAATGAATAATCAAGATCCATATGTTTACATTGGAAATAGAGCAAAGAATAGCAAAAATATACATTTGATCTTTCTATTTTACATCTTTATATAAATAGGATATATATATACTTTTAACATAATTAAATCTGGTTTAATAAGATGCAAAATAGAAATATAAGTTAGTTAAATAATTTTATTCAGTATAATTAAATTATTTATCTCAATATTCTCCCCTCAAATATTTAGAAGTTGGAAAATCAAGTGCTTTAAAAAAAATATATGCAATTTGATTCTTATTAGACACATGTGTTAGTTTAATAAATCATGCTAGAAACATGTTTCGAACAATGTGACAATTAATGTTAAAATGTTTTGTTCGTTCATGAAAAATAACATTTTCTGAAATATGTATAGCAACTTGATTATCACAAAATAAATTAATTGGAATGGGTAATTTTATTCTAAGATCCTTAAATAAATATGAAATCCATTGAATTTCACATATCGTTGCAACTAGGTTTCGATATTCGGCTTCTGCATTAGACCTAGAGACAGTTGATTGTTTCTTGGTTGAGCATGTCCCCCAATCAGAATCAGAATCTCATTGTAATATGGATAGAAAATTTAAAGAGTACCTTTTAAGTATTTAACCACATTAATTGCGGCTTCCCAATGACATTGGGAAGGTTATTGATAAATTGGGATAGCTCTTGTACAACAAAAGATACATCTGGTCTTTTATAATTATGGTACAATAATCTCCCAATTATTCTCCTAAACTTGTTAGGTTTAAGTATAGATAGTTGCATATTATTATGCAGTTTGATTCCCCTAATCATAGATTCATAGGGGTTTTAAATGGTTTGCAACCCATTAGGCCTGTATCATTGATTATATCCGATATGTATTTTTTTTATTTACATGGATGCCATCAACAATATGTATGATTTTAAGACCAAGGAAAAACTTTGCAGTTCTTAAATATTTGATTTTAAACTTGGAATCTATAGACTTTTTAAACATTTCGATTTGTTCAATATCATTACCCGCTATTAGAATGTCATCGACATATATAAGTATACCAGTGATGGTTTGATCATAATGTTTGATATATAAATAATGATCAAATGTAGATTTCTTGAAACCCATATGACTTAGATTAGATGATATTTCGATATGTTATTGTCTGGAAGCTTGTTTTAGTCCGTAAAGACTTTTGTTTAGCTTATAAACTTTGTTTTTGGTATTAGATTTAAAGTCGTCCGGAATTTTCATATATATTTTTTCTTCAAGAGATCCACGAAGAAAGGCAATTTTTATGTAGATTTGGTGTAAGAACCATCTTTTTGAAGTTGTTAAGGCAACTAATAACCCGACTATTACATTTTTGGCAACTAGTGCAAAACATTGATTAAAATCGATGCCATCCTTTTGATGGTAGCCTTTGGCCACATGTCTTGTTTTACATTTATTTAAAGTCCCATCAACATTTAGTTTTGTTTTGAAAACTCATTTACAACATATTGCTTTCTTTTCTTTTGACAATTCTATTAATTCTCAAGTTTTATTTTGTTCTAGAGCTTCCAACTCATTATTCATGACTGTGAGCTAATATGTATTTTGTGAAGTTTTCTGGAGTTGAAATCCGGTCAATATTGGAAAGAAAATTTATATATTCATTATTTTTAAAGATGTCACAAAAGGATAAGTTTTTGGTGTGTATTTGCTAGATTTTGTGTGTGTTGTCTCAACTTGATTGACATCCAAGTTGGGGCACGTTTTGTTCGAAAACTTTTCCTAGAAAGTTCTTCATTTATGGTTTCACTCTTTGAAATATCTATTTGAGGAATAGCGTTTTCAGGTTCTGTTTCAAAATCATTTTTAGAGGGAAATGTATGAGGAGGAACATTCATTTGTCAATAGTAAAAAAATAGGCTTCCGTAACGAAGCTTAGTAATAGTGCTCGAACGCACTTACTGATACTTTTTATCAGTAACGGTTATAATAAATCGTTACTGTTATGAAGATATCAGTAACTGCTATATAGTACAGTTACTATTATAAATCTTCAGTAACGAATATAGAGAATCACCGTTACAGATAATTAAGGGTATCAGTAACGATTTTAGTATAACTGTTACTAATATGGCTTCACTTTAAAATTTGTGGGATGAACATCAGTAACCCTAAAACCGTTATTGAAATCGTTATTGAAAGTTTATTGGTAACGGTTTTAGGAATAACCGTTACTAATAAGTGCCCTGTCTTTTCATCTTCTCTATAGGTATCAGTAACGATTTTAGAGGGAAACCGTTACTAAAAGTTTATTAGTAACAATTTTGGGGATAACCGTTACTAATAAGTTCCCTATCTTTTCATCTTCTCTATATGTATCAGTAAAGGTTTTAGTATAACAGTTACTGATATGACTTCACTTTAAAATTTGTGAGATGAACATCAGTAACAGTTTTAGAGGGAAACCGTTACTGAAAGCTTATTGGTAACGTTTTTGGGGATAACCGTTACTAATAAGTGCCCTGTCTTTTTTCATCTTCTCAATAGGTATTAGTAACGGTTTTAGTATAACCGTTACTGATATAGCTTCACTTTAAATTTTGTGAGATGAACATCCATAACGGTTTTAGAGGAAAACCGTTACTGAAAGCTTATTGGTAACGATTTTGGGTATAACCATTACTAATAAGTGTCCTGTCTTTTCGTCTTCTCTATAGGTATTAGTAACGGTTTTAGTATAACCGTTACTGATATCGATTCACTTTAAATTTTGTGAGATTAACATCAATAACGGTTTATACTAAAACCGTTACTAATACTCTATTAAAATCCGAAAGTCCGTCGTCTTCTTTCTTTTTTCCTTCTTTCTTTCTTCTCTCTTCTCCGCGCTCCGTTCTCTTCTTCTTCCGCCGGCGGTTCTGCTGAGAGATCAAGCGTCGTCCTTCCATTGCCAATCTCTTCTTCTCCGTCGGTTCTACTTCGTCTTCTCCTCTAAGAGATTAACGAAGCCAAATAGGTAACTTCAAGATTATTTCGCATGATTGAGAGATTAACGAAGCCATCTTCTTTCGATTCTTCATCTCTTCTTTCTATTTCAAGATTATTTCTATTTCAAAATGTGCAAAATTTTTAGTTTTCGCCGCCCTGTTTGAAGTTGCCCATACCGCCGTTCTCTTTCAAATTCAGGTTAATCCGGTTGCGAAATTGCTAAATTTTAATTGAAGTTGTTTAGGTTGTTCAAATTCAGGTTTGATTGTGAAGTTGGAATTGAAATTGCTAAATTGTTTAGATTGCTTGTTTTCTGACTTATTTCTTTCTGTTTAGGGTAAATTGTTCTGTTTTCTTTTTGTATTTTGAGACTATTGTTAATTGTATAAAATTGAAGATGAGGAAGTGTAACTATGTTTATTTTGTATTATCTGGTCTATTTGAATTGAAAGGAACATTGTTAAGATTATGTAGAGAATGCGAGAGGAGCGTGAAACTGAGAAACTTCAGTTACAGAGAGAGCGTGAAGAAGCATTATTGGAGCGTGAAATGGAGCGTGAAGAAGCACAAAGACATCGTCAAATGGAGCGTGAAGAAGCACAAAGGGAGAGACAAAAATCAATACAAGAGCGTGAACAAATGCAGGATGAGATGATTGAGATGAGGGAGAAGATGACCTTCATATTATCCTTGATTCCCGTTAACCCTCGCCCTCCACGTCCCCTTGCCCTTCCCACTAGAGATGATGCTCCTCCCACTTGAATTCTAGTTAGTTTAAAGTTTATGTGGTTTTTGAAGTCTAGTTAGTTAATGATTTAAGTGCTTTTTGAAGTAGATTAATTTATGGTTTTTGTGGATTGGTGAATTGTGGATTTATGATTGTAGTTTGTGGATGATTGTTATTTTGGATTGATGATTGTTGTTTTTAGAATATATTAATAGTTTTGTAAAATGAATAATTATTATTATTGTTTATATAGGTACAAATATAAAATATTTTAAAAATAAATAAATAAATAAAACGATTATGTTATTTAGTAACAGTTTTATACATTCGAAAACCATTGCTAATATAAATTTATCTGTAACGGTTTATCAAATAAGAAAACCGTTACTGAAACTCGTCCAACAACAGTAACGACTTTCGAAAACCGTTACTGAAACTCGCCCAACAACAGTAACGGTTTTATACATAAGAAAATCGTTACTAATGTAACTTTATCTGTAACGGTTTAACATCGGCTAAAACTGTTACTATTGCTAGGCGAGATTCAGTAACGGTTTTCGAAAGTCGTTACTGATACTAGAGAAGTATCGTTACGTTTCTGTAACGAATAGTAACAGTTTTATTTGTCGTTACAGAAAGTTATTAGTAACGGCTTTTGAGGCTTTCAGTAACGGTTCTCGCTCTTACTGAAACCTTTTTTCTACTAGTGATCATCTTGGCCGTTAGAGCTAGTTTGACGCCCATACTCCACTCGAAATAATTGGCTCGTGTGAGAGTTAACTTGTGGATGTAAGAACAGTTGCTTCTCCTCCATGTAGGTAAAGTGGATATGTTCGATTGCGCTTATTTTCTGTCATTCGAAGAGTTTTTGTTGAAGAGATGATTGTGATATGAGAGTAATTGATCACGTCCTTTGAAGACGAAATTGGAACTTCTTCACTTACTTCAAAGGTTTCAGATGTGAATCGTCGCGCTACACCGCTCTTTTTTGATCGCTTACTTGGATGAGATTTTTATCAGCCTTAAGCTCTGATACCATGTGAAAACTGTAAGCGAAAATTGATTAAAAAGCAAGAGATCAATAAGTTAGAATTGTGAAGAATCAATTCAAGAAAACCCTATAAAGAAACCGTCTGATTTTTTTATTGAATAATGAATGAATGAATAATTAAGATCCATGTTTGTACATTTGGTGGTTGTAGGGCTCCGTAACTGAAATTGGAATAATAAAAATATATTTGACCCTTCTATTTTACATCTTTATATAAATAGTATATATATTTTTAATATAATTAAAATCGATTTAACAAAATAAAATATAAGTTAGTTAAATAACTTTATGCAAATAATTAAATTACTTATTTTAATATGTATTTATTTTAATATATTATATTATAAGTTATATAAGATAATATCAATATATTAATTAATTAAGAAAACATTAAATTAATTTGATTTTATCGTAATTTTCTATTTTCTCAATATTCTTGTTGTCTCTGTCGAGGTAGCATAGCTGCCATGTAGGACTTTATTTATTTATTTATATAGTTATTATTATTATAATTTATCAAATAAATACTTTGATTTATTTTTTAATTAGTATATTATCTAACTAAGCTAGAAAGTAAATAGAATATAATTTGTACATTAAATAAACGAGTTATAAGCAGATCGATTTTGACGGATCTGTACATAAGTGAGGTTGTATATATTATAGTCAACATATCTTACTTTAAAAAAAATACAATTTTGAAAACTTCTTATAAATTAAATACAACCAAACCAACTTAATAGGAATCGTTTATTTAACCCTAATAGATTTGAACAAATCTTATCATTAATATTAATATTCACGTGAAAAGCTATTGTTAACATGTGATCATTTGAATAAAATAATATTGCCAACAATGTGGCAGTACTATGATAGCTAAGGTCTTGTTTGATATTTAATGTTATTTGGATTAAATGAAAATTGAATTACTTAGGAATAAATACAATATTCTTAAATATTTTAACAAATGATTTAATACAAATATTTAAATTTAATAGAAATAACCCACATCAAATAAAATCTAAAAATAAGTTCAGCTTCACAGCCCTTCAGTCAAGAGGGATATAATTAAATTCCTTGATTTAATTAGTCTTGGACAAGGTATTATTTTATTTGTGGCTATTATTGCAAGCAACAAAGCTTCTTTTGTTTGAAAATGTTTATTATTATTATTTTTTATTTTTTTTTATTTAAGAAAGTAACCCATCCACATATTCAAAACTCATTATTCTTACTTTAATTTAAAATGTTCTTATCAATAATTGAATTTCTCATCTTTTGATTTCAATTATGACTCTTTCAATATGTTACATGTTGGGTTATTTGAATTAGTTTATTATTATATGATATGAAGGGTGGACTTGACTTTTTACAAATGGTCTCTATTTATGAACATTAATAAAAAAAAAAATTATTATAAGCCCCATTTCTAACAAAACTTTATTAATTATAATATAATTTAAATTTTGTTTTTAAATAAATGATCATAAATTTTATTAATGAATAGAAATTAAAATTTGGGTGGATAAAATCAAATAAAATTCAAACTAAATTCACACAAAAATATTAACTTTGAATTAAAGTAAAATTTGATCAAAATAATTAAATTATTATAATTAATTTGTTAAATTTTTAATTAATATTTAATGATTTGAGAAAAAAATAACAAATTAAATTAATTCAATATTGTTAATTGTCACGGTAAATTTTAAGAGATTGCTATCAATTTATTAGCAATTAGAAAAATAATAATGTAATGTGTTTTTTAAATGAAGAGGAAATGCAAAGGGCAATAAAGAACGATCAATGTTAGCCGTTGGATCAAAAATTAATGGTTGATTTTATTTTTATGACAAATTATTATTTCAACATTATAAATAACTCTTTTATATGATTTTCATGTCATATCAAAAATAGCACATTATCTTATTATTTCTCACTCTAAAATTCTAAAAGTTATTTTTTTTTTTATCTTTGTGAGTGTTCTTCAAGTTCTTGACTCGACTATCCCTATTAAAACCCGATAATTGGATTCATGTATATGTCATATTCGATGCGTAGTGATTTCGGTGTAGAATAATTACTAGACTCATTGTTTCATGTGGGAGACAATCATCTGTGACATACATCATCACAAGCGGGATGTAACCGTTTTAAGGGAAATATGTCTAACAAATTAATGTCTCGAATTAAACATTGTATTATGACGATTTTGTTCTTTATACATGGTATTTAATTAAGTTTTTTTAATCATCAACTTATGTTTTTCTTTTATGATTTTGTTGAGAGGAATACTAACCTAAATAAGATTATTTCTATTTTGAAATATTTATTAGATTAAAGTATTAAAGATATTCATAAAGTTTTAAAATTACCATATTTTTACATTAAATATAAATGATCAGTTTTGTTTGAGTTTGAATTTTTGCTTGAGGTAGATAATGAGAAAAAACATGGTTGAGGTTTAGACCTTCAGATGGGTTTGAAAATAAAAGGTTCCCCAATAGGACTATAAAACTATCAAATTTAAAATTAATAATAATACAAATAATAATAAAAAGTTCCAAGATAATTAGCACATTAATAAATATATTCAAAATTTTATAATATTAGAGAAATCAATTTCAAACCATGTCCATACAATTCATTTTCGAAGTTTCCAAATCAAAATATAAAAAGTTAGCTTACATCAATAAATCACCATCCCATTAACTAGTGGGGACAAAATGCAATAAAATTCCATCTAGTAGGTCAAAATGCAATAATTTCATTTCAATATTGAAAAAGATAGGTTCAAAATGAATAACTTGTGCCTATATATTACAAATTTTTTATTATCCCAAATTAATTTATTTTTTTTGCTATTTTATCACCACCATACGTTAAACATGTGAGGAAAGTTAGAGATTGATTAGAAGGAAATCAATCCCATGCTAGTAGCTACCCACCACATATTAAGTCAATAAGTAAATGACATATTGGGAATGGTTTAACTAACATTTTTTTTTAATATAGAGAATTTGCATAAAAAATATAATTTTTATATAAGGTGTTTTAAGAAATTAGTGTAGGTTTAGATAGGTGGAATTCAGTATTTAAATTCTAATTCTAATTTTATAAGAATTAATATTAAATTACAATTCAATTATTATGTTTGAAAAACTATAAATTTATAATTTTATTTAAATTTTTATATTTACAAAAATATAATAAAAATAATTTGAATATATATTATCAATATTATTAAGATATTGATTTGACATAACCTATTATAATAGCTAAAGTGTTAAAAATAAAAAAAAAAAATTTAAAGTTCAATTCAAATTTAAAAAAAAATATATGGTTCGGCATGAAAACTTTCTAAATAAATAAAAAAAAAATGATTTCAAATGTTCACTTTTACTAAATTAAAAAATATATCGATTCAATATTTTAACTTTTTAAATTAAAAAAAATATCGATTTAACCCGTTAATCATGTTATAATTTATCAAATAATAAGTTATTTTTGTTTGAAAAATATAGAAAAAATAAATATAAGAATTATAATTTCAAATTAGAAAGAGTGAAATTAAGGATAATTTCAATTCACATTTTTTATTTTAAATATTCTATCAAACCTAAAAGGTGAATTATACCCTCTAATTTCAATTCCATTATCCTAAATTAAATTATAAGATCTTTTAAATAATTCTTTTTTGATTTAACTAACTTAAATTTTATATATTTTATCTCATAAATTTATTATTATTATTATTATTATTAATGGTTAACTATTAACCACTATAGCTTAATTGTAATAATTTTATGCTAGTGATAAAATAGTTTAGGTTTTTATGAACATATTGAATAAGTGGTTCTTTCTTAATTAGATATCTAAGAAATAAGATTGTCGCCAAAAAAGATGCAATGCCGGTCTATCAAGCTTTCTTCCTTTTCGTTCATGCCTGGTCTATCAAGCTTTCTTCCTTTTCGTTCATGCTCGAGGCCTTGTTATTGTGAAGGACTAGAAGTTTGTTTCCTGTGATCACTAAAATTCTCATGACTTACCTGCAGTGGCGGACCTACAAGGGGTCCTTGGGGCCCGGGCCTCACCAGGGTAAAACTTTTAAAATATTATATAAAAGTTTATCATATAAAGCTTTGCCTGAGTGGTTTTGGAGTTGGAATGTATAGTAGAGGTCAGGTGATCAAACCCTGCCTCTAACATTTATTTAATTATAACCTTATTTTATACCAACACTATTTTCTAATATTTATAATAAACTAACCCTTCCTTTTATAAAAATTAATAAAATAAACTAATTCATAATTATAGTATTCTAATTTCAAATATAATTTTATTAAAGTAATTATTATTAATATTTTATTTTATACAAAAAAAATATTTTCTAAAATACAAGTAATTATTATTAATATTTTATTTTATACAAATTTTATTTTCTAAAATACAATATTTATAATAATACATAAATTTTAGTTAATATATAAATAACATTTATTTATATAAGTTAAAATATAAAGAATTATATATAAAATAATAAAAATCATATAATATTATTATTTATTTTAAAACTACATTTATATTATAATTTATTTATATATATTTTTTTATTAATTTTAATATAATTAATAATACAAATTTATAAGGGTAAAATAACCATTTATATAAATATAAGGGTAAAATATTATTTTATATTTCTTAATTTTAAATTATTTCAACAAATAAATGTATTTCTTAGATTTTATTTAGGGGTTGTGACACATATTTATTTTTAATCATTTATTTTATGTAGGATATAAAATAATGAAGATGTTCTATAAACGAATTTGTATTTCTACATCACATGACCAGCATGAGTCTTCTCAGTCAATTAATGAGCATACTAATGAGTCTAATGTTACTGATCAAATATACATGGTTAGAATATAGCATATCAAAAGATGCATTATTTTGTTTTTGGTGTTATCTTTTCAAACCTTTAAATAGAGAAAACGTAGATGATACATTTATAGGAGATGAGTACAAAAATTGGAAAAGAGCATTAGAAAGATTCAATCGTCATACGAGAACTTCAAATAGTTGTCATAATGAAGCTAGAATTAAATTTGAATCATTTTAAGATCAAAGACATAACGTGAGAAACGTTTTACGTACACATGGTCGTGATATAGAAATAAATTATCACACATGTTTAACGACAATATTTGATGTAACACGCTTTCTATTGAGGAAATGATTACCTTTTTGAGGACATGATGAGTCAAGTAGTTCATCAAATAAAGGAAATTTTCTTGAATTGATTGATTGATATAGTCAACGTAATGAAGATATTTGTCTTCTTTTGTACCGACTCATGGACAAGAATAATTTAGTAATTGTGCTTATTAGTATTTTTATGTAATTATCGAGTAAAATTTTAATTAAAAAATACATTTATTTGATAGCCAAAAAATGCTATGTTATTAGGTATTTGGCCCCTGAGAAAATATTTCTGGGTCCGCCACTGCTTACCTGAAGCAAACAATACCCATCATAAATGCATTATAAACATGAAGCATGCTGTTATTTTTTGTTATTTTTTCTTTAATGTTAAAATCTTGCATGATCCCTATAACCATGACTTGAAAATTGAATCGTCACATTTTTCTCTCTCTATCTATAATATATTTTAATTAAATTATACAATAAATAAATATAGATATATTTTGACTAACATAACCAAAATTGAGGATAAATCCATTTATCATTATCTATAGGTTATAGTATGCAAGTTGACAACACATATTTGAAACAGGAGTAGTCAAATAATCTAACATTTCACAATCTTTTAAAATTGTGATTTTACAAAGATCATCTTCAAGACAAAACTATATACTCAAAAGGGACAATATACACATCCAACATTAATTATTTACCTTAGATTTTGCTTCTCATTTGTTGTTTTTCAAATATTTTAGAATGATAAGATCTTCTAAATGAATGAACCAGCCCAACTCAAAGAACATATAGTAAAAGAGTAAATAAAATCTTACCAAAAAAAAATATCAAAATGGTTTGGGCATGAATCTAATTGACGACATCTACAAGTTATTTTACATATCGATGTCATAGATCCCCTTGGACACATAATGGATCTTCTACAAGTTTTATTGAAAGACTTAGATTGAGGAAGGTATTAGAGACCCAACTCATAGATAAGATCAAGTGTGGAATCACTTAACAATATTGAGAGGAAGGATTAGAGTATCATATATTGACTAGGACAAGAGATCAAGTGTGGAACCACCTTCCAATATTGAGAGGGAGGATTGGACTTTAGAGTAGTCATGTAGAGACTAGGACAATGCTTGTCTACAATCATCGCACTACATCACCCTTATCCAAACAATTGAGAAGTCGATCGGGTGATGATTTAGACATTTTATACTATGTTTAGAAGAACAATAATGTCACGTCCAAAAAGAATGAAGAGAAAGAAATTGCGATGTCATGGAACAAATACTTTCAAGGCAATAATGGGTGGATATAAATCTCATTAAATGGAAGCTTATGACAATGAGTTCCCTAATCCGGATAAATTGTAGAACCAATAGTGAAGACCTTGATCATGAAGGATGAATATAGTTTTTGTTTGATAACCATAGATTTTATTCACATTTTTTATCAATTTAATCGATTAACATATTTAAAGTTTTTCAGCTTATGTATGAATAGTTAAGAATCATTTTATTCAACTTATTCCAATTTATTCGTCAAAACTAAAATAACTTATTCACAATTACTACTTAATTTAAACGTGGGATAAACAAGCATAGGGAAGATGCAAATTGTATTAATTATTATTATTATTATTATTGTTTTACATATTGTTCCTTGTCTTGTTTTTTTTTTTTTTTTGGTTCATTTCATTTTCTAAATGACCTTATTTAAAAATATACATTTATAGTTTGAATAATGTCATCAATGACAAATAAAGCCAATAGAATAATATTAACTAAAATAAGGATGATTGGATATAATCCGAACTTATTAGTCTCGGAATTCAATTATTGACCAAAATCAAAATATCTTTTAAATGAATCTAAATAATTGAGTTGTTTCAATATGCATCATCTCTTTTATTTATGATTTGAAAAAAAAATACATTTATAAAATATTATCAACAAAATCATTTAAATAATAATATCATAATTCAAAAATCTTTATATTAAATAAAGTAAAAAAACCATTCTAATATAACATAATATTATAGAGAAAATTAATAAATTTCAATTTCAATTTCAGCTTTTACTTTAAAAAACATTTTCTAAAAAATATGCTAAAGTTGATAAGCAATGATATTTTGACATTAATGCCCTAACATTAATTAGAGGTTTATCCATAAAATATTTATCATTTTTATCACCTAACAGTTTGGCGGCTCAGCTTGACCTCTTGTCAATTTTTCATCTAGACAGACTAAAGACCTTTTGCTAGGTCAAATATATAAAAAATAATAATATTTTGTTTTTAATATAAAATACATAAATTTTTATTTATATTTTATTATCCACTCTTTTTTTTTTAATTTAGAGCTTGTTTTGAAACTAGGTTATTAGTGTTTCTTATTGAATTTTTTTTAGTCATGATTCTCTTTAGTAGCTCTATTTTATAATCGAGTTTATATGTGTAGTTGGAGTAGTTAGCTCTATAAACATTTATATTTATATATATAATAGAAATCCTAAAACATCTTTTCCTTCTTAACTCGAGTTCAAGTTCGTGTTGTTAACTAGCCGAGTTCGAGTATAATTCTAATACTCGAACGAGTATATATATACATATATAATTATAATGCAAATCGAATAGTATATAGGATACTTGGCTCAACTCGTCTACCCATAATCATGACTAATTAAAATCAAATCAGCCTTATTAAAACCTAAAATCAAATCTAGACTCATTAAAACCTAATATTTGACATACAGAAGGGTGTTATCGTAATTTCATACCTGCATTATCAACAAGCTATTACAAGTTTTGTTGCAACAACTATATTATGACAATCTTGCCTAACCAAAAGTCTCGGGTTCAAATTAATGGGAGTCTTTCTAAAATAAAAAAAAAATGTTATCGCTTAGGCACCTATCCATTATGTTAAATCTGATTCTTTCTAAACATGTCTAATTTAATAATATATATATATATATATATATAATAAATATGAGGATAAACTCAAAACATAATAATAATAATAATAATAATAATAATAATAATAATAATATACAACTTCCATTCAAAATGGAGTGTAGGTTAGTTAGCACATGGCCTTCTTCATAGACTCAAGTCTTACCAAACAGCCAACACTTGACCTTCTCAATTCTCACCATTATCTCAAATCATTAACAGATCCATAATCCATTGAACCACGTTAAAAAGACCAATCATAGAATATTTTAACAACAAAAATGAACTCGTCATCTTCTTCTTTTTTCTCCTCCTCCTGCATCTCGCTAATAAATCCTCCCCCGGGACTGAAATAAAGAAATGTCTTTAACTCACATGGCAATTGAACAAATCAAACCAGGCGAAACATCCTCGAAATGTAATCATACTACTACCACTACTACTACATCCAACACTCCAAAGAATTCAAACTTCAACAGCTTACAAGATCAAAGTGCTTATAAGAAACACCTTCAGGGGGGTTAGACCAAAAACCAGAATCAATTCAGAGCAAAGCAGACAAGATTTGATTCTTTTTACATTCTACAAGATGGGTTTAGAAAGTAATATAGGAAAGTATAGACTAGGAAGAACAATAGGAGAAGGTACATTTGCAAGAGTGAAGCTAGCATTGAATACAGAGAATGGACAGCATGTAGCAATTAAAGTAATCAACAAGCAGATGGTCATGGAGAACAATCTAGTACATCAGGTGAGATTATCAACTAACCTTTTTTGCTCTTTTTCGTATGATAAATCTCGATTCTCAACTCAATCCATTCATCCTCCAGGTTCAGAGAGAAATCAGAACTATGAAACTTTTGCATCACCCATACATCGTCAGGATACACGAGGTATGTCGGGTTAAAACTGAATTAACTGCAAAACATTATTGAATTCCTCCCCAAAAAAATAAAATTGACTCTGAATCCACAGGTAATTGGCACAAAAACGAAAATTTACATTGTGATGGAATACATATCAGGAGGACTTCTATCAGACAAACTGGTACGATTTCAACACAACCCATTTGGTCCAATAATCTTGGGCGATCTATTTATTTCGACTTTTCTGTTTTCAGTCTTATGCCAAAAGGTTAAGCGAAGACGAAGCAAGGAAATACTTTCAACAGTTAATAGATGCTATAGATTATTGTCATTGCAATGGAGTCTTTCATAGAGATCTCAAGGTTAGCCTCTTCAAATCTTTCCCTTCTAAATATCTTTATTTTTTTTTTTTAAAAAACTGATAAATAAACATATTCAATGTATAGCCACAAAACTTTCTTTTGGATAGCAAGGGAAACCTAAAAGTGTCTGATTTTGGGCTCAGTGCATTGACAAAGGTATAATCTATACTCTACAGTGATCATTAGTTGTATGCATACTTATAATAAGGTCTAATCGCTAATAACTGATGTTTCAACAGCCAGGAAACCTTCTATCAACTGCATGCGGATCTCCATGCTATGTAGCACCAGAGGTGAGAATTAAGCATAAATTCATCAATTTATCTTAAAATTGAAGATTAAAGGATGAACATGCATATTTATTAGAGTAAACTACAAATGCTAAACCATTTTTTTTTGAACAGTTACTCACAGGCAAAGGTTACGAGGGAGCCCCTGCAGATGTATGGTCCTGTGGGGTAATTCTTTTTGAAATGCTTGCTGGTTATCTCCCTTTTGATGAATCCAACCTGATGAACTTGTATAAGAAGGTGCATTCATATCCCTTTCCGTTCATGGATTATATTTCGGATAAGTTGTTCTCATATCTAACTTTTAGTTATTTACAATTTCTGGTAGATTTACAGAGCAGACTACACATATCCAGAATGGTTTACAGAAGGCCAAAAGAAACTAATATCCAAGATACTTGATCAAAATCCCCAAAAGGTAAAAGTTTAAGATATCAAATAAAAGGATGAAATCTGATCTCATAACGCATAGATCTTTATGAATGACATTTTTTTTTTTGCGGTTTCAGCGGATTACAACAGCAGAGATTATAGAAGATCCGTGGTTTCAAATAAATTATAAGCCTACCACAAGGATAGAATGGGATGAAAGTATTAACTTGGATGATGTTCATGCAGCTTTTGGTCAAATGAAGGTAAGAGTAAGATTCTGATAATCTCAAGTAGAATAAAAATATCTGGACATATTATGAACAGATTGTTCCATAGCAGGAAAGAAACGAGACAGAGAAGGAGAAACCACATAGTACCTTTATGAATGCTTTCCAGCTAATAGCATTATCACATGACCTTGATTTGTCTGGACTTTTTGAACAGGTGACACTCAAGATAGATATATGGTTTAGTTATCAATTAATTCTTAACCAGCATGATAAAGCTAACACATCCCCTTTTTTCACAATTTAGGATAACGAAAAGCAGAAGATAACAATTGGATCTAAGCATACAAAGACTGATACAATACAGAAAATTGAGGCTGCTGCTGAGGGTGTAAGACTCTCAGTTCAAAGAATGAATGAGACCAAGGTAAGAGATGCATACAATCAATTCGAGTGAATATCTAGTGAGTGTAGGAAAGTGAGAGGTCTCACCCATGGTAGCTAAATCGGTAAGAGTCTTTAACTAAGAGGTGTGAGGTGTCAGATATAATTCCCACTTTAAGCACCTTGATTGAAGTGGGAGGTCGTAGGTTAGATACTGTGCTAAAGCCCCCGGGAAAAAAACCATAGTCCAAAAAGAAAAGAAGAAAAGAAAAGAGAGTGAAAGGTGTATTGTTTTGTTTGGCTACTTATTTGGATCAATCATCAGGTGAAAATGCATCCGAAACAGACCATGAGCAGGTGTTCAAGGTCATGCTTTAACCTATTAGCACAGGTGAATAAACCTAAACACTCCTCTTGAGTTTGACAAAAACCCTCATAAGACAGTTACTCATAACTCTGGTATTATGACTCAGGTTTTTGAGGTGGCGCCAACACATTGCGTTGTTGAAGTATCTAAGTCAGCAGGGGATCTTGGCTTGTATAACGAGGTAATATGATATTTCTCTGCAAAAGTTTATAATATTTTATAATTATTTATGGAAAGATACTCACACTCACTGCCAATGTTTCAAACAGTTCTGCAAAAGTTTGTCAAGCATGCTCACAGAGGAATCAGACGAAATATCAGAAACCCAACAGCCCGACATGGATACAGACAACTGCACAATTGTCAACAAGAGTGAATGGTAGATTACATTCTCTTATAACCGTTGAAAATATAAACCAGAACTCCAGAATTGAATTCTAATAAGATTTCCCAATCATGCAGTTTTCATCAGAAAGATGATAAAAAGAGTTGCGATGAGGTCATTCTTCCAGCTGAGAGCCTACCATTGTCATCATTGAGCTTATCAAATGATTCTAAAAGACCCTTAAAGGTGTGAAGCGTCCCAGATTGTACATGCATAACACAATAAAAGTGTGCATTAATAAGGCAAATTTGTAAAGCTATCTTCCATTGGATTAATTATTTTCATAAATTGATCCAAATGTTTATGTCATGAGAGGAGATCAAGAGATGTATAGAGTTACTCCAGGCTTGTGTGTCAAGCATTATATCTCTTGTAACTCTGAGGCATAACTTTCCGAGGGACCTCGCCTATTTTATTAGATTCCTTTCTTGTTTTATTATATTATTATGACCTAACTGATTATGATGGCATATAAGTTAACCTAGTACACTATAACAAAGGCAAGCCATTTAACTTGATTAAGTTAAACCCAACAGAAGCACTTGATAATGAAGACTAAGTAACTTAATCTGGACATTAGAAGCACAATTGAGATGCTGTGAAACGTAAAGAGATCAAACAAGACAAGGAACTTCTTTCCTAACCTAATAAGTTCATAAAACGAGTGAAGTGAGTACACATAATACATACCTTCACGCAAAATAGTAATTGAAAGAACCAAGTATGAAAATACAGATGTATATGAAAATGGTGACCAAACCCTGGATCTGCAATACACATTAAGGAATTGCCTGATATATAAAACATGGTATTGGAACTTTTGGGTATCCACCGAACCCAACTGCCGTAGGGTTGAATTAATTCGATGAAATCAATCCCTTAAACTGGAATATAAAAAGAAAAACTACCATCATCATCAGTGGGCTGAAGATCTTGGCACATTGCTGAACCCTCAAACTGGAATCCCAAAATGCGCCCTTGCGTATGGTCATATTACATTTGATTCTCGGAAAAACAACCAAGTAAGATCGACTAAGTGGTCTTCTTCTCATAACGAATACCCCTCCTGAGTCCTGACGCGTTGAAGGTGGAGAAGCGGCGATGCGATCAACGCCAGCCCTTTTTGGCGGGGCCAGACGCTAAACAGCCCTTTCTTTTTATTTTACACAAATTACTTATTAAAGAAAAAAATTATCATGTTTAATTAAATTTTCTAAAAACAATTATTTTTTATGGTTAAAAGTAAAAAATATATATATATATATTTTTTAAAATATAATTTTATATAATCAAAATAATTATAATTTTAGTATTTAAATATATAAGGGAGTGATAAATGGTTGAAATGATAATTAAATTTTGAGATAAAATTCTGAGAACCACTTCATCAAACAAGCTCCAAAACAAAATTAGATAAAATCCATAATAAATATGAATTGAGCAACCACACCAATAATAATAAAAAAATGGTCCCATATTATTTGAGGATAATAATTGATTGTTTTTATCAAATGGATTTCTGACTTTTAGTTATGTCTCTAACTATAATAATTTTAGTAATTTAAGATTTCTTTTACAAACTGTGTTGTACTCTTAATTTAATGTAATATTTTTCTTTACCTAATTAATTTATTATATTTTTTAAAATAAAAGAGTAATTTTCTCTATTTTGTTTTTTTAATTATTCTCACATGTTACACATTTTTTAAGACATTGAACTTTATTTGAACGCGAATATTTCGAAGAAATACTCAATTTAAAACACAATTATATCTAAATTGATAGACCGTACACAAAATTATGTCGTTATAATATTTTTTGAAAATAAATAAAAGAATCGATAGATTGGACACAAAATTTTCCCTTAATGTTACACAATTATTTAGTTACTCAAACCAACTTATACAAATTAAAATGCATAAATCTCAATAACAATATTCATTTAAAAAAAATATGTTTAATACGTCTCTAAATATCATTTTATTTAAAAACATAACAAATTAATTAAAAAAATAATAATAGGATGAAATAAGATTACTAACGTTTTTGAATTTGATAAAAACTTCTTTAAGTTTAAGTCTCAAAATTGGGTGATACAAAATTAATTGTTTTCATTTATATATATTTTTTTCATATCTAAAACAAATAAAAAAAATTGCTAAAACTTAATTAATAACAAAATATAAAGTTGGTTGTTCTAACTTCTAAGAATTGAATCTATCAACTTTCTCACTTGAGTACCTTAGTTAGAATTGAATCTATCAACTTTCTCACTTGAGTACCTTAGTTGGTTTAAAGTTAGTTTACATAAAAAAAAAATATGTCGGCATCAAATATTTTGAATGTAAAATAGTAAAAAATATTTACAAACGATACCTCATCTAAATTCTAAACTATAAAATCGACACATGTTGACAAATCTGAACATATAAACTGCAAAATTGACCAATGAAGAACTCGATTGCACCTCACAAAATGGTAAAATAAAAGTTTATCAAGGATTTGGGTCTGGCTTACTCTCATTGAAAGTAATAACACATCCCAAACAACAAAGCCCTTGTGACAGATGAGAAAACATGCTCACCAAATATTCACTGTCACTAAAAGAGCATATATATACCACCAAATATTCTTACAAAGATTGTCTTTTATTTAAATGGATTATTCAACTTGAGCAGGTCACCAAACACACATACATTGATAGTCCAAAAGGAAACAATAGGAGAATGAATAAATAACTTCTTTAAATAAATAGCTGCATCAGGATTATATACCACCACCCTCGAAAACCTAAGGTTTTATTTTATTTCTACTACGACGTCCAGCCAGCTAGCTTATATATATATACACCAACAGCTTCGGCTCCAGAAACAAGAAATTGACCCAACCCTGTGTACAAAAATCATTAGAAAAAAAATGACAGAAAAAGAACAAGTAAACAATCTGATGCTAAAATGGTTACCTAATATGCAGGTCTCCTTGAGGAGGAAGAAGAAGAAGAACTATATTCCAAAGAAAGTCCTTTAAGGCACATATTATATAGTAGGAATATTATTTCCTAATATATATATATATGTATTTCCAACCAACAGGATGGACAAAAGAAAAAAAAATGTGGAAAAAAATAAAAATCATCTGTCATTTATATTTTGCAGGGTTCAGGAATTCTGATTCTAGACATAAAGGAGGCGGGGATAATGTTTAAGTAGTTTTCATTTGACATTGATTGCTGCAGCCATAGTTCTTAACTTCCTCGAGATTTCAGTGAAAGAAGGTCTCTCAGTCGGATCACATGCCCAACAACCTTCCATCAAAGACTTCCATTCTGGATCGCACCAAGTTGGAATAGTTGGACGTAATGTGTTGTTCACAATCCCGGCTGCAATAAGCCAAAAATAAACAATATACATCATAAATTTCAAAAAAAATTAAGTTTAGTTTCCAAACATTAATCTCATCCAGATATGTTTTTGGATCCAATGTTTTTGTATTCACATGTTTCTAAACGGGACATTTGAAAACACTCAAAACACCTTGATTCTGCACACTGATACGAGGGGAAAGGGTTAGGGCTAATGATTTGAAGGGAAGTAATGTCTTATGGTTGACGTGTGATGTGTTTGGGATGCCTAGCAGTTAAGAATAAAGGCGGTTCCTAAAGGGAATATTATAAATAGAAGATGTGTTACGTTTTAGTTATGAAATGAATTAGTTTCTGGCAGATACCATAACTGCTAGGCATCCCAAGTGCAACACTTCAACAATAGGACATTACTCACCCCTTCAATTCATTAGCACTAACCTATTCCCTTAGTATCACACACCTTGATAATCAACTTGTGAAGGCTTACAAACTAACAGCGCTTCTGCATCTCAACTTGTTTATGTTTATGGATTTTTTCCAGATACAGAATTGTTTAAACTTAAGTCAGAATCTAGGTTCAAAATTTATTATTATTATTTTTATATCTGAAAACGGATCCAAATACAGAATAGCATGAACAAAAAGTGTTTTCAAATGGGTAACATAAATACATAACATGTAGTATAAATTCTTACCTATGAGAGAAGCACAATGCATATCGGCATAAGGCTCTTCTCCGGTTAGTAATTCCCACATTACAATCCCAAATGAATACACATCGATCTAAATTAACAGAAAGACAATGGTTTTAGTTCAGGGATGTTCATCTGTAGGCAAGTGAATTGAGCTTGTAAAAGGATACGTTTATAATTTTTACCTTATCTGAAACCATGTTACTTTTTCCACTAAGAAGCTCAGGTGCCATCCATGGTAAAGTTCCACGAACACCCCCAGACACTAACGTATGTTGCTTTACTTTTGACAATCCAAGATCACCAATCTACAAAATTCATGAATATACTTTGTCAATCAAACCATTTAAATCATCAGCTAAAATACTAAAATACCCTTAATTTATTTTTTATACATTTAACCCAAATAATCCACTTTCATATCAAACAAGTTCCTTTATTTTCTTCAAAAAATCAGTTTATTTAAAAAAAACTAAATCAATCAAGCTCCAAGTCTAAACACATCAATAGTTCTGCATACCTTGCAAACCGGTCTATGTGGGTCTCTCATGTTCACTAACAAATTCTCACATTTCAAATCAAAATGGACAATGTTCTTTCCATGCAAATACTCCATTCCAAAAGCAGCATCCATAGCTATTATGAGCCTCTTTCGACGGTCAATTGTCCTGATTGATGGGCACAGTGCACAAACCAATGAGCGTGAAGAGAAAGTAATAGTTTTCATTAAGAGATTGTGTATTAGCTGAGCTGCATAATCAGAAAAGAATAAAAAATAAAAATACCTGTCCTTTTTGTGGATAAATTGTTTCAGGGACCCATTAATCATGAATTCCGTCACAGTTGCTAATGACCCATCAGGACCATCGCGCACTATTCCATAAAAAGAAACTACATTTGGGTGATGTAAAGAGCTTAATATCAAAGCCTCTTTCCAAAAATCTGCTATCTATAAGACAAACAACAATAAAAGCTATAGTAGTTAGGGGATAGGACAGAACAAACTAATTGAATTGGACAAAGTCCTCAAAAGTATAAAATTTAAGACATAGAAACAGTTCAGAGAATCCGTTTTTTTTTTCAAATGTTTCTGGAAAAAAAGAGAAGTAATTCTATTTGTCCCTTTCCTGAGGTGGCGAGGGGTTAGAAGCAAAGAGTGTTTTCTTTAGTATAGAAAAACCTGAGGAAACAAATATCAAAAGAAAAGTAGCAATTGGTATTTGTAACCTACTTCTGAAAGATGAGCAAAGAAGATTAATGTCAGCAATATGAATCGGAATGATAATACAAGACTACAATCTGCACCTACTAACTTGACATGAGAAAACCTGAAACTATTATCAACAAAAACACTGGCGATGATTTGGAAAATTAAGAATATCAATCTTAGTTGCTGTGGTGCCCAAGTTATCAGATTCCAATATGCTGTTGCAACATAATCCTTAATGTCCATCAAAATGATATTTTTTTTGGTACAAGAAATAAGATGGGAAAATGCAAGTAATATATTGAGAAGTGTTTAATTGATGGATACATCTTATTTGTAGTCATCACCTGGCCATGATAGTTATAATTTAAAATTACTAAGATAAATAATAATTTCTTGTTAACAATGGTCCATTCATGATAGTACTATCCATATTCGAGTATGAGTAAATCGAAACGCAAGGTAACATCAGAACATGATTTTCCAGTTGGCTTGATATTGTGCTTTTATTTGGTACCGATCTTCCATCTAAATTGACTATTGTCAGTCAAAAGCATTTGACATTGGTTTGTATTTATTAGTCCTAAATTTTCTTTGATACTCAGATGTCCGATAATTTTCAGGAATTTCAGACTAGAAATTATAATAGATACATAATAAAGCATAATGAAATAAGATGAATGGATTTCCAAAATCTGCTCTGGTTGAACCTAATATTCTAATTTGGTGCTCGTTTGGGCAATGTGTAGAGAATTCTCATCAAAAGGTTCACAACTTGAATATCTGTTATACTACCATATGTTAACAGATCCCAACACATAGAAATCTAACAAAGATCATGCTAACTGAGAACAAAAGAAGAAAATAAATATACATCTTTATAATATGTAGATTCCTAAGACTTTATCTCCATAAGTAACAAGAAATTTTTCTCATTGTTCTTGTTTACATATGTGGTACATCCTACTATACTGAAGAATAGTACATAATTCAAGATATCATATAAATATATAATGCAATTTGTAATTAGATCGCACTGAAAAAAAGAAGCAAGAACAAATAAGCATCCATATAAAATTAAATTGATACAGGGGAATCAGAGTCAATACCAATCGTTCTCTTTCAGAAGGTCTCCCAGCAAAGCAACTTGCTTTGATCCTTTTGATTGCCACATCAGAACCCTTCCATTTTCCATGAAAAACAGCACCATAGGTACCTGAGCCTAATTCCTTGACCTCCTCCAAATCATCATTTCTAATTGTCTGTGAAAAGAAAGCATGAATAATAAAACAGAAGCTCCATTTACTAGTAAAAGACAAGAAGAACAAACATAATTACAAAATAGTAACCTGTAATCCCCTAGCAATAGCTTCCTCCTCAGCCTTGGTTGGCTCTATTTTGGATTCTCCTGAACACTCATTGTCTGAATCCACCTCTATGTCAGGAGGTGCATCCTGCGTTCAAAAGTAAAGAACATGTCTTAGAATTGACACCTCACTCCTGATTAAAGTACATGACTAGAATGTAACAGAAAATGAGTCATACTATAGCCTCTGATCGAATTCCATTTTCTTCCTTTCCTTCTGCACAACGAAGGGTATTAGATTTATTCAATCCTATTTCCTCTTTTGCTGCTACTGTATCAGAGTCCTCATAATTGCCATTTCCTTCAGCTTTTCCTTTTACACTGTCATGGCATTCCAGTGCAGCCTCCTTAAAAAAAAAATTAAAAATCAATCAGATAGCCGATATCTTCCTCTTTTATTTTTTTTGTTTACAGGAAACATAAAACTGACCTTGACCTGCATCACAGGGCCACTGCACTCATTAGCGGTCTTATTTTGATCTAATTCATTCTCAATATTTTCACCAACAGTAGTGTCTTTTCTTGATCCCAAATGAGGCAACGTAGGTGGGACAAATTTATTGTTACTTGAACTCGACGCTAAATTTGATAACTGCACAGGTTCCACATGAGAAGAATGATTTAGCATATCACAAGACTGACGAACTCCATGACCAATCATGTATTGTCTCTCTTGATTATGAGTAGGTGGAATGAAATATGGCGCCTGACAAGGGTTTTGATTGTCCATTCCCATTAACATCCTAGGATTATTACTCTCCACATTGCTCATAATAAATCCTGGACCAGGCATACCATTTGATAGTTGACCAGAAGTTGATGCTTCGTAAGAGAGAACATTGTGTATTGGATCATTACTTTGTCCATGTGGCAACCGAACAAAACCATCTGCTCCACGAGAATAAGGAACGTTACCATACCTATTCCCCTGTTCAGGTCCAGATCTGATGTATCGAGGATCCTCGTTATGAACATATGTCGGATTCAAATGATGACCGTCCGATAGAACTCCATGATGGTCATGTTGCATTCCATCTAAAGCAATAGTTGATCTAGGTTCCTCAGTTTGAGGAATCGCGATATGCTGCATATTCCATCCTCTTGCACGATTATGCGTATCATTGAAAGGGACACGATGGTCATTCTGTTCTCTAGAATACAACCCATGGTGATAGTTTGCTTCTGAATTTGGAATGTAAGAAGACCCTGGTTGACCATTTGCCATGTGAGGCTGCTCAATTGGTAGTTGTTGGTCATGATAGGCTTGATTTCGATTGGTTCCATCAAGAATATTGCCAGGAAAACAGGGTACACCATTTGGCAAGCCTCCAGAAGGATACCAGGCCATATTATCAGAGAATCTTAGCTGTTGTTGTTCATAGGGAGATATATGGTTCATTTGCTGCTGCTGCCAACCATATTCTTCAGAAGTTTTCTCAGGAAATTCTGGGTATTGTGGGCGATAAAGGGTTGATGAAGGTGAATTTGGATAATCAACCGCATGCCTTGGAGAGTGGTACGCAGGACTCCTATTACCATCAAATTCGTTGTTATACCTCTGAGGAGGTGGCTGCTGATGCTGGGCAGAATTCAGATGAGGAACTCTCAAATGGTGCAAGTTAAATTGCTGGAGCGGAAGATCATAATTATTCCTATGGTTCGGGATTCCATTGTCGAAATTCACCTGACCATAGTATTGATCAGAAGCATATACATCCTCTAATGAAAGGGTTACAGGTGTTTCAGAAAGGTGATTAGCTCTAAACTCCGGCGACTCACTATGACTATTTAAAGCATCAACATATCTCCTCTCAGTATCCCTATCATCTATTTCCATAAATTGTGAAGAAGCCTCTTGTTCAGGGTGAGAAAATAGAAAAATCCTTAATCTAGTGAAACCATCGCCAAACCCCAACTTATCATACTCTTCCATCATATTGATTACATCATCATCATTCACAACTGAAACTAAAGCATCCAGATCCTCATCTGGTTGTTGATATTTCAATACACCTGCCCCTTCATAAAGCTCTCTCAATTTGATCATAAGCTCTTCATAACTAATATCACGTGAAACACTCACTATTCGTGTTTCACCACCAACATACCTCAGTTTCCCATCTTGAGGACGAGGCAGTATGCTACCCAGAAAACTACAGAGAAATTTAACGCGAGGTGTTTCATCTGTAGGGCTTGGGACTGACCCAGTAGTTGCAGAAGGACTGCCCATTAATTAATAAAGCAGCCTGTTTTGATGGATGTTGCTGATCAGGGTTCAAAAACTTTGTATTACAGTATATATATATATATATTTTGAAAATGGAAAACGCAAGGATCCTCCCTAGATCCTACAGTCTGCAAAAGAGGAATAGACGCACACATATTGGTCACTGAGCTCAAATCGAAAATTAAAAAAAAAACCCAATTGGCGAGAGGCGATTCAGGTTAATAAATTAGAAGATCATGTTAAGAACGAACGGAAATAAATAAATAAAGAAAGAAAGAAAGAAATACCTGGAGATAACGATTGTTGGTGGACAGTAAAGAACAGGATGGAGTACACAACGAATAGAACAGAACCCTAATAACGAATCGAGAAAAGTGAGGAACGTGAATCTCCTTTCGCCGCTGTTGTGTATCAGTTTGTAGGTTGCGTTATATGTGCATTAATGGAGGAAGAGTAATGAGGAATTGAAGAGAGATCTTTTGGAGAAGACGATGATGAAGAAGATGATGATGACGAACGACCGCCATCGCTGGCTTCGTCGCTTTGATGCGATGCGACCCCATCATATAGACACACATATTGCATACTGTAACACGTGGCATCACTATGTTTCTCCGGTTTTTTATTTATCTTTTTTTATTTCTTTTTCTTTTTAGCATCTATTTCTCGCCATAAAGCATATACGTTATGCCCGCAAACAGACAATTCTCATTTCTTTTCTACTTTTTCTTTTTAATTGATCATTTTATAATTTATTAACAACCACAAAAATAATAATGAATATAGTGACTAATATTTCATAATCATCCTAGAAAATTGTATGATTGTTAGAATATTTTATTAAAAACTTTAAATTTTATAAATATATTGAGATATTTAAAAAATAATGATTGTAAATATGATATTTTTGGATAAAAAAAATTACATAATATTAATATATAATGATAAAATAAAAAATAAAAATAAATGGTATTATAGTATTTTGATCTTTCATGTGTAAAAAGTTATTTTTTGGAATAACTCAAATAAAGAGTGACATTAATTTATTTAAATGGTAATAATTTGTGATGATTTTGAAAATATATAATAATAAAATTTTAAAAAAGAAAAGAATATATGATATTTTAATTAATAAATTAGGTGAGGGAATTGACGAAAGAATAAGATAATGTTGTTTGAATTATTAAAAAAAATATTCAATTTTTATATTATTTATAAATTATTATTTTTAATATGTAACTACCTAATGTTGATTAATTTCTTACTAAAAAAATTAACAATTAGAGAATCTTCAGAATTAGAAAACTCTTATTCTAGGCTATTTTTGATTTTTTATAGTTTAAAAAAAATAAACTTTAATTAATATCCTTTTAAATTTTTAACATTTAAATTATTTAATTTATTAATTCAAATATTATTAATTTATATTTATTAATTTTAAATATAAAATAACATTTTAGTAATTTATCTTAAACAAAATTTTAAAATAACTCATAAAAATCTTACAAAAACAAATATCAAACCAGCCTTAATTGCACATTCCAATGATCTTATTAAATATTATCCATATGTGCCACCTACCATATGTTCCAAGAAAATATCATTTGTTTTTTTGGTTACTTTTTCCGGGATACACGTGAATATTATAATTTGTTAACAAAAAAAATAAAATATTCAAATTGTTGTGAACTTTGGATATTTAGTTTTTTTTTTTAAATAAATTATTTGTATTTAAATAAAACAAACAAGGTAATAAATTATATAATATAGAACAAATGGGAAAGATAAACTATTTATAAACTTATAAAATATACTCAACTTTAACCATTCAAATTATCTAATACTATCTAATTAGTAATTAAATGCGTATAAGCATGAAATTAGCTCTTAAGATAAACCTTTTTTTATTTAATTATTAATTAAAATTCTTATTTTATTTTTATAAAATTTAAAAGGTGGTAGGTATAATGGTTTATATATATTTAACTTGAATTATCACCATAAAAATGATTTTATTTTAAATTGCTCATTTTATATATATATATATAACTTTCCTTATACATTTATTTGTGTTTGAACACATTAAATATCTAAAACCATTTAAATATAAAATCGTTAATTTGTGTGTAAAATATTTACAAATTCCTATTATACATTATAGATAGGTCTAGTTATAGATCAATTTTTTAATATCTATTTTAAGGTTTAGTGCGGGCAAAATTTTCAGTTTCATCTTGAGATGACTTCTTCAACTTTATTTTTAAACGATGATGTATTTGTTCTGTTTCATTTGCAGACAATGATGTGGTAGACTAATAGGACAACGAGATCGTATATTAAGGCGACAACAAGATTGTTATTGACACCAAAATGGTTGATATCTCCTTAATAAGAATGAGTATAATTCAATCTGAACACAACATAGTTGAAACAAACATATTGAAGACCTTGGATGATCAATAATTTAAATTAGTTATTAAAAAAGGTTTAAATTTCGGACATAAAATAAGAATGGTTCATATTTGAAGTTATTTTATTATTCTAACTATTAGAAACAAAAATAAATGTCCAAAATATTATATTTATTATTCTAAATTTAAATATAGGTTCTACATATGTTCGTCCTACATATGTTCTAAGCAATCCTTCCAATTAATGATATTCGTCCTACATATGTTCTAAGCTGAAATCTTCATTGTTTCTATTAGTGATTTCACAAAGAAATTTAAAAAAAAAAAAAAATCAAATTTCATTGAAATAAAAGCAAGAGCAAAGTATTGTATCTTTCATTAGACAGTCTATCGATCATTGCAAGTTTCAATTATCAGGTAACATAGAGCAGAAATCGAATGAATTATGTTCTTGTTTTTTCTAATCAACATCAATAAAACATGAACCAAATAAAAAAGTAGTAATACAACAAATCAGAATTAGTAATATCTAGAAATCGTATGATGTATTTGATTAACTTCTAGAAGTTTCTAGAAAGCTTTGCAGCGGATACAACACATTCTGCCGGAAGACCACGGGGATGTTTTACCATATCACCGCAATAATCATAAACCATATACTTATCCTGCACCCATTTCATCCTTTCTCCAACAACCGAATTGAGTTCTTGACCAACAATATCGTTTAATCGATCATCACCAGAATTCAACCGTCGGAAATTTCTGTAAGACGCCATGAAAGGAGCTTCACTCCAGTTCGTCCTCACAAGCCCACCTCTCGTAGCCCATGAATCCGCGTTCCATAAGCTTCCATATACTCTCATTCGTTGCTTATTCGGATACGGAACTCCAATTGATTCCATGTTCTTGAAATCTCTTATGATTGTCCCATCCACACCGAATCTGATCATAAAAAGGTTTCATTTTTACTTCTTTTAAATAATGGGGATGAAATAATTACTTACAGAATGTGTTTTGGAGTCCAGATGATTGAATAAGTATGGAAATCAGCAGTTGGATCGAACCATAGATAAAACTGTTTCTCCCTGCCGCCGCCGCCGCGGCTGAAAACGTTGGTGTGAAGAAGGTAAGGTTCGCCGGTCGAATTCCCCAAGAATTCAAAATCAATTTCATCGTGCCCCTCTCCCCGAGAGGATAACTTCAATACACAACACTAGATAATTAGAAAAAGATGTAATCTTTCTTGAACTGACAAATACATATGTACATACATACATACATAGAATGAAGTGACGGTGCCGGCGGAGTTTCCGGGTATAAGTTTGATTTGCATATCGAATCTTCCAAAGATGTAGTCTTTTTTGGATTGGAAGGCGGCGCCGGAAGCTAAGTCCATTGATAGGGTTAGAAAACGACCTTTATCTTTAATCTTGGCTCGTTTGCTTCCTCCCCACATAATATCGAAGTCTCTGTTGAAGTTGGCATCGGCGAAAGAGAGAATGGAGAATCCGAGGAAGAATACGATAAAGGAAACAAAACCCATTTCCATGGAGATGGAGGATTGATTGATTGATTGAAATGGTGAGAAATAAAGACTCAAGTAGTAATGGAGTGGAGTGGAGACAGCTGGCTGAAGAAGAAAGAAAAGATGGAATTTTTAAGGTCCCCAATTTGAAGACAGACAGATAGACAGACAGACAGACAAGAGGCTCTTCTTTGCTTGCACCACGTTGTGTCTAGCCATGGATTGCCTCGAAATTGAAAGCAGAAATTACGTTTTTTAAAGTCAAATCAAACAAAACCTTAATATCTCACGGGATTTTTGTCATTTCTATGAACCATAAGGAAGGTTATGTGGGTCCATAGAGAGAGATCTTGTGACTCGCGCTCTGGTCCTTTTTCCGCCGATTAGTAAGTAGCTAGGAACTAGAAAATAATTAAAAATATTTTTACATTATGTTCAACCTTTAAAATAATTTGTAATAGACTAATCAATTAATAAATTTTCAAACTAATTAAATTTTCAACATTTTATATTTATTATATTATTTTGATTTTACTTATTTATATTATTGTTATATAAATAAAATTAATTTATATTTAAAATTTCAAAATTTTATTAATTATTATAAAAATGAAAATCATATAATTGATTTTGTAATTATTTATGTTTTTTATAATCATTTGTTTTGTAATTAATTAAAAATAAATAAATAATAATATATAATTATTTATTTTTTAAAAAATAAATTCTCTATTTTAAGAAAATATAGGATTTGTATTATTTAAATAAATTAATTCATTAATTAAAATATTTTTTTATTTAAAAACAATAAAATTTATTTTATTATATATTAATACCTTTCAAAAAATAATTATCAAAAAAATATCACCACGATCATTCTTTTTAATTTTAAATAATTCAAATTATTTAAATAACATCAATCCAAACTAGGCATAAGTAATTTAAAAAAAAAAAGTTAGAGATGTTAAGAATAGTATGTTTTTTTAATTAAATAATTATAAAAAATAAATAAATTTGACTCTAGAATTTACTTTGGTGTATTCAAAATTAATAAATATATACCTTGTTTGTTTATCCCATTTTATGATTTGTAAAAACTAATACTTAAAAATTTACAATGAATCCAAATGTAAAGAACAATATTCAAGCTAAGAAATGAAAAGAAACAAATTTATTAAATTAACTCAAATGAAAAAAAAAAATCTTACTTCATTAGTTAAATTTTCTATTAAATTATTTTTATTAATTTAAATACAAAATTATTATATACTATTATATATTTCAATATAATATAAAAGTTAAATAAATAAATTAATTATGACCCAAACTTGGGAGGGCCAGCCCTGCCTAGAATGAGCTGTTGGTTATGATTCCTAGAGAATATATTTAATTAAGGAAATTTTACAACAAACAAATTAAAAAAATATATATGAAGAAAATTAAGTTTGTTATGAATTAGAAAATGCGGAAAGTAAGGAATTTTCATTCCTTTAATCACGCCAATGGTACGTACGCGGTTTCACAGTAGAGAGGAAGAATAGTGGTTGGTTCATGATCTCTTTGCTGGCATTCAAATTCTCTTTCCATAGGTACAACTAATTGCAAGATTTTTACATTAAAATAGATGTTTACTCAAAATTCTCAAATCATAAAACATAATTGTATCAAAATGTAAAACATGTGTTTAAACCCAAATCATAAAACATAATTCTATCAAAATGTAAAACATGCGTTTAAACCCGAAAAACCTCAAAAAAATTCAAGATTCGAGAAATTTTAACATTGATTTTGCGTGTCGAAAATCTTTTATTAAAATAATATTTTAAAAATTTTATACAAAAATATATTTTAAAATTTTAAAATTAATTATAACAATTATTAATTTTATGATTAATTTTAAATAATATTTTGAATTTAAAATAATCATATTACAATTTGATTAAAATAAATCAATATTTTAAATTAATTAATTTACAAGATTATTTTTTTATGAAAGAATTGTCAATTAATTTTTAATTTAAAATCAACAAAATATTTTGTATACGTATATAAAAGTATATTTGACTATAGATTCTTTTAAGTTTGATATTTGGGAAAAAAACTTTGCAATATATCCTTCTTATCATTTAAAAAATAGTCTCTACTTTATAAAATATTGGCTTTTAAAAATTGAATTTATTATATTTTATTCCACCAATTAATTTTTAAGCTCTAATATACACATGTTTTTCTTGCATTCAAAATTGTAGAATAATACTTAAATGCCCATGATTATCAGAGAAAGTACATGAAAAATATCAGTTTAAGATATTGAATTTTAAAAATAAATCCAAACAGACCCTTATCAAATATATTTATTTTTTTTTTCAAATTTTTAAAAAAAATTTTGGGTTTCTACTTATTTTTTTTTATTTCAAACAAACCGGCCCTAGGACCGGTCCTCTCGGTCAAGGGTGACGATCCCTCGATCGCGGGCGATGGACTCCCGGTCGGGTGCGAGAGATCCTCTGTCGAAGCCAAGATTTCTCGGACGAATGTAGGGGAGTTCTCGATCACGCGCGTTGATCCCTCGGTCGGATGTGAAAGGTCCTAGGTCGGGTGTTGAAATCTCGGTAGGGGATAGAAATCCCATGTTGGGTGCGGGGAGTTCTCGATCGGGCTAGAATTCCTTGGTCGGTGCATAGGAGGGTTCGATTTTCTCGGTCGAAAATCGAACCCAACTGAATTCCTCGGTCGAACGTCAAGAACACAACTGCATGTTTAATGTGTTTGATTGGAGCCTCTATTCTTTGATTCGAGGGTATGGGAAGCTTCATCTAGTCTCATGGAACATTTATAACATCATCCTGATGCATCATTCGATCGGGATGATGTTTCATTTGATTCAAACAGTTCTTGGGCAAAAATTGGATTTTTGATTTAAAAGGCTGGTACAAAGAGTTACCAACATCTTCCTTATACATGTTATGGTCAAATAAAATCAAACCATGAACACTGACCGTTCATTTTAACCAACTAAAAAACTTAAATTTTAATTTTTATAAAATTTTGGTTTTTAATCAAACATGATTGAGATTACTTAGAATTGATCGAAATATACTCCTAACACTCTTAAAAATGTGTTAGGAGGTTTTTGGGTCACTGTTATTGAGTTATAACTCGAGAACAAAAACCCAATTTAAAAAAATTTTAAAATCAAATTTAAGTACTTTTTCATTTGATAGATTTATTAAAATTGGTTTCGACAAAAAACTCGCAAATGATTTCAGGATCGTTTTCCATCAAGAAATTGAACAATCAAGTAGTATATAAAACCGATCGAACTGAAATGTAAAATTTCTATTTGAATTCATAAATTGAATTACAACATTAATGGAAGCTTACAATGAGTTGGAGAACACTCCTAAAATCTTTTAGAAGCTTTGTGATTACCCAGAATCAAGCCTTAAAGCCTTACACAAAATTTAAAAAAAATCAAAAAAATCTTGAAAATTTTAATGATAGATTTTGTATAAAGTGGATTGAGGGATTATGATTTCGATCCCTTCAGTTTGCCTAATGGGAGCTATTATAGTCTCTTTAAGTCGGTTTATTGATCAAGTGAATCAAATTTCAAACAAAAGGTCATTAATGACTTTTGTCTGTTCTTCATCTAGTTGAGCATTTGAGCGTTGAGGGAGTCTTGAAATATTGTCGTTTTTGGACAAAGCGCAGATGCCTAGGTGTCACGTCTGCGTTGAGTGTTCCATTTGCGTCTAGGCTAACGACATTGAGGCGCGCGTTAGTTGATCAAGTGATGTGCGAAACCGCTTCTCTTTTGTGTTGTAGCGGGCTACACAATCCTTTGTTGTTCATTGGATGAAGCCGGGTGATATGCTGCACTGATTTTTTTTGGAAAACAACTTTCATTAAAAAAACTTAAAATAGAGAAAAAAATACAAAAGTTTAAGATCAGATTTAGACAATTTGTAGATTTGATAATGAAACAAGAATTGAATTACAGACCTCAACAACAATCAATATGTTGCACGTTTGAAATTTATTTTTTTCAATCCCTTTTGACCCAATTTTTTTAAGAGAAATTTTTTTAAATAATTATATTAAATATTCTAATATAATAAATCTTAACTTAATTAACCTTTTAAAATATTTTGAATTAACTAAATCTTTCTAATTTTCCTATTTATTAATTAAATAACATCTCATTATTTATTATAATTAATTATTTAAAATATTATATTATATATATGAGATTAAAATTAGATAATTCAGCTTTAAAATATTTAACTAATTTAAGGTAGTTAAGTTAAAAAAATCATTTAATTTATACAAATTAATAATAATAATTTCTCTTACAAAATATCAATTTAGTTATTAGAAATGAATTTGTATCACTCAATATTATCATTTAAAATTAAAAATTATAAAAGAATAAGGTTTCACAATTAACATATTTAATTAACTTTTTTATATTAAAATAATAATAACCCTAAAATAATATTTAACATATTAAACCAACTTAAATATTTAATATTTTATTATAATTAAAAAAAGTAAATTAATAATGGTTAATGCTTAAACAATTTAATTTAATATATATATAGTCTCAACAAATATTGAATAATAACATTAAATAATATAATTTTTATTTATAAATTTAAATATAAAATCCACTTTAACAACTAAGAATCTAATTTAATTTAAATAAAATTATTTTAATATATATTAAAAATAAAATTATATTTAAATATACAATTAGATTTTAAATAAATATATATTCTCTTAACAAATCTAATCTACTAATATTAATATTGCAAATAAAATAATTTCAAAATAACTCAATCTTAACAAATTTATTTGATATTGACTTTTTCTAGATATGAACTAATTTTATATCCTTTGACAATGTATAATTTTCGGGAAATGATATAGGGAACGAATTGGGGGAACGAAATGGGGAGCGAAGCCACCTGGCATGCCACGGAGGAAAGAGAAAAAAATTACATCTCCTCTCTAGCAAACCCTCAGATCATTTCCCGCTCATCAAACAAAACCCTCCTTATTCTTCTTCTTCCATTTTCTTCACCCTCGGCACGCTGTTTATCATCTTCTCCTTCCATTATTTAGATTCGTCTTCATTCGCGCTGTCTAGCTTCTTCTCCTTATATTCTTTAGATTCGTCTTCATCCTCGTCGTTTAACTTCTTACTGTTCTTGCGTCTTCATCCTCGTCGTCCTTCCGTTCTTTAGGGTTTAGGGTTTAGGGTGTTTAACTTCTTACTGTTCTTGCGTCTTCATCCTCGTCGTCCTTCCGTTCTTTAGTTTCGTCTTCATCCTCGTCGTTTTCTCCTTGCGTTTTGTTTAGATTCGTCTTCGTCACTGTCCGACTGTCCGATTAGCTTCTTCTTCTAATGGTATATCTTCTCTGCCATCATAGCTTACTTTTTTCTTTGTTTCATTGTTCTTCTGTTTGTTTCTTGGATTCACGTTTTTCTGTTGTTATGTGATTGTTATGTGTAGGAACCAATATGTAGCTAGAACCTGTATTAAACTGTTAATATTTTTGTTATTTTCAAGAACCTGTATAAAACTGTTAATATTTTTGTTGGCTTGTGTTGTCCTCTGTTTTGTTCTATGTTGTCTTGTGTCTTAAACTATGATGTCCCGTGTCTTAAACTATGTTGTCCCGTGTAAATATTGAAGTTGCTCTAAATGTTAATATTCTGATGTCATTTGTGTTATTGTAATATGTTGTTCCGTGTTTTAAACTATATTTTTTTCCGTTTTAATGCGTTTTATCCAATGTCTTCCTGCATTTTATTAAATATGTTGTCATGTATTACTGTAATATGTTGTTCATGTGTTGTCATGTATTCTTTGTGCTGATTTCTCTTTTTTGTCTTATGTAGCCCTATGGATGAACCATCATCACCATGTACCGAAGACAAAATTCCCAATGTTGGGATGTCGTTCATTTCTAAAAATAACCTACCAACAATTGGGGACATAAATAGGTATATCTTTTTGTTGTTTATGTAGTTAGATTGTTAATATTCTGTTGTTTTTAAAAACCTGTGTAAAACTGTTAATATTTTTGTTGGCTTGTATTGTCCTCTGTTTTGTTTTATGTTGTCCCGTGTTTTATACTATGATGTCCCGTGTCCTAAACTATAATGTCCTGTATTTTTATACGTTGTTGTCACGTTTTTTTGTTGTTTTGTGATTGTTCATGTGTTGATTTCTGTTTTTTGTATTCTTATGTAGCCCTATGGATGAACCATCATCTCATTGTACCGAAGACAAAATTCCTAAGTTTGGGATGTCGTTTGTTTCTGAAAATGACCTTAGAGAATTTTATAGATTGTATGCACAATCAATGGGTTTTGGAGTCCGAAAGTTGGGAACAAGAAATGGACCAGATGGCAAACAAAAATTTTTCTCTATTGGATGTGCAAAAAGTGGTTCGTTTACGCCAAGGGGGAAGAATATATTTCAACTTAGACCTTCCACCAAGACCGATTGTAAGACCAGGATCAACATTGTTGTGAGGAATGATTTTGATTTTCAGATTAGTAGTGTCATTCTTCAGCATAATCATCCTTTGAGTCCTTCAAATTCAGCATAATCATCCTTTATGTTTTCCAAAGATAACTTTGTTTTGGATTTACTTTCTTGAATTTGATGAATTCATCATCAGTTGAGTAGTGGATGTCTATGTTTCTTATTTTGAAATGAAATTATAACTTTTAATTTGTGTAAATCAAATGTTTCTTATTCATCAAACTCTTTTTATGCAGGAATTGATGGAATTGAATGAAACATGATGATGCAAAGACTGTACTCATTCTTTCTTTCTTACTTTATTTTTTGCTTCTTTCAGCAAAATATGTCCAGAATCATCATGTATGTATTCATTCACCATTTAACTACTACTTTTAATCATAATAATAATAAAACTGAACTCCGGTAGGACTCTTGCTGCCTCTGTCCGTGCCTGGCTCAAGAGCACAATAACGACAACAACTAGGATCATCAACTTTGACAAACCATTCTTAAAAGATCCTAGTTGATGGTTGTCAAAGTTGATGATCCTAGTTGTTGTCGTTATTGTGCTCTTGAGCCAGGCACGGACATAAAATTTTAAATATTTATCTATAAAATAACAAGTTAAACAAAGAAATTGATGTCTAGAATCCTAAATATTACTTGTTATTGAAAAATTAATCTTTATTATTTAAAATAAAATTTACTAATTTCGAATTTTACCATAACAAGTTTTAATACATTTTAAAAAAAAATTCTAACATAAAGAAATAATATTTATCTATATTATAGGTTTGTGAATTGTAGTTTAAAAAATTAACATCATATTCAAATAAGTGTATAATATTTAATAATTTAGTTTAATTCATATCTACTACAATTTGTAATGTCTAGTAAGAATTTCAATTCCATTATTGATTATTACTAAAACAAAATTGTTGTTTAAATATAATGTATTATGACCTTGAAAATAAATTAGAATAATATTAAAATAATTGTATATCTTCCTTTCAGGCTTATTGCAGTTAGGAAGAAATTGATGTTCCATTTCAATGAAGGGTTAAATACAATCCTGCAAGGTTTGGGCCGCAATGCCATTTTCTACTTTACGTGAGAACCTGGAGCATTTAGGAACAAGTATAAATTTCAATTTTTTTATTAGATCTGATTAGTAAGAATAAATATACTATTAATTTTTTCATAAATAGTAATATGATTAAAGTAGTGTGAGCATAAATGATTAAACGAATATAAAATGAGTTCTTGAAAATTTTGAGGTTATTTATAAATAAATTAAAGAAAGATTATAAAATATTAATTAAATTGAGATATTATTAAACGGTAGAAAGTTAGTTAATAGGTAGAAAATGTCAATATTAATTAAATTAGCAAAACAATACTTTGAGTTGCACGTAAACCAAAACACATACATTAAAATAAAAAGTTTATAAAAAAATCCATATAATTTTTTTATGTAAACTAAAAGATATATAAATTACAACTAATGATAGCTACAGCCAATAATAATGATAGTAACCAATAATATTTTAAACATGCAGCTCATCTAAATAAATTTGAAATTGATAATAAATAAGTTTTTAAATAGTTAAAAGCTTCATTTTTGTTTCCTATCTAATTATTGTTTAATATATTTAATTAATATTGAATTTTTTTAATATTTTATTTAATTATATAATATATTTGAAATTATTATTTTGTTAATAAATTTGGTTTAATTAATTAGTTAAAATTATTTCATTCATCCAAACTGATTCAACATCACTCTTATGAAGGATTTGGTTAATTATTTCTCATATCTTTCTTTGTATGAATCCTAGTTTCTCATTTCGTCTAAATTTGAGCTACAACTGCTACCACATAAATTCTATACACGTTTACAATTTAAATTTCATCAACAAATTATAAAACTACGTACAATAAGAGAATGTAATAAACTAATTTCCATAGAAAATACAATAAATATGACAAAAACATTGAACGAGAACATGCCGATCCATGTTTTATAATTAGTGATCAAATTGTGCGTTGCACAAACTTCTGTACATATTTGAGATGTCGTTAATTGTCTCGGACAGTTTTGTCTCCATCTCAAAGTCTTGAAAGGTCTATAAACATACAAAGAAAGTTAAGGTTGACGACAACTTTTGCAGGTGAATAGCGAAATTAACATGAAGGCTAGACGCTTTTTCCATTCTAAAAGCGATATAACGAGGGAAATTGGGGAAGAAAACGAGATAATGATGTAACATCATTAGCTGAAAAAAAAAAGTGTAAAAGAGGAGAATTTTTTTTTTCAGCCAATAGATTGTGTCACATTATCATTATTCATTTGATACTATATATATACAAATACTAAATACATGCAAGTTTGTTGGAAAAACTCAAAATAAACACTCACAACCCATCCCTAAATCAATAAGCCATCAAGAAGAAAAATGGAGTGCAAGCCACTCAACAACAAAAGACAAATATATATGGGGCAACTCAAATATTACATGAATGAATTAAAATTGAAAGCAATAAGTCATAAGTGACAGCAGTCCTAGATTTGGTCCAAACGATCTTTAACGGATATCTGATCATCATTGAAAAATCACTTATTATGTTCGTCCATACATTTCAAATAACTAGTACTAAAACACGGCAATCCAAAGTTTATGGTCAACAATTGAGGCTCAAAGGAGTCATTTCACAAAGAAAATTCACAAATTTCTAGAGATCGAGGTTTCATTACATACCATGAATTTTTTTTACATTACGAGTTACCTCAAAAATATTACAGGCCATGAGTCAATACGAGAAATATTAAAGAACCGCCTATACAACATAAATTTACACCAATCAACTCAATATCAATAAGAATCATAAGATCAAAGAAACACCTCAATCGAGCTAATTCTAGTACACCCTTTCTTTTTGTATGGATAAAACACAAAGTTAGGAATAGACAAAAACAAGAAAAAGACATAAGACAAATAAAAGTAGATGTGGAAATACTAGAATTAAGATTGATAGGAATATAAATTAAGTATCCAACTTAACTAAACCTTATACTAAGTAAACCCTAGAAGTACCCTCAACCAACTCTTTCAATACAAAACATCAACGTGACCTTGGATATAAGAAGCTAAACTATAATAAAAAAAAAATCGTAAATAGTCCGGATGTAAAGATTCAAACTAATATCTCGAGAACGTACACTAGACATGATCAAACAAAATAGTTTAATTTGGACCTTCGAGACATAAGATGTACAATCCCATGTAAAACAGTTTTTACATAATATCAGTTTTGGTTTTGGTTCTAGTCATGGTTTGGACAAGTCAGTTACAACTCAATATCATATATATTTGAAATGTAAGTATATAGCTAGCTAGAAATTAAACTAGAAAACATGTTTCATAAATGAACATGATATCCGTGTACGTATTCTTCTTCTAAACAATAAAAGCTAGTAGGCACGTCCATTTCAAAATGACGTTTTCTTTAAAACTCTTGATTAATTAATTTTGTGGGCCGGGGACTTAATTAGCTATATACATAAATTCATCACTTTATCAAATACATGTAAATGATCAGCAGATTCTTGTATAACAATGGAGAGTAACTCAAGTTTGAGGAGATCAGAAGGTGTTATTAGGTTTCTTATTATAATTCTGCTTGTGGTTACGGTTTTTTTGACAGCCTTTGATCGCCAAACCAGTTATCTTTTCTATCAAATTTCCATTAAAGCCACTTACAATTTCTTGAATGCCCTCGTGTAAGTTCTTTTCATCTCTTCTATCTTTTTCGGATTTGAAAATATGTTTGTGTCATCTTTTATGTTGATCGACTATATTTTGAATAATTTATTATTTATGAGTTTACACAATTATGTGTTTTATCATTTCTAAACAAAAGAATTAATATGACAACTTGTAAATGTTTATAGTTACATTGTTATTAATTATTTTTTTCAAAAAAAAATACAATAGTGTGGTGGTGTGGGTTCATTCTGGGGCTGCTATTTACAATCTGCTACAACTTGGAAGATGCATCTTCTTCTCTAGATCTGATTCAGACCCTCTTCAAACCATTAATGGAACTGCAAAACCATCCTCTTTTCAGCTCACAATTGCCTCCATTTGTTTCTTAATGGATCAGGTTCTTTATTCTCTTTGTTCCCATTCTATGATTTTCGTTCCCATGTAATGGCTTGTACCGAATCGTTAAAAACGGGCTTTCACCCTCTTATTTAGGATTTTCGTAAAAAAAATTGATATCATGAATTGTATTGTAATAATTGGATTAAATTTGTACTCGAGTTTGTAGGTTATATGTTATGTGGTGTTCTCCGTCAACTCAGCGGGGGTTGAGGCAGCGGCTATAGGCATAACGGGTTCAAAAAACTTCCAATGGATGAAATTGTGCAATAAATTCACAAAATTTTGTGTTCAAGGCGCTGTGGCTCTGTTGTGTGGTTATGGGGCGTGTATATTGATGATTGTGATTTCGTCGATATCTGCTTATAATCTATTTCGACACTTCTCCCCTAACAAGTTGTTGGTCCTAAAATGATGGATGTGTAACTAATGAGCAATTATCTCGATGAATATAAGAAAATATGTATACCTCTTTAATATGTCCATGTTAAAATGTAACATGTAAGAAAGTTGAGAGGTCTAAATAAAAATAAAAATAAAAATAAAAATGTTGTTACATATTTATAATTGCATAACTAGCTAGTAACTATTGTGAGTATAATGTATGTATTGATTTAAGTATATTTAGGATGTTTAAGTTATACAACTTTCAAATTAAACCAAAGTTGTATATTTTTTTTAATAAAATAAAATTAAGCATGGATTTTTTTTTTTTAAAAAAAGAGTAAAAATTAAATAAATACAAAATAGTTATTTAACTCGAATGTCTTTAAAAAAGAGCAATAAAATATTCACACGAATTCACAGTTTTTCCGAATCTAATCTTCGACATCATTATGATATATAATAGCATTGTGAATAGTATTTAACGACATACTTTGGTTGTTAAATGTTCTTCTTCCACTAGAAAAATATAGGGATAAAAATTCGTTTTCTATGTCTCGCTTTTTTAGTCTCCCCGATCCAGCATCTCAATAGCCACCGACGGTCTCTGGCATAACCTATTGGATTCTAGTCAAATTACACACAAAAAATTCTATAATATATTTGCAACAACGTGACAATGTAAAAATATATGATAACGACTCACAATAATTATGCATTTTCACATACATCTATCATTAGTGAGAATTCCGGGGTGAATAACACTCCAACCAAAAAAAGAAATCTTGGTAGATATCTTAGACTCCCATAAATTTTTCCAACAATAATTATTCGGACAAAATTGATTGAACAAAGTATAACAATGTCTCACATAAAAGTTATTCAAATCACGTCACCGCATAGAATCCCGAGAAGACGACTTTAACCTTATTTCTAACCATAAATAAAAGTCTATCATTGAACATTATTTCCTCTTTGTTCAATCTTCTTTTTATATATATATATGTATATATATATATATGTATATATATATACATATATGTATATATATATATATATATGTATATGTGATGCGGTTAGAAAAAAAAAATCCTTAAACTGAACGTTAAACATATCTTTTATCGATACATCTCTACACATATAAATATAAACAAGTTTAAGAAAACATTCGTAAAATATTTAGTACCACACCAAATATAGTTCCAAAAGTTAATTGAGCGTTCATTACCCACACTAAAACTAAGTGTTTCCGATAAAACCTTCCAAATGATATAGCTAGCTAGTTCTGTCATTTTTAAAATAAGATCTTAAGGCTTAAGCAAATATAAATATATTTTTTTAAAGAAAAACAGATGCTTAAAAAAAGAGAGGAAAACAAATTAAATCAATTATCTAAGATTTGATAATTATACTTGGTTGTATTATTAAAAGTCACATCATTGTAATTTATTAATAATTGTGAGATAATCTAAGTTGTTTATATATATATATATATATATATATATATATTAAGGGCTTGCTTGATGTTTGATTGAGTTTTTATCCTTTTATTTCAAAACTCAAACATTATATTAACAATGTAATTAATAATTTTATCTATTTAAATACCAAAACTATTCTCTAATTTTATTCTCTCTCTATTATCCACTATTTTCTCACCTAAACCATATTCTCTAAACTCAAAAGGATAAATTAATTTTTAAATTTTAAAAACCATTTTTTTCTTAATTTTTATAAAAAAAAAGGTTTTAAGAGAAAACTCAATTAAAATCTAAAAAATTCTTTCCTCTCCAACCAGCACTAAGTTAAACTCATTTTATAATATTTTTTAAAAAAAAAAAGATTAAAATGATAATATTGAGTAGCCATAAATTTTAAAGGATAACAAAGATATTAAAATAAGTAACAACTTAATTGACAAACAAAAATCTCCTAAAATTTTAGAAAAAAAAATTCAATCCGATCTTCTTCTCTTCTATCTTATCCAATATTTTTCGATCTTCTTATCCCAATTGTATGAGAGTGACCTTTAGTAAAGTAATCATACAAATATTTAATATGATTAATTCATAATACAATAATATTTAATATGATTTAGATAGCAATTAAATGACAACACACATTAAACATACACATATTTAATTGTAATTCACAGTAACCATCTTTTTTTTACATGAATGCGAATGTCTTCCCTTTACCTTACAAAGGTTAATTTTTTTTGTTTATATATATATATATATATATTTATTTATTTATAATTAGCGAGTATGACACAATCATTCGGTGTGAAATTCATCTCATCCCGATCAATTTTCAAGCCTTGCTCTTAGGTTTTTTCGAAGGATTTTACCCGAAGGAGCTTTTGGAATCTCATCGGTGAAGAACACTTTTCTTATTCTCTTGTAGTATATAACCTATAAAAAAATAAAAAAATAGTTAGTTTACAATATAGATAAACATTAACAAATACGATTTTATTCAGTAACCTGATCTGATATGTATTTCATAATATCTTCCTCATTTATTTCTGAACCATTCGATTTAACTATAAATGCAACTGGAATTTCTCCTGCACGTTCATCTTTCATTCTGCATTAATACAATAAAAAGAATTATTCAACTTATGAGTAATTAAAGTAATTATTTTGTTTAAAGTAAAAGGTAAATGTTTCGAATATTAACGCTACAACTGCAGCTCCAGCTATGTTTGGGTGGGAAATCAACATGGCTTCGAGCTCAGCTGGGGCAACCTGAAAGCCACTGTATTTGATCATTTCTTTCAATCGGTCAATGATGAAGACCTCATCGTTTTCGTCTATGTAACCGATATCACCCGTGTGAAGCCATCCGTCTGAATCGATTGTTTCTTGTGTCGCTATTGGGTCATTTAGGTAACCTGCAATTGTTTAGTACTACCTTAAATTAATTTGTTTTGTGGTCTTTGCCAAAATAAAAATAAAAATTTGTCTTAGTTTTATTTCATACATATATAGAGAAAACAATTTTGGGAACAGTCAATATTAGTAATGTTTCAAAACATTATCTAAATTATTGTATGTATAAAAAAAAAAGAATATAATCCAACTCTAACAAAAATGTTTACAATAAATTAATAATAATGTGGTGAAGGATATTTAATTAGGTTAGTTGGAGGTTGGCAAAGTAGTTGATCTAATCTATAAGATTAATTATCTATGGCCCATTTTAGTGTATGATCAATTTATAATATTAAAATGTAAGGTCATATTTGTACGCGTCTTATTTATTTATCAACACCAATTAATTTAGAGCCTTTTAAATATAAATTTAACTTCAATCTTTAATACATAGACAAAACTACTCTAATATACTAATGAATTAGGCCTATTATTTAAATAATATATGCTATTTTAAAATTTATGATAAATAATAATTTTAATTTTTTTTTTGAGAAAGTGTAGAATTTTTTTGGTAAAAAAACTTAAAAAATTATTAATATATAATGATTAAATATGTTTTTTTTTTTAAAATAGAAGATATTTTAATATTTTAGTTAGGTTAAGTTATTTTAATAATTCAAACCTAAATAGAAATTAGTTATTTTAAAAATATATATTCTATACAAACATTCTATAATCTTATAAATAAACATTACATAAGTCCAAAGACTTTTAAAATTTTCAAAACTTTCCACGTTTAATTTCAACCTTATATTTTGTAAATGTAAAATCAAATGACATGACTTCTTGCTTTTATTGAAGTATAACCCTAGCAAGTATTCAAATATAGAATGCTTGTGTCAAGGTTACCGACTCTACTTGATATTTAAAAATGCTTTCATAAATTAGGTTTGAACAAATTAATTATTATAATTGAGGTTAGGTATATCTATATATCACACGGGCATTAGTATAATTATTAGTTAAGACAAAAAAAATGATATCTTCATGCAAGATTTTCAAGCTTAGAATTGAAGTAAATTGAAATTAAGTACCTTTCATGATTTGATGACCTCGAATCCAAATCTCTCCGGGCTGGTTCCTCGAAAGCGAGACATTGGAATCAGGGTCAACAATCTTCATCTCAGCGTTCCTCACGACCGTTCCACAAGCTCCAGATTTTACCTCCCAAGCCTCCTTAGCAAACCCGAGGCACATGGCAAGAACCGGCCCAGCCTCGGTCATCCCATAACCCTAATAATTAATTAATATGCATTCACTAATCTATCTCCATCCCCATATTTTTATAAACAATCAAAACATTTTACCTGTCCTAGTACAGCATTCTTAAGCTTAGGTCTAACCGCATCCTCCAGCTCCTTCCCCATTGGCGCCCCGCCGGACATTGCTATCCGGATCGACGATAGGTCATAATTATCCACAACCGGACTCTTTGCGATCGCTAGTGCGATTGTTGGTACAATCGGAGCGACCGTCACCTTTGTTATTTAAATAACTATTAACAATCTTTTTTTTAAAGACTCGAACTACATGCGTTGCCAAACTCTACCACTTTAATACTATATATAGATATAGACAATAGTTTAATATGATTCTAAGGTTTATACGTACCTTATATCTCTGCACTAACTCCATCAAATGAACGATCTCGAACTTCTCCATGATTAAGATCGCCGCCCCAACGCGAAGCCCGCACAAGAGAACCGAGTTGAGGGAGTATATATGAAACAATGGAAGAAAGCACATGATAACATCATCACTTTTGAAATAGAGGTTTGGATTGTCGCCGTCAACCTGCTGCGCCACGCTGGTGACTTGTCCCCTGTGAGTCAGCATCACACCCTTGGGCAAACCGGTTGTCCCCGACGAGAAAGGAAGAGCTATTATATCGTTAGGGTTTATATCAACCTCGGGGATATCGTGTTCACTGGCATCAGTAAGATCGGAGAAACGGAGAAATTCATGATTATTATTATCAATGCATACGATCCTCACTCCATTTATCTTCGCGAATTCGGAGATTTTCTCGACATAACATGATTTGGTTATGATGAGCTTTGCCTTGGCGACTGAGGCTTGTTTGGCGATTTCGGCGGGAGTGTATAATGGGTTGGCGGCGGTGGCGATGGACCCTCGATAGGAGGAGCCGAGGAACGAGAACACGAACTCCGGGGAGTTGTGGAGGAGGATCATTATAACATCGCCTTTGTTTATGCCTAGGTTGTTTAGACCCGCGGCTACTCTTCTAGAAGTTAGCTCTACCTCGGAGTAGGTGTAGATTTGGTCGTTGGAGGCGTTGATAAGACAAGGCCGGGAACTAAATTCTGAGATTTTTTCAAAACAATAGCTATGAAGTGGGAGATGATCTGGGATGTAGATGTCCGGCAACTTTGATCGGAATATGTTTTCTTTTTGCTCCTTCTTCTCCTCCATCATCATCGTTCTTGATTGTGTTAGAGATAGAGAGATTAAGATTGTGTTAGGATGGAAAAACAAACAAAATATTACTTTATATATATATGATAATAAAAGTTAAGGGTAATAATAGAGCAGGATAATTTAGTATCATGAATTAGTTAGTTGACTTAAATCTAATATGATTAATAAATTTCAATTACATATTGTTACATATTCCCGACACCAAATTTTTATTCTCTGTTAATAAAAATAAATAAGTTAGGTTACACATTTAATATTGTTATTTACTTATATTAAACACAACAAGCTAATATAATTTACAATAGCCAATATATCAAATGAAGCACATCGTGGCACATGGTGGACTCCACGTACATGAAGCATTGAAACAATTTTGTTTGTTAGATTTAAAATTGGAATAAATAATGAAATAGTCAAATGATGTAGTAATATAAGAAGAACAAAAAAGTCATGCTCAAATTAAATAACAATTTCACCATTAATTATCCTAACCCACAATTGGACAAGAAAAGAAAATTCATATTTATAGCTAATCAACCCCCCCACATCTAACCTAACAACTATTCATTTATTTTAAATGTAATAAATAAAGAGACAATAAAGCAAAAAATAAATAAATCAACAAGAAAAACGTTAAAGTAAAACAAGATATATAAAAAGCAGTGACATTCTAAAGGTGAAGCAGAAACATATACACAACATCAGCACCAAAAAAACACAAAACAAACAATCAAATGGACTTTCTCACCCTAATATATATTCTTAATTTTAAGTAAAAAATATTATTTAGAGGAAATTATGAAACACTAAAAAGGTTCATACAAATCAAAAACTAATATATAAATTATTAAACTAAAATATTGAATCAATTTTCATTAAAAACACCTTAATTTAAATTTAAACAAGATTATGTTAATCACGTACAAAAATAAATTAGATTTTAAAAAATTTAAAATTTTCTAAGACCAACCAAATTTAAAGTAAGAGATACAAATGAACTCATCTGATAGTGATAATTAAGATGCATAATAAATAACTTTAAGATTACACTCTAACTAGATATCAAAATTAAATCAATTTATTCTCAATAAATATCACTTTTATTACACTTTAATTAAATTATTAATTTATTCTCAATAAAGATCATTTACACTAATAATAGTAATACTTTCAACATTAATGATGCATATATATATGCTTAAACTAGTTCTACTTTTATCATATATTATATATGTTTAATAAAAAAATCACCAACTACCAACTTACTTAATTATGAAATTATTAAAACTGAATTTTCAAGTGTGAATGAAAATGCATATAGTATTTATTAATATATAATGATAGAATATTTTATTTAAATTAAAAATATTTTAATATTTTAGTCAATGAAATAATTTTTATTTTATTTTTATATCAAACCGAATAAGACCTATTTTTTTAATTTACATTAATTAAAATTTTAAATTTTATTAAAATAACCATAGATAAAACCGTCAAACATTGAATTCGGTAGGGGCAATTAGATAAAATTGTATATTGTAAATTGACGCCGAAATAATTGACAATTATTAACTTTAGAGGTGAACATTGGGTGGATGAATCCGAAATACTAATTCGGATTGGATTGAGATCAGATCGGATTGAGTCCGAATCGGATTAAATTCGGATAGGATTAGAATTATATGAATTTTTTTATAATAATAAATTTTAAATATATATATAATAATATTTTTAACGATTTTTAACTTTCAATCAATTTAATATGAGCGTAGATAAGTATTCATGTTTAAGTTAAACTCGATAGTCATATAATTATATGAGAAATGACTTGGGTAACGAAGTTATAACGAAAGTAAAACCCCGAATTTGATGTATCCGGTTAGACGTGTAAGAGATTTTTTATTTCTTTTTTTGAAAAATGGCCATATTGGTAACATTTTTAACTTGATTTTCAGTTTACATTCTAATAAAATGTCTTGAATATGGCTATTTTTAATTTTTATTTTAGTATGATTTTTTTTAGAGAGATGATTTGGAAAGAGAATTTTGTGAGAGAATTTTAAAAGAAATGACAATCTGATTCGTTAAAAAATTAATAAATTTTTCTCTATTCTCTATTCTCTCTTCACACTTTACTCATTTTTTAATTAGTGATACAGTGACACATCGTTACTTCTCTTAAATTCTCTCCCTAATTTTCTCTCTCTTGCACAAGTGACAAACGATTTTAGATTTGTGACTTTATTTTCGTTTTCAACTTCGTTGTTCCTGTCACGACTCATAATTTATATATTCATACACAAATTTATAAATATAAATATTTTCTTAATTAATTAAATGATTGTAATATTAACCTTAAACATCATCTTTTTCTCTTTGTTCAAATTTTTTTCGCCCTCTGATTGTTCTTTAGCATCGCATGGTACCTTATTTTCTTTTCATCACTTAGACTTGGGTTGATGTTGCATTTTGTTTGTTCTGGCAGTCTGTTTAGTCGGATCAGTTTTTTTGTCTCGGATTTTTATACTTCAAATAATACTCTCAATCATCAGTGGGTCATTTGTTGCTCATACCATTCGATTGTGTTAATGATCATTTCTCAAGTCTGTGTTCGTCCCATTCTTATCAGCAAAAGAGACAGAATAATCAGATATGGAGTTATTTTTTATTTTTCTAATAAAATGTTACTCGATTTAATCTTTCATATTTAAGACCTATTACATGTATCCTCTCATTATTTGTATAAATTTCTCTCAACGACCATATATGTAGATGGTCAATTTTCATTTGGCATGACCTTTTTCAGCGTTGCTTAACTCTTGGTTAAGGATAATTTTAACTGCTGCTCTGAATATTTGATAGAGATTCTTCCGACACCGTTTCATTGTTTCGTTGGACTTGTTACTAAAACAGTCATCGTTCTGTAACTCAAATTAGTTCGCCTTTGGAGAAATCCCAACAATTCGTATAATCATTAAATACTTTTCTTTGTGAGTTTTATTTTTTTAAATTGTGTATGTAGTTTAATATTTAGATCATTAATCATTGATTTTGATTTTGCATTTTCTTATATTATTTACTAATTAATTTCACATTTAATTCAATGAGAATTAATTCTTTATAAAAGAAATTATAGGTAATATTTAAAATCAAAATGATTAAGTTGAAGAATAATAAATATATTACAAATTTATTTAAACTTTAATAATTATTTAAAGAATTTAACCAAACCCAAATCAAGAAATGACATGTAGGATTACACCTAATTCCACGGTAGCCAGATAGGCAATGTCAAAGAGCAAGCAATTGACCGAGTCCGTCTTTGATTTACAACCCAAAGAAAAATAACAATTAACCCTCGAACTTATATACCATAATTAAATTCCCCTTAAACTTTAAAAATATAAAAAAAAACCCTAGGCAGAAACAGAACTGAAACTATTTCCCCTGCAGTAATGGAGCTCAAGGGAAATCTGTCTTTCAATTCGGAGCTGGCGATAGAAATTAGATATAAAAATATCAGCTTTATTGTCAATATCGTCATCGGATTGTCCGCCGGCGCCGGAGAGTCCGCTTGCGGTTCTCAACAACGGTCCTAACGACTCCGATTCGGGTTCTTGGTCCATGCATACGATCAGTCCCTGCGGCGGCTGGTTGAAACTGAGGCGGCGATTGGTTAAGAGAAATTGGTGAATGTTGAAGTTTAAGAGGAATTTGATCTTCTTTACCGCCGTCTTTAGCCGCCGGAGCAATATCCAGTTGTCGGAGGAGGCCATAAAGTTAAGTTTTTGCCTTTTGTGGATTTCTTATTTAATTTATTTATTTTTAATTAATTAAATGAGGAAGAGATATTTATACATAAGATAAAGATTGCTTAGCGGCTAACATGAATAAGGCGTGTAGAAAAGGAGTATCGTGTAAGGTGAAACGGTGGACAATTTTTATTATTTATTAATTAATTTTGAATTTTATTAACAATTTCCCTTTTTTTTATTATTATTTAAAATTACTTTGGTTTTAACATTGAATTTGAAAAAAAACAAATCGTTATTAATTAAGATATATTTTAGAATAAATGTATTTTGGTAGAATTTATAATTTTATTTTCAAACACAAATAGAACCTCAAATTTAAGGTGTTTTAAAACTAAAATAAATAAATATATATAATCAAATTAAAAAAACTAAAATAAATAAATATATATAATCAAATTAAAATGAATTAACTTTTTGCCCGTAAAGATTTAACTGTTTAATAATGTATTAAAATTTAAGTAATTTTTTTAAATTAAAATTTAATCTCTAAGGGTGTGTTTGGTAAACTTAGAATTGACACTAGAATTAAAATTGGAGGATCAAATTCTAATTTTAAAGTTTGATATACCCTTTAAAATTAATAATTAGATTTGAAATTAGCAAATTATAGTTCTGAATTCTATTATTTTTAAGTTTAAATGGTAATTATATTTTTTTTAATGTGTTTTTAAACAAAATAACTTTTTATTTTATCATTTAAAACATAATTAATTTATTATTATTATTTTTTAATTTAGGAGATTAAAATATTAAATATATATATATATATTTGTAATTTAACATTTTGATATATATATATATATATATATATATATATATATATATATATATATATATATATATATATATATTAATTTAAGAAGTTAAAATGTTGGACCGATATTTTGTTTTTGAATTTAGAAAGTTAAAATATTAAATCGATATATTTTATTTTTTAAATCTTAGAAGTTAACATTTTGAACCGATATTTTTTTTTAATAAAAATCGTAACTTAAAAAAATCTTTTAACACTTTAAATATCTTAATTGATTATGTTAAATTAATATTTTATAAAATAAATAATATATATTAAAATTGTTTTTATTATATATATATATATATATATATATATATATATAAATTGGGATTGAATTAATACAATTCTCTAGTTTTCTCAACAAGCCATCCAAACCTACCCTAAAAGAAGATATTGATATTCACAAGGTATTTTGTGAACTTTGATTAGGGTTGACAATCAGATAGGTTCGAGGGTTTGAGTTGATATGTTTGAAAGGTTGAACGATAGTAATTAGGAATCTTAATCTGACATATTTAATAATTTGTGTTAAAAATTTTAACTTAAACTTCATCGGTTTATTTTTGTTTTTAAAAAAAAATGTTTTAGAGCATAAAGAATGAAGGAGTCGGCCGGAAGAATGCAAAGTTGAAAAACATAGAGAATGTTCAATTTTTTCTTTTAGTGAAAACAAGTGAATAGATAGAAAATGACAAAAAAAAATATTTAAAAAGATTCTAAACGGGTTGACAGGACTACATTGGATCTTTTCGTATCGACCCGATTTTGACGAGTTTATTAATCAGGTCAAATGGGTCGATTTTATTTCAACCCGAACTAAAAAATAGATTTGACCCAAACTTAATTTTTTCCTATTCGAATAATATTTTTGTGTTGAGTAAGTAATTGCCTACCCTAACTTTTATTCTTCTTTCACATAATCAGAGTCGGCCACATATTTAATTATGCTACTTAGGCGGTTGGTTGCAAATAATAACCACTCTTGCAGGAACCCTACAAAAAAAAATTAATAAAGGTTTGAAATTGGTGTCATAATATATATTAACATGATATTTAACTAATATTATATAACTTCTATTAATTTATGATATAAGATATATATTTCTTGGATTAACTTAAAATATATAAAGTAAAACAAAAATAATTTTTTTTCACTTAGGTGCTAGTTTCAATATCATCTTGTAAATTTATAAACACAACTTTGAAAGGAGTTGGCCAATGAATGTTTTCGGGGTCTACCAGCTCTTAGTGGCTCTACATCCAGTCATGCGTGCCGTGGTATGTGTGCGATTCGTACAAATGGAAAGCATCGCGAACTATAGCTACAGATAGGACTTTACCTTCTTTTGTTGTGACAATGGATGAGATTTGCATTTGGTGATTATAACCAAAATTTTGAATAAATTACAAACCATGTTTGGAATGGGGCCAGCCGCGTTGATGCAAAATTGCAAGTGTACCTAAATTGCTCAATTTTATTGACCAAAATTAGATCACCTTTAGACTGGCTCACTCCCACTATCCCCCTCTTTCCTCCTAATTCCTCTCTTTTGTGTTATTCAATATTTTTAAAACATAATTACATTTTGACCAAAAATATATAACTCAAATATTGATACACACCCAAGATAATTTAAGTTAAAAAACAACCTTTAAAATATAAGATTCGATTTCGAATAGAAACTCCGATATTGCGTTAACCACTAAAAAAATAATTCAATTGAAGAACTTTCATTATTGGTGTGGGATGGAAGTGTATTATAAACAAGCAAGCACTAGGCCTTATTGTTTAGCCAAATAAAAGAACACGTTGTCCTTTTTTCTTTTCCCATTGGCTTGACATTAATTAGCCCCCCACAAAGCATGTTCACTTTAATGGTGCTCTTTACACCCCAACCCAAACCAACTAAGTCAAAAACATTTCCACTCACCTTTAAAAATCAAACCATTGCCATAATTCATCATTCATTCTCAAACTCTCTTTTTCTCGAGTTTTTCATATGGGGAAGTCTCAAAATCATCGCCGGTTAATCCTAACATCTTTTCCGTTCATCCTCTTCCTTTGCGCATTTGTTTTCCTCAACCAAGTTCGGTTCGACAACATACTCAAATTCGGTAAATTTATGCCAATTCAATTGTATAACAATAACTCTTCCACCACCCCCGGTTTACTCTCTTCAAATGAAGGCGACATTCGAATACTCCTCGGAATCTTAACCCTACCCGACCAATATAACCGTCGTAACTTCCTCCGTCTCATCTACGGCACACAACCGCGTGTTACCGGTGCGAAAATCGACGTCAAATTTGTCTTTTGCAACCTCACGAAAGAGGATCAAAAGGTACTAATAGCTCTAGAGATTATGATGTACAATGACATCATAATTCTAAATTGCACCGAAAACATGAACAAGGGCAAAACCTACACTTATTTCTCGAGCCTCCCAACATTGTTCGATTCCGAGTTGACCCCGCCTTATCATTACGTGGCAAAGGCCGATGACGACACGTATTTTCGATTGGAAGCTCTTGTGGATTCGCTTAGGCCATTGCCTAGAGACGATTTGTACTATGGTTATGTCATTCCGTGCCCTAGTAAGGACCCTTTTAACCGTTACATGTCGGGTATGGGATTTTTGGTTTCTTGGGATATTGTTGAATGGATTAAGGATTCGGAAATTCCTAAGAAACATATGGAGGGTCCCGAGGATAAGGTTTTTGGCGATTGGATGAGGGAAGGAAAACGAGGAATGAATCGGTTTAATGCTAAATGGTCAATGTACAATTATCCCGAGCCGCCGACTCAATGTACTCATGAGCTTTGGCCGGAGACGATCGCGGTTCATCTTTTAAAGACACAAGAGAAGTGGATTAAGACACTGCAATTTTTCAACGTAACTCAAAATATTAAACCATCTAAATTATACCATATATAGTCAATATTTCTAATTCTTTACTTTAAATTAATTTTCTCCGTCTTGCATTTTTTTTAATAATTATATAATATCAATTGTCAATTGGACGCATTTATTGACTAACGGTTGGTATGCAATATTTTTTTCCTTTTTATAATATTGTTCATAAAAATATCATAATTATAAGTATTATTAACTTTTTCATTATTATTATGTCGGAAAAAGTTTCCACCTTGGTAATAAGTTAATCATTTTACAAGACAAATAAAACATCAATATCAAAATCTGGATGCCTTTCACTACTTCTGCTCCCATACTTTTTTTTTAAAAATAATATGTTTTAATACAATAAAAAAATATACATAAAATTCGTACTATGTAGAATATTAAAAACCAATTACAAAATAATGATATAGAAATTAATCAAAATAAATGGTATAGTTTAGATGGTTTGAGATTCTTGGTGACATTCAAGAATTGTAACGTCTTAATTCACTTCTCCGGTTTTTTCAACAAATGAACCGCTATAGTCTCGGGTCAAATTAAGCTCATGTGAGCACACACTTTTCGGATCTGGATAGTTATACATAGACCATTTAGCATTAAACCGATTCTTTCCTCGTTAGCCTTTTCTCATCCAATCACCAAAAACCCTATCCTCGGGACCTTCAACATGATTCCTAGGAACATCCGAATCCTTAATCCAACTAACAATATCTCAAAACACAAAGAATCCCATACCCAACATGTATCGGTTGAAAGGATCCATGCTAGAACATGGGATCACGAAGCGATAGTACAAATCGTTTCTAGGCAATGGTCTAAGTGACTCTACCAAACTTTCCAATCTGAAGTATGTGTCGTCGTCTATTTTCCCCACAAAAGATAAGGTGGCTCCAACAATCCTCCAGCATCCACATCATCAAAATTCCGGGGTGACTTGAGGAATATGTGTATGTTTTTCCCTTGTTCACGTTCTCTTCGCAATTTAGGATAATGATAGCATTATATCTGTTGAAAGATATTAAATTATATTAAGCAAAATTCTTAAGCTTGAAATTATGACATTTTTCTTAAATAAAATGGGTTACATGAGACTTTAAAGTACCACATTTTAAAATAAAAAATTACAATTATTTTTTTCTGATTTTTTCAATTATTCTCAAACATTACACATTTTAAGACATTCATGATATATTCGATAATTTTAAACGCATATATTTTGAAAAAAATACTCAGTTTAGAACGCAAATACGCTCAAATTAATAGACTATACACAAAATTACATCGTTATTTGAAAATAAAGACTAAATTTATCTATTTTCAAAACTTTACTAAAATTTTACATTTTTTTAGCCATTCAAACCAGTTTCGACAAATTAAAATGCAGAAATCTCATAAAAAAAATTAATTTAAAAAAAAACTACGTCCAAAATGTTTGTAGATATTATTTAATTTATTTATAAAGATTATAAATTAATTAGAAAAATAAAAATAATACATTAAAATAAGAAATCCTTTAGAAAAATGTTTAAAAGACTAAAATTTGATAGTGATATCTGTATAGAGTAATTTAAAGTTTAAAGTTAGAGGTTCAATATTTTGAAACAAAAGTAAAAAATCTTTTGATAATATAATTAAATAAGTTTATAAATTAAAGAAAAAAATAACATTAAAAATATTAGAATTTGATTATAGTATTAATTAATTATAATTAAATCTAGGTAGTACCTCATAATTTCCAATGCAACAAGTAGTTTATGATCCTCTTTCGTTAGGTTGCAGAAAATTTGATGTCGTTTTTTTGCTCCGACGACGGTTTGTGTGTCGTACACAAGACGGAGGATGTAGCGGCGTTGATGTTGCTCCGGTAGGGTTAAGATTCCGATAAGGATACGAATTTCATCATTTGTTGAGGGTTTTTGAGAGATTATTGTTGGAATTTTAAACTAATTCATAAACTCCATTAATGAATGGAAATGAGAATTTGGGTAAATAAAATCAAACGAAATTTAAACGTGAATTAAAGTGAAATTTGATTCAAATAATTAAATTATTATAATTAATTTTTTAATTATGTAATTAACATTTAATGTCATGAAGAATAATTTTAAAATTAAATTTATTTAATTTTGTTAATTATCCTTGTAACCCTCCTGATATTATTGCTATCAATTTATTAGCAATTTAGAAAATCATGTGAGGTGTATTTTCTAATGAAGAGAAAATCATGTAACGTGTATACATATAATATTAATTATTATTAATATTATTTGTATGAAAGCTTACTTTTATAAGCTATTATATGTTGATGTAGATATATATTCTAAAGAAAAATGATGTATATTTATTATACAAATGTTTTCTAAAAAAATAATTAGAAAACAATAATTTATTTTATTTTTACTTAAATGTTTGTTGGTTATTAAAATTATTATTAATAATAAATGAAAAAAAAATAACTAAAGAGTTAGCTTTTAATTTTCAGAAATAAATTAATAATTATAATTTAGTAATAGTAATTAAAATTAATTATAATTGAAACATATGGTTTCAGTTTTAAAATAATTAATTATAATATATATACATTCTTAAATTAATTAAGCATGATGATTAATTAGAATGTGATAGGTTAATTATTAACGAAATATAGTCTATTAACGAAATTGTCTTATATATTTATCTTTTGATTATAATATTAAGTTATCAATTTTGTTTGACACAGTTTTAATCAAAAAGAAGAGAAAAATAAGTTTCCATGAAAAAAAGACAAAATGTCGTAAACAGTAATATAACAATGAAAGGGCGCGTTGGTGCAATGGTTCAAGTTCAGACGCAAGGGTGCGTGGAGGCAAAAGATGACTTTTTTCATAGAAATCTGATGTTTTATAAAATGACACTAGTCATTTATGGTAGAACCATTCAAATTTCATGTGTAGAAATTATGAGATGAATGGATAGTCAATAATTTCTTGATAGAAATTGACTATAGTCATTGATGTTGAAATCATTCAAATTTCTTGTGTAAAAAATTGTGAGATCAATGATGTCTGAATCATGGATGTTGGAATCATTCTAATTTCTTGTGTAGAAATTATTAAATGAATTGGCACACTTAACGATTTCTTATATATAAATTTAATTTGCCAAAATGACGTTGTTATCAATATTTTGAGGCATTTTAATTTCTTGAAATTAAATAAGTTATTTGTGTTAGAACTTATTATAATCATGCATTTAAAGAGACACGACTATGTTAGTCGAAATTGTCTTGGAAAAAATTGTCTCGGAGAGAACAATTTACTCAGAGTTATTTTTGAGCATGTATAGTCGTTTCACATTGATTATTGTTCAAAATACGGCAATGTAAGTGCTTCAATTAAGATATGAAATATATTTATAGTTATATTTTATTTGATTATGTTGCTAAATGATTATTTGTATATATATCATGCATATTAGTTAATAATATGATGATTTTTGTTCATTCATAATAAGTATGATTATCTAGTCATTTGTATACATATATGAATAAAGATATATTGTAAATACATTTTGTTTTAATAGAAAATTTTGAAAATTTTTCATAAACTATTTGTCTTTTGATATAAAAAAAACTTTTATGAAAAGTTAAAATCATATAATTAATTAAGAAACAGACGAATTGATGACATGAATAATTATTTATAATAATTTGTTAGTTTTGTATTTGATTAAAAATAAATTGTCAATAGTCTAATTAATATCAATAATTTCTAGTTAATTATAATAATTAGTTATTGATATATTTTATAAAAAAATTTGTTTAATGATATATGAATATATTAAATAAATACTGACTTAATTTGATATTTTTGAAAAGAAATAATTACAAGAAAAAATCTGGTTTGATTTGAGAAATAATGCGGCAAACGTGCTGATATTATGTGATGCAAACATGCAACCGAAAATAAATGTTTCAGCGATTTTGGTCAAAGATGCTTGAAACATTATGATTTCTTTTATAGAAATCATGTGATATGGTGAATATTTATTTGATTAAATAACATAATTTCTTCTATAGAAATTAAGTGTTAAAATAAATATTTTAATTTCTTATGTAGAGATTATGTAAAAAAATGATTTATATATGAATAAAAACTCTAATCTCTTGTATAGAAATTATGTTTAATTCAATTAAATATTTATAATATAGTTATTTTATTCATTTTATGATAAGTATAAAAAAAGAAATTTGCAAAAGAATTGTGTGACAAATTCTTGATTAGAAAATCATTAATTTAAATCATATAAATGTGTGTGATTTAAAAAAGGCTACCAACACGAATTAGGGGGCAAATATTTTATTGATAATAACACAAAAATAATTCTGTATATTATGATAAATAAAAGATAATTTATTATTAGAGAATATGTTTTCTACAAAAGATAAAGTTGCGCAACTTTACAAAAAGAAAAAGAAAATAAGAAGAAAATGTATTGTTTGTATTTGCTAAGTTGGTGCTCAAATTGATATTATAAATTTAAAGATTTTGAAATCAAGAAACGTGTCATATTTTGACATTACTTTCATAAATATTAGAAAAACCAATATCTTCAAAAGGATTTTATGAAATAAAAGAAAAAGAAAGTTTATAATGTCTTGATATGACTTATAATAAATTTTATAATAATGATATGAAAATTTAATCATACTTTTATTAAAAAGTGGATATGACAATTATATATATCATGAAGACAATTAAAATTGTTTCATAACGTGTCTTTTGTACGATATTTTATTGTTGAAAATTACAATAAAAATGATTAAATCCATTAAGAATGTGAATTGCACTACACGAAATATCATGTTGTTATCAAATAATATATTGATAGTATTAAATAAAAGACTTTATGTCTACAAGTGAATATGTTTACACTTAAAAGTGCAATCTACGTATGGAAATCTTTAAAAAAAATTATAATTGATAGATTAAACGTAAATATATAATTTTGACTTATGTCGAAAAATAAAATATTTTTATGCAAAATATATAATCGTTTACACGAAGACAGAATAGTTCAAAGACATTTTGTCTACTAGTTAGCCAAGTAAACAATATTTTCATAAAAAATGTTTAAATGGTAAGCATGTACGAATGACTATGTTTCTTATTAGAAGATATTCCAAGATTATCAGAAATTTCTAATTATTGTAATAATAATTTGAAATTAGATAAGCTTAGAGTCAATGACAAGTCTAGACATACACGTCTTAGACATAATGTCATTAGACTACACTCTCTAATGGAGTTATATAATTTAACTATGTAAGTCAAAGATAACATTGTGGATCCACTAATAAAATTATTGAATAGAGAGTTTTTTTGAAAGTCTTTTAAGACATCATCCTACTATAAGTTGGTATGAAGGAAAACCCAACATATGCAAACTGAAGATCCCAAGAACTAGGTTCAATGGGACAACATAATTGTAATGATTTGGAAAGTTATTGTTGAGAATTAATTCTATAACGAACCAATATATATTTTTATGAGGATAAACATATCGATTTTAATGATTCTTTGTGAGCAAAGAGATCACCTATGTGAGGGAGAAGTGAGGCCGCTTCGAAAGAATTGCACGACTCAATTCTAGACCTTCTCACAGAACCAGGCGCGTGTTCCATGGCCAAAACGGACACAACCATGAGAGCTTGACATATATCAAGGAGAATTCTATGTGAAAGTGTGTAATCGTTTACACAAATGGTAGAATAGTTCAAGGACATCGAGTCTACTAATCAGCTAGTAAAGTTATATATTTTCATAAGGGAAGATTCAAATGGTTACACCTACCTATCCTATATAGAATTCAATTGTTGAACCTTTCACCGGGTTAATCTTTCAATTTCCATTAATGTGGGGGATTGTTGGAATTTTAAACTAATTCATAACTTCTATTAATGAATGGAAATGAGAATTTGGGTAAATAAAATCAAATGAAATTCAAACGAAATTCAAACGTGAATTAAAGTGAAATTTGATCTAAATAATTAAATTATTATTATTGATTTGTTAATTATCAAATTAAATATATTTAATTTTGTTAATTGTCATTGTAACCTTCATGATATTATTGCTATCAATTTATTAGCAATTTAGAAAATCATGTAACGTGTCAATAAAGGTCACTCTTTGGATCAAAGATTAATGGTTGATTTTATTTTTATGAAAATTTAAATTTTCAACAATATAAAACCCCTCACCTTTAATCTCAAACAACTCTATCATCTTATATTTTCTCTCTTTAGAATTCCAAAAGCCCTCTTCTTGTTTTGTGAGTGTTTTTCGAGTTTTTGTTCGATATTTCTGTTGAAACCCGGTGATAGTTTAGGTACGCTGATCAAGTTCGACGAGTAGTGATTTCAGTGCAGAATCACTACTCAATTCGTTGTATCTTGGGAGACAGCTATCTATGATAAGCTCCAGCACAAATGGGAGATGATGAAATTGTTTTAAGGGAAATATATCTAACACATGTCTCAAATCAACATCTCAATCGGTGATTTCGTTCTTCGTATATTTAATTTAATTTAATTTATTTATAACATCATATGTATATATATATATTCTCTTATTCAAAACAAGATATATAACTGTTATCATGAAACTCATGTGGGATTTGGTTTAGAAACCTAAACTACAAATTATAAAGAGGACCAAGATCAGAGCAGTAAAGACATATACACGGCTGTAGGACTTCTCCATGACTAGTTCAGAGTTTTTGTTACTTCTTAATGAGTTTTATTTATAGCCATTCTTCTTTCCACTTTAAGTTTAGTTTGGTTTCAACTTTTTGAAGTTTGGCAAAGTTTAAACCATTAATTAAACTCTTTTTGTAAGAGAAATGTTTTCTTAATTAATTATAATTTGGGATCTTCTTCTCTATTTCTTTTTGTTTCATTTTTCTTAAAATAAAGTTACGAGTAATATATATTAAAAAATGAAAGGACAAGTGTTTCTAAAAATATACTCGAAATAAAAAGAGGGAAAACTAAAACAAAATATTCATCAACAAGTAACAAATAAACATGTTAACGAGCTAGAAGATACTAAAAAAAATTAATGATTTCTCTATCTCCTTTTATTGATTTTCTTAAGTAGATATGTCAGTTCGTCATAAATGCATCTTTCGAATGCAATCATTGAATGTTATGTAATTTTTTTACTATCAAAAGAGTTGACAAAAAGATAGTTGGAATAAAGACTTGTTTTGATTAATAAAATGTTATAAACATACTAACAAAAAAAAAACAATGATCTAAAAGAAACAGGAAAAAAACTTACAAATAAAATCATGATGTTGGAAACTAATTCAAAAGGTTCATAATGCCTAAATATTGATATTGGTGAGGAAACTAAGTATAATGATTAGTTTCATGTACAATTGGTATGTTTTACTTTAGCGGGTTAAAAAAAGTTATTATAGAAGATTGATATGAAAGGTTTTTTTTTAATTATAAAAGTAAATTTTGTTAATGAAATTATATTTTTTTTATCTATATAAAATTATCTAACTGAACTTAATTATAATTCTTCATTTATTAGGACTACAATATAGAGTGGTTGCGGATTGGATTGAGCCTGTCTTTGTATTTTCATTTTTATTTTGAATAATTTAAATTTGGCTTTATTACTAATGTTATATATACTCTATTAAGAAATATCATAAAAACAAACCAGGCCTAAAATGACAGTAAGACTTCACTAAAACGAATCATCATTCATCAGATGTTTAAAGGACAAAATAATATTGACTTTATTTGAAAATATATTATTCTAAATATTAGAGCTGGTTCAGAAATGAGATTTGTAGAATAATAGGGAGAAAAAAAGAATATGATATAATTTTGAGACGTTAATAATTAATTTTTTTTTTTATAAGAGGTCTTCAAGGTATCAATATATATATATAAATATAATTTATAATATAAATATTTTAGTTAATAAATTTAATAACGTGATAAATGAGAATATAGTGGAATGATGTTCGACTTTATTTGAATTATTAAAATAACTCAAATCGAATTAGACTTATTAAAATTTGTTTAACTTTTGATTTTTTTAAATATTAAGTTAGCACGGTATCTCAAAATCACGACGTCATTTTAACGTAAAGCGATCTTAATAAAAATTGAATCAAAAGGTTGAAGAATAGATAATAACTATTTATGCGGAAGAAATGATTATCTTGACTCAAGCTCATCTGTCTGTCTGTGGTTCCACGTAATGTCAATAGAAAACATCCTGGGAAAGCCTCACGGCCTAGTGGTCCTGGTGGTCAGCTTAACTTTTACAACCCAATCCGAACCCAAACATCCTGGGAAAGCCTCACGGCCTAGTGGTCCTCGTGGTCCTGGTGGTCAGCTTAACTTTTAATTGTGCTCTTTACACCCCCAACCCAAACCAACTAAGTCAAAAACATTTCCACTCACCTTTAAAAATCAAACCATTGCCATAATTCATCATTCATTCTCAAACTCTCTTTTTCTCCTGTTTTTCATATGGGGAAGTCTCAAAATCATTGTCGGTTAATCCTAACATCTTTTCCGTTCATCCTCTTCCTTTGCGCATTTGTTTTCCTCAACCAAGTTCGGATCGACAACTTACTGAAATTCGGTAAATTTATGCCAATTCAATTGTATAACAATAACTCTTCCACCACCCCCGGTTTACTCTCTTCAAATGAAGGCGAAATTCGAATACTCCTCGGAATCTTAACCCTAGCCGACCAATATAAACGTCGTTACTTCCTCCGTCTCATCTACGGCCAGGGGCGGAGCCAGGATGAAAAATTACCTGGGGCTGACTCCAACTTGCACCTCAGATTTAACTTTCTATGTTTCGTTTTTTTTTTTCATGTAATTGATACAATAAATTAATAAATTCAAACATATAAAATAAAAGATGTATGAACATTTACTTTATGAAATTATGAAACAAAATAGTACATTCAAAACATTTAAAACAAACATTATTGAAGTTGTGCCCTTCTATTTTTCTTAGAATAAAATTCTTTAATTATTGTATCATTATCAATGTTTTCAGACAACTCTCGTTCAATATAGACGATCATAGAATCTGTTAAAAACTCTTCTTCCATCTTGTTACGAAGAGTTGTTTTCACGAGCTTCATAGCTGAAAATGTTCGTTCCGTTGTAGCTGTAGAAACGGGAAGAGTTAAAACAAGACGAATCAACCTGTCAATTAAATAAATATATTAGTATAAGTAAACAATATAACTATATTTCATAGATTATAACAAACGTGAGTCCAGTTTGCGATTGATTGTTGATCAGAATTTGAAATATAACAGAACAGATTACAAATAAAAGAGATTAAGAGAATGAAACCTGTAACGAAGGAGGAGAGTTAAGCCGATCTTTCAATGTGTAATATTAGTTCAACTTCCACTTCCTTCGGTAACAATTATTGATCATATGTGCTCAAAAAATTTAATGGATGTATTAAACGTTTAAGAAAAAAAAATAATTGTGGACATATTTATAAGAAAAATTATAATATATTATATAATATAATATAATAATATATTATATTATATTATATAATATAATATAATAATATAACAATAATCACCGTCAGATGTTTTTTAATTTAATTGGGTGGAGCCCACCATAATAAAAAAAAATATTTTAACCGGATGAGATGTTGGATCATTAAAAAGGACTTTTATTCATTTTGTTTTTTTTTTTAATTTCATTAAATGGAGCCCACCATAATAAAAAAAAATATTTTAATAACTTGGGTGGGGCTGGAGCCCACCCTAGCCCCCTTGGTGGCTCCGCCCCTGTCTACGGCACACAACCGCGTGTTACCGGTGCGAAAATCGACGTCAAATTTGTCTTTTGCAACCTCACGAAAGAGGATCAAAAGGTACTAATAGCTCTAGAGATTATGATGTACAATGACATCATAATTCTAAATTGCACCGAAAACATGAACAAGGGCAAAACCTACACTTATTTCTCGAGCCTCCCAACATTGTTCGATTCCGAGTTGACCCCGCCTTATCATTACGTGGCAAAGGCCGATGACGACACGTATTTTCGATTGGAAGCTCTTGTGGATTCGCTTAGGCCATTGCCTAGAGACGATTTGTACTATGGTTATGTCATTCCGTGCCCTAGTAAGGACCCTTTTAACCGTTACATGTCGGGTATGGGATATTTTGTTTCTTGGGATATTGTTGAATGGATTAAGGATTCCGAAATTCCTAAGAAACATATGGAGGGTCCCGAGGATAAGGTTTTTGGCGAATGGATGATGGAAGGAAAACGAGGAATGAATCGGTTTAATGCTAAATGGTCGATGTACAATTATCCCGAGCCGCGAACTCAATGTACTCATGAGCTTTGGCCGGAGACGATCGCGGTTCATCTTTTGAAGACCCAAGAGAAGTGGATTAAGACGTTGCAATTTTTCAATGTTACTCAAAATATTAAACCATCTAAATTATACCATATATAGTCAATATTTCTAATTCTTTACTTTATATTAATTTTCTCCATCTTAATTTTTTTTAATAATTATATAATATCAATTGTCAATTGGACGCATTTATTGTATGCAATATTTTTTTCCTTTTTATAATATTGTTCATAAAAATATCATAATTTTAAATATTATTAAATTTTTCATTAATATTATGTCGGAACAAGTTTCCACCTTGGTAATAAGTTAATCATTTTACAAGACAAATAAAACATCAACATCAAAATCTGGATGCCTTTCACTACTTCTGCACCCATACTTTTTTTTTTAAATAATATGTTTTAATGCAATGAAAAAAATATACATAAAATCCAATTACACAATAAAGATATAGAAATTAATCAAGATAAATGGTATAGTTGATATGGTTTGAGATTCTTGGTGACAATGAAAGATTGTAATGTCTTAATTCACTTATCTGGTTTCTTCAACAAATGAACCGCTATAGTCTCGGGCCAAAGCTCATGTGAGCACACACTTTTTGGAACTGAATTGTTATACATCGACCCTAAATCCTAAACCGATTCTTTCCTCGTTGGCCTTTTCTCATCCAATCACCAAAAACCCTATCCTCGGACCTTCAACATGATTCCTAGGAACATCCGAATCCTTAATCCAACTAACAATATCCCAAGACACAAAGAATCCAATACCCGACATGTAACGGTAAAAAGGATCCATGCTAGAACATGGGATCACGAATCCATAGTACAAATCGTTTCTAGACAATGGTCTAAGTTACTACCAAACTTTCCAATCTAAAGTATATGTCGTCATCTATTTTCCCCACGTAATGATAAGGTGGCTCCAACAATCCTCCAACGTTGACATCATCAAACATTCAAACATTCCGGGGAGACTTGAGAAATATGTGTATGTTTTTTCCTTGTTCATGTTCTCTTCACAATTTAGGATAATGATAGCATTATATCTTTTGAAATATATATTAAATTATATTAGGCCAAATTCTTAAGCTTGAAATTATGACATTTTTCTTATATAAAATGTATTACATGAGACTTGAATGGTTAATAATTTTAGTCATTAAAGATTTTTACAAACAACTAGACGTCTTTTTATTTTTAAAGTACCACATTTTAAAATAAAAAATTACAATTGTTTTTTTTCGTTTTTTTCAATTATTCTCAAACATTACACATTTTAAGACATTTATGATATATTCGACAATTTTAAACGCATATATTTTGAAAAAATACTTAGTTTAGAACGCAAATACACTCAAATTAATAGACTATACATAAAATTATATTGTTATTTGAAAATAAAGATTAAATTTATCTATTTTCAAAACTTTACTAAAATTTTACATTTTTTTTAGCCATTCAAACTAGTTTCGACAAATTAAAATGCAGAAATCTTATAAATAAAAAAATAATTTAAAAAATCTACGTCTAAAATGTTTGTAGATATTATTTAATTTATTTATAAAGATTATAAATTAATTAGAAAAATAAAAATAATACGTTAAAATAAGAAATTCTTTAGAAAAATGTTTAAAAGACTAAAATTTGATAAATCGATCTCTGTATAGAGTAATTTAAATTTTAATGTTCGAGGTTCAATATTTTGAAACAAAAATAAAAAATCTTTTAATAATATAATTAAATAAGTTTATAAATTAAAGAAAAAAATAACATTAAAAATATTTGAATTTGATTATAGTATTAATTAATTATAATAAAATCTAGGTATAGGGTACCTCATAATTTCCAATGCAACAAGTAGTTTATGATCCTCTTTGGTTAGATTGCAGAAAACGAGTTTGACGTCGAATTTTTATCCGGCGGAGTCTGATGGAACCACACAGGGAGATCATACCGAGGTTTGTGTGTCGTAGACAAGACGGAGGATATGGCGGCGTTAATGTTGCTCCGGTAGGGTTAAGATTCCGATAAGGGTACGGATTTCATCATTTGTTGATGGTTTTTGAGAGAGGTTAATGTTGGAATTTTAAACTAATTCATAAATTCCATTAATGAATGAAAATGAGAATTTGGGTAAATAAAATCAAACGAAATTCAAACGTGAGTTAAAGTGAAATTTGATCCAAATAATTAAATTATTATAATTATTTTTTTAATTATGTAATTAACATTTAGTGGCATGAAGAATAATTTTCAAATTAAATATATTTAATTTTGTTAATTGTCATTGTAACCACCATGATATTATTGCTATCAATTTATTAGCAATTTAGAAAATCATTTAACGTGTATTTTCTAATGAATAGAAAATGCAAAGGGCAATGAAGACGCAATCAAGGTCAGCCGTTGGATCAAAGATTAATGGTTGATTTTATTTTTATGAAAGTTTAACTTTTCAACAATATAAAAACCCTCATCTTTAATCTAAAACAACTCCATCATCTTATATTTTCTCACTCTGGAATTCCAAAAACCCTCTTCTTGTTTTGTGGTTGTTCTTCGAGTTTTTTGCTTGATATTTCCTTTGAAATCCGGTGATAGTTTAGGTACGCTGATCAAGTTCGACGAGTAGTGATTTCAGTGCAGAATCACTACTGAATTCGTTGTACCATAGGAGACAACCATCTACGATAATCTCCAGCACAAACGGGAGACGATGAAACTGTTTTAAGGGAAATGTGTTCAACACATGCCTCGAATCAACATCTCAATCGGTGATTTCGTTCTTCGTATATTTAATTTTATTTAATTTATTTGTAACATAATATGTATATATATTTTCTGTTATTCAAGACAAGATATCTAACAATCTTAAAACAGTCTCCATGTGCGAAGTTATTTAGTAGCTTGTGCCATCGAAATTTTTGTCTTTGATGTTTCAGGAATACGAGTTATGATGTTATAAAACAAATGATGGCTTATTTCGACAAGATAAAGTTGTTCATCTAAAGGAATAGAAGAATCTACAAATAAATATAATGTTAATTATTATTAATATTATTTGTATGAAAGCTTACTTTTATAAGCTAATATATGTTTATGTAGATATATATTCTAAAGAAAAAATGATGTATATTCATTATACAAACGTTTTCTAAAAAATAAATTAGAAAACAATAATTTATTTATTTTTACTTAAATGTTTGTTGGTTATTAAAATTATTATTAATAATAAATGAAAAAAAAATAACTAAAGAGTTAGCTTTTAATTTTCATAAATAAATTAATAATTATAACTTAATAATAGTATTTAAAATTAATTATAATTGAAACATATGATTTCAGTTTTAAAATAATTAATTATAATATATATACATTCTTAAATTAATTAAGCATGATAATTAATAAGAATGTGATAGGTTGATTATTAACAGAAATATAGTCTATTTATATATGTACATATAAATTGTCTTATATATTTATCTTTTGATTATGATACTAAGTTATCAATTTTGTTTGACAGAGTTTAAGTCAAAAAGAAGAGAAAAATAAGTTTTTCAGAAGAAAAAAAAAAGACAAAATGTCATAAATAGTAATATAAAAATGAAAGGGCGCGTTGGTGCAACGGTTCGAAGTTCAGAAGCAAGGGTGCGTGGAGGCGGAAGGTCCCAAGTTCGTATGAGATGAATGGATAGTCAATGATTTCTTGATAAAAATTGACTATAGTCATTGATGTTAAAATCATTCCAATTTCTTGTGTAAAAAATTGTGAGATTAATGATATCTGTTATATGATTTTAATCATGGATGTTGGAATCATTCTAATTTCTTATATAAAAATTTAATTTGCCAAAATGACGTTGTTATTAATATTTTGAGGCATTTTAATTTCTTGAGATTAAATAAGTTATTTATGTTAGAACTTATTATAATCATGCATTTAAAGAGACACGACTATGTTAGTTGAATTTGTCTTTGCAAAAATTGTCTCGGTGAGAACAATTTACCCATAGTTATTTTGAGCATGTATAGTCTCTTCACGTCGATTATTGTTCAAAATATGACAATGTAAGTGTTTCAATTAAGATATGAAATATATTTATAGTTATATTTTATTTGATTTGATTATGTTGCTAAATGATTATTTGTATATATATCAAACATATTAATTAATAATATGATGATTTGTGTTCATTCATAATAAATATGATTATCTAGTCATTTGTATACATATATGAATAAAGATCTATTGTAAATGCATTTTTTTAATAGAAAATTTTGAAATTTTTTCATAAAACTATTTGTCTTTAGTATAAAAAAAAACTTTTATGAAAAGTTAAAGTCATATAATTAATTAAGAAACGGTCGAATTGATGACATGAATAATTATTTATAATAATTAGTAAGTTTTGTATTTAATTAAAAATAAATTGTCAATAGTCTAATTAATAGTAATAATTAATATTCTAATTAATTATAATAATTAGTTATTGATGTATTTTATAAGAGTATTTGTTTAATGATATATGAATATATTAAATAAAGACTTACTTAATTTGATATTTTTGAAATCAAATAATTACAAGAAAAAGTTTGGTTTGATTTGAGAAATAATGTGGCAATTGTGCCGATATTATGGGATGCAGACGTGCAACCGAAAATAAATGTTTAAGTGACTTCGGTCAAAGATGCTTGAAACATTGTGATTTCTTTTGTAGAAATCATGTGATATGGTGAATATTTATTTGATTATATATCATAATTTCTTCTATAAAAATTAAGTGTTAAAATAAATATTTTAATTGATTAAATATTTTAATTTCTTATGTAGTGATTAGGTAAAGAATGATTTATATATGAATAAACATTATAATCTCTTGTATAGAAATTATGTTTCATTCAATTAAATATTTAAAATATAGTTAACTTATTCATTTTATGATAATTATAACAAAAGAAATTTGTAAAAGAATTGTGTTACAAATTCTTGATTAGAAAATCATTAATTTAAATCATATAAATGTGTGTGATTTTAAAAAGGGTACCAACACGAATGTAGGGGCAAATATTTTATTGATAATAGCACAAAAATAATTATGTATATTATGATAAATAAAAGATAATTTGTTGTTAGAAAAATATGTTCTTTACAAAAGATAAAGTTACGCAACTTTATAAAAAGAAAAAGAAAATAACAAGAAAATATCTTATTTATATTTTCTAAGTTGGAGCTCAAATTGATATTATAAATTTGAGGATTTTGAAATTAAGAAACGTGTCATATTTTGACATTACTTTCATAAATATTTGAAGAATCAATGTCTTCAAAAATATTTTATAAAATAAATGAAAATGAAAGTTTATAATGTCTTGATATGACTTATAATAAATTTTATAATAATGATATGAAAATTTTATCATACCTTTATTAGAAAGTGGATGTGACAATTATATATATCATGAAGACAATGAAAATTGTTTCATTACGTGTCTTTTGTACGATATTTTATCGTTGAAAATTACGATAAAAATGATTAAATCTATTAAGATGTGAATTGCACTACACGAAATATCATGTTGTTATCAAATAATATATTGATATTATTAAATAAAAGACTTTACGTCTACAAGTGAATATGTATACACATGAAAGTGCAATCTACGTATGGAAATCTTTTAAGAAAATTATGATTGATAGATTAAACGTTATAATCTATAATTTTGACTTATGTCGAAAAATAAAATATTTTTATGCAAAATATATAATCGTTAACACGAAAACAGAATAGTTCAAAGACATTTTGTCTACTAATTAGCCAAGTAAACAATATTTTCATTAAAAAATGTTTAAATGGTAAACCAGTACGAATAACTATGCTTCTTATTAGAAGATATTCCAAGATTATCAGAAATTTCTAATTATTATAATAATAATTTGAAATTAGATAAGCTTAGAGTTAATAATAAGTCTAGACATACACGTCTTAGACATAATGTCATTAGACTACACTCTCTAATGCAGTTATCAAATTTGATTATGTAAGTCAAAGATAACATTGTGGATCCACTAATAAAATTATTGAATAGAGAGTTTTTTGAAAGTTTTTTAAGAAATCAGCTTACTATAAGTTGGTATGAAGAAAAACCCGACCTATGCAGACTGAAGATCCCAAGAACTAGGTTTAATGGGACAACATAATTGTACTGACTTGGAAAGTTATTGTTGAGGATTAATCTTATAATGAAACAATATATATTTTGACGAGAATAAACATATCGCTTTTAATGATTCTTTGTGAGCAAAGAGGTCACCTATGTGAGGGAGAAGTGAGACCGCTTCGAAAGAATTATACGGCTCAATTCTAGACCCTCACAGAACTAGGCGCGTATTTAATGGCCAAAATGGACACACAACCATGAGAGCTTAACATGTATCAGGGAGAATTCAATGTGAAAGTGTGTAATCGTTTACACAAATGGCAGAATAGTTCAAAGACATCGAGTCTACTAATCGGCTAGTAAAATTATATACTTTCATAAGGGAAGGTTCAAAGGGTTACACCTACCTATCATATGTAGAATTCAACAGTTGAACATTTCACCGGGTTAATCTTTCAATTTCCATTAATGTGGGGATTGTTGGAATTTTAAAGTAATTCATAAATTTCATTAATGAATGGAAATGAGAATTTGGGTAAATAAAATCAAATGAAATTCAAACGTGAATTAAGTGAAATTTGATCCAAATAATTAAATTATTATAATTAATTTGTTAATTATGTAATTAACATTTAATGGATTGAAGAAAAATAATCAAATTAAATATATTTCATTTTGTTAATTGTCATTATAACCTTCGTGATATTATTGCTATCAATTTATTAGCAATTTAGAAAATTATGTAACGTGTATTTTTTAATGAAGAGAAAATGCAAAGGGCAATGAAGAGTCAATCAAGATCATCCGTTGGATCAAAGATTAATGGTTGATTTTATTTGTATGAAAGTTTAAATTTTCAACAATATAAATCCCTCATCTTTAATCTCAAACAACCCCATCATCTTATATTTTCTTGTTGGAATTAAGCTAATTATATTAATGAATTGAAATAAGATTGTAAATAAATAAAATCAAATAAAATTCACACAAATTCAAACGTGAATTAACAGTGAATATAATCCAAATTATAATTAAATATTAATTGTTTAATTAATATTTAATGCTTAATTAGAAAATTAAAGCATAATGTTAGGATAAACATTTAGTTTTAATTGGCCTATTGGTTAACGTATGGACTCCACAATTAGCTAGCATTGAATGTCTAACATTGTATTTCTGCACATCAACATATAGGCTGATGTTAATTAGTTATGGATTAATTACCAAATGAATGAGCAATATTTATTGCTAATAAACGTTTGGATGGTTTTATTAGAAGGTTTAATTCTCAGCAATATATACCCATTCATTATTCATTTTACAAAACACTTCATCCTTAATTTTTCTCACTCTAGAGTTCCAAAAGTTCTCTTCTTATTTTGTGAGTGTTCTTCGAGTTCTTCGCTCGATATTTTCCGTTAAAACCCGGTGATAGTTCAGGTACGCTGATCAAGTTCGACGAGTAGTGATTTCAGTGCAGAATCACTACTAGATTCGTTGTACCCTGGGAGACAGCCATCTACGATAAGCTCCAGAACAAACGGGAGACGATGGAACTGTTTTAAGGGAAATGTGTCTAACACATGCCTCGAATCAACATTTTATCTGGTGATTTCGTTCTTTGTAATATTGTATTTATTTAATTTGTTTGTAACATCATTTATATATATATTTCTGTTATTTTTCAAGACAAGATTTCTAACATTTCTCACTCTAGAATTCCAAAAGCCCTCTTCTTGTTTTGTAAGTGTTCTTCGAGTTTTTGCTCGATATTTCTGTTGAAACCCGATGATAGTTCAGGTACGCTGATCAAGTTTGACAAATAGTGATTTCAGTGCAGAATCATTACTGGATTCGTTGTAACCTAGGAGACAGCTATCTACGGTAATCTCCAGCACAAACGGGAGACGATGGAATTGTTTTAAGAAAAATATGTCTAACACATGCCTCAAATTAACATCTCAATCGGTGATTTCGTTCTTCGTATATTTATTTGTTACGATGAAACTCATGTGGGATTTGGTTTAGGAACCTAACCTACAAATTATAAAGAGGACCAATATCAGAGCAGTAAGGGCATATACACGGCTGTAGGACTTCTCCATGACTAGTTCAGAGCTTTTGTTACTTCTTAATGAGTTTTATTTATAGCCATTCTTCTTTCCACTTTAAGGTTAGTTTGGTTTCAACTTTTTGGAGTTTGTCAAAGTTTAAACCATTAATTAAACTTTTTTTTGTAAGACATATGTTTTCTTAATTAATTATCATTTGGGATCTTCTTCTCTATTTCTTTTTGTTTCATTTTTTTTAAAATAAAGTTACGCGGAATGGACAAGTGTTATTAAAAACATACTCGAAATAAAAGGAGGGGAAACTAAAACAAAATGTTCATCCACAAGTAACAAAGAAATATGTTAACGAGCTAGAAGATACTAAAGAATATAAATGATTTCTCTATTCCCTTTCATTGATTTTTCTAAGTAGATATGTCAATTCGTCATAAATGCATCATTTGAATGCAATCATTGAACATTATGTAATTTTTTTTCTATCAAAATAGTTGAAAAAAAGATAGTTGGAATAGAGACTCGTTTTGATTAATAAAATGTTATAAACATACTAAAAAAAACAATTATATATGTAAAAAGAAAGGAGAAAAAAAATTTACAAATAAAACCATGATGTTGGAAACTAATTCAAAAGGTTCATAATGCCCTAAATGTTGATATTGTTGGAAACTAATTCAAAAGGTTCATAATGCCCTAAATGTTGATATTGGTGAGGAAACTAAGTATAATGATTAGTTTCATGTACAATTGGTATGTTTTAATTTAGCGGGTTAAAAAAAGTTATTATAGAAGATTGTTATGGAATATTTTTTTTTTAATCATAAAAGTAAATTTTGTTAATGAAATTATATATTTTTTTTATCTATATAAAATTATCTAATTGGACTTAATTATAATTCTTCATTTATTAGGACTACAATATAGAGTGGTTGCGGATTGGATTGAGCCTGTCTTTGTATTTTCATTTTTATTTTGAATAATTTAAATTTGGCTTTATTACTAATGTTATATATACTCTATTAAGAAATGTCATAAAACCAAACCAGGCCTAAAATGACAGTAAGACTTTACTAAAACGAATCATCATTCATCAGATGTTCAAAGGACAAAATAATATTGACCTTATTTGAAAATATATTATTCTAAATATTAGATCTAGTTCAGAAATGAGATTTTTAGAATAATATAGAGAAAGAGAACTGTGGTCCATAATTTTGAGAAGCTAATAATTTTTTTTTTTTTTTAGAAGAAGTCTTAAAGGTATTAATATAAATATATATATATATATATAAATATAATAAAAAATAATAATTTAAAATAGAAATATTTTAGTATTTTAGTTAATAAATTTAATAACGTGATAAATGAGAATAAAGTGGAATGATGTTTGATTTTATTTGAATTATTAAAATAATTTAAATCGAATTAGGCTTATTAAAATTTGTTTAACTTTTTGTTTTTTTTTTAATATTAATTTAGAACGATATCCCAAAATCACGACGTCATTTTAACGTAAAGCAATCTTAATAAAAATTGAATCCAAAAGGTTGAAGAACAGATAATAACTATTTATGCGGAACAAATGATTATCTTGACTCAAGCTCCTGTGTCTGTCTGTGGTTCCACGTAATGTCAATAGAAAACATCATGGGAAAGCCTCACGGCCTAGTGGTCCTGGTGGTCAGCTTAACTTTTACAACCCAACCCCAACCCAAACATCCTGGGAAAGCCTCACGGCCTAGTGGTCCTAGTGGTCCTGGTGGTCCTGGTGGTCCTGGTGGTCCTGGTGGTCAGCTTAACTTTTAATTGTGCTCTTTACACCCCAACCCAAACCAACTAAGTCAAAAACATTTCCACTCACCTTTAAAAATCAAACCATTGCCATAATTCATCATTCATTCTCAAACTCTCTTTTTCTTTAGTTTTTCATAAGGGGAAGTCTCAAAATCATCGTCGGTTAATCCTAACATTTTTTCGGTTCATCCACTTCCTTTGCGCATTTGTTTTCCTCAACCAAGTTTGGTTCGACAACATACTCAAATTCGGTAAATTTATGCCAATTCAATTATATAATATCAATTGTCAATTGGACGCATTTATTGACTAACGGTTGGTATGCAATATTTTTTCCTTTTTATAATATTGTTCATAAAAATATCATAATTATAAGTATGTTTAACTTTTTCATTATTATTATTTCGGGACAAGTTTCCACCTTGGTAATAAGTTAATCATTTTACAAGACAAATAAAACATCAACATCAAAATCTGAATGTCTTTCAAAATCTGGATGCCTTTTTTTTATATAAATAATATGTTTTAATACAATAAAAAATAATACATAAAATCTATACTCCGTAGAATATTAAAAACCAATTACACAATAAAGATATAGAAATTAATCAAGATAAATGGTATAGTTTAGATGGTTTGAGATTCTTGGTGACATTGAAGAATTGTAACGTCTTAATCCACTTCTCCTGTTTCTTCAACAAATGAACCGCTATAGTCTCGGGCCAAAGCTCATGGGAGCACACACTTTTCGGATCTGGATAGTTATACATCGACCATTTAGCATTAAACCGATTCTTTCCTCGTTGGCCTTTTCTCATCCAATCACCAAAAACCCTATCCTCGGGACCTTCAACATGATTCCTAGGAATATCCGAATCCTTAATCCAACTAACAATATCCCAAGACACAAAGAATCCCATACCCGACATGTAACGGTTGAATGGATCCATGCTAGAACATGGGATCACGAAACCATAGTACAAATCGTTTCTAGGCAATGGTCTAAGTGACTCTACCAAACTTTCCAATCTAAAGTATGTGTCGTCGTCTATTTTCCCCACGTAATGATAAGGTGGCTCCAACAATCCTCCAACGTCGACATCATCAAACATTCCGGGGAGACTTGAGAAATATATGTATGTTTTTCCCTTGTTCATGTTCTCTTCGCAATTTAAGATAATGATATCATTATATCTGTTGAAATATATTAAATTATATTAGGCCAAATTTTTAAGCTTAAAATTATGACATTTTTCTTAAATAAAATGTGTTACATGAGACTTGAATTGTTAATAATTTTAGTCATTAAAGATTTATCACAAACAACTAGACTGTCTTCTTATTTATACAATACCACATTTTTAAATAAAAAATTACAATTATTTTTTTCTATTTTTTCAATTATTCTCAAACATTACACATTTTAAGACAGTCATGATATATCCGACAATTTTAAACGCATATATTTTGAAAAAATACTTAGTTTAAAACGGAAATATGCTCAAATTAATAGACTATACACAAAATTACATTGTTATTTGAAAAATAAAGACTAAATTTATCTATTTTCAAAACTTTACTAAAATTTTATATTTTTTAGCCATTCAAACCAGTTTTCATAAACTAAAATGCAGAAATCTTACAAATAAAATATTAATTTAAAAAAAAATTAGGTCCAAAATGTTTGTAGATATTATTTAATTTATTTATAAAGATTATAAATTAATTAGAAAAATAAAAATAATACATTAAAATAAGAAATTCGACGTTTTTTTATTTAGAAAAATGTTTAAAGGACTAAAATTTGATAGTTTGATATCTGTATAGAGTAGTAATTTAAAATTAGATGTTCAATATTTTGAAAAAAAGTAAAAAAATCTTTTAATAATATAAATATATAAGTTTATAAATTAAAGAAAAAAAAACAACATTAAAAATATTTGAATTTGGTTATAGTATTAATTAATTATAATTAAATCTAGGTCTACGGTACCTCATAATTTCCAGTGCAACAAGTAGTTTATGATCCTCTTTGGTTAGGTTGCAGAAAACGAATTTGACATCGATTTTTGCTCCGGCGACGGTTTGTGTGCCGTAGACAAGACGGAGGATGTGGCGGCGTTGATGTTGCTCCGGTAGGGTTAAGATTCCGATGAGGATACGAATCTCATCATTTGATGAGGGACTTTGAGAGAGGTTATCATGAAACTCATGTGGGATTTGGTTTAGGGAACCTAACCTACAAGTTATAAAGAGGACCCAGATCAGAGCAGTAAGGGCATATACACGGCTGTAGGACATCTCCATGACTAGTTCAGAGCTTTTGTTACTTCTTAATGAGTTTTATTTATAGCCATTCTTCTTTCCACTTTAAGGTTAGTTTGGTTTCAACTTTTTGGAGTTTGGCAAAGTTTAAACCATTAATTAAATTCTTTTTGTAAGACAAATGTTTTCTCAATTAATTATCATTTGGGATCTTCTTTTCTTTTTCTTTTTCTTTTTGTTTCATTTTTCTTAAAATAAAGTTACGAGTAATATATATTACAAAAAGATAGTTGTAATAGAGACTCGTTTTGATTAATAAAATGTTATAATACCGAGATAATAAAATAACAATGATCTAAAAGAAAGGAGAAAAAAACTTTCCAATAAAACCATGATGTTGGAAACTAATTCAAAAGGTTCTTAATGCCCTAAATGTTTATATTGGTAAGGAAACTAAGTATATTGGTATATTTTTCTTTAGCGAGTTAAAAAAATTATTATAGAAGATTGATGTTGAAGTTTTTTTTTTTATAATTATAAAAGTAAATTTTGTTAATGAAAATATATTTTTTTATCTATATAAAACTATCTAACTGGACTTAATTATAATTCTTCATTTATTAGGATTTAGGAGGACTACAATATAGAGTGGTTGTGGATTGGATTGAGCATGTCTTTGTATTTTATTTTAATGTTATACTCTATTAAGAAATATCATAAAACCAAACCAGGCCTAAGAGGACACTAAGATCGACTTTACAAAAACGCATCATTCATCATGTTCAGAGACAAAATAATATTGACCTTATTTGAAAATAAATTTGAAATACTATATCTGGTTCAAAATTGATTTTTTTTTGAATAATTTAGAAGAAAAAAATAATGAGATATATATAAATAATAATTTAAAATATAAGGAGTTTTAGTATTTTGGTTAATAAGTTGAATGATGTGATAGACGAGTGAAATGATGTTTGATTTTATTTGGGATATTCGAATCAAACTTATGAAAATTTGTTAAACTTTTGATTATATTTTCAAAAAAAAAATTATGAAGTTAGCACGGTATCCCAAAATCATGACGTCATTCTAACGTAAAGCGGTCTTAATAAAAATTGAAGCAAAATGTTGAAGAGCGGAAATAACTATTTCGACTGGATGTAAATAGAAAACATCTTGGGAAAGCCTCACAGTCTAGTGGTCCGTTTATATTTGAATTTAAAGTTGAACAACAAAATATTAATTTAATTACAATGCTGCATTTAAATTGAATATAAAAAAAAATCAAACTAATAATTATTTTATATGTTAATGAGACTATTAATTAATGACCTAAATAAATTACACAAAAAAAAAAAGTAAAATTTTAGACTAAAGTTTTTTTTTTATTCCTTCCAAGGGAAGTGTTGATCCATATATTTGAAAAGCAAGCAAAATGTGCATAATTCTCTGAAGGACCACAAATGAAGGCAGTGGATTCTCGAACAAATTGCATTAGGTATGGTGAATTAACAAGATTTTTAATTTTACCTACCAAAGTTTGAATCATTAATAATAACTACCCATCAAAATTAATTTACCATAATGGAACCTTAACTCTTTTATAGTAGAAGTACAATTACCTACAAAAATGAATTCATTATTAATTTATTAGGTAGTTCAATAAAGAGTTGTATAAAAACTAAATATTAATATTTCATTCTCACTAAAAAATATTTTAAATATAAATAAAAATTGAATTAGTTTATTTTCAAATATATATATATATATATATATATATATATATAATTTGTTTTTTTTACATATAAGATGATTACTGTTATTAATTAGGGCTTGTTTCATTTTTTTTTTAAATCTAACAATAATCATATATAATTTTTTTTTTCTTCTCAAAATCACTATCTATAAACATTTTTAAAATAAATCATAATTTATTTAAAAAAGTAGATTTATATAGCTTTCATCTTATATTGAAAATTGTTTATAAAAATTAAATTTTATTCATAACATACTTAATTTTATCTAAGGCTTTGATCAGATCTCGAATATGGACACATAGAATGCCTGAATCAACACTACATAAATAAATAAATAAAAAAAAAAAAAAAAGGTGAATTTGAAGAAATGACCCTAATAATTACACTTTTTGAGAAATGATCGGTGCCGAATAAACTTTAAAAAAATGACCATTTCGAATGAAAATATCCCTATCGTGTCACGCGAAGAGATACCTTAATATATATATATATACATTTTTTCATTTTTTTCTTCCTTGTTCTCTCTTTTCAATATCCTCCCCATTCTCTCTAAACCCTAAGCGGCGAGCGAATGACGAACACAATTCACAACGGCGAACACAACACACAACAACGAACACGACGGTGAACAAAACGAGGAAGAAAATTTTTTTTAAAGAAAATTGGAAATTTATAATAAATTATGTCCACGTGACGCGGAGGGATAATTTCGTCTTTATACAGACCGAAAGGGTATTTTTGTAAATTTTTCAGGTATCGGTCATTTCCCAAACAATTGTAATTATTATGGTCACTACCTCAAATTTCCCTAAAAAAAACTAGCCCAACCCAATATGACTAATATATATGTGTGATTTTTCAACACTAATAAATTGAATAACACACAACAAAGATATGATATCAATACCTGTCCCAAAATCTATTGATTAACTACTATCTTATAAAACAAATACAAACTTTAACTATACAGTAAGATATGTGGGATCTTAATGTTTAAGATGAGTAGAGGAAATTAGATCTTCTCAAACAATATAATGTATGATTGTAGTGTGGAAGTCACAAAGGTACCTTGATTATGCTACAATTTAAAGAGAACCTTATCATTACTTTTTTGAAAATTACATGTAGAAATGGTGTTTGTGTCTTGTAATGGGTTGACAAAACATTTGTAAATTCCAATTAAGAACGCCTTAAATTTGACATGACGTTGCTTGAACTCCAGAAACCCCTTCTCTAAGAACAGCAAACTCACAAGATGATTCCGGCAAATAAGGGGAGAATATGATATAAAGATGTCGCCTTGTTCTCGAACGTTGCTCAAATCCATCTCGATGATCAATTATCTCATCATTTCTCGCTAAAAACAGTCTTGAATTTACACAATTTGCCCAAGATAAACCCAAAGCAGGACAAATCCTTCTTCCAGATGAATACAAACATCCTAAATTACCAATTCTCAACCCATTCATACCATCCGAAGACGCCACATAATCAACAACTTGATTAGTAATAACAACAGCTAGATCATACCTATTCGCCAAATACTTCAGTTTACTAGAAATCTTAAAGAACAACGAAGATCTTCTCTTCAAATCAGACGGGGTATTATCAAATTCAGATCTAAACAAAGCAGCAATTGAATCAATAATAATAACCTTAACAGGAAACTGGGCTGACGAATTTTTCGAAATTAGAGAATCAAACTTGAGCAAATTATCAAACAGGTGGTCTGCAGAATGAACGGCCTCAACAAATATATTATCGCAGGGATCGTAGGATGAGAAAACCTGGGGATATGCGGAGCGAAATGAAACAGAAAGTTGTTGGAGACGGCGAAAGGGGAATGGAAGTTCGGAGCAGAGATAGAGAGAGGCGGCGGAAAGGCCGCCGAGGGAGATGGGTAGTTGAGCGGAGATGAGGAGTTGAAGGCAGATTTGGGTTTTGCCGGAAGAACTCTCGCCGACGAGTTCGGTTAGGGAGTTGCAGGATAAACCGCCGGCGAGGAAACGGTCTAGGATTGGACAACCGGTGGTGCACTTTTGGGTTATCCGATGACTCTGTATTAGGTTTTCCGGTTTCATTGATCGCCGACGCCGAGAGAGATGAGAAACCTGCTACTAGGCATAAGACCATAGTAAATTTTGGGTTTGGGATAATTTCAATATACCTTTTTTTTTAAAAGAAAATATATATTTTATTATAAATAAAATTAATTTATTTTATATAACAGCGATTTCACTTAAATATAACAACGAGTCACTTAAATATAACAGCGAGGTCATTTTTGGTGTACGGCTCCCCAAAGTCGTGTTCCTTATCCTATATGTATGGTTGATGATATATATTTAATTGTGAGAGTAAAATTATAAGAATGATAATTTGTTCCTCCTTTCAAATATGTATATATGGTTAAATAATAAATTTATCAATAACTTGAATGATTCACCCTAATATTATGTATAAGTATAATTTATTACTTATTTACCATAAGTATAAAATTAACTAACTAAAAGAAGTTATTTTTTAAATTATTTAATTACATGTCTAATTAGGGAAATTTGATGAAATAATCCTAAATATAGTCAAAATTTTAAAAATAACTTAGGCGTAATAATTTTGTAAAATTAATTTTTTTTGCATGTGAAATGACCATTTTGCTCTATTTTTTTTTTCTTTCTCTTGCTGTCGTGTTTCTCTTCTTCTCTTGGCCGTCGCTTCTCTTCTTCTATGTGAGATCTACAACTGACTCAAGCAACCATCTTTCATCATATATTAGACACGACTTCTTTCCCTCGCGAACCTGCTCTTAGAAGATCTCCGGAATCGCGTCAACTTCTCTACTTTCTAGATCTTGAGGGGATTCTGGTTTGTGTTACACAAACTATACATTTACGTGATCAAGCAATTTACAGGTATGGAGTCATGGAGAGATGAAGAGATGGTAAAAAAATATATGAAATTCCACCATCTAAGTAAAAATCAAAAAAAATGTATGAATGTTTCTTTTATAAGGCTTCAATTTATATCTTTTTGAGTTTCTAACATGGGATGTGTTCATCATGTTTTGTTTAATGAACTAGTGTTTATTTAGCTTTGTCATAAGGGAGGTGTTTTTCCCACCCCTCCCATATTCCCACACCCCTCCCTTACTCTTTAATTAACTCCAAAATGACTTATTTATCCCTACCACCTTTATATATTTACATTTCTTATTTTATTTATTTTACTTATTTTATTTTATTTAATTATTAAGTTTTTTTTATTAAATATAATTAATTAATTAATTTTTAGTATTTTTTTTAACTTTATTTATTTAATTAAAAATACAAAATATTATTATTTTTATATTATAATTATTTAAAATATATTAAATATTTGAATGTTTACTAATTTAATAAAATATAAATATTTAATATTTTATTATATTAATTATATATATTTTTTTTAAATACTTATAAAAATCAATTTTTTTATAATGTTTGACTAATTATTAAAATATAATATCGTAAAATATTATGATTAGATTAATTATTAATTATTATTTAATAGATAATTTTATTTATAAAATATTAATAATTATTAATATTATGTTTGACTAATTATTAATATATAATATTATTAATTAAAATTAAAAATATAATTTTTGACTAATTATTAATATATAATATTATTAATTAAAATATTATGATTAGACTAATTATTAATTATTATTTAATAAATAATTTTTATAAGTATTTTAATATATATATATAATTAATATAATAAAATATTAAATATTTATATTTTATGAAATTAATACACATTTCAATATTTAATATATTTTAAATAATTATAATATAAAAATAATAATATTTTGTATTTTTAATTAAATAAATAAAGTTAAAAATATTAAAAATTAATTAATTATATTTAATAAAAAAAACTTAATAATTAAATAAAATAAAATAAGTAAAATAAATAAAATAAAAAATGTAAATATATAAAGTGGTAGGGATAAATAAGTGAAGTAGGGGGTGGCAATATGGGAGGGAGTGGGAAAAGCAATTTGTTTGTCATAAACTCAAAAAGATATAAATAAAAGCCTTACAAATAAAACATTCATACATTTTTTGAGATTTTTACTTAAGTGGTGGAACTTCGTACACTTTTTGGTCATCTATTCATCTCTTTCATACCTGCAAATTGTTTGATAACGCAATGTATAGTTTGTGTAACGCAAACTAGAATCCCCTCCAAATCTAAAAAGCAGAGAAGACGGTGATGAACAGGTCGCGATTATGGAGATCGCCTAGGGAGAGAAGTCGTGCTGATGTATGGCGAACAATTATCGTTTGAGTCCGTTGTAAATCTCACAACGATGAAAAGATGCGACGTTGAGAGAAGAAAATAAGGGGAACTAGGTTAGAAAAAAGAAAAAATAATAATAATAAGGACAAGGGGTCATTTCACAAACCAAAAGGTTATTTTAACAAAAAATTATTGGATATAAATTATTTTTAGAATTTTGACTATATTTAAAGTTATTTTATCTCATTTCTCCTTAACTCAACCATAGTAGTCTCACACATAAATCAAATGATCAACTTAAAACTTTATAGGTGGAAAACTCTTAAAACGGTTATGGTAACTTATATGATAATAGTATTTTTTATAGGATAAATGACAAATTTAGAATTGTAATTGGCAGAATTTTATTAAATTTAGGACTCTTTTAATTAAAAAAAAAATTTGTCGTTTACAGAAATCAATTTATATTGTTTAGTTATATTTACAAATCTCACTAACTTCGTTAACTTATTGAATGTTATTTGCCCATGTCATTTATTTGTTTTTTTCTTTCTTTATAATATTTATTTAACATCAAACAAACAAACCCCCTTTTTTTTTAAATCAAACAAAAAAACTGGAAAAACTTCTTCTTTTCATAGTTAATTTATTCTCCAACCAAAGCACAAATCTCTTGGTCTTTTTCAGAACTGTCTTCCGAGATCATTCACTGGGGAGGAGAGAATTTTGTAGATCCTTCATTAGTAGAAATTACGAAAGAAGTGGTAAAAAGAAATTGCCAAAGGAGTGGAGGCAGTTCTTCTTTGTAGACTGAATATAATGGAGCAAGAGATGAGAGTTTTAAATATAACTAAATAATGTAAATAAAGTTCTTAAACGACAAAAAATTAAGAGAGCCTAAATTTGACAAAACTGTCCAATTATAGTCCTAAATTTGTCATTTATCCCATTTTTTAATAGACCAAGTTTATAAGTTTCATTCCCACTAAAAAATGCTTGTAAGATGAATTGAGAGTAGTGATAGTTTAACATTTTATAGTTGATTGTGTAATTACTAATGAGATTGTTATATCTAAGTTTTATCTATATTTTTTTTTTATAAAATTGTGTAATTTATTACAATAAATGTAAAAAGTGTGTATGTGCTTTCTTGTGAATATTAAGTTTTTTAAAAATGTACAAAAATTATTTATTTGAATAGTTATTGAATTTATTCAAAGACCTTACTCAAAATCAACATATTAGGGTCAGCTCAAATGATTTGGGGACCAAAAATAAAGCCCATTATGGCATAACTCTCTCTTAAATCTCTGCTCCCTCTCTTTCCTATACACTCTGGTTTCTTTAGAGACAGACTCCGATCAGCTTCTGACCAGTCGACCAGGTTAGGTCGTGTAGACGAGAAACCAGCCTTCTTTTGTTCTTCTCTGATCAGCGGCTTTAAGCCAGACACAGTTTCTTTTGACACTGTTTTGCTAGCCATCTTTGATGATAATGATATGTGTTGTAATGACAAGTTAGAATGAAGTTATTTGATTACCTTTAGGCTTGTATTTGACCCACTTGTATACCCATTGATATAGTGGATGTTTAAGTGGCCTAAGGGTCCTGTAGTTTTACCTTAATTGAGTTTTTCACATAAAATCTTGGTGTCTTGTTTATTTGATTGTTTGATCCCCAATTTAATTGGCTGATTTAATTATACAGAAGGAAAAAAAAGAAGTTTTAGGCTTTTGTTATAACTGGTCTAATTTGATTGCTAAACAGGTACTTTTGATAAATTTTGATCCAACATTAGTGGTTCACATCTTAATGTAAATAACGTAGATCAAGAAGATACTTTAATGAAAAGAAATTGCAAACTTACATTAAAAAAAAACTTCACCTAACATTGATTTTATTTTATATTTTCTCGGTGATAATATTCATATAAGAAAAAAAATTGATCTCAGACTAAGATTCTAATTTATTTAACATAATATAAAGAGAAGTGATAAGGAATGATGAGTCGCCACGTCATTCTCTCAAATTGGCTCACACAAATTCTCTTTCTCAATAATATCTCTAATATAAAATAGCTTTAAAATAAAAATATTTCTCTATTTTTATATTTGAAATTGTTTTAACTTAATATAAATGCTGGTTTGTTTCACCCACCTTGTTATTATGTTGATAATAATTCCCTGAAATGGGGCATTGACCAATTGGTCCTTGTTAACATAGATATAAAATGAGTGGTTCAAATAAATTTATATATATATATCAATTTGTGATTGAAATTGTAAGAAATCAACCTAATTGAGATTCACACAAAACAGTAGGATTAATTTGAAACACAATTTTAACCAGATTTGACAACAAGATGTATCCAACAATATCTTGTACTCGACAAAGACTAAAAGAGTCTTCGAGGAGATTTAGAAACGGTAAAAAATTCATGATAATTATACCTTTAGATAATTCAAATGAGTCATTTGAAAGTAGCTCGGTTTTCCCAAAGAGTATACAGTTCTAACCCATCAACACATGTGTTATCCATAAGAAATGTATTTGGTGGTTTTAAAAAGAATGAGTGATAGGAGGAAAAGTTTTGAAAAAAAAATAAAGTAATATCACCTCATTAGTTTACAAAAATATAAGAGAAAAATTATTTTGTTTTTTTCCTCACCCAAATTCCCTCCAATATTTCTCATTAAGATCTGAACAAGTGAGAGAATTTAAAAAAGAGATTTTTCTATTTCCTTCATGTTCCCTCTTCCAAATTATCTCCCCTATAATATAGATTCTGAAACAAATAAACAATCAATTTGCCCATAACAAAGCAAACAATTAAGGCTCCAATTGGAGACATTTTAAAGCCTAAAATAAGCATTTGGCAAGGAAATTAACTTTCACACACAAATAAATCTAACTTAACTAGATCTAGTCAAGTCTAAATTATTTTCACTTTGGTGAGTTCATAATAATAATAATAATAATAATAATAATAAAACACCAAAAATACTAGAAATGGAAGGATAAGTAGTACTACTTGAGGCTCCTCCTCCTCCTATTTATGTTTGTATGTATAATATTAATAAAAATAATAATACATACAGAATACAAGAACCAAAAAATCATTTTAAAACCATCTGATGATGACAAAGGAAGGGTGTTTGTTCCTTTGCTCACACTAAGTTTTCCTTGTATAATAAGAATTGAAATAATACTAACCCCTTAAAATTATTGCATTACATCTTCCCAACTTACTCTTTACCAAACGTCACGCAAATATCTCCCATTTGTTTGCATATTCTTCACCATGTTTTCAGCAGCCGAGCTCTCCATAGATCCCTGAAAAACAACAAAAGGACCCGATTACAAAAAAAAAAACTAACAAAAAGGTAAAAGGAAAAAAAATATCCAGTTTACAACTGTCATATCAAAATGGATTCGTATTTTAAGGGCGGATTTCACATTTGACAAATTCGTTGAGGGGATAGATATTCCATAGACAGTTAATAATGTTAAGAACATACCTGCTCTTGTAAAATGGTATGAAGAGTGCGGTGAACATCTTTAGCCATGCTTTTGGCATCTCCACAAACATAAATGTATGCACCACCCTCAGATAACATATTCCAGATATCCAATGCCTGCAAATGTGAAAGAACAGTCTTTTTCTTTATCATTGTCACCCAAAATAATTAAAAAATTCTCAAAGCAATACTAAGGCCTTGTTTGATTGATGATCCCAACTTTTCTCTCTTCTAACTCTTCCTAACTGGAATTCTTGGAATTAATTCAGTATCATAAGGAATTTTGATACTTCAGATAACCCATTTCTGACACCGATCAAGATTATATGGAAATATCCAGTTGGTTATTCAAATAACCCCAGATCAAACAAAGGCCTAAAGGATGGATGGCTTGCAATTAATAATAAGATCGGGGATCATGGATATATAGAGAGAGAGAGAGCCTATATATGGAGAAGTTATTCATACCTTTTCCATCATCATATGTTGGACATATTGCTTGGTAGGGCCTTCCCGTGAAAATGCAACACTCAACTCAGAAAGAACGCCAGTTTCAACAAAGTTGTTTAATTCATCTTCATAAATGTAATCCTATGAAGACATATATATAAATAACATAATCACTTCACATTTCCACTGGGCAAGCAAAACATTTATATCAGACAAGATAAAAAAAGAAATAGAAAAACCAACCATTTTCCTGTTCCTACACCCGAAAAACAAAATGGATGGTCCAAGTTCAATTCCTCCTTCTTTAAGAGCTAACCGTTCCTGTCATATCAACATATGAGCCATGTAACACAATTTGCTGTTTTGTTATTAAAAGAAAAAAAAATCATGAATCATACATTTGTTATGTTTATCGAATATTAAAAAATGATCCAAAAATAATCTCTAATCACAAGTAAGAAAAAAAATACTTACCAAATGAAGCAGAAAAATTACACTATAAGTATACCAAATTAAACAACTAAAATCACATTATATATGGATCAAGATCCAAAAAAAAATTGATCTGATCTAGAAAAAATATTATACCAAATGAAGAAGAACCATTTTTAATTTTAACTTTGGTACTTTTCGAATGAGATCGTGATTGTGACAAAATACTGTGCTCAGAATGAACATATATATTTATATCAGTTCGAACCTGTAGAAACCCCCTAAAAGGAGCAAATCCAGTTCCAGGACCAATCATGATGATTGGCACTTTAGCATCATTGGGAAGCTTGAAATTTGATTGCCTGACAAAAATGGGAGCCCAGCTGCAATCACGGCTTTCCTCCAGAGGCAGAGCATTCTGAAAGGGGCTCAGAAAAGAAAAGCTTTCAAAACTTATACTGTAACTGGTGGACGAGCAGCCATGACAAATATCAGTGTAGACAGACAAACTTACAATTATAACCCATAAAGAAATAATATATCATGCCAAAATAGATTAGCACACTAGAGTTAAATGAAGGCTTAAAATGTAATAATACCTTCATCCAAGTTGAACAAATTCCTTTATGGATCCGTCCTGTTGGCATCTCCTCATGAACTAATGCACAGGTGACATGGATTCTTGATGGTACTAACCTGCATAACAAAGTTGCACCAGCAAAAGATGAAATTACTAACCATTTTTCAAAAAATAAACAGTTATTGCAATTTACGAGATTTTATCAAAGATGAGAAACCATGATGACCCCTCAATTCAATCAATGTGCTACAGTGAGTACTGAAATTGAGACCTCACCCTCTTAGTTCACTCTTACTACTTGAGCTACTCTGGTTGGGCATGATGACAAACATTTAAAAAGGTCATTTAACTACTCAATTTCCAGAGTGTATGGTAAATTATCAGGTTGTAGAGCAAGAATTTTAATATTGTTCCTTACCAGTCAAAAATATTAAATATCTAGCTAAACAGTGGATGTGGAGTGTAATCAAAACTTTATGACAGCTTTCTACGATAGAAACCCTAAAGCACTTACGGCCTAAGTATTAAATAAGAAAACAGGAAAACAAAAAGAGAGTTAATCTACTCACTTGGGAGATGAAGAAATTGAGTAGTATCTAGGTTGCAACCGTGGGGCAATGGCCGCAAAGAAAACTCCCAGTGGAGGCTTTGTAGATGGGAATTCTGTCATGACCTCGAGAAGACTTCTCATGCTTGCAACCACCCATTGCGAATACTCATCCTGAACAGAATAAAAGCACATAGTAAAACAACTAGAGTGAAAATGCCCACCTTTTTCAGTTAAAGATATGACAAAGAATGGAACAAGGAACGCTGAATACTGTTATAGTTAAAACTAGACCCAGAAAGAGATGAGAAAATAGTAGAGTTAATATGAGAAAAGATTAACCGAGGTGAGGATACAATCTTCCTTCATAATTTTTCCCCCAAAAAATGTTTCTTCATAATATTCAGCATAACCCTTAACCTATCCAACCTAAACCTTAAAGACTAAGAAAACCCTAGAAGCAGCCTCAACCGACTCTTTCGGGTACACACAAAAGAAAAGCAGTTTACTTCTTCCAATACAAAAGAGCCACATGGCCTTCGATATAAAAGGCTAAAATAAAAACCAACTAAAGGAAATAATCCCTTGTTCCAGTCATATATAAAATAAATTATGACAAACACAAACCTTTCCAGCAGGGGATGCAAGATGTCTTAATCTACCAGCTTCAATTGGATCAGATGCATGAGCCGCCAAAGCAAGAAGCGCAGACTGAAAAACACATATTCATTAAATATTAGCAATATATCCTCATAAGCAGGAAAGAAAAAAAAAAGATCCCACCTTTTTAGGGGAAGTCAAAAGATCTGCATATTTAGTGAGTGCTGTTCGTAGAGTGCATGGAGGGAAAGGAGGTAGCAAAGAGCTTCCACCAAGAGGTGTTCCATCTTCTTTATCCGTGTGGATTGAGAAATAGGTTTGTGGAGAAAGGCCCAACAGCTTTTCAGCTTCTTCCACAGTTTCAATCAAGTTTTCACAGTGCACACCAACATGGTCGCCTGTCTCATATCTGAGAATCGAACAAAAGAAAGTACAAAAGATTACTAAATTCAGCCTATATGAAATTGAAGGGCTTTAGCATAGATTGAATGGAACAAGACATCGCCAAATGATTAATAAACTTACGTGAGCCCAGTACCAGAAATGTCAAATTCCAGGTGAATGCAAGAACGATCAGATAGAGGAGTATGTAGTTCCTTTCTCACCGCCACATTTGCTCTTAAATAAAAGAAAACAGGGTATTAGAATCAAAGAAGTGAATGCATGTAATTAGTCTTGTTTGATCTAGGATTATTTGAAAATCAAGTTATTTGGGTCAAGAAGACATTAGGGGTATGAATATATAATGAAGGTATTTTGGTTGATGATTTGAACATTGAGAAGATAGTTGATTGGATAATTAAAACAAAATCAAACAAGGCTTTAGATCATGTAAAGGTCACACTGAGAACCTGCATGGATGATGAATATCATGCACACTGTGTCCATTTTGACTCAAGCTCTTGTCTAATACAGATGCATTTGCATGGTCATGAATTACAACTCGATATTCAGGCACAACAGCAGTGTAAGGGGTGGAAACTTTAGCATCATCTTCATCTCGGAGCAGCTGATCCAACTCAGGCCACAATAACTCTCGCCTGGTTTAACATCAGAATAAAATCAGAAAACACTGTATTATACTTTCCTAAGCATAAACAGTGATGGGATTATGTAAATTACATACCATGCAGTAAAATCATCTTCAATGCATTGATCATCATCTCCAAGACCAACAGGAACAAGGCGCTTTGCACCTACAAGTGATAAGAAAGAAGTGTAATCAGCTAAATAAAGAGATAAAAATGGACACAAAGAAGATGTATTGTACTCAACAGACAAAGTTCCCTGTTTGAAAAACAATAGAAACTGACATCAAATCCAAAGTAGGTTTCTCATAATTTTAAATATGAAATTCATATTCATATGATAAGCCAAGTCCATAAATGTAACCATCAAACTATCTAATTTAGAAGCTCATATCATTGTTGGTAAGAAACTAAGAACATGTTTAATATGCTTCCGATTTTTTAGGGGTTAACCTCTAATTCTCAGAACTCGTTGAAATGGGTTCTAGTCTCAATTGTAGAAGAAAATTCAAGACAAATAAGTCCTTTTAATTTTTTCATAATTTCTTCAATGACTTAATATCACATAAACCAAATTCAACAAGGAAAAGCACAAATAGAGCTGCATCACTTCGAGGGAATACCTCCAAATGAATCTTTTCTATTTTTTGCTACATATTCATAATTTGACTAAAAACCTTTTTGTGCAACAATCAAATTCAAATAATTAAAAAAAATTCATGTCCAAATTGAGCTTGTGCATCAGAAGTCAGAAATAAAAACCTATAAACAAATAAGAAATTTCATTTGATGATTAGCAAAACTTATCGAGTAAGACATGCAACAAACTAATTACATTATTGGACGATAAATAGTGATGGAAAGACATGAAGAACAGTAAATTAGTTTATCCATGTCTAAAGACAAAAATACATAATTAACAAACATCCTATGCCTATTCTTACCCGCAGCAGTCAGTTGCTCATCAACCACTTTTCCTATCTGTTTTCCCAGAATGTTAAACACAAATTAGATTCTAAAAAAGGATAACAACAGAAATGAACAGATCGAATATCAGAAATCAAGTTCAGGATTAATCTAATTCACCTTGTTGAAATGCTCATACTGCCTGTTACCGAGGCCAAATACTCCGAAAGAAAGATGTTGCAACCATTCTCCTTTCTCGTTTCCCTACAAATGGTCAAATTGTTTAGTAAAGATCCATCATCTATGACCATACAATGGACCAGATCTAACCTCAGAAAACCATTTGTAGAATCGGGCAGCATTGTCAGTTGGTTCACCATCACCGTACCTATGCCACATCAGTCCAAAATTCATCATATAGAACGAAACAGACAAAACTAAGTGGCCAGGTAATGTTGCTATCTACAAATCAGAACTCACGTAGCTAGGAAGAAAAACGTCAAAGTCTCTTTCTGCAGTTTCTCCTCGTATTCTTCATCCTCCGCAGCATAATCATCCTACAGAGACATATTAATATCATTTTGGCAATCAATTAAGAGTACAAAGTTGAAAGGAATAGACAGAATAATAAAACTCACTAAATCAACCACTTTGAAGACCGCTTTCTCGTATCTAGTTTTAGCTTCATCAACGAGTGCCTAAAAATCAGCATACAAATGAAATTAAGAGATCTGTCGGACTATAACAAACCAAATTGCTAACAAACCTTAGCGAAACCTTCAGCAGTTCCAGTTTGAGTACCAAAGAAAACGGTAACCTTCGTCCTACCATCATCCACTTCAGGTTCCAAATCAGTTTTCAGAATCAACGGCTTCGGCGGCTCAAATGATTTACTTGACTTCGCATTCGACGATCGACGCCATACGAGAACCACAACACATCCAATCAGCAGCGCTAAGGAAGTAGTTAGCATCATCATTAACTCCCGATTCTCCACCAGCATCGCCAAAGGAGACAGTTCCACACCTGATTCAGATGAGACATTTGATTGGTCCATAACTCCTCCCTTTAAGATCGCGATCATAAGATCAAGAGGCGAAAGCTTGTCGGAGCCCGATTGCATGATCTTGAATGCTCAGATTTTAGTAAATCTCCCGCGATACACGCCGGCGGGATGGTACGGACGGCGAGCAAAAAGGACGGAAGTCAAACCAGTGGACAAAAGATGAAAGGGAAAGAGAAAGAGCGTTTTCTGGTTGAGAATTTATGCTACGGCACAGTATAACTCTCTCTCTAGAAAGAAATAGAGAGAGAAAGAGATCTATCTATTGGAAGGGGAGATGAAGGTTATATCACTAAATAATTGCGGAATTGCCACCCAACCAAACTACATCAAATCTACCTAACACCAATCTTAACTATAGTTAAGAATACCCTTTGTAAAAACTTTAACTATAGTTAGTTAACTAGACCTCATTTCTTGTTCCTGTAGAAACTCCTGTAGAAACGGCCGTCTTAGGTTTTCTTTGTCAAATTTTTTAAATAAAAACAAATATTATTATAATTTAACTAATTAAAAAAATGAAAAGTAACCACTTTTATAAAAAAATAATATTTTATTTTATTTTAAAATAATTCATATAATATAATATAAATAATGTTTTTTAATTCTATAAAAAAAAATTAAAACAAGAGGAACATGGGAAAGAATAATAGGTAAACTATATTACTCATTTGAAAAAAATGATAAAAGTTGGAGGGTAAAAAAGTAAGAGAAATCCCTCTTAAATTATCTCTTTCAATCATTTTTCGAAATAAACATCTAGAATTTACTTTTCGGAGTGTCCTTGCTCGACAATACATGTGAACTATTTTTGACAAATTTATTTATTATTTAAATATTAACTTAGAAAGAAAAAGGGAATATATATATAATGATGCTTAATTTTAAAATGTCCGGATTCGGGTCGAGAGATGTGGTTAATTTGAAATTTTGGATATATATATGAGAGTAAATGAATACTTGGGTCGGATTATGGGTTGACCCGCCCATAAACTTAAAATAGTTAAAAATAAAATAAAAAATGTTATAGATATGGTTTGAACTTGCAACCTAACAAAAACAAGTACAACTTTTAACCAACTAAGCTAATAAATAACACTTTATATTTTAAATTCAACACCAAATTTGATGAACGCAAGACATTTTAACAATATAAATTCAACTTTTTAACTAACTAATCTATATATATATATATATATAATGATGCTTAATTTTTAAAGTGTCTAGATTGTCGAGAGTTGTGGTTAATTGGGATATATATGTGAGATTAAATGAATATTTGGGTCGGATTATGGGTTGACCCGCCCATAAACTTAAAATGGTTAAAAATAAAATTAAAAATGTTATAAGTATATAGTTTGAACTTGCAACCTAACAAAACAAGTACAACTTTTAACCAACTAGGCTAATAACACTTTATATTTTAAATTCAACACCAAATTTGATGAACGTGAGAAATTTTAACAATATAAGTTCAAATTTTTAACTAACTAATTTATATATATATATATAATGATACTTAATTTTTAAAGTGTTCGGATTGCCGGGTCGAGAGCTATGGTTAATTTCGATATATATGTGAGAGTAAATGGATACTTGAGTCAGATTGTGGTTGACCTGTTTATAAAATTAAAACGGTTAAAAATAAAATAAAAAAATGTTATAGGTATGGTTCAAACTTACAACCTAAAAAAACAAGTGCAACCCTTTAACCTACTAGGCTAATAACACTTTATATTTTAAATTCAACGCCAAATTTGATGAACGCGGTGGTTCATCAATCATTTTTGATTTTGCACTATGGATTTCACTATTATTAGTGGGAAATAATGGAAGAATACCGTCATATTTATAGAGATAGGGGATATAATTCATATGGTTATAGTAAGTCTCACATAGACCACTTTAATAGTAGTCTTTACATTTTCCCTTTCACTCGTAGTATGAGAAAGAAGTGGACTCTAGAGGTCAAACTAATTGAGTTGATGAATCAAACTGTATCAATTATTTTAAAGATCGTTCTGCAATGTGAGAGTAAATAGATACTTGGGTCGGATTGTGGGTTGACCCGCCCATAAACTTAAAACGGTTAAAAATAAAATTAAAAATGTTATCACATTTTTACCGTAATATTTTTTTACGGTTTTTTATATTATTACTCTGCGGGAAAAAATGAAAAGTAACCTACTTTTATAAAAAAAAAATATTTTATTTTATTTTAAAATAATTCATATAATATAATATAAATAATATTTTTTAATTCTATAAAAAAAAATTAAAACAAGAGGAACATGGGAAAGAATAATGGGTAACTTGTATTACTGGTTATCCTTCTTAAATTATCTCTTCCAATTCTTTTTCGAAATAAACATCTAGAATTTAATTTTCGGAGTGTCCTTGCTCGACAATACATGTGAGCTCCCTTTGACAAATTTATTTATTATTTAAATATTAACTGAGAAAGAAAAAGGGAATTTGAATTAAGAGAGGGATGTGAAAAGGAAGAGAAAGTATTAAGAGAAAATAAATAATAATAAAAAAATATTAATTTAGGTAATTGGACTGTCCAAGTGGTCGACTCTAATCCATGGGATAAGCTTCTCATTTTTTGTCAAATATTTTTTTAATTATAGGTTATTAAAATGCTAATTAAATCTAAGACTAATTTCCTTGTCCGAATAATTTTGATATTATTGGTTATGAATTATTTGAATGACTGATCACTAATTATAATTAGAGAAATGATTAGGTGAGGGAATTTGGTGAGGGAATTTGATAAGGGAATGACGTGGCATAATCTTATTCGATGAAAAAATCAAATAATTTCTCTCTTTCCTCCCACTTTTACATTTTCCAACCAATGAATGTGATGCCACGTCATTCCCTCACCAAATTCCCTCACCAAATTCCTTCACTCTATCACTCCTCTTATAATTATTAGGAGAGTTATGGAAAATTAAATTAGTATTTAATCTAAAAATCACAGACAATTTATTTGTGTGATCGATTTTTTTTTAAAAAAATTATTTTTGATCAACTAGTTTGAAAATTCTGGGACACTCTTTAAAAAAATTATTTTTTGAAAACGTGAGGGGAATTAATTTTTAATGTTGAAAAAATTTAAGTTTTAAAAACGAGGTTTTATAGACAACTCCATATCTTACATTCCCGTCGAATCTGGGAGAGATTGGGAGTTTTTTAATGGAAAGTATGTCATAGGCTTTTTTTAACTTTTTTCAGTATTAATTAACCTCACGACTAGAGAGTCACCACCTAACTTCAAAAATTAGGAATTTAAGAGATGTGAGTTCGACGTTTGGTTACGTGTGGGAAATGGTTTTTTAGACGTTATGTCCCACAACGCCCCTAAGGTCTCTACTAATTAATTTTGGCCTTTCTTTAAAACAATCTTACGCTTTACATTTTAGAACTTTTCCATTTTAAGCATTAAAGGGTTTGCATGAAAATAAACAAATAAGCAAATATAAAAGAAAACGATAGCAAATAATTCACACATAAAGTTATCCTAAAAATCAAAACTAGGCAAGTTATTAATCAAAAATTAATTGACCTAAGTCTAGATTAATTTTTAAGAAACTTTAGTGAATTATTTAAAGGTCTAAAATTTTACTATTTTGGGGTTTTTTTATTTAAATAAAAATAATAATAAAAATAATAAAAATAAAAATAAAATAAAATAAAATAAAATAAAATAAAAAGTACTATGTCTAAAGAAAATTCTAAGTTTAAGTTTGGGCTAAGTTCAATTTTAGTTAGGGTTTAATTTTAATATTTTTCCTAACCAAGCCACAAACTCTTAACTAAGCAAAATAAAAAATGTCAAACAAATAAACCCTAAAACTAAAACTAAAGAAAACAGAAAATAAAATAATAAATAAATAAAAAGAAGAATAAAAAAATAAATCCAGCTAGGTCCTCCATCCTCGGTCCTAGGTCTTCTGATGCTCGGTCCTTGGTCCTCATTCCTCAGTCCTGGATCCTCGGTCTTGGGTCAGCTTTAGGTTTTCAACATGACCCTATCCTAACTTATTTATGGTGATCCAAATGGATCCCAAATTGCATAAAAAACCAAAATTTTTATTAACATATAAGTATACATTTATAATAAATATAAAATAAATAAATAAAACTTTTTATATATGCTTTAGAGTTTTTTTTAAATGGCCAATTCAAGGGCCGATTTTGGTTTTAAAAATAAACTTTTTTCTTTTTGGTCAAGGACTTTTTATTTACATTGAAATTTTTATCTTATTTTTTTAGTTTTATTTACATTGAAATTTTTATCTTATTTTTTTAGTTATGTTTTATTATGTTACATATATACATACAAAATAAATAAAATCCCGCCTATCAAAATAGCAAACTTAAGAGGAATAATGTATGGGATTAAAAAAAAAAAAGCAAAAAAGATTCAAATTCAAGAAGAAGAAAAAAAAAAGACAAAAGAGCTTACAATGGGATGCTCTTTTGATGTTAAGGGTGGTATTTAATCTAAATTTCCTAAGCAAATCTTGTGACCAACTTAACAAGAGTGGTGTTTGCTTAAAATTTTCAAACAAGCAGCCTAGAGAGAGAAAGGTGAAGGTCAAGGTCGAGAGTTGAAGCTCTGGTCCCTTTGCTAGGTGTTAAGAGTGGTATTTATATGCAAAGCTATGAAACCCTAGGGCCCAAAGGCCCATTTAACAAACTTGACCGTGGGAAAGAAAACTATTTTAAACATTTACAAATGTTTAAAATAATAGAGCAATCTTGACATGTCACTAAATCAAGTTTTCAATAATCTTTATTTAATGATGATGTAATACTTGGTCATTTTAATTTTATAATTAAAAAATAACCAAGTCTTCAATCTTTTCTTCTACACACGTTCAAACTTTCTCTCCTCCTCTTTTTTAGCAACTTCTTTTATTTTCTTTTAACCGCACATGATAGAATCGTCATTTCAAGATTTGTGGTTGTCACCATCAAGAAGATGACCGTTGCCTTCACCTAACTCTTTTAACATTTGATTTCATGGGTCGAATCTTGGGCATGGGTCGGTCCATTAGTCGGGTGACCGGTCGGATCCGTCAATTGGATCCTTTCCTTGGCCTTACTTCGGGTTGATTTGCCTTTAATTTGGATCTTCCTATTTCTATTCACAAATCTGATCCGGATTTTGCATGTGGATCTTGGATTGACCCATTTCCCTTTATCCTACCAAAGAAATAAAATTAAAACAAATAATTAAAGAAAGCAATTGTATTATTATTAATTATTCATATTTCTAAGGAACAATTATAATTATAATAAAATACTAACTAAATTATTCAAGAAATTAAATTGCAAAATCTAATCTAACTAATCTAACCACTAATCCAACAAACTAATCTAATTAAAAGAAAACAAATATACCTAACGAAATTTTATAAAAAAACGCTAATATATATTTTGTAAATAATTTTTTTAATTTTTATTTTTTTATAAATACCCAAGGTAATTAATTAAATAAAACCTTGAATATTTTAAGTATAATAACTTCTCTAAGTGTTGTAACATAGACAAATTACTACCTTAACTTTATTAAGAATTCAAAATCAATTATTTTCAAAAACTCAATTGTTTTAAAAAATAATCGTCTTTAATATAAATCGTGCAATGAGTCCGTGAATGAATTCGAGACAATTTTATAGACTCAGATTTATGAAAAGAATAAACTATAAAATTTGGTGTGAAAAATGAGTGTCTACAATTTGTATGAGTAATGTTTTTTAATATTTAATTTAAATTCACTTTGTCTATGTAAAATCATAAAAAATTATAAAATTGAAATCATTTATAAGATCGTAAACATCTAAAATCTTATTAAAATTAAGATTGTTGATTTTAGTAACAACGTAAATTAATAACAATAAATATAAAAATAAAAAAATACAAAATATAACTAGGCTTGACTAAACTACATACGTCTTTGTGTCAAATATTATCATTTCACTCTTAAGGTTAAACCCTGTATTAAATAATATTTATAGAGTAGGAATTATGTTATAAAGACTAAACTATTCTAACTCACTTCATTAATTCTAAACTTAATTAATATGTGTACATATCAACCATATATACATAATTAAGAACTTATTTATAAATAGATTGTTGTTTAAAAATTAAGTAGAAGTTGTGATTATTGAATGATGTTATATTTATACTTTTTAATAAATAATATTTTATTTTATTTTATTATAAAATAATCTATACAATATAATTAATATAAACAATATTTTTAAATTTTATAATAAATTAAAACAAATTCTTGTAATTGAGTTTATCATTGTAACACTTGTGTGGGCAATGCATTTATAAGAAAATGGAATGACAACAAAATTTAGATGCTATAAACATTGGAGTTCTAACAATTTGAAGAAAAATTTAAATAGTTTGGTCATGTCTATTTTGGGTTACTTTAAATAATTCACAATCTCATGATATATATTTTTTTTTTTATCAGAGTTTAATTTTCGGAGTGTCTTGACCAAATTTATTTATTTAAATATTCACTAAAAAAAGAAAAAAAAAGTGAATTTGAATTAAAAGAGGGAGAGGAAGAAAAGAAAGAGAAATATAAAAGAGAAAATAAATAAATAAATAAATAAAAAGATTAATTTAGGTAATTGGACTGTCCAAGTGGTCGACTCTAATCCATGGGATAAGCTTCTCATAATTTAACGTTATTAATGCGAATTAAATCTAAGACTTTTCATGTCCGAATAATTTTGATCTTATTGGTTATGAATTATTTGAATGATTAGAAGGAGAGTTATGGAAAATTAAATTAGTTGGGTTAGAAATTTTAAATGGTATGAATACATAATAATAAAAAAAAAATTTAAATACAATTATTTTGTATTTTTATGACCGATGATTTAACTTATTATAGAATGATCTATTTTTTTAGTAAAATATTTTATTCAAGATATTGTTATTTGAGTGGAGCATTATACACGATAGATTTTATACGAATGATATGTATATAAAAAATATTAAATTATGACTAGTCGTTTTCATATGTGTCACGAGAATGTTAAATAAATAACTACTTATTTATTTTTGAAATGTCGACTAGTATTTAGAGTTTTTTTGGAGTACTACTCAGATTTATTAGGTGATTCCTAAATTGATGCGCCTGATATGATAGAGTTACATATTTCGGTTATCATCCTAATTATTTTTTGGTGGACTATCTAGTTTGAGAGATTTCGTCAAATTTTCAAGAACGGTAATTGTCCAAGCATTATCATTCATAATGCTAGTATTATAACGTTTTTTAAAATTTGTTCTAGAAAGTTAATAGAATCCGTCGGAGATTTGATTGGTCTTCTCGAACACTTACGAGTTTGATAATCTATTGAGAAACATTTTTTTTTCATGTGATGCTTTGTCACTATATTTAAACGTTTTTTTTTTTTTATCAATTTCAATATACAAATATAAATATATATATATATATATATATATATATATATTAATTATTAGGGGTGTAAATTTGATCTTTATATTGTTATGCTTTGTTATTATTATATTTAAACTTTTTTTTATCAATTTTAATATACATAAATCTTTTAAATATATATATATATATATGGATGTAAATTTGATTCACATGACAATTTATGTCATGTCATGATCGGTTGTTATTATATTTAATTAATTTTTTTTATCAATTTCAATATACATAAATCTTGTAAATATATATATATATATATATATATATATATATATATATATATATATATATATATTAATTATTAAATGGTTGGATGTAAATTTGATTCACATGAGAATTTATGTCATGTCATGATCGGTGGTTATTATATTTAATCAATTTTTTTTTATCAATTTCAATATACATAAATCTTTTAAATATATATATATATATATATATATATTAATAATTAAATGGTTGGATGTAAATTTAATCCTTATGGGAATTTATGAGTTTTCACTTGTTTTTATTATATATTTAATCTTCAAATTTTTTATTCAAATAATTTTGAATTATTATTTTTTTATAATTCAAAACAAATAAAATTATTTAAATAATATTTCTGACTAGGAAATAGGAATCTCCAAAACAATCTTATTTGTATAGGAGTTCATGAAAATTGAAAATTGAAAATTATGTTAATCTTATCAAAAACATAAACATTGATCTAATCAAATAAAATAAAAGATAATTACAGTTAATAATTCAAATAACAAATAACTAGGGCAATTCAAATTCAAATAGTTAGCCTCAAAATTGACATGAATAACACACATAATATATGAGTTTAGTTAGAATTGTTACCAACTTACCATTTATAAACTTAGGCTTATGGTTTTAGGTTATTTAAATAACTAAAAAAAAATATATCACTTTACTTTCCTCACCTTCATCAAATCAATTCATTCCTTTGTTTTAAATTATTATTATTTTTATATATATACCAATCCCTTTTAAATCTCTTTACAAAAAAAAAAATTATCATAATTTTCTCAAAATAATCCATCATCATCCAGCTAATTTTTCACTCTCTAAATTATTTTAATAACCCAACCTTCTTATAAATACTAAGGTTATTTTTCAAATGGTAAGATTTAATTTAAAAAATATTAATTATATATTTTATTATATATATATAATTAAGTATAAATTAATTTATAAAATAATACTAAAAAATCATAATAAATTACAAGTCTGAATTGATTTGTAAGAGTATTTTTTTAATCTTTAATCTAAATCTACTTTGTCTCTTTAAAAAATTATAAAATAATTTAAAGATTTTGTAAACATCTCAAATCATAAGATTTGAATTTAAAAATATAAGAGTTTATTTATAAATACACTATTAATTTAAATTAAATTAAATGAAAGTCATGATAATTGAATGATATTATATTTCTAAATTTAAAAAACAAAATTAAAAATTAAAAATCTTCCAAATAAGTAGGGCTCCTTACACATGTTCTCTGAAAACTTTTAGTACAAGACAGAGATGTTTCAACTTGTAACTGTACTTACCATAATTCACTCATTGTTATCAAAGGAAATTTATTTATTTACCAAATCAGTAAATGCATTTTTCTTACAATAAGAAGTTGTACTACATGTGATCCTTTTAAGTAAGAATCAAACACAATTTTTTATTCAAAGGGACAATTTTATAATGGTTACAAATACAAATAAACAAAGATCTTTATTAAAAAACAATCTCTATACCCAATAAATAATTCGGACAAAACTAAGATCCAATCTAGTAATCTACAATAAAGAATTAAAGTAAGCCTTCAAAAACCATAACATAGAATAAAACAATAAACCAACACAAAACATTACATCGAAACCGATTTAACCGCAAAATCCTTTTCCCCAACCCGTCGCCTCTCCAAATCGCAATATCCTTCGGCACAACCGACAGCAAACTCCGTCAACGAGCTCATAGCGACCGACATTCCGCCACAAATAACCCTAACTCCCATTTCCCTTATTTTCTCCGCACTCATTCCATTATTATTATTTTCGTGATTATTCTCAATAACCATTTCTGTCTTCCCACCACCATTGGAAATCAATTGTCGCCTCGGCACCACCAATTCCTCCTTAAGATGCTCGACATAGAACGATCCAAATCCGGCTGCGAAAAAATCCATCCCATCAAGAACCGTGATCTCTCGAACATTATTGAGAAACCTGGACCATTCTATACATAGACCGAATATTGGAGGAGCTTCATCTATCGACGGTTGTGGAGGAGATAACGCGTTAGATAATCTCGATTTTGAGGTTTCATCGGTTCGAATGCATCGGAGAAGCCAGCCGGCTAATGAATGAACGAATGATCGTTGTGAAGTGATCCATGATTTGAATGCAGCTTGCCAATTTCTCAGCTCTGCCTCTAAATTAGAAGCTGTCGCAGCCATAATTGGTAACTTTGAAGGAATTGTTGTTGTCCAACCCGATGCTATTAAGTGCTTGGCTTCATCGATTATTTGTTTTTGTGTTTTGTGACATTCTTCCATTGTCTTCCACATTCTACATAACCTGTTATCGAAAAAGGTACAAACTTTTTGTCATGTTGATAAAAAAAGTCTACATTTTTTGAAATCAAGAAGACATACCCTTGAACAAGATCATTAAGCAGAGGCTGCAGTTCTTCATCTCTTAAAACCTGGATTCTTTTCGAAATAGCTTCAATGGAATGAAACGAAACCTTCATTTGGGTGTGTAGATCTCTCATGGCTGATCTTGTTTTAACAGCTAAAGGACCATCATCATCTTCTTGGCTCTTAAGATAAGCTCTCTTTTTCTCAAACGCTAAACGAACACGTTCTCCGGCCTAATATGTAACCACATAATAGAAAATGTAAGGAAATATTAGCAAACAAATTGAAAATGAGACCCAATTTCAAAAAATACCTTAACTTCCTCGTAGAGTTTCTTCTCCCAAACATACAATCTGTCAAGTATTGATTGATGATTTGCTGTTGAAACCTTACTGGCTTCAGTACAGACAATTATGAACTGGTTTTCAAGTTCCTTAATGATTTCATTCATGCCTTTTGTTGGCATTGGATCAACATAAACAGTAAATCGTGGTTTCTCATTGCTATCAATATTGTCTTCCTTTTCTTCTTCTTTAGGGATTTCAATGGCTGCCGTCGTCTCCTCTTCAGTGGGTTTTTCTTTAGATTCTTCAACGGTAACTTCTGATGTGGGTTTTTCTTCAGCATCTGAATCTTTCTGTTTAATTTCTTCTTCCTCTGTTACTTGTTTCAACCCAGAAACATCATTATCATCTGGAACTGTCTGATCAAGTTCAAGACTAGTTTCATTGAGATAGCCGTAATAGTCTAGTGAGGAAAAAGGGTTCCAAAAGAAATCCCATTGTTTATTCCTTGGAGGAGACGGAGGAGGGAGGAATGAAGAGGAACCCATTGATGCCGCCGTCGCCGGCGGCGGCGTTTGCAATGTGAAGATACCGTCAAATCCGTAATGACACATTTCAAGATTAGCGATTTGAGACGATTGAAGTTGTTCCTGAACTGTAATTGCAGAGTTCCCACCTGACATCATGTAGTTTATCTTCAAAGATGGGTTTTTGGCTTTATTAAACTCTTCAAATTTGATTTTCTTGGTCGGAGTGAACAACGACGGCGAATCGTCATCTCCTTCTACATAAGCATAAAGTGCAGCCGATACTCTTGTCATTGAATCTATATATGCAATGTGTCCCATTGCGAATTTAGATCTTTGTTCGACAGCTTGCTTAATGAATGCCTTACGGTCTTTACACATTTGAACTGCCTCTTCATTATCCAGTCTTGAAATTGAACATCCCATCCTTAATCGTCTTCCCCTTTTCTAGTTTTTTTTCTTGAAATTATGAGCTTTCAGAGATTGGGATCAATAAAAACTACGAAAAGCTAGAAGAGAATGATCAGAAGAAGAATAAGATCCAGATTCAAGAAAAAATTACCAGAAAGAAATGAAATTTGTTCATCATTAAGCAGTTTGTGATTAGCATATGGGAAAATGAGATTAACAATTATGCACGTATTCGTACCTGCAGAGTAACGAGGAGAAGACGCGATGAGAAGACGAACAATGTGTGTGTGTGAGAGAGAAGAGAACCAGAGAACCAGAGAGAGCCGTTGAGAAAAAAGCAACGGTCAAAACCCAAGTGGAAGAGAAGTAGTACTAGAAAAGGTTAAGCGAAGCAAATCCTACCGTTTCCTTTTAAACTACTTTTGTTAGTCCTTTAAATTTCCCGTTTTTGGATTATTTGAAAACGGTAATTTTCTTTTTCTTATTATTAAACTTTATTTATTGAATCATTTGAAAAAATAGTATTTGTTACAATTTTTTTGGAATTTTGTTATTATTCTTTATATAACTTTTTGTTTTATATATTTGTTATAAATTAAATTGATATTACTTTTATGTATTTTAATGTACTTTTAAGATGAGAAATGATTAGGTAAGGGAATTTGGTGAGGGAATTACGTGGCATAATTTTATTCGCTGAAAAAATCAAATAATTTCTCTCTTTTCTCTCTTTCCTACGACTTTTACATTTTTCAACCAATGAAGGTGATGCCACGTCATTCCCTCACCAAATTCCCTCATTAAATTCCCTCACTCTATCACTCCTCTTTTAAGATATATATATATATATATTTAAGATATATATATATATATATATATATATATATATATTTAAATTCAAAACATTCAAGTCACTTTCAATTTATCATATTCTTTCATTTTAAACGTCCATCAATTTTTTATTAGAATAAACTAGTATTAAACTCGCGTGGATAAAGAAAGAAAAATAAAATATACAAATTAAAATAAATTCATAAAAAAATAAATAGAAACAAAGTTAAAGAACTGTATTTTAAGCATTTAAATGCTTAAAAAACAAATAGAGAACACAATATTATTTAAAATATAATAACCATAAAATTTATAAAAACAAAAAACCTTCAAATAATTTTGTTTTTTATATAAAAAAAGTTCAATCGTGTGTCCAATAAATAATATTGCACTAATCATAGTTACAACATTTTTATAGACACTCATGATAACCTACAAATAATAAATATATATATAATATCATAAAAACTAAAATGTTTCAAATTTGAACATCATTTAATAATTATTATATTTTTTTGAAATAAACGGAAAACTAGCATGACATCTCAAAATCATGATCCCGACTTAAATTCAAAGCTTCTAAATAGATTCGAACCCGTAACTTTTTGGTATCTTAAGACAACTCTTAATATTCTCAGCCTCCTTAAGGTCCTGAGTTCGAGCCCGTCTGACAAGGATGTTAAGATCTTGAGACAACTCTTAAAATCTTACGATTTTACGATTTCACATAAGGTTAACAAGTATAATTTTAAGTAACTCTTGCGATTTTAAATTTACAATAATAAGATTTTACGAGTTTATAAATAATTTCGATTTTACGATTGTACATTTAAAAAATAAATTTATATTTAAAAATAAAAAATAAAGTTATAATTTATTCTATTAAATTAATTAATATAATTATTTATATTGTTATTTATTTATTATTATTTTATAATTAATTTTATATTTTAATATATAACTTTTTTAAAACTTATATAAATAATAATATATAACTATTATTTTTTAAATTAAATTTTTATGATTTTATCTAAACTCTAGATTTTACTGGCCAACGATTTTACATAAACTCTCGATTTTGACAGTCTTGCGTCAGACGACAAATTCTGCTCTTAGTTAAATGGTTAAGTGTGTTTGTGGACTATGTGCTTAACCCCTTGTATTCACATTTTTTTTAAACTTAATTATTATGTTTCTAACTTTATCCCCTATTTTAACCTACGACAACAAAATGTGGATATGCCTAGCCTCCTTGAGAGGTCATAGGTTCGAGCCCGTCAGGCGGCCGCAAGTTTTACGCCTGGTTAAATAGTTAAGTGTGTTTGGGGCTATATTCTTAACCTCTTGTGGCCAATAATTATTATACTTGGTTGAATGAACTTGTTGTATTTACTGTGCTTTTATGAATCGGCTATAAAAAAAAATGTGGGTTTATGAAATAAAATATTCAAATTTATAATATATCATTGAAATTGTAACTAAAAAAATAATTATAACCTTAGACATATTTTTTTCATGTTGTTCCTTTTTGAAAACATTTGTAACTATAAAATTATGTGAGTGGTGCTTAAAATTGTAGGTTGTCAACTTTATTCAAAAAAATAACTTTTGTGTGACCATTAAGAATAGTTGTTACGGGGAAGCATAGCTTCGTCAGAGCGGTTCAAAAACAACAACACATGACACTGATATGTTTATAAGTTTTTTCATACTTCGATCGAATAACAAAAACATATTGTTGGGAAAACACCAAATAACAATTACGAAATAATTATTTTTTCCTCTTTGTATGCCCCCAATGAGATAATCACGAGAACTAAATGAGATAACAAACAATAAAATTAAATACATAGAGACACATAAATTTTATTGTGGAAATCCAATAAGGATAAAAACATGGACCCATAAACCTCTTAAAAACTCATTCACTAAATTAAAATGAGTTACATCAAGGTCTTCTCAAGCACCATAGAATGTGAGTTTATGAAATAAATTATTCACAATTATAATATATCAATGAAATTATAACTATCAAAAAATAATTATAACCTTAGACATATTTTTTTTCCTTGTTGTTCAGTTTTGAAAATATTTTTAACTATAAAATTACGTGAGTTGTGCTTAAAATTGTAGGTTGTCTGTCAACTTTATTTTAAAAAAATTACTTTTGTCTAGCCATTAAGGATAATTGTACGGGGAGCATAGCTTCGTCAGAACGGTTCAAAAACAACACATGGCGATGATATGTTTAGAAGTTTTTTCATACTTTGACCGAATAACACAAACATAGTGTTGGGAAAACACTGAATAACAATTGCGGAATAATTATTTTTTTCCTCTTTGTATGCCCTAATGAGATAATCACCCGAACTAAATGAGATAGCAAACATAATATTAAGTACATAGAGACACATCAATTTTAGTGTGAAAATCCAATAAGGATAAAAAACAACAAACCCATATACCTCTTAAAACTCATTCACTAAATTAAAATGAGTTACATCAAGATTTTTTTAGCACCATAGAATGTGAGTTTATGAAATAAAATATTCACAATTATAAAATATTATTGAAATTGTAACTATACAAAAATAATTATAACCTTAGACATATTTTTTTCTGGTTGTAATTTTAAAAACATTTGTAACTATAAAATTATGTAAATTGTGTTTAAAATTGTAGGTTGTCAACTTTATTTGAAAAAATAACTTTTGTGTGGCCATTAAGAATAGTTGTACGGGGAGCATAGCTTCGTCAGAACGGTTCAAAAACAACCACACATGACGATGATATGTTTAGAAGTTTTTTCATATTTTGATCGATCGAATAACACAAACATATTGTTGGGAAAACACCGAATAACAATTGCGGAATAATTATTTTTTGGGATAAATAAAAATTTTAGTACTCTTGTCAAAGAGATTTGTCAAATTTAGGACTCTCCTAATTTGTTGTCATTTATAGAACTATTGTTGTAATATTTTGTTATATTTAATATTTCGTACTAACACCACCATTAAATTTATTATCATTCTATTTAAATATATATAAATATATTTTAATATAATATTCTTTCTCTATTTCGTGATTCTCTCCTCTTTCTCAAACCGTGTTCTTTATTCAAATTATGAGAGAATTCATCAAATCACCTGTCTCTATTCAGACAAACCGTGTTCTTTACATGACAAACGTGTTTAAGGTCAGCATCGTTATTCAGAATAAAAGTAGTGTAGGAAAGAGAGGATCACCGGAAAAAGAAAGAGAAATAAGATTATATTAAAAAAATAAATTAAATGTTAATAAATTTATCGGAGTTATATATAAATTAACGGGGTTAAGGTGAAGTATTAAATATAACAAAATATTATAACAATAGTCTTTTAAATGACAAAAAATTAGGAAATTCTAAATTTGAAAAATCCTTTCAATAAGAGTATTAAATTTATCATTTATTCCATTATTTTTTCCTCTTTGTATGTCTTAATGAGATAATCACGAGAACTAAACGAGATAGCAAGCAATAATATTAAGTACATAGAGACACATCAATTTTAGTATGGAAATCCAATAAGGATAAAAAACAAGAAACCCATGAACCTCTTAAAACTCATTCACTAAATTAAAATGAGTTACATCAAGGTTTTTTCTAGCACCGTAGAATGTGAGTTTATGAAATAAAATATTCACAATTATAATATATTATTGAAATTCTAACTATAAAAAAATAATTATAACTTTAGACATTTTTTTTTTCTGGTTGTTCAATTTTAAAAACATTTGTAACTATAAAATTATGTGAGTTGGGTTTAAAATTATAGGTTGTCAACTTTATTTGAAAAAACAACTTTTGTGTAGCCATTAAGAATAGTTATACGGGGAGCATAGCTTCGTTAGAACGGTTAAAAAATAACAACACATGACAATGATATGTTTAGAAGTATGAAAGTATTTTCATACTTCGATCGAATAACACAAACATAGTGTTGGGAAAACACCGAGTAACAATTGCGGAATAATTATTTTTTGGGATAAATAATAAATTTAGTACTCTTGTCGAAGAGATTTGTCAAATTTAGGACTCTCCTAATTTATTGTCATTTATAGAACTATTGTTGTAATATTTTGTTATATTTAATATTTCGTACTAACACCACCATTAAATTGATTAGCATTCTATTTAAATATATATAAATATATTTTAATATAATATTCTTTCTCTATTTTGCGATTCTCTCCTCTTTCTCCAACCGTGTTCTTTATTCAAATTAGGAGAGAATTCACCAGATCACCACTCTCTATTTTCACTTCTTATCCCAACTGATTCTGATTTTTACAGGACAAACGTGTTTAAGGTCAGCATCGTTATTCAGAATAAAAGTAGTGTAGGAAAGAGAGGATGACCGAAGAAGAAGAAATAAGATTATAATAAAAAATATATTAAATGTTAATAAATTTAACGGAGTTGTATATAAACTAACGGTGTAAAGTGAAGTATTAAATATAACAAAATATTATAACAATAGTCTTTTAAATGACAAAAAAATTAGGAAAATCCTAAATTTGACAAATCCCTTCAACAAGAGTATTAAATTTATCATTTATCCCATTATTTTTTCCTCTTTGTATGCCCTAATGAGATAATCACGAGAACTAAACGAGATAACAAGCAGTAAAATTAAGTACATAGAGACACATCAATTTTAGTGTGGAAATCCAATAAGGATAAAAATCATGGACCTATAAACCTATTAAAAATTCATTCACTAAATTAAAATGAGTTACATCAAGGTCTTCTCTAGCACCTTAGATGTTTACTATTACAAAGTCTTTAACTTTTTTGGTGGATTACAATAACAATGACAAGAACAAGATTTTACTGAAATGGAATACTTAAACGAGTATCTGAGAGAAGTATAAACAAAGATCTAAACTAGTTAAATTGTAGAGAACTCTACGAAGATTCACCACCTGTGATTGAAGCCAAAACTGATATTGTTCGACTCCTCGATTGTCTCACCGAAACTCTTAATATTAATATGTCTATTCATTTGCCCTTGCATATATAGTTCAATGGTAAATTAAAGATCAATAGTTATATATGTATTAGAGCAATTCTAAACATGTTGTAATAAGGGTCTGGATTGGATCTGCTGTCCCACCACATGTTCCCATGGTTGTCCTTTTCTTTAAAATCTTTCAAAATCATATAGTGAAGAAAGAAGAATTTTGAAAGATTTTAAAAAATGAGATAGTCATTGAAACATGTGGTGGGACAACAGATCTGACCTGATAATAAAAAAGGAGAACTGTTACATACTTTGCTCACTTACTTACCTTATTTTTTTCTTTATTTATGCACTTTAATTTATATATTTTAATGTACTTATAATATTGTGACATTCAAACTATTATGTTAATAGTATAAATTTTGTTTATAAAAGGAAATAAGATATATGTAATCCCTAGAAAGCATTATGTTCTTTTTTTCATTTAACTTACCTTTTATATGTCATTTATTATTAGCTTTTATTCTAAATGGAAGGGTTATGACTTGTGAGGTCGTGTTATTTTTTAATTAAAAAAATTAAGAAATCTTCTATGTTATATATGTTTCCCTTGATGCTAATATACATATTATTTTTCAAAAATATTTATATGTGTTTAAAATAGATAAATGAAAAAAGAGACATTGTTACAAATACGTAAACAATTGAATACGTAATTTAGTTTTGTAAACTGAAGATCTGTAGTTCAATCTTGCATAAAAACAATTCATTTTTTTCACATTATAATTTAAATGAAGTTAGTTTGTTCGTAGATTTATTTTAAATTTAAATAGGGTTATGACTTGTGTGGGTGTGTTAATTTTCTAAATTCTAAAATAAATTGCAAAGAATTTGATGTTGTTTGTTAAATTTGTTTCCCATGATTCTAATACACAAATCTTTTTTTCAAAATCATTTGTGTGTTTAAATCCTTCTGAAAGGGCAATTCATTTTATTCACATTATAATCGAAGTGGAATTAGTTTGTTAGTAAATTTATTTTCAGACTTATGGAGTCATGCTAGTTTCTTAAATTTTAAAAATAATTTAAAAAGAAAGATATGTTATTTGTTAAATTTGTTTCCTATGATTCTAGTACACAGATCTTATTTTCAAAATAATTTTTGTTTAAAATAGATAAATAAAAAATGACACATCTTTATTAATTTTAATTTTGTCGATAATGTTATTCGATTTATTAATTGCACTTGCCCTTATAGCTCAGTGGTAGAGCGTCAGTCTTGTAAACTGAAGGTCTGTAGTTCAATCCTGCATGAGAGCAATTCATTTTTTTCACATTATAATCGAAATAGAGTTAGTTTGTTCGTAGATTTATTTTAAATTGAAATAGGGTTCGTAGATTTATTTTAAATTGAAATAGGGTTATGACTAGGGATGTAAATGAGCCGAGCCGAGCCGAACAGTATCAAGCTCGAGCTCGGCTCGTCTGTTATATATTCGGGCTCGAGCTCGGCTCGAGCTCGTTTCGAGCTTTTATAATCGAGCTCGAGCTTGGCTCGTATGAATTTAATTGAGCTCACGAGCCGCTCGTATTCGGCTCGTTTAAAGCTCGTTTAGAAAGCTCGTTTAGAGCTCGTTTATGAGCTCGTTTAAAGCTCGTTTATAACTTAAACAATGAAATGAATGCAACATTAAAGTAAAAATTGTAAATATACTTTTCAACTACTATGTGTAACAAATTAGTGGAAATAAACTATCAAAATGATAAAACACTAGCTAATAACATAATTACAAAAAGCATTTTGCTTTAGTTTTAGAATACTTCTAAAAAGGCCATAACACACAAATATTATCAAAAATATTTTGCTATTATCAAAAGTATTTTGCAATCATCTAATAAGATAAAGCATCTTGCTTTAGTTGGAGTATACTTCAAAAAAGACCAAAACACTTGCATATTATCAAGAGCATTTTGCTCTCCTCCAGCAACATCTTACCATTATAGATTACTATCACAAAATCAACATACCTACATCATAAATAACACATCATCAGTATTCATTATTTTCATTTCATAATATGATTACAAAATAAATAAATATTTAACACTAGACAATAAAATAAAGGATTATGTTATAAAGCATTTTGCTTAGTTGTAGTATACTTTGAAAAATGTCATTACACTATCATATTATCAAAAATATTTTGTTCTCAATTCTCATCCAGCAACATCTTACAATTTATTATCACAAAATCAACATACCTACATTATATATAACACATCATCATCATTACTTATTTCAGTTCATAATATGATTATCAAACAAACAAATATTTAACAGTCAACCAATAATTATATTATATAAACTTACCAATTTCATAATTATGCCAGAGAAGTCACAACCATTGACTGCAAGACTTTAAGTCAAATGAATCTCTTTTATCCCTGAATTATCCTTCACATATAAAATTATCTTTTAGATTTAGTAACTAAGACTTAATAAATAAAGAATAAGATATTGATTTACTTACTTTTTGTTTGTTTTTGATTTGGTAACGTGCACGTAACCAATCTTCTGCACAAAGTAAAACTTGAACTGTCTCTGCTCCTAAATTGGCACGATGTGGATCAATAACTCTACCCCCTGCACTAAAAGCTGATTCAGAAGCGACAGTAGTTATTGGAATTGATAATATGTCACATGCACTAGTAAAAAAGTAACATTTAAGGGCGGTTTTTACCGCCGTTATTGTATAATTTACCGCTGCTAAAAGACAATTACGGCGGTAAAATTACCGTAGTCAACCGCCGTTAATAGTTCCGCCGTTAAAGATATTTTGACAATTAAGGGCGGTAAATTTACCGCAGATACTAGCTTTTAACTGCGGTTTATAAAACCGCAGTTAATAGTCTCTAACTGCGGTTTATAAGACCGCAGTTAATAGTCTCTAACTGCGGTTCCTAAAACCGTAGTAAATTATTTACTTATAAAGGCGGGATTTTCACCGCAAGTAATAGTTTCTAACTGCGGTTTAAAAACCGCAGTTAATAGTGGCTATAAAGGCGGTATAAAAACCGTAGTTAATAGTTAGTTGGCTATATATAAATGCGATATTTTTAGCGTAAGTAATAGTCTTTAACTTCTATTTAATAACCACAATTAACAGTGTTCATAAGTTAACAGTTAGTTAACTATATAAAAACAATATTTTTATCACAAATAATTGTCTCTAATTACTAATTAGAGTTTAAAAATAGCTGATAGTTATAAGTGTAGTTAATAGTCAATTGTCAACAATAAAAATCATTCAAAATAATATTATATAATTAACACTCCATTTTTATATTATAATATTACCTAAAAATATAATTATATCCAAATATAATTACATCAAAATATAATTATATAGTATTTAAAGTCATACAAAATAAACATTATTATATCAATAAAAATGATGATCAAATTCCAAAATTTGAAACAACTTTTCTTCCTTCTCCCTCTTCCTTTTCTTCCTTCTCCCTTCCTTTTCTTCCTTCTCCCTTCCTTCTCTTCCCTTTTCTTCCTTCTCCCGACCTATAAAAGATTCAAATACAAATTTATCAATTAGTAACAAATTACACTTTCTTACTCTCTTTTAACAAGCAAGAACTAAGTAAAATATTTCCTATATTAAATAAATTGATATAAATTACATTTGATAAATTAATTGGAAGAGAGAATTCATGCTAATGTGGCGCTGCAAATTTCCCTCAAAGAAATTTTATTGTTCCATCTATTTGTCCTTGTTTTAAATTGGGGAAGTCTTTGTTCCAAAAGAGATCACTATCACTTAAATAAAATCATGAAGAAAATGAGGAAATGAATTTAGAACATTCATTAGTTTTTACAAATTTATATCAATGACAACCACATTTTGATAACCTAAAATTCATAAATAAAGTTAATTATATTCAATGACCAAATTTCTTTCATGCTTCTATTAATACACCATAACACAACTTAATAAATGCATCTTTACAAACTTACAAATAATCATCATCTACAAGATGGAGGACCTGACCAAACTTACAAATAATCATTATCTA